>NC_092411.1:292265409-293465409 GCF_040894005.1 Engystomops pustulosus | reverse complement strand
ATGTCTGTGTTATGCATACTGTATATATGTGTGCACTGTATATGTCTGTGTTATGAATACTGTATATATGTGTGCACTGTATATATCTGTGTTATGCATACTGTATATATGTGTGCACTGTATATGTCTGTGTTATGCATACTGTATATATCTGTGTTATGCATACTGTATATATCTGTGTTATGCATACTGTATATATGTGTGCACTGTATATGTCTGTGTTATGCATACTGTATATATATGTGTGCACTGTATATATCTGTGTTATGCATACTGTATATATGTGTGCACTGTATATGTCTGTGTTATGAATACTGTATATGTGTGTGTGTGCACTGTATATATCTGTGTTATGAATACTGTATATATGTGTGCACTGTATATATCTGTGTTATGCATACTGTATATATGTGTGAACTGTATATGTCTGTGTTATGAATACTGTATATGTGTGTGTGTGCACTGTATATATCTGTGTTATGAATACTGTATATATGTGTGCACTGTATATGTCTGTGTTATGCATACTGTATATATGTGTGCACTGTATATATCTGTGTTATGCATACTGTATATATGTGTGCACTGTATATGTCTGTGTTATGCATACTGTATATATATGTGTGCACTGTATATATCTGTGTTATGCATACTGTATATATGTGTGCACTGTATATGTCTGTGTTATGAATACTGTATATGTGTGTGTGTGCACTGTATATATCTGTGTTATGAATACTGTATATATGTGTGCACTGTATATATCTGTGTTATGAATACTGTATATGTCTGTGTTATGAATACTGTATATGTGTGTGTGTGTGCACTGTATATATCTGTGTTATGAATACTGTATATATGTGTGCACTGTATATATCTGTGTTATGCATACTGTATATACGTGTGTACTGTATATGCCTGTGTTATGCATACTAATAGTGGTGGTATACATGTGGCAGTATTATTTGGCCCTTATATAGGTAATATTGCTCTAAATTAGCATGTTGGCACTTTGCGGTAGACAAGTGGGTTTTGGCTTGCAGTTTGGGCACTCGATAGCTAAAAGGTTCGCCATCACTGATTTAGGGTATGTCGCCATGCCACTCTCTAGCCTGCCGCTGCTGCCGCTTCCTCTGCCTGCCGTCCCCTATAGTGTCAGGGTCAATTATTGGATGTTTTAGATGCTATCTAGCTTCATTCTGTCACTCTGTCATGGCCATGCTGTTGCCCATAGTTTTGGCATAATGGTGCGATTAAGCAGCCTCAGAGGCATCCATGCATGCTGCCCCTGCTGTTTCCTGTCCATTTCCGTGGTGTTTCCATCCTTTTCTGAGGTTCCCAGGTGTTTGGCCAAGCTTCCCTGTGCAGAGCCTTGGTCCCCTTGAAAAATGCTCGAGTCTCCCATTGACTTCAATGGGGTTCGTTATTCGAGACGAGCACTCGAGCATCGGGAAAAGTTCGTCTCGAATAATGAGTACCCGAGCATTTTAGTGCTCGCTCATCTCTAATGCACATCATTAGTCATGTGAGGCCACCAGTAACTTCTCTTTAAGAGATCCAAGGTACTCCGCATTCCCGGATGACCTGCCAATACCGAGCAATGCGTCTCCTCCAACAATCTCAAACGACAAAAAAGAGGAACAAATAATTTGCCTTCCGGAAGGTCTTTAGGTGCAGATCTTTGTCCTGCTAAAATTTGAGAGGAGAGGTGGGAGGAGACAGCTGCCAGCACAACACCTGGAGACAAAATATTACTGTCCGTAGCCTCTGGAAGCTCAGGAGTCCCGAAGCTACGGGACAAGGCATCAGCCTTCACATTTTTTGACCCAGGTCGGTAGGTGACAACAAAATTAAAACGAGAGAAAAACAAGGCCCACCTAGCCTGACGTGAGTTCAAGCACTTAGCAGTATCCAAATATACTAAGTTCTTATGATCCGTGAGCACAGTTATCGGATGAAGAGCTCCCTCCAAAAAGTGCCGCCAGACTTCAAATGCCCACTTAATGGCAAGGAGCTCTCGATTACCAATATCATAATTCCTCTCACAAGAAGAAAACTTTCTAGAGAAATATGCACAGGGCCTAAGTCTGGTGAGAGTGGAGGACCCCTGAGACAACACTGCACCTACTCCTACCTCGGAGGCATAAACCTCCACAACAAACGGTAGAGAGAGGTCAGGTTGAATCAAAACTGGGGCTGACGAGAATGCCGCTTTTAAAGTTTCAAATGCAGAGCAAGCGGCAGGGGACCAATTGTTTGGATCAGCACCCTTACGGGTTAGATCCGTGAGGGGTTTGGCGATCACGGAAAAGTTCTTTATAAAGTTTCGATAATAGTTAGAGAAACCTAAAACACGTTGTAGGGCCATAAGATTGGTAGGCTGAACCCAGTCCGTGAGCGCCTGAACCTTACTCGGATCCATCTGTACATCAGAGGGAGTAACAACATAACCTAAGAAGGAAACCTTCTGGACGCAAAAAACACACTTTTCCAGCTTAGCGAAGAGGTGGTTTTTGCGCAACCTGGTAAGTACTTGGCGGAGATGTTGCTGGTGAGAAACCATATCAGGAGAGAAAATCAAGATATCGTCTAGATATACCACCATAAACACACCGATGTAATAATGAAAGATGGAGTTCATAAACCCTTGAAAAACCGCTGGGGCATTACTCAAACCAAAGGGCATAACCAGGTATTCAAAGTGTCCCAAAGATGTATTAAATGCGGTTTTCCACTTATCCCCTTCTCGGATCCGAATCAGGTTATAAGCCCCTCTGAGATCCAATTTAGAGAAAACTTGTGCCCCAGAAACCTGATTTAAGAGATCCGGGATCAAGGGGAGAGGACCTGAGTTTTTTACCGTTATCTTATTTAATTCTCGATAATCAATACACGGCCATAAACCACCATCTTTTTTCTCAACAAAAAAGAACCCGGCCCCAGTGGGCGACTCAGAGGGACGGATATGTCCGATTGTCAAACTCTCATCAATATAACTCTTCAGTGCCTCCCGTTCTGGTACTGACAGGTTATATATACGACCCTTTGGTAATTTAGCATCAGGAAGAAGGTCAATTTTACAATCAAACTCCCTGTGAGGAGGAAGGACTTGGGACAAGGGTTTTGAAAACACATCTGAGTAGTCAGAGAGAAAACCTGGAAGACTCTGATCTTCCGCCACCACTGTACATAATGAAACTCTGGTCAGGTGATCCTTACAGTGAGGACCCCAGTGAACCAGCTCCAGAGTTTCCCAATTAATTACCGGATTATGGATCCGGAGCCATAACTAGGAAAGAACACCATTCTTCATGCATAGCTCCTACCATAAGCTTTATCTGCGGGGTTCGGAATTTAATCAACCCTGCCTGTAGAGGGGTCAAATCCGCACCCGACATCTGGATAGGAGTGGACAATGGAATGACATGCAAAACTGAGAGACAAAATTATAATCAATAAAATTAGATGCAGCACCTGAATCCAAAAAGGCGCGACCAGTGCAGGAAACAGATTGAAACTTAACCGTACAAGGTAAATACATTCTAGACACGATTGGGAGTACCTGAGCTCCTAAGCAGTCCCCCCGACTACTGCTTAGGAGCGGAAGTTTTCCTGTTGCTGCCTCTTGGAACAGGTGTTGATTTGATGATCAGGACTTCCACAGTAGAAACAAAGATGTTGCTTCCGCTGTGCAGGAGAGATACTATCCAGCTCCATGGATTCCAATTCTGGACTACCTGGAGACAGACTGGCCGCTTGCTGACAGTCTGGGGACACCCAAGGTGATCGCCTGGATCTTAGGCGACGATCAACTCGGATGACCAGAGTCATAGCATCATCTAATGTCTGAGGCTCGGCATAAGCTAAGACTAAGTCCTGTACTCGGTCTGACAGTCCGAACATAAATTGGTCTTTTAGGGCGCAGTCATTCCATTGCGAGTCAGTCACATACTGTCTGAACTGGGCACAATAATCTTCTGCTGTCCGTTTTCCCTGACACGGAGATCTAAGGCGGGAAACTGCCAGTGCTCGGCGGTCAGGTTCGTCATAAATCTGGCCTAAAGCAGAAAAAAAGCGTCTAGAGAAGAACGAGATGGAGAGTCAGGTGGGAGAGAAAAGGCCCAATTTTGCGGATCCCCACGCAACAGGGAAATTACCACGCCCACCCTTTGAGTCTCTGTGCCCGATGAACGAGGACGTAAAGAAAAAAAAAAGTGGGGCGACTACTTGAAGACTCGAAATACACTGATAAGTGTGGAAGGGAAACACAAACAGACAAACTGACAAACATAAAACACAAAAGAATAGTAAACTAGCCGGATTCACAACGAGAGGGTACGTCAATAGCAAAATCAGTAGGCAAAGAGTCAATGTCAAAAAACGAGCCGAGGTCACAACGATACAGATACAGAGCAAGTCAAACCTAATGCTGAGAGCGAGTGGAGAAGGGATTTCAAACACTGGCACAGGTGACTAGTGAAGCTGCAATTTATGCAGCCAGAACTCCACCTCCAGAACCTGATAGGAGCTGGACAGCTTCTGGGAATTAACCCCTCATGGTGCAGAACAACCAGGCACCAAGCATAGGTAGCACAAGTCCCAGCAGTTCCGAACACAACTCCTAGACAGCGCGAGATCTTAGCAGCCGCTGCCCGGGACGAGAGGTGGAGTTTGCGCGGATACGCGCTGGGGGTCAGAGAACGCTGCTGGCACCACCAGAAGAACCAGAAGTCCCAGCATTTTCCCTAGCGGACCTGACAATACCCACACAGCATAAAATACAGCATATACACACCATATATACCCATACAGCATATACACACCATATATACCCACACAGCATAAAATACAGCATATACACACCATATATACCCACACAGCATAAAATACAGCATATACACACCATATATACCCACACAGCAGGATTTAAAGATATGCCTTGGTCTTATAATTGTAAAAACCCGGTCCTAGATCTTGTGTCCAAAAGGAAAGATAACATGAAATATGTGCCAATATACAAATACCTGCAGACATAAAATCTACTATTCAACTATTACATAATTTTACGATCTAGATGATCCTGCCTTAAATTAACAACTATATACGCATGGTATATGAATAATATGTGGAAGCAAAAACTAAAAATAATTAATTTGGATGTTAGTCAAATAGATACATGGACGTTTTAAATGAGTGGAGAGAGTCATTAATAGGGATGAGTGGACCGGAACCACAATGTTACATATGGCTACATCTGCTTAATAATTGTTGACTTGAGATGTGCGGACCCAAAGACCTGAACAGAACATGAACACTCATGATTGGTGTTGGCATGATTACTTTTTTTAACCCATGAAACAACACCGACAAGGCCGCCATCAGTCATTAGAGGGTTGAACAGTTGTTACCGGCAAGAGTGAGCCTGAATGCCAAACTAAGAGCAGACTCCAGGCAGCCGAACCCAAACCACACATCGTAATCAATTGTAATTAATAAATTTACAAGAGGACCAACAATAAACCATTTGTGGTATGAAAGGACGTAACTAGGAAAATAAATGGACAAAACCTGCTGAAGAGTAGGAAATTAAAAATGTCCATAAAAATATACTTCATACAAACCACATGGTCCAGTGATGTTTTATAAGTTGGGTTGTGTGATCTTACTTCAGGAATAATGGATAATGGCTCGGTTCGTAGGGATGAACCGTCAGAGAGTCTATGGGCAGAGTCTGTGGACTCCCTGGACCACCGCGGGGGATAAAGATACTAGCCGCAACCCGGGAGCGGAGTCTAAGTGCCTGCTTCGCCAGAGCCCGCCACAAAGCAGGATGGTCTTACTGGGTTGGGGAGCCAGGTTGCTCCACGGGTGCAACTAGGCCCACGGTGGCAGCCAAGGTAGGGACACAGGGTAAGCAGGACCACGGCAAGGCAGGACCACGGGAAGGTAGGACTGTGGAAGGACGGCTGGCAGGACCATGGAAGGACGGCTGGAAAGACCCCAGGAAGGACATCTTGTCGGACCTCAGGAAGAACGGCTGCCAAGACCTCGGAAGGACGGCTGACAGGACCTCCGGAATGCCACTGGGATACCGGACCGCCACAGGATTACAGGACCGCCATAGGATTACAGGAACCCCACAGGAACACAACGGGAACACCATAGAAACACCACAGGAACACGACAGGAATCACGGAGGCGTTTGGAAATGCTCTGGAATCACGGAGGCATCTGGTAACGCTCAGGAATCACGGAGGTGTCTGGGAATGCTCAGGAGGCTTACACTTCAGTTAGAAGGACTTGAAGATCTGGCAGGGGATGCTGGGAGCCGCTGGGCTATATAGCAGAGCGGGGAATGCCAGCGCCAATTAGGATTAATCTCAGAATTAATCTAAATTCTTAGAGAGTCGGCGTGAGCACGTGCCCTAGCGCACGAGCATGCGGCCTAGTCAGGAAGCAGACCCACAGCCTGGACAGTTTCGCGATGGAGCCATCAGGAGCCGGCAAGGGTAAGTACCAACCTGGGGGAGCGGGGACAGCAGCAGCACACAGCAGAGCACGGGTGTACCCGTGCATATAGTTCCAGACCAGGGCTGAGTAGCACACGGGTGCACCCGCGATCCAAGACATGGATCGCGGGGTAACCCGTGACAATCGTGCTCTAAAGTTCATCCAACCACCAAAATAAATACAAGCAGTGTGTGCTCTATAGAGAATGGGTTACAGATTAATACAGAAAATCAAATTAGGGTTATTTTTCTGTATAAATACTAGAGATGAGCGAACACACTCGTCTGAGCTCCATGCTCGTTCGAGCATTAGCGTACTCGTAACTGCTCGTTGCTCGGATGAATACTTCGCCAGCTCGAGAAAATAGCATCTCCCGCCGGTTTGATTTTTGTTGGCCAGAAACAGAGCCATACACAAGCCAGGAGCCTCTGTACTCCACCCAGCATGACGTGGTACCCTTACACGTCGATAGCAGTGGTTGGCTGGCCAGATCAGGTGACCCTGGAATAGACTAGCCCCTGCCCGCACTGCTCACATCATTCTCTGTCTGGATGCCGTTAGGGAGAGATCTGCTGCTGCTGCTGCAGGGATAGCGTTAGGGTGTTATATTAGCTTAGTGTTAGGCAGGAGTGAGTCTACAAGAACCCAACAGCCCTTGTTAGGGCTAGAATAGCGTTATATATATTTTTTTTTTTTATTTGCTTGTGGCTGGCCTTGCTGGCACTAGTAGTGCAGCTAGTACCATATTGTGAGGAATTTGCAGGGAGACTTGCGAACGCTCTATTTAGCTCTTGGTGACACACATATCCATCTCAAACACCTAAGTGGAACAATTTATTAGGGGTTTGATTCAATTATGCACAGTCTGCCGCTTTTTTTGTTTGACTTTAATTTTTTTTTCAAAACTAAAAGTCATCACAGACAAAGCACAAAATCCAGTTGTGTGCTGTCAGTGTAGGTTAGAAACTAGCCATAGCAATCATTACCAACACTATAAAAATTAGCAGTTTACACTTTAATTTTGAAAATGTTGAACCCGAGGGCTAGGGGTAGAGGTAGAGGACGAGGGCGTCCAACTACTGCAGGGGTCAGAGGCCGTGGTCCTGGGCGAGGTGAGACACCACCTGCTGATGAGGGTGCAGGGGAACGCCGCATAGCTACACTCCCTAAATTCATGTCTCAAGTTACTGGGACTTGTGGTAGAGCACTTTTGAGGCCAGAACCGTGCGAACAGGTGATGTCGTGGATAGCGGACAATTCTTCTAGCCATTTGTCCACCAGTAAGTCTTCCACGCAGTCCACCCATGTCACCGAAATCAGCACTCCTCCACCTCCTCCACCTCAGCCTCCTTCCCCCCAGTCTGCCCCCTCCCAGGAAAATTTGGTATTGGAAACGGCATACTCTGAGGAACTGTTTTCTCAACCCTTCCCAGAGTCACAAACCACTTGTCCGGTTGCTGCTGAGATCTTTTCAGATGCCCAGGTTTTCCACCGGTCTGGTGCGCTCGTCACAAGAGACGGGGGAAGAAGATTCCCTTGTTGATAGCCAAAGCACCCTCAGGTCTGTTTCTCAGCGCATATCGGAGGAGGATGAGGAGGAAGAGGAGGAGAATGTTCGCGAGACAGAAGAGGGGAGCATTTCTCAGTCCTTTAATGTTTAGCGTTTATGGGCAGGAGAACAGCAGTTGGAGGAGGAGGAAATGGACAGTCAGGCCAGTGAGGGGAGTGAATTCTTGCGAGTTGGGACTCTGGCACATATGGCAGATTTCATGCTAGGCTGCCTATCCTGTGACCCTCGCGTTCAAAGAATTTATTCCAGCACCGATTACTGGGTATTCACTGTCCTGGACCCACGGTACAAGCAAAATCTTTCCACTCTCATCCCTGGAAAGGAAAGGAATGTGAGAATGCATGAATACCAGCAGGCCCTGGTGCACAAACTGAAACAGTATTTCCCTTCTGACAGCGCTAGCGGCAGAGGGTGTACTTATACGGGACAAGTAGCGAGGGAGAGTAGGCGAGCAGGCAGCTTGTCCAGCACTGGCAAGGGTACGCTTTACAAGGCCTTTGCCAGTTTTATGTCACCCCAGCAAGACACTATCACTTGTCCCCAGTCTAGGCAGAGTAGGACTGATCTTTACAGAAAGATGGTGAGGGAGTACGTAGCTGACCATACCATCATCCTAAATGATCACACAGCTCCCTACAACTACTGGGTTTCAAAGCTGGACATATGGCACGAACTGGCGCTGTACGCCTTAGAGGTTCTTGCCTGCCCTGCCGCTAGCGTGTTGTCTGAGCGGGTTTTCAGTGCAGCTGGTAGCATCATCACCGATAAGCATACACGCCTGTCGACTGACAGCACTGACATGCTGACGCTTATCAAGATGAATAAAGCCTGGATTTCTCAGGATTTCCATTTTCCACCAGGTGAAAGAAGCTCAACCTGAATAATGTATGCACTCCTCCTCATTGTCCTCCTTCTCCTCCTCTTTGTACACTAAAGCAGAGGAAACTGGCTATTTTTTGCCAGGGCCAACTGGCTCTAGCTATATTACTCTGGAGTGCCTCCCACCCGGTCCTCTGGTTTGAAAACTTTTCTGGACTGCCACATACAGGCACTATCCAAATTTTATTGTCTCCATAGCAGCCTCCACACATCGTCTTTATAGCTGCCTCCACACGTTGTCTCCATTGCAACCTCCACACATCATCTCCATAACTGCCTCCAAAAGTCATCCATATAGCTGCCTCCATACATCTTCCCCTTAGCATACATCGTCCCCTTAGCAAACAAGCTGTGTCAGGCAGAATTTTGGTTTTTTTTCATGGGTTCCACATCAAACTTGTTAACTTTGTCGCCACCCTGCTGTGTTATCCACAAAATATACTGGCAAACTTTTATCATTTACCGATATTATTTCAGTGGTTCTTGCGCATCTGTTTACATTCCTCTCACCCGCCATAACCAAGCCAATTACTTATAAGAACAGTACTACACTTGATCTTATACAAAAGGTTCTTAGAAGTGCTGTTTTTAGCCCCCGCCTGCTTTGAAAATTATACTTTTTTCAAAGTAAACGCTTCTGGCCCCAAGGCCCATTTTGGGTGGGGAGGAGCCGAGAGACAGGGGCTTGTACAGGCGAAAGCTCGCCTGGCAGCGGACCGCCAGCTCTATCCCAAGATTAGGCAGCCTCAGAGGCATCCATGCATACTGCCCCTGCTGTTTCCTGTCCATTTCGCCTCCACGATCCTCCACAGCGTCCACCAATGTCTCCATGAGCAACTTTCAACTGTCTATACCCAAGATGCTGGAGCGCGAGCGGATATACAGCACATCATCCCCTTATCAAACGAGCTGTGTCAGGCAGAATTTTCAGGTGTTTCACCAGATACATAGTGGAACTCGGCCCATCTGTCACCATGCTGGAGACCTGAAGTTTCAATCATAAAAGCAATATGGATGCCCCATACTGTCGCTCTTAATCATCGAAGTCGTCTCCATGGCTGCCTCCACATGTCGTCCCTATATCAAACGAGCTGTCAGACAAATTTTTAGGGGTACTTCACCAGATACGTTATGGAACTTGATCACTATGTCGCCACCATGCTGTGTTATCGACTAAATATACCGTAGGAAATAATTTCAACGCTTCTTGCTTACCTCCTTTGGTTCCTCTCTGCCGCCTTAACCAGGCAAAATACTGATACATACAGTGCTACACGTTTTCCTCGCCAAAAGGAATTTTTTAAATTGGTTTGAAGCCTGAGTCCATTTGGTGTATGTCGCCATGCCACTCCCTAGCCTGCCGCTGCTGCCTCTGCATGCCATCTTCTATAGTGTCAGGGTCAATTATTGGATGTTTTAGATGCTATCTAGCCTCATTCGGTCACTCTGTCATGGCCATGCTGTTGCCCATATTTTTGGCGTAATGGTGCGATTAGGCAGCCTCAAAGACATCCATGCATGCTGCCCCTGCTGTTTCCTGTCCATTTCCGTGGTGTTTTCATCATTTTCTGAGGTTCCCAGGTGTTTGGTCAAGCTTCCCTGTGCAGACCTTTGGTCCCCTTGAAAAATGCTCGAGTCTCCCATTGACTTCAATGGGGTTCGTTATTCGAGACGAGCACTCGAGCATCGGGAAAAGTTCATCTCGAATAACGAGCACCCGAGCATTTTAGTGCTCGCTCATCTCCAATAAATACCCATTCTCTCTAGTGCGCACACTACTTGTATTTATTTCAGAATTTTGTAACTCTTTGGTGTTACTTATATACTATTAATTCAACCACAGGCTGAAGGGTTGAAAATTTAATTTTATTAAGGAAAACTATAGGAAAGGTCATTACTTGTTGCTACACAGGCCCTGACCGGTCTACATCCTAGGTTGGACACATCACCAGAAAGTTTTTCACTACAACAGTGATTTATTATCAGATACAAAGGAAAGCAAAGAATGGATTTAATTCAGGTATTCAGGAATTTCATGTCAGTTTTATTGCAGAATGTCTTAATAATATGAACATCAATGACATTCAGGCTGAACAATGATTTAGGTAAAGTGTTTCTGTAACCTGTGTCCTTTACTCTTCACCTCAGGATTTACCAGGATATTGTAACATTTAGGTATAAACATGCAGCACAATATTCCTCCCCCTGAGGACAATATGGCAAATATCTCTACGATGACCATGTATTTCCCTCTGCTGCTCAGATAGGCCGGGATGGCACTGATCCAGACACTGCAGAACAGCAGCATGCTGAAGGTGATGTACTTGGCCTCATTATAAATATCAGGTAATGTCCTCACCATGAAAGCCAGAACAAAGCTCACAGCTGTCAGAAACCCCAAATAACCCAACATGAGGTAAAAGGCCAGGACAGAACCTTCATTACACTGGATGATGGTCTTCCCAGGATAATCCCGGTTATACTCCTGATATGGAGGAGACACTGACAACCAGATAACTGCATTCACAATCTGAATAGATGAACAGCCCAACACTACTGAGTAAGGAAGCTTCACCCCCACACACTTTCTCCATGGGCTGTTTGGTCTGGTGGCCTTGAAGGCGATGCAGACTATGATGGTCTTGGCCAGGACAGAAGACACAACGACTGTGAAGAAGATCCCAGAGAAGGTTTGTCGCAGCATGCAGGTCATATCCACTGGACGACCGATGAATAGAAACACACAGAGTAAGCTGAACATGAGAGAGCTCAGGAGGATGAAGCTGAGGGTCCGGTTATTGGCTCGGACAATGGGAGATTTCCAGAATATAGTGAATATTCCCATCATAAATACAGTAATAAGAGAAAGTAATATGGAGAAGATGGAGAAGACTAAAGCCAGAACATCAGTCTCATATGAAAAATACTCCTGCTCTCTGACATAACATTTGTTTCTTCTCTCATTCGGCCATTCATCTTCAGGACATCTCCGGCAGTTCTGGCTGTCTAGGAATGAAATGTTTGAGAATATTAGGAAACTGCAGGTAAAATTTTTAAACACTTTGTCTCAAGTTTAGCAATCAATAACTGTACACAGAACAATGGAGATGTGCGGTTATAGCCAAATGTATATAGACTTTTATCCATTGATATCTCTGGAGTTTGTTACGTTACATGAGCTTGTGATCAGGAGTAAAAGGATGGCAATATCTGCACAGGATTCTCTGAGCTACAAGGCCCATTGTATGTTGTAGGTCAGTGGTGGCGAACCTGTGGCACGGGTGCCAGAGGTGGCACTCGGAGCCCTCTCTCTGGGCTCCCAGGCCATCACCAAAGAGAACTCAAGGTATCTACTTGCACTCCCAGACAGCCCAGGACTCGTCACCCTCAATGCTATTATAAAGCAACAGCGCTGCCTGGGTCTACAGGAGGAGTGGGAAGGTGTGGACAGATCAGAATTATCATTGTTGCTCCTTGTCCAGGCAAAAAATGTCCTCCTGTTTTGGGGAACAGGAAGAATTGGTCCTTCTTCTATCTACTGTATTGTTGTCCTCAGAACACTGATACAATTGAAAGTTACAACAGGGCATTAAGCAATAAGTTATGGCATAAATTGCCATGTAGGCACCTTGTGATAAACAGGTGGCTATGGGTTGTAGATTGGGCACTTGGTCTCTAAAAGGTTCGCCATCACTGTTGTAGGTTGTCTTTTATACTCTATATATTAATGTTTAAAGAAATATATAACTTCAAAAGTTGTGCTCCAGTGAGTGTACTTTACATTTCTAAAAATGTTTTAAACAGTTAGTTAAAAAAATACTACTATTTGGCAAATATTTAGGACACTCAAGCCAAAACTTTGGCCACAATGGTGTAGACTTGGGCTATCTGGTTTCTACAAATACTTCCCCACAAATCGACTGGTGAAGCTAATTATGCCTTTCAGAATCTAAAGTCGACTTCCATTCAGGCCTCATATAAGCGAATGTGTGTACATGAGGGCATCATGCAGGCTGCAAATAAGGTCCAGGGGTCATTGTTTGTAACCTTTTTCATTCGGCTCTGTTCACTCCCTTCCCCCTCCCACATGTCCATTAAAATTATCCTGCCACCATATAAGCAGGAATAGGACCTGCTTCATAGTTTGTGGAGTGGCCATCCGGCACAGTCACTGTAGATCACATTGTGACCTTGCACAGTTGAAGTCTGTGTGGGCCATGAGCTGGGCTGCAATTTTTGCCGCTGAAAATTACGGTTGTGTGCATGAGGTCTTACACTGAAAGCACCAGATATTAAGATGTTGCTTACAGTGCAGATGTTGGTGTACAACTATAAATATGTGAAAGATATATGACACACTGATTAATGGAGTGTATGCAGGACAGCGGCCCACATTTATTAATAGTGAGGCAAACTGCACTTTGAGCTGCTTGCCTTACTATCGTGCAGCCTGCAACAGATTCATAGAGACTGGAGCATGCAGCAAAAACACATGAACAGTTTTTTTCTGGTGCTCCCAATTTGACAGGTGGACTTGCCAACATGAATGTGTTGTGTGGTGCTGTTGTGCCCATTGTGTCATGTCTAGTTTCTGGTTTAAAAGAAGGTGCTTATATTTAGAAATAAAAAGAGAAAAAAAAATATTGAATAAAAAAAATTGACCTGAATGATTAGTAAATTCTCCTTCGGCACATGAGATACAGTCGTAGCAGCAGATGTGATATCCTTCTCTCAGGACTTTTCGGGTTCCCGGCTGACAGGACTCACTACATCGTCCTTTAGGGATCTATAGATAAAAGATCCAGGATTTATATTTATTGCTTCCATTTAAACAATATATGAATTACAGAGTAGGGCAGAGGCAGGAGGAATCTACCATCAGATCTACTTCTGATACCAGATTCCTTGTGGTAGGTTTCCTTTAAGTTTATTGTAATAATTCACAGAGACAATAACCACACAACTACATTACTCACCTCCTAACGACCTTTCATCTTAAGTCTCTCTGTCTTAAGTCACGATATGACAAAAGCTGCTCCTCTCCCTTTGTTTGTTGCTTAAAAAAGGTTTAGATGTAAAATAAGTGGCTCCTTTAGCATTGAGAATTCCTGTTGTAGGCTCCAGTGATTATGCATTGTTGAGGAGCCCAAAACCTAATTGAGGTGACTGCACGACTTATCAGCTTGGGTGGTAGGAAGGGGCTGGCGCTGTGAATCGAGGGGGTTCTGCTGGCGTGAGGTGGAGCTGGACTCCTTTGGATGGTGCTCTGGGGATAAGCCAAAGAAAGAATTGGGGGTTGAGGCCTGGTTTACAAATAGGCCTGTGACCCGGTCGGCACGTCCTTTGTGAGGGGGTGTAGCTGCTAGTGGCGTGTTGCCAAGCCGCATAACACCTGCTCAACATGAGCCTAGCAGAATAGTATAAAAGAAAGCCAGAGCGCAAAGCTGCCGCAACACAGAAAAGAATCAGAAAAGAATATGTATGACCTGGTGAGAGTGGGCAAAAGCCAAGTATGGAGAACTGAAACAAAGAGCAAGTTTAACCCCTTACCGACATGTGACGTACAAGTACGTCAAATGCCTGTTGTGGAAATGGTTTACAGGATGAGTCCTCTCTATACAAGGTGGGCATTAGTTACATATTGCAGCAAACACCTACCAGTAACAATCGCGGTCAGTGCTGGCACACATCACGGGTGGTAACCCTTTAAATGTCCAAAATACAGCTGCTGGAGGCATTTAAATCCTAGCAGCACATGGGCACCGCCATCTTGGATACGATCAACGCCCCCTGTGACATCATCTGGGGGTGGTGATCAATTGTTATGACAGCCTCGGGTCTTATGAAGAAAACAATTTAGAAAAACCATCAATTCTATAAATTACTTTTGACTCTTCCTTTTGTTTACCTTATACCGTAAGTAAAATGTTATTTTTATTCTATGGGTCAGTACTACTATGGTAATACCAAATCTCTTTTTCTTTTTTATGTTTAATAATTTTTAGAATAAACACTTTTAACAGACAGCACTTTTAATTTTTGGTCCATATCCCCCTAAGGACAGTTTATAGCTTAAGGCTCAGGACCAATTTTTACGTTCTGACTGTCGCTTTATATAGTAATAACTTTTGAACAATGTTACTTATAAAAATTTTGTGGAAGAGAAAGGAAAGTTGGCACTTTTGTAAAACTCTTTTTCTTTATTGATCCAACTTTCCTTTCTCTTCCACAAAGTTCTTGTATATGATTATCTGTTATAGTTAGAGCACCACGCCAAAATCTCAATAAAGTCTTATGGTTCGAACTCTATACTCTATATTTAACATTAAAACCCCCTATAAAATCAACCAATTTTCAAATCTGCACCCCTCAAACTATTTGAAACAGTTTTCGGGAGATTTTTAACCCCTCGAGATCTTTATAGTAATTAAATCAAAATGGAGGTGAAATTTAAAATGGTCAAATTTTGTCGGTTATACGTTCATTTAGCAGAGACCCCCCACATGTGGCCGTTACTTGTTTTATGGGCGCACAATGAGGAGCAGAAGGGAAGGAGCACCCTGCAGCTGCCAGGATTTTAGTTTCCTCATTGGCCCCTTTTGTAGGCTATAAAATTTAGCTTTTTCGTTACTGGGGCCATGTGACGGCATTTTTTTTTTGCGGGATGAGATGCTTTGTCCAGTGTTACCATTGTGGGGTTGGTATCACCTATTGTTGAAAATGTATGAACTTTTTTTTAGGGCAGGAGTAGAAAAGTATTATGGGGATACCAGACTTTAGTATTTTTTCTTATGTTTTACTAAATTTGCCAAATAAAATCCTAATGTGAGGAAAAATCTATCATTTGTTCATCGCCGTATTCCAAGTGGCAGAACATTTTTACTTTTTTGGCTACAGAGCTGGTTGATGGCTTGTGTTTTGCAGGACATGTTTTACTTTGCGAATTAAAAGCAAAAATTCTCTGAGCACTAGTGGGGCGCTAAAAAGTAATCCAGGAACAAATATTGTGTCCAAAAAAGAAGCTATTTATTCTTAAATAAGCATAAAATACCAAGGCATCAAAATGCAATAAAATGCCAAATATAAAATGAGTATCAAATGTCCATTTAACGCGTTTCGGGTACTATGACCCTTTATCAAAATTACGGACAGTAATGCAATATTGTGGTTATTAAAACAGTGAAATAAATACATTTGGAGAGACATACCTGTAAATCAGATTGATTGTTAGAAGCAGCATCAGTAACGTAGGACCGGAAGTGACCGGCGGTGTAAATGGCGCGAAACCGGAAGTGACACACGGAAGTGACATCACTCAACCCAATGCGCATGTGCATGGATTCGGTCCGTCACTGTGCATGCGTGTGAACCTGCGCATGCGCAGAGTGGACTCAAAACTGTGGATTTCGTCAGGAGAGAATATCCAATAGAATAACCTGCCCCTGCGCCTGCGCAAACACAGGCGCAGATGGAATAAGGTATGTTAATGAAGAAGAATATAAAATAAACACCCAGTAACACTAGAATAGTAAATGAAATAGTGGAATAGTAAATGATCTATTTGTGTTTACAGAGGGTTAGTTATAAATCAATATACACCCTCCAGGCTCTCATTCAAACCAATGGGAGTAAGGCATTGGAGCTTAAAAATCCAAAACATCTCCCTCCTTTTGAGATGGTTAAATCTCTGTGGGGTAGATGCATCTATAAATTCTACCGGGGTTAGGCTAAAATCTTTAAAACATTTGTTGTGGTGAGTGGCAGCATGTCGGAATACGCTATGTAAAGCAAAACCGTTCTCTATATTGGACGTATGCTTGTTGAAGCGTTCCCTTAGGGGTTGGATGGTCCTACCAATGTACTGGTTCAATTCATAAAACTCTTAATCTCAAAGGATTCTCCTGTAGCATTGGAAGTGAAATTTAAATGTCTATGTTTGATACTAATACAACATTTACACCTGTTGTGGCCGCACCTATAGCTGCCTAGCACTTTGGGAAAGAAGCTAGGGTGTATTTTACCAGATTCAGGGCGAAGCGCATCAATAGTGCTCAGAGAATTTTTGCTTTTCATTTCCTATTGTTCACGGTTATCACCTCCTGATAGCCGGTATTCTTAGCCCTGGGAGCTGCTTCCTGTATCCTGGAAACTAGTGTCTGCAAAATCCACTTATCCTCTGGACTGCTCTAGCTGGACCCCGGGTTGGGCCATACATGCGCTATTTGAAGAATTCACAAGGTGAGCACCTCTTTGGCATTCCTACTTCTAACTCCACTCAAACGATATCACCCAAGGCGCCGCCTCCTGTGCCTTTTTTCTATTTTGTGTATTCCCCATGTTTTACTTTGCAGCAGTATCATTCTAGAGTACATATGTATTTTTGATCACTTTTTATTGCATTTTCTGTGGGATTAAATAGTTAAAAATAATAATTTTTGGCTCTTTTTTTTACAGTTTTTTTATAGCGTTCATTGTACGGGTTCAATAATTATTTACTTTTATTCTACGGGTTCTTACAGATGCGGTTATACAATATATGTTGGGTTTGGGTTATGGTTTAGACTTTTTTGTGCATTATTGTCAATACCTGCCAGCAAACGCGCAACCACAACCAGGCTTGGCGCCAGCTGTCATACTAGGTAAGGGGATGCGAACTCACCCTGCGACGTCCCTGCGGGCTAAGGCCATCCTTAACCCCTTAATGACCGCCCTATCGGGATTCTACGGCGGTCATTAAGGGTACTTCTTCTGACGCGACGCCTTTCTACGGCGCCGCGTCAGAAGAAGATTTCGGGACATCGGGTCAGTTTAGTGCCGGTGTCGGGCTGTGATATCACAGCCCAGACCCGGCACTAACACCCGGGATCGGAAAAACTCCGATCCCGGGTGTTTAACCCCTTACACGCCGCGGTCAAGCATGACCGCGGCGTGCAAGTGTGTCCCCCGTGGATCGGACCCCCCCGGTGTGCTTACCGGGGGATCCGATCCCTCCTGCCGCTGCCCCGGGTCCCGGCGAGTGACCCGAGGCTGTCGGCTCCTCTTCTTGCCGGGTCCTGCCTTCCTGGCAGGACCCGGCTGTAAGTAACTGAGCATGCGCAGCATGCTCAGTTACTTACACTATACACTGCAATACAAGGTTATTGCAGTGTAGAGGCTTGAATAAGTGATCGGATGATCGCTTATTCAAGCCAAAATGTGGAAAATGTAAAAAAGTTAAAAAAAAAAAAAAAAAACTTTTTATAATATAATTAAATAAATAAATAAAATAAAAGTCCCATAATCTCCCCAGTAACACATAAAATGCATATACAGTAAATAAAACACAAAAACATACATATTTGGTATCACCGCGTCCGTATTAATCTGTACAATAAATCTAAATCAATATTGAACCCGCTCGGTGAACTACGTAAAAAAAAAACTCGGAAAACTTCCCATAATATAACATTTTTCATCAAACACCATCACAAAAAATGTTCTAAAAAGTGATCAAAAAAAGTTACGTTCCCTAATATGATACGACTGAAAAGAACAACTGTTTTCGCAAAAAATAAGCCCTCAACCAGATCTGACAACAGAAAAATACAGAAGTTATGGCCCTAAAAAGTTGTCAATAGTAAAAACAATGCGATTTTCTCCAATATTGGTTTTGCTCAGGAAAATTAAGCAAAAATAAGAAAAACTATATAAATGAGGTATCACCGCAATCGTAGTGAACCAGAGAATAAAGATAAAATATTATTTTTACGTTACGGTGAGCGGGGGAAAAAAAATGCTAACAATCCAAAATAAAAATTGATGATTTTGTTTGTGTCCCCCTTGAAATAGTTAATAAAATCTCAAGAATAAGCTTTAGACTCCCAAAATAAATTATCTATACATTGTATCTCATCCCGTACATAATAAGCCCTCATTTGTTTGTATTACCAAAAAAAATAAAAATTTATAGGTCGTACAATGTGACAATACAAATCTGCAGTGAATGGCGCCTCCATTCATTCTATACTCGGCCGTGCGCCCGTACAGCAGTTTACCACCACATATGGGGTATCAGTACACTCGGGAGGAATTGGGCATCAAGCGTTGCAGTGCGTTTCATCATTTAATTTATTCTGAAAATTTCAGTTTTGGCCTAAATGAATGTATTTTCCAAAAAAATTCAATAGTTTCTAAATCGCAGGTCCATATTTTTTAACCCATGTGAAACACTTAAAGGGTTAACAGACTTAATAGAAGTTGTTTTACATACGTTGAGCGGTGAAGTTTCTATAGTGAGGTAATTTATGGGGTTTTACTATTATTTAGGCCTCTCAAAGTCACTTGGAAGCTGAGTTGTCCCTCAAAATGTGAGTTTTGGCAATTTTCATGAAAATAAGAAAAATCGCACCTAAAGTTCTGCACCTCATAACATCCTAGAAAAATGACCGGAAGCATAAATTATCATCCCAACATAAAGCAGATATTCTGTAAATGTTAATTATCAAACTTTTTGGGTAGTTTTACATCTTGTCTGGAAACCAGAACATTTCAAACTTGGAAAATGAAGAATTTTTACAAACTTTTGCCAAATTTTCACTTTTTTTCAGAACGAAATGCAAAACTTATCACTTAAATTTTATAACTAACATGAAGTACAATGTGTCACGAGAAAACATTCTCAAAATCACCGGGATATGTTAAAGCGTTCCGAAGTTATAACCAATTATCGTGAGACTTGTCAGATTTGAAAAATCGAGTCTGGTCATTGAGCTGAAAACTAGTGTCGGTGATAAGGGGTTAAAGCAGATAAACCTCCCTGATAAGGGTGAACCCACTATCAGGAACCTTACTGATGGTCCCTGAGTGACCCTGCAAGATGACAGGAAAGACTTACTTTGTCTGGCAGCTGCTGGATGGTGGTGCGGACAGGTAACGGGAATACAGGTATAGACCAGTGTTCACACTGGTGCACAGAATACTAACACAGGTATAAGACAGGTGAAAACAATGTATATACAGGACTTCAGGCAGGTATAAACAGGTTAGGTCAAGATACAGGTCAGGTTCAGATACAAACATTCAAGTGGAGACAGGTCAAGATCAAGATGGCTGCAAAGGTACAGAATCAGATACAAAACACAGAATACCAAACAAGATAGCAAGAGCACTAGATACACAGGTAAGACTCGAAGAATAACCAGCCAGGTCTGATGGGAATAGGCAGGTATATAAGGCCATTCCTGGACACGCCTCCTGCAGCACACTGGGGAACTGTCCATCAGGCTAGTAACCCTTGTTGGGCAGGGCTGAAATGCAAGGAGCAGAGTGTGGCTCAGTTAATCCAAACACAAGC
Organism: Engystomops pustulosus; assembly: GCF_040894005.1. Classification (NCBI taxonomy): domain Eukaryota; kingdom Metazoa; phylum Chordata; class Amphibia; order Anura; family Leptodactylidae; genus Engystomops; species Engystomops pustulosus. The sequence goes on along the minus strand of NC_092411.1, from coordinate 293,445,118 downwards.
AGTAAGCCACAATTTCCACACATATAAACGCCATATATTCCGCAAACTGCGGATAGAGCAAAGTTTAGGCATGGACGTTACAATTCTATGTCCTTTAATATATTATGGGGCTTACATAGGTTTACACTGTGCCTATATGATGATGTCATAGAAGCCATCTTACAGGCACTGCCTACCGGCAGCCCTCGGGTCCTGATCGGACCTCGGGGCTGCCATAGCAACAATTGGTGCTAGGTAGGGGGGGGGGGGGCGATCATGGGGGAAAGACCCCCTGAAGGCAGTTTAAATGCCACGGTCCCGCTGACCACAGCAATTCACGGGTTAAACACCGTGATTGAAGCCCACTCTGACCGCAGGTGTTAAACGGGGGTCTCAGCTATTGCCTGCAGCTGACATCCAGTGGATCCCGATGCCGGCCTGGCTCAGATCTCGATATATCGGTCGCTGAGCTTTAAGTCACTGATCCCACTGTCCGATATATCGTACGCAGAGTGCTAAGAGGATATAGCTGGTTAAGAACTTGTTTTTTTACAATAGTATCCTTTTCGTATTAATACATTTTTGGATAGCTTTTTATTGCAATTTTTTATATTGATTGATTGGTAAAAATAATGGTTTTTGGTGGTTTTTTTCATTTTCTGTACACTGTGCATCATGCAGGTCTAATAATAATTGTGGGATTTTTACATGTCAATAAGAACACAGCGATACCTCATATGTGGGGTTTGTATGGTTATTTTCTCTTGTTTCAATGCTATATGAACATTTTATATGTAAAGGGGCTTCAGGTGCTATTTATTAATTTAATAGTTTATTTTTCATTTATTTATTTTTTTTAATATTTTAATTTGTCCCACTATGGGACATGAACAAGAAATCTGTAACTTTAAACGTCACACTATCCACAGGTTGTGAAATAGATGGCGTTTATTTGTGTGTGAACTGTGGCTTACTGCTTGTGTTTGGATTAACTGAGCCACACCCTGCTCCTTGTATTTCAGTCCTGCCAAGCAAGGGTTACTAGCCTGATGGACAGTTCCCCAGTGTGCTGCTGGAGGCGTGTCCGGGAACTGCCTTATATACCTGCCTATTCCCATCAGACCTGGCTGGTTATTTTTTTGTCTTTCCTGTGTATCTAGTGCTCTTGCTATCTTGTTTGCTTTTCTATGTTTCGAATCTGATTCTGTACCTTTGCAACCATCTTGGTTTTGACCCGGTTTGTTTGTTTCCTCTTGTCTGCCTGTATCTGTACCTGACCTGTATATAACCCGCTTGATCTTGACCTGACCTGTATATAACCCGCTTGATCTTGGCCTGACCTGTATATAACCCACATGATCTTGACCTGACCTGTGTATAACCCACCTGAAGACCTGTATATAACTTTGTTTGTTAGTATCGTTTGCCTCCTAGTGTTATTCCGCTTTCCCTGTCTCTGTGTTAGTATTCTGTGCACCAGTGTGAACACTGGTCTATTCCTGAGCTCCAGTTACCTGTTCAGTCTTGTGTTGGTTTCTGTGCGCCAGTGTGAACACTGGACTATTCCTGTATTCTGGTTACCTGTTCAGTCCTGTGTTAGTATTCTGTGCGCCAGTGTGAACACTGGTCTATTCCTGTATTCCGGTTACCTGTCCGCTCCACCATCCAGCAGCTGCCAGACGGAGTAAGTCTTCCCTGTCATCTTGTAGGGTCACTCAGGGACCATCAGTTAGGTTCCTGATAGTGGGTTCGCCCTTACCAGGGCGGTTTATCTGCTTTAGGCAGGGCCTTAGCCCGCAGGGATGTCGCAGGATGAGTCCACCACCACCTACCGAGTCTGACAGCTAGCGCCAAGTCTGGTTGTGGTTGCTGGACCGGTGCTGACACCATCATTATAATACCTTGCAATATTCCCTGCAGACATTTAAATACCACGGTTGTGTTGACCATGACATTTAATTGGTTAGCACCCGCTATCTGGGGGTGTCAGCTGTAAGTCACAGTTGACACCCCATGCTTTCCGATCATCAACTCCATGAAGTACTATGACGACATGGAACACTATTCCATAATAGTACATTATGGAACGTCAACAGGTTAATGGGTCTGACTAACAGTTACTGTACATTGTGCCCAGAAATCTGAACTCATGTCACAGAAATTTGGTAATGGATTTTGTAAAAGTCATTGCTTGAGGGATTACAGACGATTTGGCTGTAGATTTTCCAGAAATGTAAAACTTACAAATCTCAAAGATCTAAGGTAAAGTTACAGCATAGACCATAGATTCTCTTTAAAGTTTAACATTTTTTACAATAGACAAAACTTTGTAATGGCTTTTAAATAGTTTTTAGTTTTATATAATTGAAGACAAAGTAAATTTTATTGAAGGCTTAAAGGGGTTGAGCAGTTTTCAATAAACCTCTTCTAATAGACATTTCTCTAAATCTAAATGTGTTTTGCCTCCTTCGGAAGCTGCAGTCTATTCTCTGCATGCTGCCCTCTGCCTGCACACACAGCGGACATCTGTGACTTAGCTCCAAGAAATCCAGGTGATGTCACTCACTTTGTCTCTTCTCATAGTCCTTCTCTACCAGAGGAGGAGGAGGAGTCATATTCTGCTGCTACAGCTCCATCTATTCACAGGAGCTCAGAGATGTAAAGCAAGAAGCCTGGAGCTCTACACACTGTACACAAGTAAGTATCAGGACTGCTGAATCATTTGATGAACATTCAGGCAGTAAAAGCACATGGGAAAAATGATGTACAGTGTGGCCAACCCCTTTATTAGTGACTTACCAGCCCCTGTTTCCATGTTACTAGCTGTGGAGTGATATGGAGCTGCTTCTCTTCTGGAAGTGATGCATCAAATCTTCCAACAGATGTTCTAGATATTAATTTACCATTTTTATATCTTCTCACCACCCAATTCCTTATATCTAGTGGTGTCATCCAATCTCTGTTCTCATTTAAAAAATCCCTTTCTTCCTTTATGTAGCGAGTCAGCTGTAAGAGACCAAGGTAGTAATAAAGGCACCGGGTAATATCAATCCATAGATTAGTAATACAAATGCTGCAGAACATACAAAAGATCTTTAACCCTTAATGAGATGTGATGTTACTGTACATCCCAGTGCGGCTAAGGTTGTATATGGAGAGCACAAGGCCTGAGCCCTTTCTATACATTACAGGTGTTTCCTATACAATGTAGACTAAGAACTCCTGATGCCATATAACTACAGGGCTTATAACCAGGGAATCAATTGTATATGATTTTTATGATGGACAATAGACATCAAGACATAATGGGGCAAATTTACTAAGAACAGTGCATTGTGTGTTATATGCAGTGTCATGTGTAGTGTGCAGGGGGCGCCAGATTCAGGATTTCTGGCATCTGTTAATGAATCTGGCGCCCTCTGTCCCCTCAAAGTGCACCTACAGAAGTTGCAGACCATGTATGGGGTATTTCTGTATTTTTGAGAAACTAGCTTACAAACAATATGGAGTATTTCCTTCTTTAACCGCTTGTAAAAATAAAAAATTGGGGACCAATATTTTTTGGAAAACATATAATTTCTCAATTACACGAGCCAATGCTATTACCCATTGATACGTTTTTTGAGTGGTATAGTTACCAAAAATAGGGTTATTTGTAGAAGGCTTCAACTGTTCTGTTACCCCAGAAACTTTTGAAATGTGTCATGGCACTTATAAAAATTGTCATCAAAATCTACATCTGAAAAACTCAATGGTTCTCCTTCCGTCGTGTGCCCTGCTGTAGGCTGATACAGAAGTGGGGATTACCATACTTGGGAGAAACTGCACCACGGAATCTAAGATGAATGTGTACATTTTAGTGCTATATAATCTACACTTTAATGCTGATTTTCATCAACATTTTAAAACAATATAAAACAAGAACCAAGACAGACACCTAAGGTTTGGGCAGCTACCTCTTACATTGCATAAGGCATAGATAAGAACTATAAAAGCAGTACAATAAAGAGTACTATAATGCAGTGGTGTAACAAGACAGCTGTGGCCCCTGGTGCAAACTTTGGTTCAGGGCCCCTATCATGCTGCCACCCCCTTCTCACACATCACATAAAAGCCCCCATCTAAAATGCCCAGCAGCAACCTCCACTCAAAAATGACCGTCAACCGCCTCCACTCAATAAAAATGACCTTCAGCAGTAGCAGCCTCCACTCAATAAAAATGTCCAGTAGAAGCCTCTACACAATAAAAATGACCATCAGCAGCAGCCTCCACTCAATAAAAATGTCCAGCAGCAGCCTCCACTCAGTAAAAATTACCAGCAGCAGCCTTAATTCATTAAAAATGACCATCAGCAGCAGCATCCTCCACTCAATAAAAATGTCCAGCAGCCTCTACTCAATAAAAATGACTGTCACCAGCATCAGCCTCCACTTAGTAAAAATGTCCAGCAGCAGCCTCCACTCAATAAAAATGACTGTCAGCAGCAGCCTCCACTCAGTAAAAATGTCCAGCAGCAGCCTCCACTCAATAAAAATGATCGTCAGCAGCAGCAGCAGCCTCCACTTAGTAAAAATGTCCAGAAACAGCCTCCACTCAATAAAAATGTCCAGCAGTAGCCTCCACTCAATAAAAATTACTAGCATCAGCCTCAACTCAATAAAAATGACCGTCAGCAGCAGCAGCCTCTACTCAATAAAAATGACTGTCACCAGCAGCAGCCTCCACTTAGTAAAAATGTCCATCAGCAGCCTCCACTCAATAAAAATGACCGTCAACAGCAGCAGCCTTCACTCAGTAAAAATGTCCAGCAGCACCCTCCACTCAATAAAAATGACCGTCAACAGCAGCAGCCTTCACTCAGTAAAAATGTCCAGCAGCACCCTCCACTCAATAAAAATTACCAGCAGCAGCCTCCACTCAATAAAAATTACCAGCAGCAGCCTCTACTCAATAAAAATGACCGTCAGCAGCAGCAGCCTCCACTCAGTAAAAATGTCCAGCAGCAGCTTCCACTCAATAAAAATGCCATCTGTACAGCAATTTCCTAGCTGTTTTCATGTGATTGATACATCTAAATGATTTATCACTTGATACTAGAGCCATTTGTCATTGATTGATTGTCTGTTTGGAAAAAGTGTCCATTGAAGTCTTTGGGTGCATCAAAAAGTGCTCTGCACTCAGATGTCATCAATGTGTGCACAATGTTTTGCTTCTTGGGAAACATTTTGGCACCATTTTCTCTGACATTCCTGCTGCTGTTTCTGCTAATTTTGGAAGGATGCCACGACATATGGTCATAGAGGAATTGATTTGGCACATCAAGGTAACTGACTATTATGACCACAAATCTGGAGTGAATGATGTAAAGGATGTCTGGTCTGAAGTAAATAACAGATCTGGAGGGGAAATCAGAACAGTCCACAGACATTAGCAAGCAGATGGAAGAGGACACAAATATCTTCTTTAATCGCTTCTCAGGAGGGCATCACTATGATAAACCAGGAACTACAATAATAGAATCCATAAACAATAATATAATACAATAAAACAAACAATAGAAATGAAGGCATTTTAAAATGTCCTAAAAATGCACCAGAGTCTGTGGAAGGGTGTTTAGACCTGCTGCAATTCGCCTAGTAAGAATCATGTACTTTGATTTTTCTAGTGCTTTCAACACAATAGAGCTGATCCGCAGAAGAGATATTGACACCAAATTAGTAGAGTGGATTTTTGATTACTTAATGAACAGACCAGAGTTTGTACAGATGGGAAAGGTGTAATCAAATATAGTGGTAAGCAATTGAGTCATCACAAGGCACAATACTGGCCAATTCTTTTCAGCCTTTGTACTTCAAATTTTAGGCACAACTCTACCTCCTTCCCCCTTCAAAAATGTTCTAATGATTTTTCATCAGTGGCTGTATCTGCAAAAGTAATGACTAAGAATAAAGGGAAACCATTGCAAAATTTTTGGACTGGAATGAAAAAAATTACCTGGTGCTTAACAACAACAAGACCAAGGTGATGGTGTGTCACGGACGCACCCGTGATCCTTGTCACGGATTGCGGGCACACCCTTGCAACCTAACGTGGCGTGTGCTCCCCGTTAAGTCTTGTCCCATATCTCAAATATATACCTAAAGAGACAATGATGTGTTCCCAACCAGCAATCTCTATACTTATAGAAGCTTCTACTCACCCTAATGACCCTACAGAGGTTTTTATGGTCTTGGACCAGTTTCTTATGTTTGGACATGTACGTGGTCCTGCCCTCCTTTCGCATCTGCAAGGCCTATACATAGGCCAATGGATTATACCCAACCCTAGTCTCATTATTGCCAGGACAGAGGACATTATGGTGCATATTCCCACTATAGCCAGCCTGAATTCACAGATTCACGCATGTCACATGTTGGTTTCCCACCACCATCTGCTATTTCATTTTTTTTTTGTCAAATTTTGTCAAATTTTTTATAGCCATTAGTTTCAGGTCTATAAGCAAAACATTACAGTTGTTTATAAAAAGAAAAAAAATGTTGGTGTCCTTTGCTCAAATATATGGTCCATACAATTTTTTTTGATATACAAAAATTGCATTACACTCACACGAGAAAAACACAACACAGCATCGCACAAGCAAGAAACTCTGATATTACTTTGATTAAAATTTTTTGATTTTGATTAAAAATTAATCATACTTGGACAATTTTCACTGAGCAAAGCTGGCAAGAGAGGGTTAATGATAAGAAAGTAGTTAGAGTAGATATGGCAACCAAAATGGCTTTCTTTCTTTTGCAGGGAGAGTAGAAATGAAATTCATGAGGTGATAGTTTGGTGGATAAAGACAATTGAAACAGCAGATAAAGAGTCCAAGGAATTGTATGAAAACTCTGCCCACGGCAACAGAGTGGACATGAGTAGACAAAATGATGGAGATAATATCCCTGAGTTTGGTCAAATTTCTCTTCTTGTCCATTGGACTGTGGATGGTACGTAGAGGAGAAAATCAGCTTTACTTGAAGTTGGCTGCACAGGGAATGCCAGAACTGGGAAAACAAACTGGACACCAGTGAGCAGTCTGGCGATACAGGAGGTTCTTGTGATCTTCATAGACACTGGACGGATGACGAGCTCCTTGCAGAAGATAACATCACTCCTCCAGGGCAAGCTTTATGGCCAGAAGTTCTGCATCTCCTAAGGAGTAGTTCCCTAAGGAGAAGGTTTTAGTAAAGAAACCACAGGTGAGAGTTCAGCCTTTGGGCCATTTCTGGTTGAGAACAGCTCCAGCTCCTACAGAAGAAGCGTCAACCTCAAGCCGGAATGGTTTTTCCGTATCAGGCCGTGTGAGAACAGGAGCATATGCAAAGGCAGACTTCAGCTTAGAGAATGCTTTTTAAGCTGCTGTAGGCCAGAATTTAGGATCAGTGTTCTTCTTAATTAATTCCACAATGGGAGACACGAGGGAGGAGAAATGTGTATAAACTGTCGGTAGTAGTTAACGAAGCCGAGGAATCTCTGCATAGCATACAGTCCTACTCGGCGGGGCCACTGAAATACCGCAGACATTTTGGTAGGATCCATATGAATTCCCTTGTCCGAGATTATGTATCTAAGGAAAGGAAGATGCTTTTGGTGGAAGAGGCACTTCTAGAGCTTTACATAGAGGTGGTTGGCCCTAAGGCTTGTCGTTCATGGGTCTGATGAGACTCAAGGTCTGTAGAGAACACCAAGATACTGTTTAGATAGACCAATGACACAGGAGTCCAAATGGCATAACAAGATACTTGAAGTGTCTATTACGGGTCTTCCATTCATCGCCTTCACAAATGCAGATGAGATTAAACACCTCCTGTAGGTCCAATTTGGTAAAGACGCTGGCTCCGCGGATGTTTGTCTAAAGGTTTTGTGATCAGAGGTAAAAAATAGCGGTTCTTCACCGTGATCTTGTTAAGACCGCGATAGTCAATACACGGATGAAGAGAACCATCCTTCTTGGCCACAAAAAAGAAGGCAGCACTGGAAGGGGAAGAAGACTTGCAGATGAGGGGAGCAGTTTTAAATATTGGATTATCTGTGTGGAGGTTCGAATAAATAGAACTGTTTAAACTTCAATAAAAGTAATTGAAAATGAAGTTTACTGACGATTTGGAAAATATATGTTCAGTCCATAAGCCTTCTCCTTATACCAATTAAAACATGATGCCAACATACAGCAATCCAACCTATATTTACCACTAATGTCAAGCAGTTAAAAAAACAATTACTAAAATTGAATTAAACATGTATTTTTTTTAATATTTCAAGCCCAAAATTTTGTTGAAAAGTAACAATTCAGACCAAAAGAATAATAAAGCTGTAATTTCATATTTCTCTCGAAAAGAGGGCCACAATAATATCTTATAACTACCCCAAAAAAAGTTAGAGCGATTAATAGAATATGTGGATTAGGAACCAGTGATGTCATTGTGAATATTAGGACAGGGACATCACTGGTGGAACATCCCGTTCTTTGGCAGCAGCCAATTGCCAGCTGCTGCCAATGTATACTCCCCCCCCCCCGCATTCAGAGTGAAAGGGGGGGGGGGAGGTACTAGGATGAAGTATCCCACTGTAGAGGCATACAGTGGGATATGTCTGTGACATATGTCGAAAGGACACATCAGAATCCTTCAGACATGTCCTTACGACGTTTGGCAAATGACATAATGTGAACCCAGTCTAAGGCATCAGGACATACAATGATGTAATCGGGTCATGTAACAGTCTCAAGCATGGCTGTGATTAGATGTTAAGTGCTGAATATTTTACAGACTGTAACTAGTTGGGGACTTGGAGAAATAGAGGGTAATGTTGCAGAGAAAATTAAGAGCAGATGGGGTGAGTGGATATATAAAATATAGTTAATATAATGTTAAATACGTTAAAGGTGATTCTTTATATATTTATATAAATATATAAACACATATATATATATATAGAAGTTTGTATGAACTATTGCAGAGATGTGTGACAACCAAAGAATTTAAATTGGTCTAAAATATAATTTTTTCTCTTTTTTTAATGTTCAAATATGGGGAGCTGCATATAGTGCGAAAAAATATGGTATACAGCCTTATGTCCATCAGGATAAGGATGGAAATGTCTCCATTCAGGATCCTTCATATTTTAGCTACTCACTGATGTGCACAGCTGTCAGGTAGTGGTAAAGGTGCCTATTTCATTGCATAGAAGATCTTGATCCCTTCATTACATAATTCCGGTGCCGATTCTAAAGGAGCACTTCCCTCCTCCAACTGGGTGCTCAATCCCAAATGTGTCCATTCGAGGTGTCACCCCCTAGTCTATCATATAGGTCATAATAAGTGATTACTGGATCAGTACCATAATGTGCAGCAGCATTTAAATGAAGGTGAGTGCGCCACCATTTTCCTGAGGATCGTCTTATCCCTATCACAGTGCCATATATATATATATATAATTAAAATCTGTGATCAGTGCACACACTGAGCATAGGTGTTACCAGTTTGGGTTTGGATCCTTCACTGGGTCCGCTCATCCCTACTTATTATCTTTTTGATATTTTGTTTTGTGTTCTTCTTCCAGATTCATGTTAAATGTTTGAATAGAGATGGAAAACACTGAACAGATAATACTCACTCTGCTTCTATAGTCAAATATTCTCCGGGTATTGTGTAGGACATCATTATTAAGTAAACTATGGATTTTATGTAAAGCCTGAGCCATGATGTAGACAGCAGTATACACCTGGTAAGGAGTTGTATCATCTGAAACATTACAGAGCATGGGATGATTCTTCTCCTCATCAGAACAGTGACGATATCGACCTCTACTAAATTCTGGAATAAGCTGATCTTTTAAAACATTTCCCAAAAAGCAATGTGATAGAGTCATCCAGATATCTTCCAGTATCACATCAGAAGGTTGGCCAGATAATAGTAAAATATTCAGAGACTCTTTTCCAGTAATATTGTATCTGGGGATAGAAAACACTAAACTACAATTAGCTGGAACTTCTCCTATGTTATCTACAAGCTCGCGTGCTCCTGACCATGAGTTTGGAAGTATAAGGGTCTTGTTTTTCAGAATATGATCTGCATAGTACAAAAACTTGATGTAATACATACTATAGGTGCCACATATAATAATAACATCAGTGGATGATGTCTGTAAAGCTGGAGGGACGTCCTTATAATTCTCCATAGATACAAGAATGCGGAATTCCACACAAATCTGATGATCTGTAAATTCTTTCAGTAACAGCTGTAACTCCTGCCGTCCACTGTCATCATCTGATGTGATAATCCCGACCCAATCCCACCCGAGTCTCTCTAAGAGCTTCACAATGGCTGAAATTTGTATCTTGTCGTCAGGAACCGTCCGGAAAAAGTTTGGGAAAAGCCTTTTATCACTTAGCAGCGGATCTCTGGCTCCATAACTGATCTATAAGAAAGAAAATTAAAAACATTGTTGACTTCATTGAGTTATACTATAGGATAAAAGAACACACTTTTAGGAGTTTCTAGACCTCAAGCCTTTACCACTTTAAATGAAGGACAACAAGACATTGACATTGACAAATTTCAATATCCTAATTGAAGAAACAAGACATGAGATAACATCACTGATATAAGTTTTATACAAATAATGTTTAATGATTCATGGGGTGGATCCATGGTCACAATGGTGGATGGAGAAGGAATAGCATACAAGAATAATATTGTATATTTGTACAAGGTGTGGGGAATTGCTCTGGTAGATGCCTTGTAGCAGTGCAGGAAGCAGGGACACACGCAGAATTAAAGTCCGAAAATCAAGTGTTTATTCACACTTCTTTGTCAAAACACAAACTCAGCCTTGGCTTAGGCACATACAAAATTCAAAATAAACCCTGCCTGGCTGGGCACTGCCTAATACAATAACAGCACCTAACTATACATGTACCAAGCTGCCTGGCATACTTTCTTGGCCAGCAGAATATCAGGAGGCACTCAGTTACCTTTGCTGTGTGAACATGGTCCAGCCTTCAGCTCTCCAGGTAGTGCCACACCTACTGCTTCTGGCCTGCAGTCTAAATCAGGCTCTAACGAGGTCTGTGGCCCACACCTGTGACCTTCACCTGTGACCTGCACCTGTGACCTGCGCCTGTGGGCTATAAAGAAACCCAGGACCGAAGCCCGGATGGAGTAGGAGTCCCACTATCAGCCTACCCCTACTCCATAATAAGCAGGCCCAGTATGGACATTACAAAGGTGCTTATGATAGCGAGGCCAACATAGACCAAACAGACTTCTCCTGCTTACCACATGTCTGCATTAAACCTTGGGTTACTGCAGACAAATCGAGGGCTTTTACCATGTACTTTTTATCTGCCTGTAGGGCAGATAGCGGTTCTCCCACACAACACCTCTCACTTCCTCACATACCTTCCCCTTCAGTTCAGACCCTCCCCTCCCAGCTCTGTACTCCACCGTAAAACTGAAATTTTGGAGGGACAAGAACCACCTAGCGACCCTGGCATTCTTCTCCTTAGTTCTACTCATCCATGTGAGAGGAGAGTGGTCAGTTAGGAGATGGAACTGTCGTCCCAGCAAGTAGTACCGTAGGGACTGTAGTGCCTTTTTTATCGCCAGACATTCCTTTTCTACTATGCTGTAATTTTTCTCTGCTGGTGTGAGTTTCCTGCTCAGGTCGGTAATGGGGTGTTCCTCTTCCTGCTCAGGTAGGTAATGGGGTGTTCCTCTTCCTGCTCAGGTAGGTAATGGGGTGTTCCTCTCCATTTACCTCCTGAGACAGGACAACTCCCAGCCCTACATCTGACGGTTCCGTCTGCACAATAAACTCTCCCTTGAAGTTTGGCATAATGAGGATGGGAGATCCACACAACGCAGACTTCAATGCCTGAAAAGCAACTTCCGTAGAGATGAGCGAACATACTCGTCCGAGCTTGATGTTCGTTCGAGCATTAGCGTACTCGCAACTGCTCGTTGCTCGGACGAATATTTCGCCAGCCGTTTTGATTTTTGGCGGCCAGAAACAGAGCCAATCACAAGCCAGGAGACTCTGCAGTACACCCAGCATCACATGGTACACTTAAATGTCAATAGCAGTGGTTGGCTGGCCTGATCAGGTGACCCTGGAATATACTGGATGCCGTTAGGGAGAGAGCTGCTGCTGGTCAGGGAAAGCGTTAGGGTGTTCTAGTAGATTACTGTTAGGCATGAGTGATTCTACAAGAACCCAACAGCCCTTGTTAGGGCTACAATAGCATTATTTTTTTTTATTGGCTTGTGGCTGGGCTTTCTGGCACTAGTAGTGCAGCTACTACCATATTGTGACAAATTTGCAGGGAGACTTGCAAACGTTATTTTTGGCTCTTATTTTTTTTTTTCTTTTTAATAAATTTTATTTAAAGAAAAAGAAAGCATTACAGTTCAGAGAAACAACATTGACAATCATAAACATGCCATGTTTAAACATTTGGTGTGACAGGTGAACACTTATTTTGCTTTACAAGCAGTTCGTATTCATGTTGCCGTGGTAGATCTGTTGGAAGTTGAACGTTGATGGTCAGTCCACCTGTTATGTTAAGTTTCCACTGCTTTGGTGTCATAGTAGATCATCAGATCAAGTAAATTTAAATCATTATATAACATGTAACAAATAAAAATATAACCAAAAACAACCTGTGTCAGTAGGGAGTCTAATCGACTAATTATGTACTTAGGGGTGGTGGGCTGTCTGCTTTTTAGCCAAATGTTTTGTTAGGCCAGATAATTCTAATATCCTTGGTGCCAAACCGAATTTAGGGAATCATTGTCGTTGTTCCCTAGGGTACAGAGAAGGGGTGTTTATCCAGCTCTGCCATGTATCTAAATATAAGTTGTGCTTGTTAGTTTGTAGTGATATTATTTTTTCAAATGTGTTTGTAGTGTTTATGGTGTCAAGAACTTCCTTGAAGGGAGATGCAGCCAACTCCTTCCAGTGCCTGGCAATGACTAGTTTAGTTGCCATCAACAAGTGTGCCACTACTACTCTCTGGGACATGGGGATGGACTCAATACCAATAAGTAAGAGAGCCAGTTGAGGAGTCATACGAATGCTTTTTTGCATAATTTTTCCTATGGCATTTCTAGTGGATTCCCATAAAGGGCCTACTACTGGGCAACCCCAGAATACGTGTAGTGTGGTGCCTTTTGCTCCACATTCTCTCCAACAGTTTGGGGAAGCTGAAGGGTAAATCTGTGCTAGTGGAGCTGGGGAGAAGTACCATCTCATTGTGGTTTTATATGATAGCTTCTTGATAAGCTGTACATCTGAATATGGAGTGGGTGTTGGCGAAGGCGTTATGCCATTGTTTAGCTCTAGTTCCCATTTTAACATGCTGGAGGTTTTGCACAAATTGTCCTTTGTACCTAGTAGTTTGTAGAAGTATGAAATACCTTTTTTTGTCTTATCAGCGTTATCAAACCACTGGAGAATGAGGGAGGGAATTTTGGGTGTTGTATACAAATTCTTTAAAAGGAAATCTCTAATTCTAAGGTAAGAGTAAATTTCTTGAGTAGGAAGATCATATTTCTCTTTGAGGAGGGAGAAGGCTACTGGTTGATCATTTAAGACTAAGTCTTGAATAGATGTGAGACCTTTCTTGTGCCACTCTCTAAGGTTTAGATTGGGTAATTGACTTTCTAAGAATTCCATAGTCAGGTTCTCTAGTGGTATCTGAACAATCTCTTGCTTATATCTTGTCAGTAATTGTTTCCATGCCCAGTCTGAAGTTGAGAGTGCAGAGAAGCGTGCTGGGGGAGGGGTTAGCTGCCATATCTGTGCAAGAAGCCTATTTTTTAATGAAGTGTTCTTGTTGAGTATTCTTTCTAAGGAAACCCACGCCTTGTCCGAGTTATCCTTCCACCAATACATTAATTGGTCTACAATTGCTCCAATATAGTAATCTGAAAGATCGGTTATTCCCAGACCACCTTTCTCTCTTTGTCTAGTAAGAACATGTAAAGCTACCCTGGGGTGTTTACCCTGCCAGATAAATTTGCGGAGTTGGGCATTGGCAGATGTAAAAAATGACCTGGGGATTTTGATTGGGAGGGTCCTAAAGAGATATAAAAATCTCGTAGAATACACATTTTATAGGCAGCAATTCTTCCATACCATGATAGAATTGCTTTAGAAAAGGATTCAAGCTCTTTGTTTATGTTAGAAAGTAAAGTTCTTTTCGTATAGGCTGGAAGTAGGAGTGGTCAGTTGCAGCCCTAGATATGTTATAGAGCAGTGGTGGCAAACCTGTGGCATGGGTGCCAGAGGTGGCACTCGGAGCCCTCTCTCTGGGCACCCAGGCCATCACCAAAGAGGACTCAAGGTATCTACTTGCACTCCCAGACAGCCCAGGACTTGTCACACTCAATGCTATAATAAAGCAACAGCGCTGCCTGGGTCTACAGGAGGAGTGGGAAGGTGTGGACAGATCAGAATTATCATTGTTGCTCCTTGTCCAGGCAAAAAATGTCCTCCTGTTTTGGGGAACAGGAAGAATTGGTCCTTCTTCTATCTACTGTATTGTTGTCCTCAGAACACTGATACAATTGAAAGTTACAACAGAGCATTAAGCAATAAGTTATGGCATAAATTGCCATGTAGGCACCTTGTGATAAACAGGTGGGTATGGGTTGTAGATTGGGCACTTGGTCCCTAAAGGTTTGCCATCACTGTTATAGAGGAAGATAACAGGGAATAGTTTTTTAAGGTGTAGTGACTGTTTTGAAGGAATAGCTATTGAAAGAGCTTGGGACTTGGTAGAGTTCATTTTATAGTAAGATATGTCTCCGTATTCTTTAACTATTGTGAAGATTGAAGTCAGGGAGGTTTGGGGGTTGGTGGTCATTAAAATAATATTGTCTGCAAACAATGCTATTTTGTGTTGGGTTGGGCCTATATTGATTCCTGATATGGTAGGGTCGGATCTTATAAGTTCAGCAAGGGGCTCCATGGATAATATAAAGAAAAGAGGGGACAGGGCACATCCTTGTCTGGTGCCATTTGTCAAGGCAAATTCCTCAGATAGTAAGCCGTTTGTGAAAACTCTCGCCGTGGGGTTTGAGTATAGGGATTTGATAGCTGTTTGGATGTTTCCCACTATTCCAAATTTGGTTAAAACCGAGAAGGCATAAAACCAATTAACTCGGTCAAACGCCTTCTCGGCATCGACCGTTACAAATGTAGATGGTAAATTACTTCTTTCACAGTATTGCATGAGGGTAAGTATACGGCGGGTGTTATCTGGTGCTTGTCTGCCCAAGGTAAATCCCACTTGATCATTTTTGATCAGGGAGGGAATGAGTTTCTGTAACCTTTGGGCTAATATTTTTGCATAGAGCTTCACGTCGAAATTAAGGAGGGAAATTGGCCTAAAGTTGGAAGGGAAGTTGGGAGGTTTCCCTGGCTTGGGGATAGTGACAATCAGTGCGGATAACATGTCTATGGGAAAGACACCTGTGGAAAAAGCTAAGTTAAATGCATTTTGCATGTGGGGTAGAACATTATCTATAAATTTTTTAAAATACACAGCTGGAAGGCCATCCGGTCCTGGGGCTTTGCCTGAAGAGGTAGATTTAATAGCATGTTTTATTTCTTCCTGAGTGATGGGTGTGTTAAGAGTATTTAGCTGCTCTGCTGAAAGAGTCGGTAGGTTAATTTTGCTTAGAAAATTGTCTATCATTTGTTGGGTGGGTTGTACCGTGTTTGGGTCTTTTTTGAGGTTGTATAAATCCTCATAATACGTTTTGAATGCATCAATTATCCCTCTGGGGGCTTGTATTTTTTTTCCAGAATGGGGATGTATTATATATGGGATCTTACTTTTTTGGGTCCGTTGTTTAAGACTACGGGCTAGCAATGCACCGGCCTTTTGTCCTTGTGCATAATAATTGGTCTTTAACATTCTATGCGTATGTGCATATTTTTGTTGTAGAAGGCTGCGCAAACGATCCCTCTCTTGTTGTAGCATTTTAGACAGATCAGGAGTTGTCTGGAGCTTATTTTGTTGTTCCAGAGTGTGTATCTTTTTATGGGATGAGAGAATCTCACGTTCCCTTTCTTTCGTGGCCATTATGTGCAGCTTGGTTAGTTCTCCGCCTATAAATACTTTGTGTGCTATCCACACTGACAACAGGCTAAGGTGTTCTTTGGTATTAAAGGCAAAAAATTCTGTCAATGCTCTTTTGATTCTGTCTGTGTATTTCATGTGGTTTATAACGGAACAATTGGCTCTCCATACATAATCGCTGTGAGAGGATAATTTGTCAGACCATATCAAAGATACAGGTGAGTGGTCTGACCAGCTAATATCGCCAATATGTGTGCTAGTAGCCCTATCTAGAAGGGTTTTGTCCATAAGAATAAGAACAATTCTTGAATATGTTTTGTGTCTAGCTGAGAAAAAGGAATAGTCCCTTTCACCGCCATGTTGGAGCCTCCAAATGTCGTATAAACCATAGGACCATAATAGGGAGTTGAGAGTAAAAGTTCTATGTTTGGAGGTAGACAGTGAAGTAGTGTCAAGAGAGGGATCGTTTATTGCATTGAAGTCACCTGCTAGTAGTAGTGAACCTTTTTTTTCTTTGGCTATTAATTTTAGGAGTTTTTTCATAAATAGCCTTTGATTTGCATTAGGAGCATAGACTGATACAATAGTATAGTGTAGATTGTTTATGGTGCAGACTAGAATGATATAGCGACTTTCTGGGTCAATGATTTGTTTGTCTACCGTTACACCTAAGGAGGAGTTGAATGCCATCATGACTCCTCTCTGCTTTTTATTGAAGGTGGAGTGTATGATCATAGTATCATAGTATACAAGTCCATCAAGTCCAACCTTTAAGAATTAAATAAATGTTTTATCCCCATAACCGTGATATTTTTTCTCTCCAGAAAGGCATCCAGGCCTCTCTTGAACATGTACATAGAGTCCGCCATAGCAACCTCCTGCGGCAGAGAGTTCCACAGTCTCACTGCTCTCACAGTAAAGAACCTTTATCTATGTTGATGGTAAAATCGCCTCTCCTCTAGGCGCAGAGGATGCCCCCTTGTCCTGGTCACAGGCCGAGGTATAAAAAGATCTTTGGAGAGATCCTTGTACTGTCCATTCAGGTATTTGTACATTGTAATGAGGTCTCCCCTCAGTCATCTTTTTTCTAAACTGAATAATCCCAATTTTTTTAATCTGCCAGTGTATTCTAGTTCCTCCATTCCCCTAATAATCCTGGTTGCTCTCCTCTGCATCCGTTCCAGCTCTACTATATCCTTTTTATACACTGGTGCCCAAAACTGTACACAATATTCCATATGTGGTCTGACCAGGGATTTGTATAAAGGCAAAACTATGTCTTTATCATGAGAATCTATTCCTCTCTTGATACCTCCCATAATTTTATTTGCTTTAGCAGCAGCCGCCTGGCTCTGGTCACTAAAATTAAGTTTACCATCCACCAATACCCCCAAGTCCTTTTCAGCTCCAGTTTTACTAAGAAATTGACCGTTTAGAACATAATTATACTTTTTGTTTCCATGGCCCAAGTGCATAACTTTACATTTATCTACGTTAAACCTCATCAACCATTTCTCTGCCCACTTCTCAAGCTTCCAGAAAATCCCTCTGTAATGCTAAACTATCGACCTCAGTTTTTATTACTTTACACAGTAATGTAAAGTTATTACTTAGTATCATCTGCAAATATTGGAACTTGACTGTGTAAACCCACTACAAGGTCATTAATAAAAATATTAAAAAGAAGTGGCCCCAATACTGACCCCTGTGGCACTCCACTGGTAACATCAACCCAATCTGAGAATGTGCCATTAACGACCACCCTCTGTTTTCTATCACTAAGCCAATTACTTACCCAAATACACAGATTTTCTCCTATTCCCAGCAGTCTCATTTTATATACCAACCTTTTATGTGGCACGGTGTCAAATGCCTTTGAAAAGTCCAGATATACAACATCCACAGCGTCCCCCAGATCCAGTCTTGAACTTACCTCCTCATAGAAACAGATTAGTCTGACAGGACCGATCTCTCATAAACCCATGCTGACGCTGGGTTATAAGGTTGTGCCCAGTGAGATACTCCAGGATAGCATCTCTAACAAACCCCTCAAATATTTTCCCCACCACAGCAGATAGACTCACGGGTCTGTAGTTTCCAGGATCGCTATTTGATCCTTTTTTGTATATTAGTACCACATTTGCTATGCACCAGTCCTGTGGAACATAACCAGTCCTCAGGGAATCTTCAAATATTAAAAATAACGGTCTGTCTATCACGGTACATAGTTCATGCAGAACCCGGGGGTGTATGCCATCTGGCCCCGGTGATTTATCTATCTTAGTGGTTGCGAGGCGGCGCCGTACCTCTTCCTGGGTTAAACTGTTGACATTCCAAAAAGAATTGACATTATTCCTCATTGTGTCTTCCACCAGGGGATTTTCCTGGGTAAAGACAGTTGAGAAGGCGACATTCAGTAGATTGGCCCTTTCCTCATCTCCTTCCACCATGACCCCCATGTTATTTCTAAGGGGACCCACACTCTCTGCTTTTAGTTTCTTATCATTTATATACTTGAAAAATAATTTGGGATTATTTTTGCTCTCCCTGGCAATATTTCTCTCAGTCTCTATTTTTGCGGCCTTTATCTGCTTTTTACAGGATTTATTTTTCTCTCTATAATCCTGTAATGCCTCATCGCTACCTTCACGTTTTAGCACCTTAAACGCTTTATCTTTCTCGCTTATTGCTTTCCTTACAAGACTAGTTAGCCACATAGGCTTTTTCTTGTTCCTTTTATACTTTTTCCAATAAGGTATGCGTTTCTCACAGGACTTTTTCAGAATATATGAGAAAAAGTCCCATTTTTTTTTGGGGGGGGGGGGGGGCTTTTGTCTTTGAGAACATTATCCCAGTCTATGCCTTTAAGGTCTTCCCTTAGTTGCTGGAAATTTGCCCTCCTGAAGTTTAGAGTATTGGTTGCCCCTTCACTAATGCTCTTAGTAAAGCGTTGATGATGAAGGGAAATTTTTTTGTGTGATATTTTTGGGAGATGTTTGCTGGAGAAATGGGTCTCTTGGACACATAGAATATCTGCCTTTTGTAGGATCGCCTCTCTCCACAGCAAAGATCTTTTGTAGGGACTATTTAGACCCTTAGCATTACTTGATACCAGTTTAATCCCCATCTATATTGTAGTGACAGGTGCTGAGTTTACTATTGTAGAGGGAATATTTGTAGGAAACATGAGGAGTTGTGGGACAGCAACAGATGCCCTCACCTATTTCATTACTTTATGCATAAAACCTACTGATCACATAAAACAGTTTAACAGTAACAATAAAAAAAACAGGTAAGGGTGACGTCGTTGGGACGTCCCTAGTAAGGTTAACCAGTGCACCCTGTGCATTCAACACTATAGGTGCAGTAAGTATTAGGGAGAAAATACACATTTGTGGACATGGAGAGTTTGGATAGTCTGTCACGTCTCAATATTATATCACATTAAGTATACATTACCACTTGGTTATAATAATTAAGGGTCCCCTACAGTGCGCCATTCACGGTCTATGCACCGAGGAGGTCCTTTACTGATGGCAGTGACTGGATCGGTTATGGGTATTTGCCATGATGATAGTAGATCAAATCCTTCTGTAATTGATTTCACTGCATGGATGGTATTATTCTTTCGAATAAGGATTTTCGTGGGGAATCCCCACCTGTAGGGAATTTCGTGTTTTCTCAATGCCGCAGTCAGGGGGCCGAAGGCTTTTCTGGCTTGAAGTGTCGCAGTGGAGAGGTCCACAAATAATTTAATATCTTCGTATGGAGGTGGAAGGACTTGCAGTTTCCTGGCTTGCGTAAGAAGCTGTTCTTTAACGTGAAAAAAAGTGAAGCGGGCACGCACATCCCTGGGAACAGATTCAGGTAAGTTAGCCGGTTTGGGCACTCTGTGAGCTCTGTCTATAGAGAGTTCATAATCTGTTAGATTCAGGAGGAGTGTTTTGGTCAGCTGCTGAACATAAGAGCGGAGTAAATGTCCAGGGACTAGTTCTGATATTCCTCTGATTTTTACATTATTTCTCCTGTCTCTATCTCCCGGATCTACTAATTTCGCTTTAATGACTTGTATTTTTTCTTACAAAACTTGGTGGCAATCCACTAGTTCATTGTGGGCAACAGTGATCTCCTCCATTTTTGTTTCTGAGTGCGACACTCTCTCGCCAATGTCATTTATTGTTTTTTGCAGAGGTGCAATGAGACAGGAGAGGTCTTTATGTAGGGGGGAGCGGAGAGCTTCTAGCATAGCTTTTAACATGTCTTCAGACACAGCTTTGTTGGAGGTCTGAAATGTGGCAAATGCATCTTGATCTTCTGTTGATGCAGAAGCACTATCATTATGGACAGAGAGCTGGTCTGTTACTCTTTGACGCTGTTTTGCTTGGCTTGTAGAAGGGGATAAGGAGCTGTTGGTCGCCCTCTGCTGGTATAAAGTGGAATTGGAGTTCTCCTGTAGCTGTAAAGCTAATGGAGGCATGCTGTATTCTTCCTGCACTAATGGGGGAGACGGCGCCATGTTGTGGGATTCATGTGCAGGTGAGTTTTCCCATCTGGTGGGGATTTGAAAGGGGGATATTTCTTTTTGTGTGGCTGAGTGGGCTTACCTAGCCTTGCTACTGCTACTGTTTAGCAAGCTAGTCTTCAGAAATACCAATCCACATTCTCTCTGCCAGTGAAGCGTACTGTACATCACATGTGGCATAATCTAATAAGGTTTTTTGTTCACATTAGTACTGGGACATTCAGCAAACAGCATTTCAGTTTGCTTTCTGATTTCTTCTGCGTGTTTCGTTCATAAAGAAATTTAAAAAAAAAAAGTTATAAAAAAGAAAAAACAAAAATGTATAAATTTTCTCTTTACATTTTTTTGGGGGGTGAGAAATCCCCGCTAGAGCAATCAAATTTTGTCTACTGTAGTTGAACGGTTGTGCCTGCTACTGTTTAGCAAGCTAGTCTCCAGAAATCCCAATCCACATTCTCTCTGCCAGTGAAACGTACTGTACGTCACGTGTGGACATTTTAAAAAAATTGTCTGTGTTGGTTAGAAACTAGCCATAGCAATCATCTTCTGAGGTTGCTGTCTGATTTTTTTCTGCACGTTTTGTTCTTCTCTAAATCCCCAAAAAAACAAAAAAATTACCAAAAAAAATTTACAGTTTATATTTCTCTTTTGTCTGTAAAATAGACTTTGATTTGGAAAATGTTGAACCCGAGGGCTAAGGATAGAGGACGAGGGCGTTTGCATCCAATTAGTGCAGTGTCCTGGGCGGGGTGAGACACTACCTGCTGATGAAGGAGCAGGTGAACTCTGCAGAGCTACACTCCCTAGCTTCATGTCTTAACTTACTGGGACTCGTGGTAGAGCACTGTTGAGGCCAGAACAGTGCGAACAGGTGATGTCGTGGATTGCGGACAACGCTTCAAGTCATTTGTCCACCAGTCATTCTTCCACGCAGTCCACCCTTGTCACCGAAATCAGCACTCCACTAGCTCCTCCACCACAACCTCCTTCCCCCCAGTCTGCCCCCTCTCAGGAAAATTTTGAATTTGATCCGGCATACTCTGAGGAACTGTTTTCTGGACCCTTCCCAGAGTCACAAACCACTTCTCAGGTTGCTGCTGAGCTCTTTCCCGATGCCCAGGTTTTCCAATGGTCGCGGTCTGTGGGTGATGATGACATTGTTGACGTAGTGGAAGAAGTGTGTAAAGAGGTGTCGGACGGTGTTGGAAGAGGCAGTGGTGGGGCAAGACAGAGAGAGGCTGGGCCAGAGCTGGTGCATCAGTGCCAAATGTTTCACATACTGAAGCTGCCGCTGTGAGGGCTAGATGTTCTCAAGTCTGGAGGTTCTTTAAAGAAACAGCAGATGACTGACGGACTGTGGTGTACAACCTGCGCCACACCAGGATCAGCAGGGGTTCCACCATTACTAGCTTAACCACCACCAGTATGCGCAGGCATATGAATGCTAAACACCCCACTAAATGGAATCAAGGCCGTTCACCTCGGCCAGGCCCACCACTGCTCCTTCCGCTGTGTCATTTGCTGCCTCTGCTAGTCAGCCCCCTGCCCAGGACCCCGGCATAAACACCTCCCACTCGAAAACCACAGCTTCACCTCCACGATCCTCCAAAGCGTCCACCTATGTCTCCATGCGCAGCGTTCAGCTGTCTATACCCCAGACGCTGGAGCGCAAGAGGAAATACAGTTCCACCCACAGGCCCAAGCCCTCAACGTCCACATCTCCAAATTACTGATCCTAGAGATGCTGCCCTGTAGGCTGGTAGAGAGCAAGGTCTTTTGCAACCTCATGGGGCGGCCGCCCCTCGGTATTCGGTCCCCAGCTGCCACTACTTTTCCAGATTTGCCGTCCCAGGCTTGCACCAGCACGTGTCAGACAACATCATCCGTGCCCTGACCAACGCCGTTTCTGACAAGGTCCACCTAATCATGGACGCGTGGACGAGTGCTGCCGGGCGGGGACACTATATATTACTGATGGCACATTGAGTTAACTTGGTGGAGGCTGGGACCAAGTCTGACCCTGGAGCCGCTCATATACCGCCGACGCCGAGGATTGTGGGGCCTACCTCGGTCACTGTCTCTCAAGCCTTCTATACCTCCTCCTCCTCCCACCCCTCCACCACTTCCTCCTCCGAATTGCTATCCGTGTGCATGGCGCCATCAGTCGGTAGCTCTAGGCAACAGCAGGCGGTGCTCAAACTGCTGAGCCTAGGCGATAAAAGGCCCAAGCCCAAGAGCTATTGAAGGGCATCACGGTGCAGACCGAACTGTGGCTGGCACTGCTGAACCCAAAGCCAGGCATGGTTATGTGTGACAATGGCCGTAACCTGGTACGGCTCTGCAACTCGGCAGACCAACACATCTGCCATGCCTGGCCCATGTGTTAAATCTCATTGTTCAGCGGTTCCTCAAGACATACGCCAATCTAACTGATTTGCTCACGAAGGTGCGCCACATCTGTGCGCATTTTAGAAAGTCGACCACAGATGCTACCACTCTCAGGGCAGCGCAGCGCTGCCTCCAACTGCCCGTTCGCCGACTGTTGTGCGACATGCCCACAAGATGGAATTCCACATTAACCAAGTTATCCAGAGTTTATCAGCAGCGCAGAACGATTGTAGACTGATAGATTTCAACTTCCACCAGAACTGCTACTCAGGTCAGTCAGCTTCCTCAAATCTACAATGAGGAGTGGATGTCTGATATCTGTCAGGTGCTGAGTAACTTTTAGGAGTCAACACAGATGGTAAGTGGTGATGCCGCCATCATCAGCCTCACCATCCCGCTGCTTGGCCTGTTGAAAAACTCTCTGGTCAGCATGAAGTCGGAAGCCTTGCGCTCATCACAAGAGACGGGGGAAGAAGATTCCCTTGTTGATAGCCAGGGCACCCTCTGGTCTGTTTCTCAGCGCGTATCGGAGGAGGTGGAAGAGGATGAGGAGGAAGTGGAGGAGAATGTCGGCGAGACAGAAGAGGGGACCATTGCTCAGCCCTTATTTACTGTTCAGCATGTATGGGCAGAAGAAGAGGAGTTGGAGGAGGAGGAAATGGAGAGTCAAGCCAGTGAGGGGAGTGAATTCTTGCGCTTTGGGACTCTGGCGCATATGGCAGATTTCATGTTAGGCTGCCTATCCCATGACCCTCGCGTTCAAAGAATTTTTTCCAGCACCGATTACTGGGTATTCCCTCTCCCGGACCCACGGTGCAAGCAAAATCTTTCCACTCTCATGTGAGTATGCATGAATACCAGCAAGCCCTGGTGCACAAGCTAAAACAGTCTTTCACACCTGACAGCGCTAGCGGCAGAGGGCATATTTCTGCGGGACAAGTAGCGAGGGAGAATAGGAGAGCAGGCAGCTTGTCCAGCATTGGCAGGGGTACGCTTTACAAGGCCTTTGACAGTTTTATGTCACCCCAGCAAGACACTGTCACCTGTCCCCAGTCTTGGCAGAGTAGGGCTGATCTTTACAGAAAGATGATGAGGGAGTACGTAGCTGACCATACCATCGTCCTAAATGATCACACAGCTCCCTACAACTACTGGGTTTCAAAGCTGGACATGTGGCACGAACTGGCGCTGTACGCCTTGGAGGTTCTTGCCTGCCCTGCCGCTAGCGTGTTGTCAGAGCGGGTTTTCAGTGCAGTTGGTGGCATCTACACCAATAAGTGTACATGCCTGTCAACGGACAGCGCTGACAGGCTGACGCTTATCAAGATGAATCAAACATGGATTTCTCATGATTTCCATTCTCCACCAGGTGAAAGCAGCTCAACCTGAATAATTCTCATGTATGCACCCCTGCTCCTCATTCTCCTCCTTCTCCTCCTTCTTCTCCTCTATATACACTAAAGCAGAGGCAACTGGCTATTTTTTTGCCAGGGCCAACTGGCTATAGCTATAGTACTGTATGTATTACATTTTCATGGAGGGCCACATTCGCAGTCCTCAGTATTGCAAATATTTTTGGAGTGCCACATACAGGTAATTTAATTGTCTCTATAGCAGCCTCCATACGTCGTCTTTATAGCAGCCTCCACATGTCGTCTTTATAGCTGCCTCCACATGTCCTCTTTATAGCTGCCTCCCCACGTCGTCTTTATAGCTGCCTCCACACGTCGTCTTTATAGCTGCCTCCACACGTCGTCTTTATAGCTTCCTCCACACGTTGTCTCCATTGCTGCCTCTGTCAGGGTCGTAATCGACAATTAACCGGTCCGGTCAGTCACCTCAAATTAGATAGAGTAAGTATGCACGTTTCTTAGGAAGGAAACTGTTTCAAGGTTTTTCAGTCTCAATCTAAAAAACAAACTTGTACTACTGCTCTCAGCACAACAAGACTGACTTTATTTCCGTGTTAGCAAACTTTATACAGAACGGTAAAAAAGGGCGTGGTTATGTGTCATGCAGCATCATAGTGGGCAAGGATTAAGCATATGTGTCTAGTATCCGTTGTGCTCCTATTGGTCAGTTCCAGTATCTGGGCAGAAAATGTCCTGGGCGTTGTCAAAACCATAAGTTTCGATATGAGTGATGAAGCCTTCTTGGAATCGGGCATGTTGATCTACTTCCAGGAATAGGGTGTTGGCTATGTAGATCATTGGATGCCGGCGCCATCTTAAGTAACATATCTGAGCATATTGCTGAGGAGGAAAAACTTTAGTATTTGCCAGCTATGTAAAAGTATAAAAATATAAAACTATAAGCTAATATACAAATATTCCCCTTCTTGTATAAAACGATAAAACTATAAAGCTCATGTACAGATATTCCCCTTCACAATCCCCCCTAAATAATAATTTTTTCCTCTATTGTACCTTCGAGGTTGTCCATGAGTGGGGATAGGTCGGGGTGGGGTTGCTTCACAAACTTCGGGCAAGGCCTGCCCTTTCAGCAAGACCTCACCTCCCGCTTGCACTACACTAACTTACACTCATGGAGTCCTCCCATCTTTCTAAATAAGCTCCATGGATGGGGGATTGGGCGATCGTGGTTTATTTTGGGGCATATTAACCCATAATGTGGTTAATCCTAAACCAATGTGGCACGAGCTAAAGAACATCATGTATACAGAAAGGATATGTTTCCTCATGGTGGAGCCGGGTCTCTTCTGCAGTGGGAGGCGCGTGTCCAGGTGGTTTTCCCTTCAAGTTTAACTGCAGTGGGGGTGACAAGAATCACAGTGTATGGACCGTCAAACCTTGGGTCCAGGCAGTTCTTGCGGATGTACTTCTTTACGTATACTTTGTCACCTGGTTGGAAGTCATGAACCGTATCACCTGTGGATTCAGGAATAGAAGCAGAAACTGCAGAATGTGTGTTAGACAATTCTTTAGACAAACGGACAACAAACTTAACAACTTTATCCATCCCTTCAGCTAACTGTTGCTTCCTAACTTCTGACAACTTAGGGGCTGACCCAAACAGAATCTCATAGGGAGTAAGACCATGTTTGGCTTGAGGGGTGTGTCTGACATGGTACAGAGCAATGGCAAAGAGTTCTGGCCATTCCTTAGGGTTTTCTTGTGCCATCTTGAGCAATTTGTTCTTCAAGGTCCCATTCATCCTTTCAACTTTTCCTGAGCTTTGAGGATGATATGGCGTGTGGAGTCCTATGTTGGCTCCTAGCACCTGCCATAGTTCAATGTAGATTTGCCCTGTGAACACTGGTCCTTGGTCGCTCTCTATCACCTGAGGTACTCCAAATCTACAGGCAATTTCAGTAATCAGTTTCTTGGCTGTAAGTTTGGCAGTCATGTTGACAGCTGGATAAGCTTCTGGCCATCCTGAGAACATGTCCACAGCTACTAAGGCATTTTCATATCTTCCTGACTTAGGAAGATGAATGTGGTCAACTTGAATCCTTTGGAAAGGGTAGTCTGACTTGGCCAGGTGCTGGTAGGACACTTTGGTCGTAGGAGCTGGGTTGCAAATAGCACAAGTGGAACAGGTCTTTATGTAGGCATTCACAGCTGTAGATAGTCCAGGAGCAAAATACATCTTTTTGGCATAAGTTAATGCCTGGTTCTTTTCTCTGTGTGTTATTCCGTGGGCCCAGGTAGCAATGGCGGGGTACAACTTTCTAAGGAGACAGACAAGTCCTTGCATTGTCCAGAGTCCATTCTCATAAGCAGCACCCCATGTTTTCCATGCTTTATGCTCTTCTTCTGGGGCCATCCTTTGTTCCTCTTGTAACTGAGCAAGGGTAGGAGAAATAATCTTCTCTTCTTCTTCTTTCTTCTTCTGGGCTCTAGTAGCCACCATGTAGGGGTAGGTCATCTCTTGTTTTTCCTTCGGGATCCTTTCCAGCCACTCGGATGACACATTCCCCATGGCAGCTTCTTTGGCTGTGCAGTCAGCTAGGTAGTTTCCTCTGGCTGCTTTGGAGTTCATTTTCCCATGAGCTTTTACCTTGATCACTGCCACCTTGGTAGGCAGTTGTAGAGCTTCCATCAGGCTCTTGATGAGGTCTGCATGCTTCACTGGGGTTGTGATGAAGCCTCTGTTCTTCCAGATTATTCCAAAATCATGGGCAATGCCATGGGCATACCTTGAGTCAGTCCTGATGTTTACAGTCTTCCCTTTGGCCAAAGTTCAGGCTTCCTTGAGGGCTATCAGTTTGGCTTCTTGAGCTGACATGGAGGCTGGTATGGCTTCAGCTTTCACCACCTGTGTATCAGTGGTTACCGCATAACCTGTATGGTACCTTCCAGACTGGTCTGCAAACCTGGAGCCGTCTGTCCAAAGTTCAAGGTCAGGATGGGGTAATTCCTGGGTAGTTACCCCTGGAGGCGTTGAGGTGTCATCAAGAAGAACTTGTAAGCAGTCATGAGGATCTTCAACTTCTGGAGCAACTTCTGGGTCACCTTCTTCCCCCCTGGAATGTGGAAGGAGAGTGGCTGGATTGATGACTGAACAACGTTTGAAGGTGATATGCGAAGGCAGAAGTAAAGAACACTGAAGTCTGAGGTGTCTCTGGTGGGCCAGATGTCTGGGTTGGGTCTGAGAAAGGACTGCCGCCAGATCATGAGAAGCTTGAATGATGAGGTCATGTCCCAGGATAATATCAGCAGTCCTGTCTAGAAGTGCATGGGCGGCATGAACTGCTTTCAAACAAGTAGGAGATGTTCTGGCCACAGGGTCCAGATGGCAAGAGTAGTAACCAATAGGATGTTGTCTCCCAGCATGTTGTTGTGCCAGGACACCAGTTGCATGTCCTTCACTTTCAGAAACAAACAGGTTGAAGGGCTGGGTATAGTCTGGAAGTCCCAGAGTAGGCGCTCTGGAAATGGCCATCTTCAGTTGGTGGTGACAGTCTTGTAGATGTGGGAGGACCAGAGGTGAAGCACCTTGTGGTCCTCCTGTCTTTAAACAGTCATACAAGGGTTGCATAAGCTGGATGCATCCGGAATCCATTGTCTGCAGTAGGTGATGAGTCCCAAGAAAGACTGGAGTTGGTTAATGGTGGAAGGAAATGGTAACTTGCCGATTTCCTGTCTTCTGTGAGGTGTCTGGCCCCTTGAGAGACACAATGTCCAAGGAAAATGACCTTTGCATGACACTATTGAACTTTATCCTTGGAAACTTTGCAGTTGGCTGTAGAGAGGAACAGTAGGAGAGACAATGACTCTTGCTCCAGCAGTTGTTTGGAGTCAGCACAGAGGAGAAGATCATCCACATACTGTAGGAGAGTAACTTGAGAATGCTCAGCAATCCAGGGAGACAAGGCAGTCATCATAGCCTGAGTAAATTGGTTAGGGCTGTTCTGGGCACCTTGTGGGCACCTTGTCCAAATGAGTTGGCTTCCACAGGAGGTAAAGGCAAACAGATAATGGCACTCCGGGTGTAAGGGTACACTGAAGAAGGCATTAGCAAGATCGATGACCGTGAAAACCTTCGCAGAGGGTGGAATGCTGGCCAGCAAAGTGTTGGTGTTGGGTACCACTGAAGTTTCCAATACAGTAGCTGCATTGACTGCTCTGAGATCCTGGACTAACCTCTACTTGGGTGGTGACCCCTTGGGGGTCTTCTTCTGGACAGGAAATAATGGGGTGTTGCAGGAAGAGGTACAGTAGACCAAAACACCTTGCTTGACAAGGGCCTGAATCTGGGTGGAGAGGCCTTGTTCTTGAGCCATCTTCAGAGGATACTGAGGTATCCTCCGGGGCTGAGCCCCTTCTTTTAGATATATCATCACTGGAGGGACTGGTAGAAGTCCTACGTCGTCAGGTCCAGTAGACCAGAGTGAAGAGGGGAGTTGGGCTGAGGCCCGGTCCGGGACTCCATAGAGGGGATCAGGTTGATGAATTTGCTGAAGCATCAGAGGGAGAGCTCTAAGTACACATCTGTCCATAGTTCCCTCTTCTGACCTGGGGTCATGTAATTCAAGCTGAAGACCTTGGAGGGTATAATTGATAGAAGCTCTAAGACGTTGAAGAAGGTCTGCCCCTAGAAGGTTGACGGGGCAGGTATCTGACACCAGGAAGCAAGCCATGACATCAGGGAAAGGTCCAACGGGGACAGGAACAGTGAGGGGGGACTCAGCAGTGGTGCCAGTAATGCCAATACAGGACAAGAAGTCATCAGACAGTTCCACAGTACTTGGGAGGTTCGGTGAGGAGATAACCGAGGTGGCCGCCCCTGTGTCTACTAGAAATCTTGTGGGGTGTCCGTCCACTGGGAGGACAATGGATCCACAAGCTGTTTTGGGGTAAAGCTTTGAAGCGTTTGTAAAGCAGGGCACAGGTTGGCCTGAACTTCATAATTGGTGGGGAGATCCTTAATCCTGTGGTCTTGGTTCTTGGTACCTTTGGTCCTGGTACCTGGGTTCATCATGTGATCCTCTATAGTCATCAGGTCTGGGTCTATTCTGAGACCCTCATAGTCATCAGATCTGGGTCCACTTTGGCGCGGTCTGTAGTCATCTCGGGGGCGTTGACTGGGTCTGGACCTGCAGTCTCTTTTGACATGGCCTTGTCTTTCACAAATCCAGCAGGTAGGGCGAGGTCTCTGGTTGTTGGATCCAAAGGGTCCTTGCTGTTGTTGTGTCTGCCACGGATGAGATGCATGGGGTACTGGTGGCTGAGGGTAGTAGTTGACAGGCATAGGTGGTCCTGTAGGGCCTTGCTGTACCATAATAGGGGCAGGGACCGGTTCTTCATCTGAGTCACTGTCCATTGAAGTGGTGGTCATCAGCATCACTTTCTTTTTCTTCTTGTCTTTCTCCTTATGTTGAGCTTTCTGGAATCCTTTGATTATGGTTACAGCATCCTTGAATCCTGCGGATAAGATTTCTGGACGAGTGGCAAGAACTTTGTCTCCAAGTTCATCTTGGAGGCCCTCCACTAAGGCCTTTACAAGCATGTGGGCTTGGATCTTATTATGAAGGGTGAATCCAAGATCCTCAAATTGTTGGGACAGTCTGGAGGAGTACCTGTCCACCGGTTCATCCTTTTCCTGCTGGACGTCCTGGATAGAACCTGCCTGGTCGGTAAGCCATTCCTGTGCCCAAGTCTTCATCTGGGAACAGAAGTCCAACCCCGACTGGTAACTGTCCTGGTCCGGCACTGCCGAGGCATCCAGGTACTTCAGGATGACCTAGTAGGTTCACTGGTGAGGGTCTTGCTCCTCAGGGGAGCTTATGCTGTAACAGTAGTCATGTTTAGGTCAGGGAGTGTAGGAACACTGGGTGTGACTGTGGTTTTCTTCATCTGAGACTGCAGGGTCTCCACTGTTCGGTAGTTTGCTGTACATACTGTTCCTCTTTCCCCCTCTGGGGTGCCTATGGGGTAAGCAGAGGAGGCTGTGGGGGCTTGGTGTGTGAAAGTCCGCTAGAGAGCCGGGCCCCGGACTTGGGAGGGTCAGCCCGGTCAGTTTCCCACTCATCTCCGCTGTCTGCTATAGCGACACGTCTATCTTGTAAGCAACTATAGAGTGGAGACTCTCACAAAATTTCAGGGGTTATTTGGACTTGAGGGGCCGGCTGATCCTGTTCGCCCTTTTTGTGAGCACGGGTGTCATACTTGACTGGAAACAGGCCTAGCACCTGTGAGGGGTGGGATGAACTCTCTTCCGAAGCATTTGGGCCTTGGTAGTAGGCCCCGGAAGAAGTGAGAAACGGATACAGTGGCTGCACCCGGGTCTCTGCAGGAGTACCAAGATGGCCACTGCCGGAAGAGGGGCATATTCTGGATTGCCAGCTTTCTTTCCTCTGCCAGGTATTTGCCTGTGGCTGAGAAGCAGTGGCCTAGGAAGACCACTTTCTCCTGGCAGTACTGGAGCTTGTCTTTGGAAACTTTGCAACCCTTTTGGAACAGAAAACACATAAGGTCAATAAATGCATCCTGGCAAACAAAAAAACAGTAGGTCCTCCGCATACTGAAAAGGAGAACATCCAGTAAGGGGCTAGTCTGCCAGTCTACTCCCTGTAGGGCCGTGGGGTATTGGCTGGGTGAGTTTTACCCCCCTTGTGGGAGTCTACATCAGGTATACTGGAATACTGAACTGGTAAAGGCAAATAGGTACTGGCAATCTTCATGTAGGGGCACAGAGAGAACATTTGCCAAATCAATAACTGTGAATAATATGTCACTCTCAGGGATTGCTGCCAGTTTGGGCTAGGGACCACTGGGCTTCAGTACACTCATTGGCAGCTTAGAAGTCTTGGACCATCCTACATGCGTCCAGCAGTTCTTTCAGGATCTTTTCCTTGACCAGGAATGGGTTAAAATCATCATCAGGCTAGCAGGGGAGAGTTATACAATGAAAAGCACTAACTCTGTTTGGGGGGGGGGGGCGTTCAGAAGGGGGGCTGTTCTCGCTGACATCCCTGTCCATTACCAACACCCCTTGTCCTACCCTGTTGGGGCCGTCTCCGCCACTCACTATAGTAATGTCTCCTCCCCACAGTCGAAACACGCCCACTTGGGTCGGTCGGTTGAGACTTCCGAAAATGTTGTTAGTGTCACTTTGCCGTGTCTGTGAAACTGGTCTCTGTTTCCCTCTGGCTTTCAGTCACAATCAGTGGCGTAACTACCGCCGTAGCAGCTGCTACGGGGCCCATGAGGTTCAGGGGCCCGGGGATGCACGGACCCTGTGTGCAGTGCTTTGCCAAGTGGTCCGGGAATGCACTGCCGGGTCCCTGGCAGATCGCGTCCCCGGGCCCCTCCCTCTGTGTCTCGGCTACTGCCCTCTCTCCTGGCCCACCCACCTCTCTTGGATCGCCGAGTCCCTGAAACTCCCACCCGCCACGCCCCTTAGCCGGCACAGGTGACCGAGGCCCGCCTAACACACTGGCCACTGACACATTCCACCGACGGCACAGTTGACGCCACGCCCCCCGTCCCGGCGAACGCACCCTCTGCCCCCCGTCCCGGCGAACGCACCCTCTGCCCTCCCGCCCGGCGAACGCACCCTCTGCCCTCGCCCACCCCCCCGTCCCGAGCATGCAACCACTCCAACCCCCCCCTCCCTCCTGCCCGAACACCCGCCGGAACACCCGCCCGAACAACCACCGGAAACACCCGCCTGATGCCACGGCCGGGTGGTCATCCAACCATCTTAAAAGGTATGTATATGCTGTGTATATTATGTATATTGTGTATATTATGTATATTGTGTATATTATGTATATTGTGTATATATGTATATTGTGTATATATGTATATATTGTGTATATAGTGTATATACTGTGTATACAGTGTATATACTGTGTATACAGTGTATATATTGTGTATACAGTGTATATACTGTGTATACAGTGTATATACTGTGTATATACTGTGTATACTGTGTATATGTGTATATACATGTATATACTGTGTATGTATGTGTATATACTGTGTATGTATGTGTATATACTGTGTATATACTGTGTATGTATGTATGTGTATATACATGTATAATCTGTGTATATTGTGTATATACTGTGTATATACTGTGTATATGTATATTCTGTGTATATATATATACTGTGTATATTGTGTATATATGCATATACTGTCTATATATGCATAGATGCAAATGCTGTATTTATTGTGTGTGTGTGTGTATATATATATATATATATATATATATATATATATATATATATATGTGTGTGTGTGTCTTTTTGTATATGCTGTGCATATAGTATGTATATATATATATATATATATGCTCTATATACTGAATGTGTGTATTCCCCGTATGTGTTTATATGCTGTATATACTGAATGTGTGTGTATTTGCTGTATGTGTGTATATTCTGTATGTATATGCAGTATGTGTGTATTTGGTCTTTTTATACTTTATGTATGTGTATATTTGGTCAGTGTATATACTGTGTGAGTTTGTATACACTCTGTATTAGTGAATAAATGTGTGTGTGTGTATGTGTATAAGTGTATACTTGTATGTATATGGGTGCGACTATATACGTGTAGAACTTTATGTGTATATAAGTATATAAAGGTGTGTATGTATCAGTATATAAATTTGTGTACTTGTATAAATATGTCCGTGTAGGGGTACATTCACAAGAACGTATGGAGAGGGGAGGGGTGAGCCGCGATCACCTTTCCTCCTCTCCAGTGCGCCGATGTGTGCCTGTCAGGCTATAGCCGGGCGGGCACACATTTATGTATATTTTTTTAAGTGGAAAGGGGGCCCCATGCAGAAATCTGCTATGGGGCCCAGCCTCTCCTAGTTACGCCACTGGTCACAATCTTATCAGTTCCTGTATACGCAAGTCTGGTAGAGATGTCTCCAGTAGTTAACACCTTTGGTAATAACCCATTACAAAACAGATGTACACTACACTCTCAGGTCATCATCCCATGTATCCCAAAGCTGAAAACCGTTCCCATGGAACTCTTCCATTACCGTGTGCGTCCCCGCTTTATCTCATCCAGACATATAGGATTCTCTTAACTATCTATAAACTTCTGGCCAGACTCCAACATCTCAACAAAATCCAGGTACACTTGTGTTGGTTTTTAAAGGGCACCTACCACCACAAATCTACCTATAAAGGTAGATCGGGTGGTAGGTGAATCAATGGGACGTGAGGATAGCCCTTTTAAGGGCTAATCCTCACGTCCCCGCACTGTTTTATAAACTTTTATTACATTAATATGTTAATTTACTTATGCGGCTACTGGGGCGTGGAGTAGCCGCATCTGAGGTTACACGAGGCGGCTACTCCACGCCCCGGTAGCCACATTACCCCTCCTACTCACCATGTTCGGCGCGCAGCTGCTCGTAGCTGCGCGCCCTCGTCCGCCGATCCTGCCGTCTGCGCATGCGCAGAACAGCAGGCCCGCGCCTGCGCAGCCCCGGCTTCAGAGCAGTGACCGCGCAGGCGCGGGCCTGCTGTTCTGCGCATGCGCAGACGTCAGGATCGGCGGACGAGGGCGCGCAGCTACGAGCAGCTGCGCGCCGAACATGGTGAGTAGGAGGGGTAATGTGGCTACCGGGGCGTGGAGTAGCCGCCTCGTGTAACCTCAGATGCGGCTACTCCACGCCCCAGTAGCCGCATAAGTAAATTAACATATTGATGTAATAAAAGTTTATAAAACAGTGCGGGGACGTGAGGATTAGCCCTTAAAAGGGCTATCCTCACGTCCCATTGATTCACCTACCACCCGATCTACCTTTATAGGTAGATTTGTGGTGGTAGGTTTCCTTTAATGAAAAAGGAACAAAAGTCAGTCATAGGCTCTGTAATACAGTTGGGGGGCTCATTCTTGCTTAGTCTGTTCCCCCTTCTGTAAACAACTTCAGCTTACTGTAGGGTCAAGGTCAGAACAGAACACACACTGATAACACAGCTTAGGCAGAGCCCTAGACTTTTGGAGAACTTCAGCGTCAAGGCCATGTACATGTCTTCACAAAACAAAACGCAGCTCCAACAGCCCCCACACTTTTGTTAACCCCATAAACGCCAGAAAGCAGGTACCAGAGACGTTGCAACACTTTTTATAGTAATTTTTCTCTAATTGTTGGGAACAAATAAATTTTAACTATTAGAGATGACTAGAGATGAGCGAACATACTCGTCCGAGCTTGATGCTCGTTCGAGCATTAGCGTACTCGAAACTGCTCGTTGCTCGGACGAATACTTCGCCCGCTCGAGAAAATGGCATCTCCCGCCGTTTTGCTTTTTGGCGGCCAGACAGAGCCAATCACAAGCCAGGAGACTCTGCACTCCACCCAGCATGACGTGGTACCCTTACACGTCGATAGCAGTGGTTGGCTGGCCAGATCAGGTGACCCTGGAATATACTAGCCCCTGCATGCGCTGCTCGGATCATTCTGTGTCTGGATGCCGCTAGGGAGAGAGCTGCTGCTGGTCAGGGAAAGCGTTAGGGTGTTCTATTAGAATAGTGTTAGGCAGGAGTGATTCAACAAGAACCCAACAGCCCTTCTTAGGGCTACAATAACGTTATACATTTTTTTTTTTTATTTGCAGCTAGGACCATATTGTGAGGAATTTACAGGGGGACTTGCTACCGTTGTGTATAGCGCTTAGTGACGCACATATCCACCTCAAACACCAAAGTGGGACAATTTATTAGGGGTTTGATTTCAATTAGGCACAGTCTGCCAGTTTCTTTTTATTTTACGTTTATTTTTTGATAACTCAGCGTCATCTCATCTGGCATAGCAGTGTGCTTTCATAGTTGGCTAGAAAATAGCCATAGGAGAATCCAAACGGCTTACTTAGGCCTACAATAGCGTTATATATTTTATTTCTGGTTGATCTGCTGTTGGCTGGCCGTGCTGTACTGCATCTACTACCATATTGTGAGGAATTTGCAGTGAGACCTGCGACAGTTGTGTTTAGCGCTTAGTGACGCACATATCCATCGCAAAGACCGAAGTGGGACAATTTATTAGGGGTTGGATTTCAATTAGGCACAGTCTGCCATTTACTTTTTATTTTACGTTAATTTTTTTCATAACTCAGCGTCATCTCATCTGGCATAGCAGTGTGCTTTCATACTTGGCTAGAAAATAGCCATAGGAGAATCCAAACGGCTTACTTAGGCCTACAATAGCAATATATATTTTATTTCTGGTTGATCTGCTGGTGGCTGGCCTTGATGTAGTGCATCTACTACCATATTGTGAGGAATTTGCAGTGAGACTTGCGACCGTTGTGTTTAGCGCTTAGTGACGCACATATCCATCGCAAAGACCGAAGTGGGACAATTTATTAGGGGTTGGATTTCAAATAGGCACAGTCTGCCATTTACTTTTTATTTTACGTTTATTTTTTCATAACTCAGCGTCATCTCATCTGGCATAGTAGTGTGCTTTCATAGTTGGCTAGAAAATAGCCATAGCAATAGGATAGCATCGTTTGGTTTTAAAAACTAAAAAACACAAAAAAAACCCAAAAAAAACCCACAAATAAAAAGTAAAAAAAAAATGAAAGTTATAACTTTCATTTTCAAAATGTTTAACCCGAGGGCTAGGGGTAGAGGACGAGGGCGGGGACGTGGGCGTCCAACTACTGCAGGAGTCAGAGGCCGTGGTCCTGGGCGGGGTGAGACACCATCTGCTGATGAGGGAGCAGGGGAACGCCGCAGAGCTACACTCCCTAGGTTCATTTCTGAAGTTACTGGGACTCGTGGTAGAGCACTGTTGAGGCCAGAACAGTGCGAACAGGTGATGTCGTTAATTGCCGACAATGCTTCGAGCAATTTGTCCACCAGTCAGTCTTCCACGCAGTCCACCCATGTCACCGAAATCGGCACTCCTCCAGCTCCTGCACCTCAGCCTCCTCCCCCCCAGTCTGCCCCCTCCCAGGAAAATTTGGCATTTGAACCGGCATACTCTGAGGAACTGTTTTTTGGACCCTTCCCACAGTCACAAACCACTTGTCCGGTTGCTGCTGAGCAATTTTCCGATGCCCAGGTTTTCCACCAGTCGCAGTCTGTGGGTGATGATGACCTTCTTGACGTAGTGGAAGAAGTGTGTAAAGAGGTGTCGGACAATGAGGAGACACGGTTGTCAGACAGTGGTGAAGTTGTTGTCAGGGCAGGAAGTTCGAGGGGGGAGCAGACTGAGGGATCGGAGGATGATGAGGTGACAGACCCAAGCTGGGTTGAGAGGCCGGGTGAACACAGTGCTTCTGAGACGGAGGAGAGTCCTCGACCAGGACAGGTTGGAAGAGGCAGTGGTGGGGCCAGACGGAGAGGCAGGGCCAAAGCTGGTCAAAGCAGGGCCAAATCTAGCGAGGGCTAGATTTTCAGAAGTCTGGAGGTTCTTTAAGGAAACACCGGATGACCGACGGACTGTGGTGTGCAATATTTGCCAAACCAGGATCAGCAGGGGTTCCACCACTACTAGCTTAACTACCACCAGTATACGCAGGCATATGAATGCTAAACACCCCACTCAGTGGCACCAAGCCCGTTCACCTCCGGGCGTGCACACCACTGCTCCTTCCCCTGTGTCAGCTGATAGTCAGCCCCCTGCCCAGGACCCTGGCCCAAAAACCCCATCGTCGCCTCCACGATCCTCCACAGCATCCACCAGCGTACAGCTCTCCATACCCCAGACGCTGGAGCGGAAAAGGAAATATAGGGCAACCCACCCGCACGCCCAAGCCCTCAATGTCCACATCTCCAGATTGCTTAGCCTGGAGATGCTGCCCTATAGGCTGGTAGAGACCGAGGCCTTTCGCAACCTCATGGCGGCGGCCGCCCCTCGGTATTCGGTCCCCAGCCGCCACTACTTTTCCCGATGTGCCGTCCCAGCCCTGCACCAGCACGTGTCAGACAACATCATCCGTGCCCTGACCAACGCCGTTTCTGACAAGGTCCACCTGACCACGGACACGTGGACGAGTGCTGCCGGGCAGGGCCACTATATATCGCTGACGGCACATTGGGTTAACTTGGTGGAGGCTGGGACCGAGTCTGACCCTGCGGCTGGTCATATACTGCCGACGCCGAGGATTGCGGGGCCTACCTCGGTCCAGGTGTTTCAGGCCTACTATGCCTCCTCCTCCTCCCACCCCTCCTCCACCTCCTCCTCCGAACTACCATCCGTGGGCATGGCGCCATCAGTCGCTAGCTCTAGGCACAGCAGCAGTGCCGTCGCTAAGCGACAGCAGGCGGTGCTCAAACTGCTGAGCCTAGGCGATAAAAGGCACACCGCCCAAGAACTATTACAGGGCATCACGGCGCAGACTGATCTGTGGCTGGCACCGCTGAACCTGAAGCCAGGCATGGTTGTGTGTGACAACGGCCGTAACCTGGTGGCGGCTCTGCAACTCGGCAGACTGACACATGTGCCATGCCTGGCCCATGTGTTAAATCTCATAGTTCAGCGTTTCCTCAAGACATACCCCAATCTGTCTGATTTGCTCACGAAGGTGCGCCGCATCTGTGCGCATTTCAGGAAGTCCAGCACAGATGCTGCCACTCTCAGGGCAGCGCAGCGCCGCCTCCAACTGCCCGCTCACCGACTGTTGTGCGACGTGCCCATGAGGTGGAATTCAACATTAACCATGTTTTCCAGAGTTTACCAGCAGCGCAGAGCGATTGTAGACTGCCGGATGTCAACTTCCACCAGAACTGGTAGTCAGGTCAGTCAGCTTCCTCAAGTCTACAATGTGGAGTGGACGTGGATGTCTGATATCTGTCAGGTGCTGAGTAACTTCGAGGAGTCAACACAGATGGTCAGTGGCGATGCCGCCATCATCAGCCTCACCATCCCGCTGCTTGGCCTGTTGAAAAACTCTCTGATCAGCATGAAGTCGGAAGCTTTGCGCTCGTCACAAGAGACGGGGGAAGAAGATTCCCTTGTTGATAGCCAAAGCACCCTCAGGTCTGTTTCTCAGCGCATATCGGAGGAGGTGGAGGAGGATGAGGCGGAAGAGGAGGAGAATGTTGGCGAGACACAAGAGGGGACCATTGTTCAGTACTTCACTGTTCAGTGTGTATGGGCAGAAGAAGAGGAGTTGGAGGAGTTGGAGGAGGAGGAAATGGACAGTCAGGCCAGTGAGGGGAGTGAATTCTTGCGCGTTGGGACTCTGGCGCATATGGCAGATTTCATGCTAGGCTGCCTATACCGTGACCCTCGCGTTCAAAGAATTTATTCCAGCACCGATTACTGGGTATTCACTCTCCTGGACCCACGGTACAAGCAAAATCTTTCCACTCTCATCCCTGGAGAGGAAAGGAGTGTGAGAATGCATGAATACCAGCAGGCCCTGGTGCACAAGCTAAAAACAGTATTTCCCTTCTGACAGCGCTAGCGGCAGAGTGCGTAGTTCTGCGGGACAAGTAGCGAGGGAGAGTAGACGAGCAGGCAGCTTGTCCAGCACTGGCAAGGGTACGCTTTACAAGGCTTTTGCCAGCTTTATGTCACCCCAGCAAGACACTGTCACCTGTCCCCAGTCTCGGCAGAGTAGGGCTGATCTTTACAGAAAGATGGTGAGGGAGTACGTAGCTGACCATACCATCGTCCTAAATGATCACACAGCTCCCTACAACTACTGGGTTTCAAAGCTGGACATGTGGCACGAACTGGCGCTGTACGCCTTGGAGGTTCTTGCCTGCCCTGCCGCTAGCGTGTTGTCCGAGCGGGTTTTCAGTGCAGCTGGTGGCATCATCACCGATAAGCGTACACGCCTGTCGACTGACAGCGCTGACAGGCTGATGCTTATTAAGATGAATAAAGCCTGGATTTCTCATAATTTCCAATCTCCACCAGGTGAAGGAAGCTCAACCTGAATAATTTATGCACTCCTCCTCCTTATTTTCCTCCTTCTCCTCCTCTTTGTACACTAAAGCAGAGGAAACTGGCTATTTTTTGACAGGGCCCACTGGCTCTAGCTATACTACTCTATGCATTTAATTTTTCTGGAGGGCCACCTACCCGGTCCTCTGTTTTAAACAATTTTTGGGACTGCCACATACAGGCACTCAATCTATTCAATTTTTCTGGAGGGCCACCTACCTGCTCCTCTGGTTTGAAAACTTTTTTGGACTGCCACATACAGGCACTCAATCTATTTCATTTTTCTGGAGGGCCACCTACCTGCTCCTCTGGTTTGAAAACTTTTTTGGACTGCCACATACAGGCACTCAATCTATTTCATTTTTCTGGAGGGCCACCTACCTGCTCCTCTGGTTTGAAAACTTTTTTGGACTGCCACATACAGGCACTATCCAAATTAAATTGTCTCCATAGCAGCCTCCACACGTTGTCTCCGTTGCTACCTCCAAAAGTCGTCCATATAGCTGCCTCCATACATCGTCCCCTTATCAAACGAGGTGTGTCAGGCAGAAATTTGGGTTGTTTTCATGGATTCCACATCAAAGTTGTTAACTTTGTCGCCACCCTGCTGTGTTATCCACAAAATATACTGGCAAACTTTTATGATTAACCGATATTATTTCAGCGCTTCTTGCGCATCTGTTTACATTCCCCTCAACCGCCATATCACAAACTTATAAGAACGCTACTACACTTAACTTGGTGGAGGCTGGGACCGAGTCTGACCCTGGGGCTGGTCATATACTGCCGACGCTGAGGATTGCGGGGCCTACCTCAGTCCAGGTCTCAAAGGCCTACTATACCTCCTCCTCCTTCCACCCCTCCTCCACCTCCTCCTCCTCCGAATTACCATCCGTGGGCATGGCGCCATCAGTCGCTAGCTCTAGGCACAGCAGCAGTGCCGTCGCTATGCGACAGCAGGCGGTGCTCAAACTGCTGAGCCTAGGCGATAAAAGGCACACCGCCCAAGAGCTATTACAGGGTATTCCACATCAAACTTGTTAACTTTGTCGCCACCCTGCTGTGTAATCCACAAAATATACTGCCAAACTTTTACCATTTACCGATATTATTTCAGCGCTTCTTGCGCATCTGTTTACATTCCCCTCACCCGCCATATCCCAAACTTACAAGAACGCTACTACACTTGATCTTATACAAAAGGTTCTTAGAAGTGCTGTTTGGGGAGTAGCCTAGAGACAGGGGCTTGGATTGGCGAAAGCTCGCCTGGCAGGGGAGCGCCAGCTCCATCCCAAGATCCAACTAACATAGTTTTAACTGCAGCACCTTTAATCTACTACTAGTTCACTGCCTCCATACATGGTCCCCTTATCAAACAAGCTGTGTCAGGCAGAATTTTCAGGTGTTTCACCACATACATAGTGGAACTCGGCGCGTCTGTCGCCGCCATGCTGGAGACCTGCAGTTGCAATCATAGAAGCGCAATATGGATGCCCCATACTGTCGCTCTTAATCATGGAAGTCCTCTCCATGGCTGCCTCCAAATGTCGTCCCCTTATCAAACGAGCTGTGTCAGGCTCATTTTTCGGGTGTTTCACCAGATACGTTATGGAACTTGGTCACTATGTCGCCACCATGCTGTGTTATCGACTAAATATACCGTCAACCTTTTGTTCACAGAGGAAATAATTTCAGCGCTTCTTGCTCACCTCCTTTGGTTCCTCTCTGCCACCCATTGGTTTGAAGCCTGAGTCCATTTAGGGTATGTCGCCATGCCACTCTCTAGCCTACCGCTGCTGCCGCTGCCTCTGCATGCCGTCCCCTATAGTGTCAGGGTCAATTATTGGATGTTTTAGTTGCTATCTAGCTTCATTCTGTCACTCTGTCATGGCCATGCTGTTGCCCATAATTTTGGCATAATGATGCGTTTAAGCAGCCTCAGAGGCATCCATGCATGCTGCCCCTGCTGTTTCCTGTCCATTTCTGTGGTGTTTCCATCCTTTTCTGAGGTTTCCAGGTGTTTGGCCAAGCTTCCCTGTGCAGAGCCTTGCTCCCCTCGAAAAATGCTCGAGTCTCCCATTGACTTCAATGGGGTTCGTTATTCGATCGGAGCATCGGAAAAAGTTTGACTTGAATAACGAGCACTCGAGCATTTTAGTGCTCGCTCATCTCTAACCTTCTGCTTGTTTATTCCTCCGCACCATGACAGATCTTTTACACTTCAGCAGGTCTGTCAGGGGAAAAGATACTGTGGCAATATTTGGTATAAACCGTCTGTACCCAATGATGCAGTGAAAATGGTGGAAAAAACACATTTGCATCATTTTCTTGTGGGCACTGTGTGCCCCAAATGACAGGTCTGTTTTATTCTTTGGGTTGGTACGATTAAGGGGATATCAAATTTGTATAGGTTTTATAATGTTTTCATACATTTACAAAAATTAAAACCTCCTGTACAAAAATGTTTTTTTTTTTTAATTTTGCCATCTTCTGGCGCTAATAACTTTTTTATACTTTGTTGAACGGAGCTGTGGGTGTTGTCATTTGTTGCGACTTTGGGCGCTATTTTCCGCTACGGGGTTAAACGCATTGAAAAAACATTAATATATTTTGATAGATCGAGCATTTTGGAAGCGGCGATACCTAATGTGTTTATGATTTTTACTGTTTATTTATATTTATGTCAGTTCTAGGAAAAGCATATTGTAATGAAGGGGTTAAAACGAAATAGCCTTGGGTCTGCGGAAGACCCGAGGCTACCATGGAGACGGATCAAGCTCCCCGATGACGTCATGGGGAGCGACGATCCTAGGCAAGATGGCGGCGCCCATGCACCACCTTCTTTTTGAGGCTGCCGGCAGCTTTGCCGGCACCGATCGCTGTGATGACACCCGCGATCGGTGCTAGCACCAATTGCAGGTGTTACCGGTAAGTCTTTGCTGCAGCAAAGACTTACCAGCTATGGAGATGGCTCAGCCCGTGAGCCCTCTCCATGCATCGGGACCCAACCGCCGCCGTGAATACACAAGGGATGGTCGTGAACCGGTAAATTATGCCATGACCAATCACATACCCCAAATAGTGTGTCTCCTCCTCCTCTAGTGCACATTTCTTGGGGTCAAGCCGTCTGCCCTTAGAGAGTTTACTACGGCCAAGTGACTCCTCCAGCCATGGCTGAAGATGATGATATTATCCAAATAGGCTGAGGCGCACCTCCTATGTGGCTTTAACACTATGTCCATTTACCATTGGAAGGTGGCGGGGGCCCCATGAATCCTGAATGGTAACACAAAAAGGCCCTCAGGGGTGATAAAGGCTGTCTTTTCTTTAGCCCTATCTGTCAGGGGTACCTGCCAAAATTCTTTGGTCAGATCCAGTGTGGTGAAGTCCCCAGCTCCCATAGTGTCTCTATAAGCTCGTCAACCCATGGCATGGGATAGGCATCAAACTTTGACACCTCATTAAATTTTCTAAAATCGTTGCAAAATCGTAACGTCCCATCAGGTTTGGGAATTAGAACAATTGGACTGGCTCACTCATGTTTGGACTCCTCAATAACCCTTAGTTTCAGCATCTTCTGAACTTCCTCTGAAATGGCTTGTCTACGAGCCTCAAGGACTCAGTACGGCCTTGATCTTACCTTTACCAGTGTTTTACTGTGTTCCAGTGTTTTTGTGGTGCCTAGGTGTCCTCCCATAACATGCTTATGTGCGAGGTCCAATACCATTTGGCGATATGGCCGGGGAACCATTAATTGCTCCCGGGTTTCACCGTGCACCTTATCAACTTGGTACAATAATTCCTAATTAACCACCACTCGAGGAAACAACTTATCAGCACCTGGGTGCTGAGGTACTCCATTAATTTCTACTACGTTTTTCCTGGTGCGGACCAGAGTGGGGTCCTGGAGTTGTGCGGTACCGAAGTTGTTACGGGATACCTCCAAATCTGACAACTGTGGCCCTGTCACTACCTCCTCAGTTTCGCCTGCCATAACATCTGGGGGAAATATTAAACTACCATCTTCTTCTATGGCGGCCACCCCTACGAGTCTGGGTCACTACGACACAGGAGAATGAACCCCCAACTCTTGGTTTCCCGGCCATAAAGTCCAGAACGTAGGGAAGTCCTATACCAAGATAAGGTCATGGGGCAAGTTCATGACAACCCCTGCCTCATGTAGCGTCTCTCCACAGGAGGTCTGGAAGTTAATAACTGTACTGGGGCAGTCCTTTACGTCCCCATGGATGCACAGGACGCTAGAGATAAGCGAGCTCTAAAATGTTCGAGTGCACGTTATTCGAGACAATCTTTCCACGATGCTCGAGTGCTCTGATTGAATAACGAACCCCATTGAAGTCAATGGGAGAATCGAACATTTTTCACTGAAAGAACACATTGAAAAAACACAGTGAAGAACACATTGCAGATGTTCGCGTACATCTGCTAACTTATCCGAAGACACGCGTACAGAACGGTGTTCTTCACAATAGTATGTGAAGAACAATATGTGTGAAGAACACATTGCAGATGTTTCCATACACGACACGTGTGTCTTCAGATAAGTAAGCAGATGTACGCCAACATCTTCAATGTGTTCTTCACTATGTTCCTCATTTAAATGATCCTGTGTTCACTGTTTTCATTGTATTCTTCACTGTTCTTCACTGTGTTATCTTAAGTAAATGCTCGATCTCGAGCAGGCGAAATACTTGTCCGGGCAACGAGCCGTTTCGAGTATGCTCGCTCATCTCTATAGGACACCAATTGAGCCCCCTGTGACTGTCTTGGGGTCTATGAGGGACCTATTAATCAAGGTCACCCAACTTCCTTAGTCCAGCAGGGCCAACCCTGGATGCCCTGCCACAGTCACCCGGTGCAGGTGGCGCTCATCAGCAGAGTCGGGGCTAGTAGCTGTGTAGAATGGGGCAGCATAGAGAGAAACCCTTCTGGCGGAACTGCAGTCCATGGGCTCTGAGGAATTGTGGCAATAGGCTGCAATATGACCTGGCTCATGCCAGGTCCAACAGGTGGGAGCCTCCCCACTCCTCCTCCCCTGGGGCACCTCCCGGACATGGGGAGTGGTTTTAGCCTGAGGAGTCCTGGGTGACAAGACCTTCCATGCCTTAGGGCCTGCCCTGGTATAAGAGGCTCCTTTTTTTAGGGACTGGGTAGCACAAAATCTCTCCACCAACCCCACCTGTGCCCCGGCATAAGACAGGTCCCCATGTCCCACCCATTGCTGGATCTCACCCAGC
This sequence comes from Engystomops pustulosus, assembly GCF_040894005.1. Classification (NCBI taxonomy): domain Eukaryota; kingdom Metazoa; phylum Chordata; class Amphibia; order Anura; family Leptodactylidae; genus Engystomops; species Engystomops pustulosus. The sequence goes on along the minus strand of NC_092411.1, from coordinate 293,400,494 downwards.
AAGGCCCTCAGGAAACGGTCCAAAACAACTTTCTCCACAATCTGGGCTGGGTTTGATGTCTCTGGCTGGAGCCACTTGCGGACCAAGTGAATCGGTTGGTCCATCTGCCCCCTCGGTGGTAGCGCCTCCTGGTAACTCCAGCTGTGCACTCTTTGAGCGAGTAGATGCAGATTCACTCCTAGTTGGGCCAAGATCTCTGCTTATACCTTGGGGTAGTCCCGGGCATCCTCCTCACTCAGATCATAGTATGCCTGCTGATCAGCGACTAGGAATGGGGCCAACACCTGTGGCCAGTATTGCTGTGGCAACCTCTAATGGGTGGCCACCCTCTCAAACCTGTCAGATAGGCCTCCACATCGTCCCCTGCTGTCATCTTTGTCATGGCTTGTGGACCTCTTTCCTGGTGTCTTTCACAGGTATTGCTGGGCAAGTCCTTTGCTGAGCAGTTGCCAGGGTTGTCACCTGCTGGAACAGCAATCTATTTGTTTCCTGCTGCTTCAGATTCAACTGGACAAGCTGCTTTATTAACTCTTCCATTGCTGTGGATTGCAGCTTCAGCGCTGTCGACATCCAGGACATGCAAATAGTGTATACTTCACTGCACTTTGCCCGATCCAATCCACCATGTGTGGGGAATTGCTCTGGTAGATGCCTTATGCCTTGCATAATCAAGTGATTATTCACACTTCTTTGTCAAAACACAAAATCAGCCTTGGCTTAGGCACATACAAAATACAAAATAAACCCTGCCCGGCTGGACACTGCCTAGTACAATAACAGCACCTCTTGGCCAGCAGAATATCAGGAGGCACTTGGTTACCTTTGCTGTGTGAACACGGTCCAGCCTTCAGCTCTCTAGGTAGTGCCTCACCTGCTGCTTCTGGCCTGCAGTCTAAATCTAAATCTAAATAGGTGTTCATTGACCTTAACTTTTGACATACTGCGTATGTGTTTTCTAGGACTGTACCATACTGCTGCTATTAGTCACCCATGTCTATATAGCGTGGGGGGGTTGCCTTTACCATTTGTTGACTTATGGCCGTCTATGGATCTTTGTGATTGGCTCTATTCCACATGTTTTTTTACACTTTTTACATCTTTTGTGTGTGTCTTTCATATGCCTTGAAATTAAATTATCCACTTTTCAGCTTATACACACTGGATGAAGCAGGAATACACATCACTGCAGAAGAGGGAATCCTGCTAGAGGGAGCTGGTTAGTGTCACAGGGGGTCCCGCGACTCATATCGCAGGTCGTGGGCTCACCCGTGCTCCCCTGTCCCCGCCAGCACGCCGCCAGCGTGCCTCTCGTGTCCTAGCTTCTGGCTAGCTCCCCTCCGCTGCTGTCCTGTGTGCTGTGTTCCCATACCCCTCTGCTTGGACCTCCTGTTGCTGACCCCGGATTGGACTCTGACATTGCATCTCTGCCGCCTGCCCTGACCCTGTGACTGGACCTGACCTCGAGATTGACTGCCGTTCCGGTACCTCAACCTTGGCTACCACTACAGACAAGTCACGCCTTAGGAACGACCTGGTGGTACCACGATGCAGCTTGTCTAACCCGCTTTACGTTGGGCTCTGGTGAAAACCGGGTACCACTTAGACTCCGGTCCCAGGTAGTGGCTTGAGTCATCGTCTGCAGTGGTCCAGAGGATCCACAACCCTCTAGCCTGACAGTCAGTAATCCTCTACCCAAACAGAGGAAAGTAATATAAGTGTATGTGTGTATGAGGCACTGGATACACTGTATACACTGGTTACAGCTGCGGTTGGTGCTGGCACTGATTGGTCAAAACTCGACTGCAGCACCTAACTTACCATTTCATGGGCGCCACCATCTTGGATGGCCAATTGCCACCCCTCATGACGTCATTGGAGGGCGGCGATCGGTTGCCATGGCAGCCTACAGTCTCATTGAGACTTGTAGGCTTGTAATGTGTAATGATCTCTAAAAGCCAGCAGATGGCAGGCTATTAGAGATCAGCCGTAAAGTTGATGTATACTGCAATGCAATAGTTTTGCAGTATATAGTATGAGCAATCAGACCCTGCAGGGTTAAAGTACCCTGGAGGGTCTGAAATAATGATAAAACATTAATTTTTTTTTTAATTTAAAAGAATTAAAAGTTTAAAAGGTTTAAAAGTTCGAAAGGTCAATTGGTCCAAAATTGATATAAATGAATACATCTCGCTTGGCGATCAGTCAGGAGTCAGGGACAAGGTGTTGAACCTTGGAAAGAAGAATATCTATGTATCTAGAAGGTGTGGAATCCATGTTGCCCTAGCTCTCCAAAGCAAATATCTTGGATGAAGTTTGGGAAGTAGACAACTTGATTTGCACCCAGAAAATAATTTCTCAATTCGCTCATTCCAATAATCTTCTTTCCTCCGGTACCCTACCCTGTTCGCTCTTACATCTGCAATGCCTTTCAAGATCAAAATTCTGTTTACTAAGCTTGTACAAATTAGCCAGGTGCTCAAGAAGCCGTGTCTCCTTAAAAAAATTGTTAAGCTTTGCATTAGAATCCTGTTTTATAAAATGGCTTCTAATAGTAACTTTATGAACTCACCATAAAGTAATATCACCTACATTATTGTCATTAAAATGGAAGTTTACTTTCATTGCATGAGCTGAGACGGGGCATAGCTTATAGTTTTTAAGAAGGTACACTACCACTCAAAGGTCTGGGGTCACTTTGAAATTTACATATTTTGAAAGAAAAACACACTTTCTTAAAATGAAGCTCACATTAAATGAATCATAAGTACAGTGTATACATTGTTAATGTTAGAAATTATGATTCTAGCTGCAAACATTTGCTTTTTAACCGGTTCGCGACCGGCCGCCATGTATTCACGGCGGCGGTCGCGTTCCGATGCATGGAGAGGGCTAGCGGGCCGAGCCCTCTCCATAGCCGGTAAGTCTCTGCTGCATATTGCCGGCACCGATCGCGGGTGTTTTCTTGCTGATCGCCGCCGGCAAAGCTGCCATCTTTCCGTGGATCGCTGCTCCCCGTGACGTCATCGGGGAGCGGCGATCCGTCGCCATGGTAGCTTCGGGTCTCGGCTATCAGCACATTGTAATGTATGAGGAGTAAAATCCTCATATACTGTAGTATGGCAGTATATGGTAGGATCGATCAGACAACTTAGGGTTAAAGTACCCTAGGGAGTCTGAAAAATAGTAAAAATAAAAATAAAAAAAAAAGTAAAAAAAAAAAATTATAATAAAAAAACCTAAAAATTCAAATCACCCCCCTTTCCCTAGAACTGATATAAATATAAATAAACAGTAAAAATCATAAACACATTAGGTATTGCCTCGTCCGAAAATGCCTGATCTATCAAAATATAATAACGGTTTTTCACTGCGTTTAACCCCGTAACAGAAAATTGCATCCAAAGTCAAAACTGGCACTTCTTTGCCATTTAAAAAAAAAATAAAAAATTCTATAAAAAGTGATAAAAAGGTCGTACAGTCCTAAAAATAATATCATTGAAAACATCATCAAAAGTAGCAAAAGATGACACCACCCTCAACTCCATACAACGAAGTATGGAAAAGTTATAAGCACAAGAAGACGGCAAAATAAAAAAAAAAAATTGTTCATGAGGTTTTAATTTTTGTAAATGTATGAAAATATTATAAAACCTATACAAATTTGGTATGCCTGTAATCATACTGACCCAAAGAATAAATTAGATGCATCATTTGTGGCGTGAAGTGAAAGCCGTAATATCCAAGCCCACAAGAATACGACACAAATGCGTTTTTTCACCATTTTCACTGCATTTGGAATTTTTTTCCCGCTTCCCAGTACATGGCATGGAACATTCAATGTGATCACTATGAAGTGCAATTTGTTACGCAAAAAACGAGCCGTCACATAGCTTTTTACGTGTAAAAATAAAAAAGTTATAGATTTTTGAATGTGGGGAGTGAAAAATGGAAATGAAAAAACGGGAAAGGGCCCGGTCCTTAACCGGTTAATGCAATATCTACATAGGTGTATATATGCAATTTCCAACAACCACCACTCCAGTGGTTTAATGGTACACTGACCCACATTTACTAAAAAATAGACTTAAAAAGTCATTCCATTTGACACATTGCCAAGAAACTAAAGATTTCGTACAATGGATTGTACTACTCCCCTCAGAGGAGAACACAGACTGGCTCTAACCAGAGTAGAAAGAGAGGTGGGAGGCCCCGCTGCACAACTAAGCAACAATACAAGCACATTACAGTCTCTAGATTTAGAAACCAATGCCTCACAGATTCTTCAATGTCCTCAAAAAGTACCCGCCAAACATAAGTGTCAACCTCTACAGTGAAGAGGGGACTCCATTATGCTGGCCTTCAGGGCAGAGGGGCAAAGAAAAATCTGAGACTGAAAGGAAAAGATTAATATGGGCAAAGGAAAACAGACATTGGACAGAGGAAGATTGGAAAAAAAGTGTTATGAACAGACAAATCTAAGTTTGAGGTTTTTGGATCATACAGAAGAACTGTCAGTACCTGTCCAGCAACCGCGCAACCACAACCAGGCTTGGCGCTAGCTGTCAGACTAGATAAGTGGTGGCGAACTCACCCTGCAACGTCCCTGCGGGCTAAGGCCCTGCCTAAAGCAGATAAACCACCCTGATAAGGGCGAACCCACTATCAGGAACCTAACTGACAGTCCCTGAGTGACCCTACAAAGTGACGGGAAAACCTACTTTGTCTGGCAGCTGCTGGATGGTGGTGCGAACAGGTAACCGGAAATACAGATATAGGTCAGTGTTCATACTGGTAACAGAAACCGACACAAGACAGAAAGGAAGGTTGGGTCACACTAGGAGATAAACGATACTGAGGGACAAACAACAGATACAGACAGACAAGCGGAGTCAAACAAACCAGGTCAAAACCAAGATGGCGGCAAAGGTACAGATTCGTATAGCAAGTAGAATGGTCAGTAGGCAAAGCAGAAGTCAGTACACAGAATAGCAAGAAACGCAAGAGCACTAGATACACAGATAGACTGCAGCTGCAGGCAAAAAGATTAAAGAGACATACCCAGCTTTCCCAGCATCAGAAATGGAGCTGTCAATCACAGGCAGCTCTGGGTGCTTTTCCAGCGAGAAGCCTGAAACCTGATCCCATCAGTACAATTTGTGAGTTCTGACAAGTACATTTGTGAGACGCTGAAAAGATGAAGATGCCTGACACCATCTGTTGAGAATGGTGGAAGCAATGTGATGGTTTGGGGTTACTTTGGTGCTTGTAAACGGGGAGATTTGGATTTTGAATAAGGAACGCTATCATTCCATTTTGCAACGCCATGCCATACCCTGTGGACAGCACTTGATTTGAGCCAATTTCATTCTACAACAGAACAATGACCCAAAGCCACCTCCAAATTATACATGGACTATTTATGGAAGAGCCAGGCATCTGGTATTCTCTATGTAATGGAGTGGCCAGTGCAGTCACCAGTCACCAACCCCATTGAGCTGTTGTGGGAGCAGCTTAACTGTATGGTAAGCAAAAAGTGCCCATCAAGTCAATCTAACTTGTGGGTGGGGCTTGTAGAAGCATGGGGGGAAAATTCTATGGATTCTTCTCTGCATTCTTTGATAAAAGCGAACGGTATAGAAGAAGAAAAACTGGGTGGCACTACTCTAATTGTCAAATGAACATTGGTGTATTCCTTGTCTCTTGCCAGTCAAGTGATATGAAGATATGGTGGTGCTCTAATTCAGAAAAAGGGCAGCAAAAATATTCTTCAGAAAAATAAAAGTATAGTAGAACGGCACTCACCAATTGCTTTCTTCTTATTCCTTTTATTGGTAAAAACTCACATCAATCTTACAAAACAAGTCCATGTGGGGGAGGTAGGTACCTAGAGACTCATTCAAACACAAGAAATGCGACAGCTGTTTAGCGCTCGTGGCGATTCATCTGGCTTGTACAATCCTGGTTCTTATGGCAACCCAACATTTTTAAAATCCAATTGTCACAGAGACCAGAAAAAAATTTGGTTTGGGTTACAATTATAAAATATACAGTTCCGACTTACATACAAATCCAACTTAAGAACAAACCTATCTTGTACGTAACCCTGGGACTGCCTTTATTTGCTTTGGCCATATTATGTCATTGGCAATGGTGCTTGATCTGAGTTGCCATATATTGCAGCACTCAGTCGAGGAGAATGCCAAGAGGTCATTTAGTTGGGATTTAGCATAGGTACTAGTATTTATACAAATCAATTCAGAAAAACTGGTTCTTAATCAAACACCAAAACACAACCTATCATACCATAGGGTAAATTTGATTAAACTATAACTTTTATTAATTCATAAAAGTAAAAGAATTTTAAACAGAATAGTTACTAGATTACTAGTGTCTCCTATACTGCAGGTAGGGGATGGAATTGTAAAAAACAGTATATAGGTGTCCCGTGTTTGGAAATGCCATAGGGATAGAGTGTGCTTTATAGGTCTGGGGTATAAGACCCTCATGATGAGATTTGATCTGACCTATCAAATAAAATAAAAAACTTTACTCACCTTTATCGGGTCCCCCGAAGTAGCGGCCATCTTTACTGCTGCGAACAACTGCTGTAAACGCCGAAATGTTTACCGGCTTCAAAGCCGGTGCGCACAGTCATCATTTACAGAATGGGAGCTGTAAAATGTGAGTAAAGTATTTTTATTTTCACTGTGGCACGATGTTTGACTACTATGGGGTGGAGTGCACTGTGACTACTATGGGGTCTACGCTGACAGCTGAGTGACAATATCATGCCAGTGTTTATAGCAGTAAAGAAGATGATGGCCGCTGCTGCAGGGGAGAAGGGAAAGGAGAGTCATGGCAGCTTTGCTGGCGGTGATGAAAGAATTAACACCAGGAATCGGTGCTAGCACCTATTGCAGGTGTTACAGGTGGATGTTTGCTGCAGGGAGGACCTCATTGACGCTAATTTCAAAAAAGTGCCGCCCTAACCCGCTACTTCTGAAAAGATTTTCGGGGATAAAAAGGAACTGTTAGGTTGTAGGTTGAGGGTAGACACATCTCTATTTCAAAAGTAAATGTTATAATAAATCTTAAGCAACATTGCAAAGTAATCAATAGAGATTTAGCTTTATTCTGCCCTCACCTGAGTATATCCATAGAATCCTAACAGCTGTGCCATGGGGAGAGTAGTGGCTGAATATAAGTCTCCAATGAATCCCACCACCGCGTCCTTCTCCTTACATGAATAGTTTGGAGCTGTTACTGTGTGTCCGGACAGTATCTGCAGAACATCTTTTATAACTTTATTCACATTTCCACAGGAGTCATATATATGATATCCCAGAGTGATATTGGGCAGAATATCAGTGCGCTGGTTAATTTCTTCTATAGCAATGAGAAAAGCCCTGAGATGTGTATATTCCCGGGGATGAGCCCTGAGAAACAATAGAAGGAAAATTTCACATAACATGATCACATCCCAGGACCAGGTTCTAAGTTATTAACTTTTTATAAATTTTTTCATTTTTTTAAATTAATTATCTTGTTATTGCTATGGAATAGTGAAGTTCTTGACAACGACCTCAAATATATGACTTGCTGAATGTGCTCTGGCATCAGGTATTCCACCTCCATAAAGCAGGATAAAGCACAACCGCCAGGTGGTGTAAAAATAGGTATGACTGAAAACCAAAACCATCTTTTCAGAGACCGCCCCTTAGAGAATATAATATATACTGTATGTCTCCATATATATACAAAACACACACAGTGTACAAGCCAACACTCTAGTGATCCACTAGCTGCAAACCTCCTGGCTGGTGGCTCAACCAGGTTTGGCTCACCAAACCATCCACTCAGGGGCCCTGAATACAAGATATGTCTCCACATATAATACATTAGCTGCAAACCTCCTAGCGAGTGGCATTACCACGTATGGCTTACAAAATCTAAAACCATCTTCCCTGGGCTATTAGGGAAGGCTACCTTAAAAAATTGCACAGCATGCCACACACTAAGGGTGTTATCCCTGGTATTCACCCTTTTACCCTTTTACAGGGATCTGGACTTCTATGCAGAGAGATTGCAAGGTGGTATCAAGGGGCAGGCATAGCGGGTAGTCAAAGTCAGCCCGAGTTGAGGCAGCCAGCGTACAAGCAGAATCATAAACAAGGCAAGGGTCATGGCAGGCATCACAGGTTCAGGAAACAAGCCGGGGTCAGATAACAGGGAACATGGAACATGAACGGAGTCAGCGAAGAAGCCGGGGCCACACATAAGAACACAAACAGAATACCGTACAGCGGGACTAGCAAGCTAGGTACCTTTGCTTAGGCACGGAGAATAGTACATGCTGGAATATATGATGGGTGGTGCATGCTGATAGGCTGGGAAAACCTAGCTGGGAAATGCCCTATTCCTATAAGAAGGAGTGAGAGGCGCCGCTTGCACCCTAAGGGAGCTGAATGTAAACGACAGCTGAATGTAACGGTGAATGCAACGAACGAGGCAGCACCTATTGCCAGAGTTACACTGATGCTCTACTAGTTTTTTGTTATATATAGTGTATATGTATACATCTATAAATGTGTAAATATATATCTGAGTTGTATCGTGAAGAGACCAAGTGCTTGCCTATGATGTACAGTGCTGCAGTACACAAATACAGACAGACAATGCCCTCCTGCTATTTACAAGCTGTCAGAATCAGTGGTAGTGGGTCCTCTATACTACCACGGGTGATGACATAAGCTGACACCTGGGACAGGAGTCTAATTGGTACCCGGTTGCCTTATTGTGGCGTAGTATCACCAGGTTGTTTCACAGGAACGACTTTGTCCATGGTGGCAGTAAAGACAAAGTACAGAATCGCAAGGCAAGGTCATGGTCGGGAGACAGGCAGGATGTCAAGAGAGGCAGCATAGGATCAGAGTCCGGGACGAGATGTTGTAGGACACGGGATTGATGCGTTATTGCACCTCAAATGGACCCAGATAGCAAGGACCAAGCTTGTAGCTGGGGATCTTCAGCCAGCCGTATCTAGAAGACAACCACATCTTTTCACCTGGAGAGAAGACTGGAGGGGACCTGCGTCTCTTGTCAGCCTGGGTTTTGATGCAGGCGGATGCCCAAAGTAGAGACTGTCGTGTTTGCTCCCAGATTGACTTGAGATCTTGAACCAATTCCTCCACAGCAGGAACATCAGAAGGCTCAGACAGAGGAAAAGGTGGGTGTGAATGTCTTCCAAAGGCATCAAAGAATGGAGTGGCACCAGCAGATTTGGAGACTTATATGAGAATTCTGCCCAAGGTAGAAAAGAAGACCAATTGTTCTGACGAGCAGAGACAGAAGATAGCCCAGAGTCTGTTTTGCCCTCTCCACTTGACCATTACTTTGCAGATGATATGCAGATGAGAAGTCCAGTTTAACTTCCAGTTGACTGCATAGGGACTGCCAGAAATGTGAAAAAAACTGGACTCTATGGTCCGAGACAATGTGTAGGGGAAGTCCATATAGCCGGATGATGTGCATAAAGAACAGGCTGGTGAGGCATAAAGCTGACTGCAGACCTAGCAGAGGAATAAAGTGGGACATCTTAGAGAAGCATTCTGTTACCACCAAGATGACTGTATTACCGGAAGAAGATGGGAGATCCTTAATAAAGTCCATGAAGAGGGGCCAGCAAGGCCTTTGAGAACTTTGAGGCCTTTCTGGGAGAGCCATGAGACCACGAGAATGCCACGAAGGATTTCCCCAGTCTGCCAGTCAAGCACTGGAGAGTGTTGCTGCAGAGCCAGGGACCGGGTCATGGAGAATCTGCACACCAATGGAAAACATAACCCGCGGCTTCTCTAGGAGAACCACATTAAAGTGGTGCTGAGAGACCGAGATAGGATCTGCAAAATTCCCTGCAGAGCCTCAGTCCAGGATGGCTGAAACTTGATCCAGCTTACTTGTTCTGAAACTGATAAGAGCTGAAACATTCAGACAAGTAGAATCTTTGCTCTCACCAAGGGACGCTTCTCCAAAGAATCCTAGGTGCAGGCATTTCCTGGATGTTGTGGACAGACTGGACAAGACGTAACAAAGTGCTACAGTCTACCACAATAGAGGCAGAGGTTCTCCTGTCTTCATCTGGAACGATCTTGGGAAGACAGGCAAGCTCTATCCACCTGCATGGGCTCCTCCGCAGCAGACACAGAAAATGGCTGAGGTGGTCTTTGGAAGACTAGGGCCACGATGGTAGCTAGATTAGCCAGATCAGGTTGCGGAACCTTGGTGGGATCCATCGCCCGATTTTACTGCATGGATCAGTGGTAGTGGATCCATGGACAATGACGTAAGCCGACACCTGGAACCAGAGTCTAAGTCAGGGGTCGGGAACCTATGGCTTGTGAGCCAGATGTGGCTGTTTTGATGGCCACATCTGGCTCGCAGCCAGGGCTCCTATCCAGGGGCGTAACTACAGCCGCAGCTTCAGCTATAAATTTTAAAAAGTGTTAAAACCACAATACAGCAGTTAATAACACTAATGAAAGTAAGCACCGGCACCAGCTCACCCTGAGCTGGTGCTCGGTATTTACAGCTTACCCCTAGCACTTGAACTGGTAGGTTTCCTTTAAACATATTGGGGGTCATTTACTAAGGGCCCGATTCGCGTTTTCCTGATGTGTTACCCGAATATTTCCGATTTGCGCCAATTTTCCCTGTATTGCCCCGGTTTTTTGGCGCACGCGATCGGATTGTGGCGCATCGGCGCCGGCATGCACACGACGTAAATCAGGGGGCGTGGCCGAACGAAAACCCGATGGATTCGGAAAAACCGCTGCATTTAAAAAAAGAAAATTGTTTCTCGGCACGCGCTTACCTTCACTCAGCCTGGCTCGGTGTACTCCAGTGCGTTCCAATGCTCTTCAGCGCAGCAGTGGCCGGCGGAGGAACTACCTTAGTGAATTGCCGGAAGACCCAAATCCACCGCAGAGAACGCGCCGCTGGATCGCGAATGGGCCGGGTAAGTAAATCTGCCCCATTGTACGGCTCTCGCAGGAATGTATTTTAAAATATGTTGCGCATATGGTTCTCTCAGCCTAAGTGGTACCCGGCTTTCAACAGAGCCTGTCATCTCTGTTGTGGATTTTGTCTTTAGCAATACTGATGGATTATTGACCGATTGAAAGAGGACACTGACGGATGAAATGAAAGGCAAAATGATCAGTGAGATCAATTACTGCCGACACCCTCTCCACTCTTTTGGGGGGTTTCTACATGTATCCGCATTTAACAGAAGAGGTTCTGTCGTAATCTATGGAATCATCTGATGTCAGTGTAAAAAGACCGGGATCTTGGCCCTCAGCTCAGTCCTTTCGAGCTGGCACAGACGTTACCTTGTCAGGCTGCGTTCCCGCTTTGCTTATTTGGTGAAGTTGGCCTTTGTAAGTGCACATGGAAGTGAAGAGTGAAGCGACACACCATTGTTTGAAGACCAAACCACGCTCTCTATGCATATTTCAGCATGGTACAAAGTTCTGCAACACCCTATAGGCTCTCTGCAGCCAGGAAATGCCTGTTTTTTAATGTGATGCACAATGATTCTATTTGGGGCCAATCGAATTTTGACGGAAAATTTGGCAAACTTGACAAATCGAACTTTTGAAAAATTCGCCCATCTCTAGCCTGTCACGGGTGGTCCCGTGCCCCTTGCTCCCCGCAGTACCAGTGCCTCATACCTGTCCCTGCTCCCGAGTCCCGGCCTTGCTCCGTGTGCGCGCATTCCCTGTGTCTCAGGGCGCGCGCGCAGCAGCTTTAAATGCCAGCCCGCCATTAATTGGCACTGGCCATTTTCCATGAGGCTATTTATACCTGCCTCTCCCATCACACCCTGCCAGATGTTTGTGCCTCACAGCCTGAGAGAAAGCACTATTGCGATTTTCCTGCATCCAGGGTCACCTAAGTTCCTATGTCTCCTGCGTTCCTGTGGCTCCTGCGTTCCTGAGTCCCTCCGTGTTCCCGTGTTACCTGAGCTCCTCCGTGTTCCCGTGTAGCAGTGTTCCTCCATACTGCCGTCCTGTGTGCTGTGTTCCCGTACCCCTCTGCTTGGACCTCCTGTTGATGACCCCGGATTGGACCCTGATGTTGCATCTCTGCCGCCTGCCCTGACCCTGTGCCTAGACTTTGACCTCGAGATTGACTGCCGTTCCTGTACCTCAACCTTGGTTGCCACTGCAGACAAGTCACGCATGAGGAACGACCTGGTGGTACCATGCCGCAGCTTGTCTAACCCGCTTTGCGGTGGGCTCTGGTGAAAACCGGGTACCACTTAGTCTCCGGTCCCAGGTAGTGGCTTGAGTCTTTGTCTGCAGTGGTCCAGAGGATCCACAACCCACAAGCCTGAAATAGCCATAATTTATAAGACACAACAAAACACTACCTATATATATGTTATATTCAACCTGGTGCAATCACTACTCAGAAGCAGTGAGATGGAAGTTATGTGCACTACACCAGGGACATAAGCATGTGAATGCAGCATGTGGTCTGTAGAAAGCAATGACCTGGGATTTGCTACTGTAGAACCCATGTATACATATATGGCTAGCACAACTCTCCACATCTCCATCCGCCAAAGAGTTTTCTGCCCTAAAAGATAAAACTCTACAATACCTTGAAAGGTATAAGAAAGAATCAGAGCAGAAAAAATGTGATACATTTATTCATACCGATACCGAGGATTGTCATCAAGACTGGGTTTACAAATGGCAAGACTCCTTCTCCTCATGTAGTCACCGGCGGACACACAGAGATTCTATGGAATCCTCCAGCTCCGGCTCAGAGCAACCTGGAATATACCCATATTGGGGCCATTTTTTAGTCCAAAGACACTCCAGGCACGGAGGACAAAGACAAGGAGGAGAGGCCAGTGCCATCTCACCACCAATTCTATCCATGACCACGAGATCGCAGTTAATGAAAACCCACTGGTAGTTAATATTTCTTTTGCCAGTTTAGGTCCAGTACAGTTAAGGTTATTACAGAAGGGACTCTCATTTTCCCCCTCCTACAAAATCAACACATTTCAATTAGAAAAGGATCTCCAAAGGTTCTACAGAACCTTGAGACTAAAGGTCAAAGGGCAAATTGTTACATGGTCGATTTTGAATATAACTTTGTCTACAACCATGTTCTGTACTCATGCTATGCTGTAGAAAAGATATATTGACAACATCATTTGCATATGGAGGGGCCCTTTGGGCTCCCTACTTTCTTTTCATTTCCATCTCAACCAAATTTGGCCTGAATTGCAGCTCACCATAAACTACAGCCTTGAAAAAATAGACTTCCTTGATCTTGATTCCAGATTGCACAAAAGCATTCGTAAACACTGGTGAATTTTACACATCACCTACCCAGATATACCAGAATTTGCAAATCTTTTTTGCCCTTGCTTCAAACGACCCCCGAATCTGAAAAATAAACTTCTAAAAGCTGATGAAGGTCCTGGCCATTCTCTCAGAAGACATCACTTCCTCGGCCCTCCCCAATATGGCACCTTCCCATGTCTAAACTGTTCCCAGTGCAATAACGTACAATAGGGGCACAAAATTCACCATCCCAAAACAGGCAAAGCCTACAACATCAGGGGGTATTTCACATGCGATTCCTCATTTGTTGTATACGCGATTAAATGCCCATGCAGATTGATATATGTTGGAGAAACGGGACCGTATATCAGAACTTAAATCTGACATAAGATGCAATAAATTATTGTTGCTGCTTCTATTTCACTATAAACAAGCACAACACTTAATAGCACAGCCAAGCCCTCGAACATGTCAAAGCACCCAGACGTGGGGGCAACAGGATGAAACACCTCAAGATTCCAGAAGCATTTTGGATGCATCGCATGGACGCTATGACCCCTCATAGACTAAATAGAGAATATGAGATACAGAGTTTTATCTGAATATGCTCTATTGATAACATGACCACATTATAATGTTTTATGTGTTCCTTCCTTAGATTCGATGAACTTGTTGCCTCTATCCAGATTCCATAGATAAACCTCTCCTATAGGTCAATTTTTCTTTTTCTTTTTCTTTTCCATTTCTTTTTCTCTTTCTTCTCCTAACACTTTTCTTTTTCCATACATCCTCCAATCCATCTCTCCAGTACATCCAGCCCATATTCGGTCTGGACGCCACATTATGCCACCGATCCATCCGAGTTCAAGCTTCAAGTCTGTTTCAACTTTTGGGCCATGAGCCACTACACCGGACTATCCACTAATCATGTCCACCTATGTGAATGTTTCTCTATGTCCGAATAAGACATAATCCATTTCTCATATATTCATCATTGTGACTTCCAACATCCCTCTATGATGATGTTCTGCACCATATGTATATACTGCACTGTATGTTTCCCATTGTATTATATAGTTTATGTCTATGTTAATTACTGTATAGCTGTGATTTCTTTGAAGAACTTAGTTTCTTTGCTTCCCCTAGCTGCTTGCCAATCAGCGCTCATGTCTCTACTCAGAGCATGAAGGACTGTGGGTGAATGCAGATGCATCTCCAAGCACCTCGGCAGCTTCTCAAGATGCATTTTACCTCCTTCCCGGATAGGATAAGGTACTCACTGAATATACTATGAAAAATAAGCTGATAGCATAGAGACAATCCTTTCAAGGAGATATCAATAATATGCTAGCCCCTGTTAAAGCAGACATTCAAGCACTAGGACACAGAGTACACCACACAGAGGAAAACATGGAAGAAATGGTCAAATCCCATAATGACCTCATTGATGCCCAATATAGCCAAGAAGAAGAAGTTGTTCAAGAAAAAATAGCAGACCCAGAAGATTGGTCACACCGGAGCAATATTATGTTCCGGGGCATTCCATGAATTGATCCCTCAAAGTGAGCTTACTCCATATTAGCAAAGGTTAATAGATCAAGCCCACAGACTACCTCGTCCAAAACACCTGGATGAAAACACCACGGAATCTGCTGGCCTGTATCCATTTTTTATACGGTCAAAGATCGTATGATGATAGCTGCTAGAAAGAAGGGAACCCTTCCCCAGCCATTCCAGGACATTACCCTATATACTGATATATATGCGGCTACGCAAAAAGCTTAGGAAGCAGCTCCAACCTACAAGAGCTATGCTTAGAGACCAGCAGATAGCGTATAAATGGGGGTTCCCCGTCAGGCTGGTTGTCACTAGAAATGGCACAGTGTCGTTGATAAGATAGCTGGAAGATTGAACTTGATTGCTAGAAAGGGGGGGGAATTCCTATCTCAGAATCGCTTCAGTAGCAAAGAACTCCTCCACCATGAATAGAAGAAGTGTGGCGTACAGCAGGGTCACAAGAAAAGAAGAGAAGATGAGGTCCCAGCTTAGCCCTGGCTTCTGCCGTCCATACTAGTTAACATCTGGACTGGTAACTAATTATCTGAAGTGTGGATCACACCCGCTAATGTGCAGCATTATAGCTGCAGTGTTTTTACTGTTTCGGCAGCACTGTTGTTTGCCATGTTTGTTTCACATTGTTGGTACAGGCTCTGAGATATGGCATGAGATTATCGGGGGTTACTCGGGTGGCATTATGACACTGCTTACAAATCAAGGGCATTCTTCTTTAGGCAGAGCAGTCCAGAGAGCGATTAAAACTAAAATATTATGGGTATAAAGTTCTTATCTATGAATACCAAAGGACTTAATAGTCCTTATAAGAGGGCTCAGATGTGGAGGGACGCGCTCAATCAAGCCGGTGATGTTCTCCATATACAAGAGATGCATATAAATACAGGAGGAAACACGCAGATTTAATAATCCTTTGTCCCGCACATATATCACTCTTCAGAAAGATGAAGAGAATTTTGCAGAAACACGCGCAGGGAGAAATTATATTGGGAGGGGATTTCAATATCACCCCAGATCCTGAGATGGATTGCTCCTCTGCTCCTATGAGGCGTCTGCAAAACTTGGGAAGCGAGCTATGGCAAGCAGACTTGTGTGCAGGGACATTGAGAATGCCATGGAAGAGATTGCCAGACAAGAAAACCAGGAGGAATTAATAGGCATGACACCTAAACCTGGTAAATCAGCAGATATTCCCAAAAACTTCAGGCCAATTTCCTTCTTGAACGTAGACACCAAGGTTATCCTGCCTGGTCATTACCCTGCCCGATCAGTAACAACCAAGTAGGATTTGTCAAACACAGACAGGCCTCAGACTATACCAGGGAAATTATTAATCTGGTACACTACTTAGAAAGCCAACAGGTGTATACATTGGTCATATGCCTTTTCAGCCCTCACTGCAATGGGCTTTGGGGAAAAATGTTTAAATGCCATTAAGGCCCTGTACACAGCTCCATCGGCTAAAGTTTACGTTAACGGTGCCTACAGGTTTGACTCCTACATATGACGACCAATTATGGAAGCTAATCCAGCATGAAAGGCTTATGCCCACTATATACACATCTGACCTCCTGCTTACAATTTTGCTACTACTATGCATATAGGTTATGGGAGAGAGGCTTGGGCCTTGCTAACATATATTCATTTTCTGAGAGCTATAATGTTTTTATTCCTCATTCAAAAGATGATTATTAGGGCTTGTTTATTGTGGAAAAAGGTATCGGTTAGATTGGCACTAGTTAAGGGAACATCTGACTTTTTGATCACTTTCTATTACATATTTTTAGGTGGTAGGAAGCACTAAAATTTCAATTTTGAATTAGTTTTTGTATTTTCATTTTTTGATACCCTTCACAATATGGGTGTAATAATTTAATATCTGCTTGGCCTAGGTCTCTATGGACATGACAAAATCAATTTTAAAGCAAAATACAATTATATATAAGAAATAGGTGATTTTGTGGTGTGTTTTTATGATTTAATAAAAAAAAAACTTTATTTAATAGGTAATGTGATAATAATTTTTCACATTCTCAGAATCCAACAACCCCTTGTTTATACTGGAACCTACGTGCCATTGATATTCACCAACTTACGGAAACCTTGCAGTCTTCACTGTCCCCCATCTCCATCTTCACTTGTCCAAAGCTGGCTAGTAACCATAATGACTATATAGTCAGACGTTCCATAAATGAGATAGCAGCACTCTACATATCAAGTTTATGCTCAAACCTATAACTCTGCCCTTCATGTAGGTAAATAGGATTATTTCACCATTATAATCTCCTCTCCCTAATAATCCTAAAAGACTTTTTAATGCTCTTCACTCGTTACATACACCAAAAGTGCAGCCACCGGACACTGACCTTAGGGCTGAAGATCCGGCCAACTACTTTCAAGACAAAATTGACTAGCCGACAATAAATTTCCCACATGTACCATGAATATACCATGCACTCCACTGAAGCTGCTCCTTCTAAAGTCTCCAATGATCTTCTCACTGCTAAATACAAAGGTTACTATTTTCTCCCCGTGCTTCTGGATATTTTGGCAGCTTTTGATACTTTGGACCAAATGACACTGTGCCCTCTTGGTTTTTTTCCTATCTTTCTGACTGAAATGTTAGTGTCTCCATCTCTGGATCTCTCTCGTCTCCTCCTTCTTTTACTATTGGGGTTCCTCAGGGCTCCTTCCTAGGTCCTCTTCTTTTTTCCCTCTATATTGCCCACATTGGACAAACCATTAGTAGATTCTTTTCAGTATTATCTTCTTGCTGAGAATACCCAACTATATACTACTGCTCGGAATATCATCCCTGCTCTACTTATTGTCTCCAATTCTAATATCATGACCGCTCTCTAGCTGAAGCGTTATCTTTCTAAGATTGAACTTCTTGTCTTTCCACTGTCTACTAATCAACCTAACCCTGACATCTCTATTTCTATGACACTTGCTATTTCTTGCTGGACACTGACCTCTCGTTTGAGCCTTACACACAATCACTTGCACAATACTGCCGCTTGCAACTACAAAGCATTTCTAGAATCTATCCTTTCGCGACCTCTAAAACTCTAATTGTCACACTATTTCACTCTAACCAACCAAACCCTGACATCTCCATCTTGGTCTGTGGGATCACTAAAACGCTGAGGTAGCAGGCCCACTGTATTGGGGTTTACTGGACTCCGACCTCTCCTTTGAATCACATATTCAATCTCTTGCTCGCTCTAGCTGCATAGATCTCAGAAACATCTCCAAAATCTTCCCATTTCTTACAAAAGAAACCTCTTAAATAATAGAATAGTCTATTAATCCAGACGTTACACAAATGCTTCTACTCTGTGGCAGTCACTGCAATGGCTTCCCACTCAAATCAAATCAAATTAATCACCATCATCCACAAAACTCTGCACAGTGCTGCACTTTCCTACCTCTCTTCCCTCAGATCAGTCAGTCGTCTAGCCCAATGCTCTTCAATCCTCCAGTGATCTAAGAACACTTTCTTCCTTAATTCGATCCTAACACTCACGCCTCCTGGACTTCTCCGGAGCTGACCAATTCTATGGAATGCACTACCTCGAACTATCAGGCTAATACCTAACACATTTTCAAACAGGCCCCTTTTCATCACATTCCCTAATTTCATGTACCTTTCATTTTCCTTTCTTTTAACTTCCACCAATGTATCCTCCTGTCTATGTAATTCCTCATCTCTTGATGCCATTGAACAGGTTCCTCTGCAGACTGATGGGCCCTGCTCTCTGTAAATATGACAGAACATTCATTCTGCATTATTTATTTATTTATTTCCTTATTTTATCCCTTGAAGAATGGCTGCACCATTGTACAATTCACTTTCTGTGCCCCCCTTCATCCTCATAGTCTGTAAGTTCTTGTGAGCAGGGCCCTCATATCTCTCGTTTCATCCGATCATTTTCATTCTCTGTAATCTCTGAGTTTGTGTTTTATTTGTATATGTAGCCCATGATCCGTCCAGCGCTGCCGAATACAATAAATAAAGCTTTATTATTTTTATTTATTAAAAGCTTTATTATCAAATAAACCTTGTGGCAGAACTAAAGGAAAATAATGAAAAGCATTAGTCCTGGAGGATAGAAATTTAATCTGTTGTGCTTCTTTACAAAGTATGACTCGGTCCTAGTCATCACACCCTCTTTGGGTGGTCTTACACACAATCGATAGCCTGGAAATGTAGTGGCCTGGGATCACAGTCATGAAAATCCTTAACATGTTTTGCAACTAGTTTATCTTTTATACAGCCTTTGTCACATACATGATCCCTGATACAACATATAAATAATCTAATTGTTTTCCACACATAAGTGGGCAGAGACATGAGACATGAGTTATATCCCCCTCCCCCATTGTACTACAGGTGACAAAATCTTGAATGTCATAGAATGTATTTGTGTTGGCACAGATAAATGAATTCCTGTGTGAATAAAGGCACAAGCCTGGATGTTTTAGGTAGTTTAACATTTAGCCACGTAATAGATCCCTTTTGTGGTTCTGTGGACCGGTCTGTCACGTTGTATTGAGCCATGAAAATTCTTCCTGTTTCATTTATTTAAAAAGCTAAGAATTTGTACATTTGTTAATAAACATAATTTTAATAACGGGTAAATTATTGGGATTGAAACTTTAGGAAACATCAGTAGACTTGGGAAAGGCATTGTGGGGATTTCAAATTTAAATTTTGTTGTATCAGACATTTCTTTTAACTACTATATACAGGATAGATACATATACACAGAGCATGTGACTGCTTAGGGGTCTGTGGTGCACAGAGGGCCCAGCACTGAACGTCTCCATCCTTCTAGGGGAATTCTGGGAATAATATAATTTCTATCTTCCTCTACCATTCACAATGTTAACCAAACTACACACGAGAATTTCTTTAACAGATCAGAAAAATTCCTATATGACCCACTGAAGTTAATTAGAAGATAATTTTGCTAATAAGTTTTTTGTGCTCTTTCAGGTTCTACGACTAAAGACCCTTACACAGAAGCGAGTCTGATGCACCAGCTCCCCCACACTCACAGTGTGTGTTGGCTGGAACGTACGGGATGAATGCTGAAAAACGGTACTGACCTGATATCCTGAGTACAGTTTTGGTTGCTCCTTCATGTGTAAGAGGCCTTAGATCTGCAGCCTCATGGCCTCGTGTAAGGAGAGAAGTGACAAAGTGACCTGCAGACCAGATTACAGTCTCTATTTCCTTATCTCCTGACAATGTCTCTATAATACAGTCACTATCCACAAGAAATGTGATCAGTGTTTTCTTTTAGCTGCTGATGTACAACATGTAGATTCTTACTTACCCTATACACATCTGGTAATACAAAGAGCTCCCAATCGTGTGCCACCATGACACCCAGCAATGAACAGTGAAGATCCCCCCTATAATGATGTCTCCTTCCTGAGAATATTTGTACTCAAAGGTATAATTCTTCATGACAAGATCACATTGAGCTGCATTTTCCTGAATATCAGATCTGCAGAAAATCATACAGAGAACTAATAACAATAGTAACATGGACAGTAGTAGATAACAGTGATACATGTGCTGGTATCTGAGCAGGTGTATCACACGCAGCAGCACAGGGATGTGAGGGATCACTCAGCTCTGCTGCTGGCTGGAGGCAGGGAGAGGTTTATATAACCAGTTACAATGTCTTCTACTGCTAAAATAATAAAGATCTCTTCTAGAATACAACGTCCAAATAGTCACAACCACCGGGGAGCCCCGAGCCCCGAACCAGGAAAGACTTTACATTTCTAATAAACCTATTCCTCTCTGAATTAGGGAATAATTGAGGAAACTTTGAAAATAAAACAGTAAGAGGAATATTAACTTCTTACAGGGAGATGAGATGTGACCAGGCTTTGCCTTTCCTTTATGATATATGAATGTTCAGGGGTCGGACATTGGGAGCGGGAAGACTAATGTGCGGCATGAGAAGTAATGA
Source organism: Engystomops pustulosus (assembly GCF_040894005.1). Taxonomy (NCBI): domain Eukaryota; kingdom Metazoa; phylum Chordata; class Amphibia; order Anura; family Leptodactylidae; genus Engystomops; species Engystomops pustulosus. The sequence continues at coordinate 293,379,571 of NC_092411.1, read as the reverse complement.
TACTGATACTACTCTAATCGAAAATGCACTTTATATTAGTTGACATGACTTAAAGAGAGAGAACTCATTTAGTTATCACAGAAAATGGTGGTTCTCTCCATTCTCTTACACTACAGACTGAGTTATCATGTCTAGTTAATGGGTTAAGCTAGTCCTCTTATCCAGTGCAATAACCTGCTCATCCGAGCCGGAGTGAACTGGTCGGAGTGAACTTACAGTTGTCGGCTAGTACCATCACCTCCTGTGGTGGTCCAGAGGGTCCACAGACTCTTCCCAAAGAGTCTTTCAGCGAGACCCCATTCTCGCCCCTGACAGGTTATATTACAGGAAGTGACAGGAAGTCCCGAGTCCTGTTCCTGAGGGTCATGTGACCTGCTGCTACTAGTAAACTTTAACAGGGCATGTGCAATGCGCAATATGTGACCCTATTAAGATTACATTCCTCCTAGAGTTTGATAAATATAATAAGCACCATTCCACATCATACATAAGCTGGAATATGAGCTTTTGTGTTCATATAGGTTACATGTCATTTGTGTTTTTCCAATGATAAACAAGGGTTAAGAATTTGCAGTCATTACTTTCTTATCCCCAGCACATCAGATTTTCATTTATGATTTAAGCAAAATAATTAAAGATTTTAGGGAAAAGCAACAACCCCATAGTCCAACATTGGACGCCATTACTGCTAAAAAAAAAATATTTACTGAATTACTCTGGTGCTCAGATAATCCGGGATCATGTCGATACAGACACTGCAGAACAGCAGCATAAGAAAATTTATTTTTATATTGCACTGCATGTGGGACTTTTTACCAAAGTACAAGGAAGTACAAGGTGTTAAAGTAGGAGGAAGTACAAGGTGTTACAAAGATTATAAACACTCAAAAATTTCCGTGAATAACAAAAATACCCAGGAAAGAAAATTCTCACATTTTAATCCCTTAGTGATGTGAACACAATAAAGATCATTTTAACCCCTTACTTTACAACTTTACTCTCCCTAGGCTGCTCAGTGCAAAATCCCAGGGTGTGCCGGGGACTCTCTAAGCAGACACTCTATGCTCCATCTAGTTCAGCGGGGTGACAATGTGGTTAGATTATCATGGTACAAGGTGTATATGCACTTTCATCTGGCTTCTGACATTGTACTAACACACTGACAAATAGAAGGAGACAGATGAGACAGATCAGAGATGTATGAGATTACACAGAGGCTGACAGATACAGGCTGACAAACTTTTACACTGCTACACTGTGAGCTCTATTACATCTCACAGATCTGTGCCTGCCTCCCCCCGTTACCTGAATCACTTATCTCTTTGTAGCTTGTAGTTTGCAGCCTCTCCTCTGCTCACCATGTGCTGGCAGGAAGTAATCAGTGAGTGCCTCTGAGCTCCATGCAGGGGGCGGGGCTACAGACTCAGAACAGAGAAAGACAGAGATTTTATCTGCACGCTATCACACAGGAATCCAAGATGGCAGCCGACCCTTAGTGACAAGTTACAGGGTCGTGTCTAGGGGCAACTGAAATTGTGTACACCAAGACTGATAGAGACAGGTGGGAATTATATCTGTGAAAAGCTGGATTTAGAGAATGTGTTATTTTGTTATACTGAGTACATGTAAGAAACTTCTCTCGTGGGAGGAATACCCCTTTAAGGAGGTTTAACCGGAATTCTGAAAAATTCTCTGGAGGTAGGGGTAACCAGCAGCTGGTTTCAGCTTAGCTGCAGTCTCCTCTTCTTCCGCAATAGTGGGAACTGCTTTTTCCAATCATTGGCCTTAGCAGGGATGAGCGACATGAGTTGTAATGTAAAGGAAATGTAAATAGTATGGGTAATACTAGGGTAACACTGAGGACTGAGGACTCATTATGTCAATGTATCAACAGATACATTGTTTACATGCAAATAGCCCAATAATAAACAACAAATTAATTTTATTAGGAAAACTATAGGAAAGGTCGTTACTTGTTGCTACACAGGCAGAGACCGGCCTACATCGTAGGTTGGAAACTTAAGCAGACAGATCATAATGAAGGCAACAAACAGATTTTATTTAGATAAATAGACCTGGACTTTTACTTCAGTTTTATTGGAGAATTTCTTAATAATATCAACATCTATGAAATTCAAGCTAAACAATGATTTAGGTAAAGTGTTTCTGTAACCCATGTCCTTTACTCTTCACCTCAGGATTTACCAGGATATTGTAACATTTGGGTATAAACATGCAGCACAATATTCCTCCCCCTGAGGACAATATGGCAAATATCTCTACGATGACCATGTATTTCCCTCTGCTGCTCAGATAGGCCGGGATGGCACAGATCCAGACACTGCAGAACAGCAGCATGCTGAAGGTGATGTACTTGGCCTCATTATAGATATCAGGTAATGTCCTCACCATGAAAGCCAGAACAAAGCTCACAGCCGCCAGAAACCCCAAATAACCCAACATGAGGTAAAAGGCCAGGACAGAACCTTCATTACACTGGATGATGGTCTTCCCAGGATAATCCCGGTTATACTCCTGATATGGAGGAGACACTGACAACCAGATAACTGCATTCACAACCTGAATAGATGAACAGCCCAACACTACTGAGTAAGGAAGCTTCACCCCCACACACTTTCTCCATGGGCTGTTTGGTCTGGTGGCCTTGAAGGCGATGCAGACTATGATGGTCTTGGCCAGGACAGAAGACACAACGACTGTGAAGAAGATCCCAAAGAAGGTTTGTCGCAGCATGCAGGACATATCCACTGGACGACCGATGAATAGAAGCACACAGAGTAAGCTGAACATGAGAGAGCTCAGGAGGATGAAGCTGAGGGTCCGGTTATTGGCTCGGACAATGGGAGATTTCCAGAATATAGTGAATATTCCCATCATAAATACAGTTATAAGAGAAAGTAACACGGAGATGATGGAGAAGACTAAAGCCAGAACATCAGCCTCATATGAAAAATACTCCTGATCTCTGACATAACATTTGTTTCTTCTCTCATTCGGCCATTCATCTTCAGGACATCTCCGGCAGTTCTGGCTGTCTAAAAATGAAATGTTGATGCATTTTAGGAAACTGCTTTTAAAATGTTTTATTACTTTGTCAGGGACTCAGGTCTAGTAATCAATAAAAGTAATATAGAACAATGCAGATATATATCTTCATAACTAGTATACTGTATATTTCTAAGACAAAAATGTTTCATCACTTAAGAGAGAAAATTTTACCATTGGGAAAATATTTAGAAACTTAAGAGAAAACTTTAATTACAATGATGTAGACTTTGGCTAACTGGTTTATACAAGATATTTAATGATATGCTGCCCCACCAATGAACTAGGGAATTAAATATACCTTCCAGAGTCTAAAGTTGAGGGAATCCACTTTGGCCTCATGTGCACGATCGTTTTGTGGAAGAGGGCTTCATACTGAATGCAAACAGCGAGACATGTTTTATTGTTTCCAGCCTGAATCACATTTTCTCATCTCACTGACGTCCATTAACCTGTTCACACTCCGTGTCCAATATTTTAGACACTAAGCACATAATTTAACGTTCAGAATCCGATATATTGGATAAAGGCGCTACTTGCATTTAGGACGTTACCCTGTTGCAAGACAGGGTGACACCTCAGTCAGAGGTTTTGGCATCGCCAGACATTACAGCATTGATATGATTGGTACTTTGATGTCAAACGTCTCCATTAGCCATGCATTTTGTGGAGGAGCAGGCATTTTGTGGGGGAGTAGGCGTGGTGTGGAGGAGTCAATGTTGTTCTGTGTTGTTCTGCGTTGTTCTGCGTAGGTTGTGTACTATCCCACCCATCATGTCCCAGAAGACATATGCTGACCTGGAGGTATATAATTATATGGCCTCCGATACGGAGTCTGCTAGTGGGGATGAGTGTTTTATTTGTCTACCTCATCCTCACAAAGCAACTCTGAGGAACCCCCAAGAAGGTGCTTTCATAGTAGTGCTGAAGGGTCTGGGACTTCTGAAGTGCCTGGGACTCCTGAAGTGTCTGGCACTCCTCCTGAAGTGCCTGGGACTTCTCCCTCAGGTCCCTGATTTTATGGCCAGTTCTGGGATACGCAGAGAAATGGCAATGCTCGGACCAGTGGACTTTTTAAAGTTATTTTTAGTGAGGACCTAAATGGTCTGATTGTATCCCAGACCAATCTCTATGCTGCACTATATATGGCATAAAAACTCACTTCTTTTTATGCACAATGCCACAGGTGGACCCCTGTTAATGCGGCAGAGATGGAGAAATATTGGGGCAGGATTATCTTCCCAGGATTATCCAGGTTATAACCTTATTATCTAGATGAAAATGTAATACAGTTTTCATAGCTATTAAAAATACCGCCTTCTCTTGTAATGACTGCGAGTGGTGAATTATAGGATAATTCTTATTATAACATTGGATCTCATCCGACTCTAGCAAATGCAGCTCCTGTCAAAAAAATACACAATAGATAGAGATGGTTTCCTTGGAGATTTAAGGTCGTTTACATTTAGCAAAAATAAATGATATCACATTTATAGTCTTACAATAATCTTATTCAATCTATTAAGAGAGGAAAATAATAGTCATAGTGTAACTTCTTATATTTACCGTATTACAAATTCTAATCCAGGTAAAAATCCTTAAGGCCCTTATCCCATCTCTAACGGAAGGTTCCCATGGGCCAACCAAGTTTACAAATATTTTTTTTAGTTTTTGAGCTTTACAACATACTGACTGAGGGACAACATTTATGGTTATACGTTTTGAACGCTTTAAATGACCAAAACGATTTCGTGATTGTTTTTTGTGACACATTGAACTTTATGATAGTGGTACATTTTGGTTGATATGCTTTGTGTTTATTTATAGAATATAAATGATGAAACTTGTAATTATCTAAATTGGAAATGATCTGCTTTTGAGACTGATAGTAACTCATTTCAATCAAACAGAGATTTACAGATAAGCTTTATTGATAATCCTTGGTCCCATTACAGCAAAAGATGTTTAAACTCCAAATGTCACTGGGGCCAAATTTTTTTTTTTTGTCTGGGTCTACAATTATAAAATATACAGTTTCGACTTACATACAAATTCAACTTAAGAACAAACCTCCAGACCCTATCTTGTACGTAACCCGGGGACTGCCTGTATTTTGTAAGGGAAAGCACAGACTTTTTTAACACACAAATATTAGTCAGTGATATTGAATTATTAAAGTCAAAACTGTGATCATGTATTGCATATACACTACTTACACTGGCAAAAAAACTTGTTACCAGTTCCCTGCTGTCCTGGAGGTCCTGGATAAGAACCCCTGGGTGTCAATGTCCCAGTAACTTGTGATGTGCATGAGGACAGTAAACAAACTCCACAGGTGACCAAACAATTGAAATAAAACCTGGGGTGCTAAGGCCAAGTTCTCATGGAAGAGGGAAATAAACATAAAACTCCACCGGTAATAAAGCAACAGATTGAGAGACAGGTCTAGGTGTAACCAGCCCTTTCTCTCCCAAAGGAAGTTGGTATTTTTTTAGGTGGAACATAAATATCATCCCAGGAGATCAACAAACCATTTGGCTAAGACCTGGCAAATGAGCGCCCATCCCTAATACAAGAACCCCATCCTAAGAAAGAAGTGACCTACTACAGAGATGTCAATATCTTATCACTGCAAACTGATCGGAGAAGAGTCATCATAGAGGCCGGGAGATACCTCAGTAGGATGGAGGCATGGGCATTAGTAGTGGTGATAACAGATCGAGAAATGCCCCTAAATGTCCAATACTGACATAAACTAACCTCACATAACATGACTGATGGTTACATCACTAAAGCTAACTGCAAAATTACAAGACTGCTAGGCTATATCTGGACTATATATATATATATATATATATATATATATATACATCTCATCTTGTTCTACTAACCATTTATTTTACCTTTTAGTTTTACCTTCTGTAAGTTTAGACTCTACGTCTCTGAAGACAATTGCAGGATAGGACAATGAGCAGGGACAACCCACTAGTTACAGTCAGACATTCATTGTATACATTTTTTTTCTGTTGAACTACAATGCAAATGTAATGTCTGATTTACATTGGTTGATTTTCAGTCATTTACATTTGTTGTAACTTCTTTTAATTTCAAGTTATTTTGTGACCATTGCAGGGATCTATTTCTAACAGAAATATGCCAAAATTTTTTTCCACATTTTTACATTTCCATAGGGGTTAGAAGGGTTGGCCACATATACCATATTTTTACAAGAAAAATTTTGGTCTCCTATATTATAATTACCATTTTAAATTCTACCAGGAACCATGGATCACATGACCCCTGGCAGCAGGACTCAGGACTGCCTGTGACATCCTGCGTCCTGCTAGCTTCAGGCAGAGGGTGGAGGCCATGCAGAAATTTCTGTCTTCACATGTCCTCCATCATAACTACTCCTATGTCAGTGGTTGGAGGGGCATGCCGATGTCTTTGGTACTCCCTCCAGCCACTGACATAGGAGTAGTTATGATAGAGGAGACGTGTAGACAGGAATGGTCTGCATGGTCTCCACCCTCTGCCGGGAGCTAGCAGGACACAGGATGTCACAGGAGTCCTGCTGCCTTGGGGTCATGTGACACATGGCTCCTTGTAGCTCCTTGTAAATGTTAAAATGGTAGGTATAAAATGTTAAACCCTATTAAGATCTTATACTTTCCTGTTAAAGTTTAATACAAGTCCATACACTTTATTAAATTAATCCCACACAAAGATTTCTAATTATTATTATATTTGCAATGTTTGAGAAAACATAGAAGTCATTCTACATCGTACATAATCTGGAATAGGAGATTTCATATTCATGTAGTTGATGTGTAATATGTGTATACATTACCATTATTACCATTGTGAACAAGGAGTAAGAATTTGCAATCATTCCTTTCTTCTACCCAGCAAATCAGATTTTCTGTGCATTTCTGATTTATTCAAAATTATTAAACTTTTTGGGAAAAACACAAAACCCAAAAGTCCAGCACTAGAAGCAAGGACAGCGAATACCTCCACAGCCACCATATATTTCCCTCTGGTGCTCAGATAAGCCGGGATCATGGCGATCCAGACACTGCAGAACAGCAGCATGCTGAAGGTGATGTACTTGGCCTCATTAAAACTGTCCGGTAATGTCCTCACCATGAAAGCCAGAACAAAGCTCACAGCTGCCAGGAGCCCCATATAACCCAACATGGAGTAGAAGCAGATATCTGACCCCTCATTACACTGAATGATGATCTTCCCAGGATAAGACTGAGTGTCCATGTCCTGATACGGGGGAGAATTAGACAACCAGATTACACAGATTACCACCTGTATGTTTGAACAAAACAACACTATGGTATAAGACAGTTTCACACTCAGAAATTTTCTCCAGGGGCTTCCAGGCTTGGTGGACTTAAAGGCAACACAAACCATCACAGTCTTTGCGAGAAGTGAAGAAATGGCTACTGAAAAAAAAACTCCAAAACTGGTTTTATTTAATGAACAACTTATATCACTGGGACGACCGAGAAACAAGAAGACAGATAGGAAACTAAGGAAAATGGAGACCAGGAGGAGGTAACTCAGGTTCCGGTTATTGACTTTCACAATAGGAGTGTCCCGGTGGTCAATAAATATTTTAAATATGAAGCCGGTCACTAGACATCCGAAGAGCGAAAAACTGGAAAATACAGAAGCCATTGTGTCCTTTTGGTAAGAGATGAAATCCATCACTTTGGGGAGACATTGACCCCTCTTCTCATCTGGCCATTCATCAATTTGGCATTTAATGCAGTTTTCAGCATCTGTAGGAATATTACATACATTTTTACATGTTAAAACTTATTGTAAGTGTGACCTGAGGCGTAATCAAACCATGTAGCAGATTTATGAACGACACCTGCTTCCTTATGAAATATACATGTATAGATTTTAGATTCACACATGTGAGTTACTATCACACACATGTATACACTCATATATACACACATTTGTCACGGGTGCTGTGATTTTATTGTCCGTTGTAACCCCAGATCTGTTCCTGTTTACGTTCCTCTGCTGGCAGCCCTGACCTTCTGCTCTGCCTCTGACTTTGAACCTCTGCTTCCCATCTTGACCTCCTGCCTGTCCCCGACCACGAACTTGCCTAACGACTTTGTACCTCACCTTGGCTGCCACTGCAGACAAAGTCACACCTGTAGAACGACCTGGTGGTACCACGCCGCAACAAGTCCAATCCCTTTTACAGTGGGCTCTGGTGAAGACCCACTTAGAATCCGGTCCCAGGCGTCTTCTTTCATTGTCCGCGGTGGTCTATCGGGTCTACTACCCTTGGAGCCTGACAACATTTATTTACATATATATATATATATATATATATATGTGCAACACCCTCGCCGATGCAAGGCAGAGGAGTGGTTGCGAATACGTCCCACCATGTAGCTTGCAGCCTGTGTAGGGTCTAGTCAGCCCCACAGCATGTCACTACGTCACACTACATAGTCCTTATAGGACACAGGGGAACATTGCAGTGGTAGATCCTGCCTGGTAAGGCAGGAGTTAAGTGTTTTGTGTGATGTCATATGTGTCAGCCAATCACATGTATTGCATCCTGTCTCTGTGAGCTGAGAGGTAATTGGAGGAGCAGCCACCACCTGACCAAGGGGAGATAATAAAACCCCTGGCCAGGAATGTTCTAGGGAAGACTCTTAGAGGAGTTCCAGTCAGACCAGAGAGTCTGAACAAGTTAGACAGAGAGAGAGAGGAAAGGGGTATCATCCTACCTTGAAGGGTGATACCTGAAGCAATCCAGGACAAGCTGAAGCATCCTTCCAGGACACAGCTACCTCCCAGCCTGCCATTGCATCCAGGCTGGTGATCTACATCCTGTGGCTCCCTCCAAATACCTCTCCAGTACTCCACCATCTTGTTAAAGGCACGTTGCTGATGATCCAGGCTTTATTCATCTTAATAAGCGTCAGCCTGTCAGCGCTGTCAGTCGACAGGCGTGTACGCTTATCGGTGATGATGCCACCAGCTGCACTGAAAACCCGCTCGGACAAGACGCTAACGGCAGGGCAGGCAAGAACCTCCAAGGCGTACAGCGCCAGTTCGTGCCACATGTCCAGCTTTGAAACCCAGTAGTTGTAGGGAGCTGTGTGATCATTTAGGACGATGGTATGGTCAGCTACGTACTCCCTCACCATCTTTCTGTAAAGATCAGCCCTACTCTGCCGAGACTGGGGACAGGTGACAGTGTCTTGCTGGGGTGACATAAAGCTGGCAAAAGCCTTGTAAAGCGTACCCTTGCCAGTGCTGGACAAGCTGCCTGCTCGCCTACTCTCCCTCGCTACTTGTCCCGCAGAACTACGCACTCTGCCGCTAGCGCTGTCAGAAGGGAAATACTGTTTCAGCTTGTGCACCAGGGCCTGCTGGTATTCATGCATTCTCACACTCCTTTCCTCTCCAGGGATGAGAGTGGAAAGATTTTGCTTGTACCGTGGGTCCAGGAGAGTGAACACCCAGTAATCGGTGCTGGAATAAATTCTTTGAACGCGAGGGTCACGGGATAGGCAGCCTAGCATGAAATCTGCCATATGCGCCAGAGTACCAACGCGTAAGAATTCACTCCCCTCACTGGCCTGACTGTCCATTTCCTCCTCCTCCAACTCCTCCAACTCCTCTTCTTCTGCCCATACACGCTGAACAGTGAAGGACTCAACAATGGTCCCCTCTTGTGTCTCGCCAACATTCTCCTCCTCTTCCTCCTCATCCTCCTCCACCTCCACCTCCTCCGATATGCGCTGAGAAACAGACCTAAGGGTGCTTTGGCTATCAACAAGGGAATCTTCTTCCCCCGTCTCTTGTGACGAGCGCAAAGCTTCCGACTTCATGCTGATCAGAGAGTTTTTCAACAGGCCAAGCAGCGGGATGGTGAGGCTGATGATGGCGGCATCGCCACTGACCATCTGTGTTGACTCCTCAAAGTTACTCAGCACCTGACAGATATCAGACATCCACGTCCACTCCTGATTGTAGACTTGAGGAAGCTGACTGACCTGACTACCAGTTCTGGTGGAAGTTGACATCTGGCAGTCTACAATCGCTCTGCGCTGCTGGTAAACTCTGGATAACATGGTCAGTGTTGAATTCCACCTCGTGGGCACGTCGCACAACAGTCGGTGAGCGGGCAGTTGGAGGCGGCGCTGCGCTGCCCTGAGAGTGGCAGCATCTGTGCTGGACTTCCTGAAATGCGCACAGATGCGGCGCACCTTTGTGAGCAAATCAGACAGATTGGGGTATGTCTTGAGGAAACGCTGAACTATCAGATTTAACACATGGGCCAGGCATGGCACATGTGTCAGTCTGCCGAGTTGCAGAGCCGCCACCAGGTTACGGCCGTTGTCACACACAACCATGCCTGGCTTCAGGTTCAGCGGTGCCAGCCACAGATCAGTCTGCGCCGTGATGCCCTGTAATAGCTCTTGGGCGGTGTGCCTTTTATCGCCTAGGCTCAGCAGTTTGAGCACCGCCTGCTGTCGCTTAGCGACGGCACTGCTGCTGTGCCTAGAGCTACCGACTGATGGCGCCATGCCCACGGATGGTAGTTCGGAGGAGGAGGTGGAGGAGGGGTGGGAGGAGGAGGAGGCATAGTAGGCCTGAAACACCTGGACCGAGGTAGGCCCCGCAATCCTCGGCGTCGGCAGTATATGACCAGCCGCAGGGTCAGACTCGGTCCCAGCCTCCACCAAGTTAACCCAATGTGCCGTCAGCGATATATAGTGGCCCTGCCCGGCAGCACTCGTCCACGTGTCCGTGGTCAGGTGGACCTTGTCAGAAACGGCGTTGGTCAGGGCATGGATGATGTTGTCTGACACGTGCTGGTGCAGGGCTAGGACGGCACATCGGGAAAAGTAGTGGCGGCTGGGGACCGAATACCGAGGGGCGGCCGCCGCCATGAGGTTTCAAAAGGCCTCGGTCTCTACCAGCCTATAGGGCAGCATCTCCAGGCTAAGCAACTTGGAGATGTGGACGTGAGGGCTTGGGCATGTGGGTGGGTTGCGCTATACCTCCTTTTCCAGCGTCTGGGGTATGGAGAGCTGAACGCTGGTGGATGCTGTGGAGGATCGTGGAGGCGACGATGGGGTTTTTGTGGCAGGGTCCTTGGCAGGGGGCTGACTATCAGCTGACACAGGGGAAGGAGCAGTGGTGTGCACGGCCGGAGGTGAACGGGCTTGTTGCCACTGAGTGGGGTGTTTAGCATTCATATGCCTGCGCATACTGGTGGTAGTTAAGCTAGTAGTGGTGGAACCCCTGCTGAGCCTGGTTTGGCAAATGTTGCACACCACAGTCCGTCGGTCATCCGGTGTTTCCTTAAAGAACCTCCAGACTTCTGAAAATCTAGGCCTCGCCGCAAGAGCCCTCGCCACGGGAGCTTCACTAATTGACACATTTGGCGCTGATGCACCAGCTCTGGCCCTGCCTCTCCGTCTGGCCCCACCACTGCCTCTTCCAACCTGTTCTGGTCGAGGACTCTCCTCCGTCTCAGAAGCACTGTGTTCACCCGGCCTATCAACCCAGCTTGGGTCTGTCACCTCATCATCCTCCGATCCCTCAGTCTGCTCCCCCCTCGGACTTCGTGCCCTGACAACAACTTCCCCACTGTCTGACAACCGTGTCTCCTCATCGTCGGACACCTCTTTACACACTTCTTCCACTACGTCAAGAAGGTCATCATCACCCACAGACTGTGACTGGTGGAAAACCTGGGCATCGGAAAATTGCTCAGCAGCAACCGGACAAGTGGTTTGTGAGGGTGGGAAGGGTCCAGAAAACAGTTCCTCAGAGTATGCCGGTTCAAAGGCCAAATTTTCCTGGGAGGGGGCAGACTGGGGGGGAGGAAGCTGAGGTGCAGGAGCTGGAGGAGTGGCGATTTCGGTGACATGGGTGGACTGCGTGGAAGACTGACTGGTGGACAAATTGCTCGAAGCATTGTCGGCAATCCACGACATCACCTGTTCGCACTGTTCTGGCCTCAACAGTGCTCTACCACGAGTCCCAGTAACTTCAGACATGAACCTAGGGAGTGTAGCTCTGCGGCGTTCCCCTGCTCCCTCATAAGCAGGTGGTGTCTCACCCCGCCCAGGACCACGGCCTCTGACCCCTGCAGTAGTTGGACGCCCACGTCCCCGCCCTCGTCCTCTACCCCTAGCCCTCGGGTTAAACATTTTGAAAATGAGAGTTATAACTTTAATTTTTTTTTAACTTTTTTTTGTGTTTTTTGTTTTTTTTGTGTTTTTTAGTTTTTAAAACCAAACGATGCTATCCTATTGCTATGGATTTTTTCTAGCCAAGTATGAAAGCACACTACTATGCCAGATGAGATGACGCTGAGTTATTAAAAAAATAAACGTAAAATAAAAAAGGAAATGGCAGACTGTGCCTAATTGAAATCCAACCCCTAATAAATTTTCCCACTTCGGTCTTTGCAATGGATATGTGTGTCACTAAGCGCAAAACACAGCGGTCGCAAGTCTCACTACAAATTGCTCACAATTTGCTAGTAGATGCACTGCAGCAAGTACAGCCACCAGCAGATCAACCAGAAATCAAATATATATAACGCTACTGTAGGCGTAAGTAAGCCGTTTGGATTCTCCTATGGCTATTTTCTAGCCAAGTATGAAAGCACACTACTATGCCAGATGAGATGACGCTGAGTTATTAAACAAAATAAACGTAAAATAAAAAAGGAAATGGCAGACTGTGCCTAATTGAAATCCAACCCCTAATAAATTTTCCCACTTCGGTCTTTGCAATGGATATGTGCGTCACTAAGCGCAAAACACAGCGGTCGCAAGTCTCACTACAAATTGCTCACAATTTGCTAGTAGATGCACTGCAGCAAGTACAGCCACCAGCAGATCAACCAGAAATCAAATATATATAACGCTACTGTAGGCGTAAGTAAGCCGTTTGGATTCTCCTATGGCTATTTTCTAGCCAAGTATGAAAGCACACTACTATGCCAGATGAGATGACGCTGAGTTATTAAACAAAATAAACGTAAAATAAAAAAGGAAATGGCAGACTGTGCCTAATTGAAATCCAACCCCTAATAAATTTTCCCACTTCGGTCTTTGCAATGGATATGTGCGTCACTAAGCGCAAAACACAGCGGTCGCAAGTCTCACTACAAATTGCTCACAATTTGCTAGTAGATGCACTGCAGCAAGTACAGCCACCAGCAGATCAACCAGAAATCAAATATATATAACGCTACTGTAGGCATAAGTAAGCCGTTTGGATTCTCCTATGGCTATTTTCTAGCCAAGTATGAAAGCACACTACTATGCAAGATGAGATGACACTGAGTTATTAAAAAAATAAACGTAAAATAAAAAGTAAATGGCAGACTGTGCCTAATTGAAATCAAACCCCTAATAAATTTTCCCACTTTGGTGTTTGAGGTGGATATGTGTGTCACTAAGAGCTAAACACAACGGTAGCAAGTCCCCCTGCAAATTCCTCACAATATGGTACTAGCTGCAAATAAAAAAAAAAAAGTATAACGTTATTGTAGCCCTAAGAAGGGCTGTTGGGTTCTTGTAGAATCACTCCTGCCTAACAGTAAGCTAATAGAACACCCTAACGCTTTCCCTGACCAGCAGCAGCTCTCTCCCTAGCGGCATCCAGACAGAGAATGATCCGAGCAGCGCGGGCAGCGGCTAGTCTATCCCAGGGTCACCTGATCTGGCCAGCCAACCACTGCTATCGACGTGTAAGGGTACCACGTCATGCTGGGTGGAGTGCAGAGTCTCCTGGCTTGTGATTGGCTCTGTTTCTGGCCGCCAAAAAGCAAAACGGCGGGAGCTGCCATTTTCTCGAGCGGGCGAAGTATTCGTCCGAGCAACGAGCAGTTTCGAGTACGCTAATGCTCGACCGAGCATCAAGCTCGGACGAATATGTTCGCTCATCTCTAATCAAAATCAATTCAAATATGAATTGTAGACTACAAAAGTTCGAACACGACGTCATACATAAAAAAGTACAAAAACTAAGACGAGACAGACAAGACAAAAACAACAATGTATATAGAAGTTGGTTTAAGAAAACCACCAAAGATAATAGACCTGAGCACAAAGGACACACCTCATCCAAGGATCATGTAAATAATAATCATCGTCCATATACGTTAAACAAAAATAAATATAAAAAAAACAATGATATCAGAAACCAAATCACAACATTCTTCAATTCAAAGGGTTATCAAAATAACAAATGTAACCCAGAAAGCCCCAATAACATGATAAATAACACAAAAAACCCCAATATAAGACCACCACTACTACAGCTGCTGATTATAATTCTAGAAAAATAACAAAAAATACATATTCAAAACCTACACCACCAGTTAACAATCCTACTATTATTATCAATAGTGAACAATCAGACAAACCAACCCACACACCCAGTTTAGTTGAGAACACATCGCTAAATAATGTCCTGAAAGAATTCTCAGCTACAGTCCGTACTTTGAGAACTGAAATCAGGAAATACACCACAAACACAGGTTCAACCAACACACCCCAGAAAATAAAAGAAACAATGGCTCATCTAAGGCGTCTCTCAGGTATCCAAAAAAGCCCAACCGATCCAGGTCCCAAAACACCAGCCACTGATGAAGCAAACTGGTCTTTCATCACCACACACGAGACATTCACCCCAATTTCAGACGCACATTGTTCCTTCACTTCATTTCCATCTAAAGCTTTACCTAACGAACGTCATCTACCATCAAATATCGAAAGAACAGATGTCACAGACCTATAAGAAAAGGAAAGCACAACTAACAACCATTTTTTAGGGATAGACCCCCACAAACAAAAACATTACCAATACACATATTCTTTCTCCCGTCGTCATCCAGAAAAAGAAAGCATTCAAACGAGGTAAACGAGGGGGCAAAAAAAGAAAAAAACATGTAAACCCGAAAAAACTGGAAAATAAAAGCACAGTAAAATTTTTTTATTAAACCGAGCATTCTTTCACCACTGAAGAAACATCTCTACTAGAAAAAGGGCTATCATTTTGTCCAAACTCCAATCCCAACAACTTTGAATTATTTTTAGATCTCAATCAATATATTAGAAAATTAACTATAAAAAGACATTTTCTGAAAAAAGAAAGTGAGAATATTCATAAAGAGAACCAAACCATTCCTCACAAAAATCCTAGCATAATCAAAAATAAATCCAAATTTTATCCTATGAAGGATCAAAGCCACAACATCAAAACTTTCTATCAGTTAGCATTAAATGATCTGAATGACATCACTAAAAACCCAAAAGAACAACCTCACTAGAGAAGAACAGAGAGCACTAAAACAATTACAAAACAACAAAGATCTAGTGATCAGAGGAGCAGACAAAGGAGGGGGCATAGTGGTCCTCACCTATACTGCCTACAATCAAGATGCTTTGAGACTACTCAGTGACCAAAAATACTACAAAAAAATCACAAAAGATCCAACACCAGAAATCCAAAAAATCCTGAAGAATTTCCTTGAAAAAGCGCAGACTAAAGGTCTGATTACTAAGGAAGAAAAAGCATTTCTATTAATTCCTTTACCATCTATGGCGTATTTTTACTACTTACCGAAAGTGCACAAAGATATAAATAACCCACCTGGAAGACCCATCATCTCTGGGATCGGTTCCATAACAAGTAACTCACACTACCTAGATCTTATCCTACAAAATCTGGTTATAAACCTCCCAAGCTACCTAAAAGACTCCGATCAACTAATCAAAGAACTCCATGAACACGAACGAAAAGAAGACATGTGGTTTGTCACTTTGGACGTAAACTCATTATACTCAAATATAGACCATCAAAAAGGCATTGAATGTGTCCACTATTACCTGAAAAAAGAACCATCCATCTCTAATGAAAAAAGGCACTTCATCCTCGAATGCCTTAAGATAGTACTAGAAAATAATTACTTTACCTATAATACAGACCTATACCATCAACAGCTCGGAACAGCCATGGGGACCCGTGTAGCCCCCTCATTCGCAAACCTCTTCATGGGAGCTTTTGAGGAATTTTTCATACAGAATCCGAATACCCCTTTTTTTCAAAAAATCACACTATACAGACGTTACATCGACGACCTGTTCCTTATATGGACAGGATCGGAAGATGAAATTTCAAAATTCCACAACTATCTCAACGAAAACGACTAGGGAATCTCATTTATTGTTGAAAAAAAAATACCACTGAAATTGTTTTCCTTGATCTTACCATTTACCATGAACAGAACACCTTTAAAACCAAAACTCACTTCAAAACAGTCGACTCTAACAACTATCTAGAATACTCAAGTTCCCACTATAAAAAATGGATTAATAACATTCCGTTCTCACAATACAAAAGAATAAGAAAAAACTGTACCACCACTGATTCTTTTGACCAGCAAGCAAAAACATGAAAAGACCATTTTAGTGAAAAAGGATACCCAAAACACCTACTAAAACGTGCCTATTACAAAACAAGACCTTTAAAACAGATTGATTTTATTACAAAAAAGAACACATCAATAGAAAACAAACCGAAATCCTACAAAACCAATTTCATCACCCGATACAACACAAAACATAAAGAAATCAGAAACGTTTAAAAAAAACACTGGTATATCCTAAATAAAGACATCTACCTAGGAAACTACCTACCGAAACAGCCATAAATCACCTACAGAAAATCAGCTAGTATCAAAAACATACTAGCACCCAGTGTTTTAAAACAACACAAAACAACGAAACCCAATAACGAAAAGGATATCAAAAAATGCGGTGGAAAAAGATGCCTCTGCTGCAAATCAATAAACACAGGCTCCCATTTTAAGTCAAATAATACAAAAGAAACATATACCATTAATTATAATATGTCTTGTCAAAGCAAATATGTGATATACCTTATAGAATGTAACATCTGTCACCTACAATACGTTGGTAGGACCGTTCAACCGCTACGTAACCGCTACGTCTCAATAAACATCGAGAAAATATAAAGAAAAAATTCCTACTTCAAGGTCTCTCCAAACATTGTGCTTTAAAACATCCAACATCAACATTTCCAATTTCCATCATGCCTATAGATCATATACCCGATACCACAGCAAACCTTTTCCAGACGCGAAGTGTATTGGATTTTTAAACTCAATGCATTATCTCCATTAGGGCTAAATGAAGCAAATGAAACCATCCTCTAAAAGGGGTTCCATCTCCTTACCTGAATCTCAGTTCTTCTCTCCTCCGTACATCAGATAGAGTTGTAGGATGTTACTCCCCGGCTTCCGTAACGCCAACTCTGCTAAGACACCTTGCAGTTTCCACACATACAACTCCTAGACAGCAAACCACCAACAGAAAATCCGACCTACTTTTGGCCCCAGCCGGCTTCCGTATTAGTAGTTCCGTCTTGACACCGTCTTTTCAGACATCTTCCTCAACGTACCGATCAGGAGCGCCGAACTGTCCACCAATACAACACATGCACCCTACAGTGTTATCCAACTCAAGATTAAGCTACGATTATCAATCACCATACATCTCTATATTTATATGATTTCTCTGTATTTATAAACATCATGTTTATGTATAGATTTCAATGAATTTCATGTTGTCTTATTTACCTGTCAAAAAGACAGTCATGCCCCTTGTGACCCAAACTTACCTTTAAATATCAATGTTTTTTATACCATGACATGAACCAGATGAAGCGCTCGGTTTGGGCGCGAAACGCGTTGTTCTAATTCTTCTTTTTATTATTCATTTTTTATTATTTATTTATTTATGTAATTTTATCATAAAATAAAAGCAACTTACCTTTGGCAAAGTATCCAGTGCCTAACTATCGCTCAAATACCTACCACTTCTTGGATGTTAAAAAAATAAATCTGCCGTCTCTGTCTATCAAAGATTCCTTCACCTCAAATTCAATATCATGATGAATTAGAACCGATACTCCTCTTGAAAAAATAGTGCAAAATGCATGGAATTCCCTCCCCACCCAATACCTCTTAAGCCGATATACATTTTCTGGTAGCAGATGGGTTTCAAGGAGGCAGACTATTGCTGGATGATGTTTACTAATCAGGTCGAAAATTTGGCAGCGTTTCATTCTATCATTTATCCCCTGGATGTTCCATGTTAATATTCTGGTTTCCATAACCTATCTAAAGGGGAGAAAAAAAAGTAAAATAGTGATTAAAAAAATAATAATAATTTGGGGTTTCCTCCTATTCCTCCTCTGCCATTGGGCACGCCTCCCCTTCCCCCTTCCTTTCAATCCTCTCACTGACCTGTCTCCTCTTCTTTCTCAACAGGTCTTCTACTCCTCCCCACGCCACCCATCTCTCCGCTTATCTTACCCTATTAGATTTATCCAAATAAATGACTCTAATCTAATCCTAGCCCGGCCGACAATGTTGCCCTGCTATAGTCCCTGTTGGTCCAGCCAGGCTGCCGCTTCCCATGAGTAATTAAAAATCCAACTTTTGTCCTGAAGAATAACACGCAGTCTGGCTGGGAACAGGAGTGCATATTTAAACATTCCTTCGAGAAGCCTTTTCTTAACCCCTTTAAAACCATCTCTTTGCTGTTGAGTTTCTCTGGGATAGTCAGGATAAAGGGCAATTTTAGCACCTTCAAAAACCAGTTCCTTTAGTTCGCGACTTTGTCGCAAAATATAATCCCTATCTTGGGAACTAATCAATTTTGCCAAAATGGCTCTCAGACTAGACCCAGGAGGGGGTTTCTTAAAGGGGATCCTATGGGCTCTCTCAATCCCAAACGCCTTTGAAAAGCCTTCTTGGCCGAACGTGTTTTGCATCCACTTTGTAAGTTTACTAATCACTTCCTTATCCACTGACCCTTCCGGCCGACCCACAATTCTAATATTAGACCTTCTAGATCTATCCTCTAGGTCCGTAAGTTTGTCTAGTAGTTTTTTCTGATCATTTTTTGTTGCCTCAACAATTTTTTTCATCTAGCTTATTTCTTTCTCCATATCTCTGCAACTGCTTTCTAGCCTCTTAGTTTTTTCTCTTAGCTTATTCATTTCGTCCCTAAACACCATTAGATCTCCCTGTAAGGATCCCACCTGGGTGTTTAGTTTATCAATGGCCGATTTGGATTCGTCCACCTTTGTGTTGGTTTTTCTGATGGCCAATAGAATTTATGCTAATGTTTCTTTTTACTCCCCTGGAGGGTCCTCTTTCTGTAGGGGCGTGTACCTAGAGCCTTCCTCTGGACCTTCTGGATCTTTAGGGGTCTGTACAGTCTTAGCCGGTGATGCTTTCCAGAGCGTTCTCAGGGACCATTATGTAAAGCAGAGAGACCTTGCGGCCTGATTATATGAATCAGACTATGCTGCCGGCTGACTCGCTTGATAGTAATGCAAACCCTTTGTACTTATGATGGAACAGTAACAAACTTAATACACCTTTTAGTGCATTTAGTACATTTTTACAGAAAAAAAAGGAAGACTTGACAATACTAATACCGATACCTATTAGAGCAATGATGACACAGTAAAACGGTAAAGCACTTTACAAAAGTTACATCAATACTAGAGATGAGCGAACACTAAAATGCTCGGGTACTCGTTATTCGAGACGAACTTTTCCCGATGCTCGAGTGCTCGTCTCGAATAACGAACCCCATTGAAGTCAATGGGAGACTCGAGCATTTTTCAAGGGGACCAAGGCTCTGCACAGGGAAGCTTGGCCAAACACCTGGGAACCTCAGAAAAGGATGGAAACACCACGGAAATGGACAGGAAACAGCAGGGGCAGCATGCATGGATGCCTCTGAGGCTGCCTAATCGCACCATTATGCCAAAATTATGGGCAACAGCATGGCCATGACAGAGTGACAGAATGAAGCTAGATAGCATCTAAAACATCCAATAATTGACCCTGACACTATAGGGGACGGCATGCAGAGGCAGCGGCAGCAGGCTAGAGAGTGTCATGGCGACATACCCTAAATGGACTCAGGCTTCAAACCAATGGGTGGCAGAGAGGAACCAAAGGAGGTGAGCAAGAAGCGCTCAAATAATATCGGTACATGATAAAAGTTTGCCAGTATATTTTGTGGATTACACAGCAGGGTGGCGACAAAGTTAACATGGAAGCCATGAAAACAACCCAAAATTCTGCCTGACACAGCTCGTTTGATAAGGGGACCATGTATGGAGGCAGTGAACTAGTAGTAGATTAAAGGTGCTGCAGTTAAAACTATGTTAGTTGGATCTTGGCATGGAGCTGGCGCTCCGCTGCCAGGCGAGCTTTCGCCAATCCAAGCCCCTGTCTATAGGCTACTCCCCAAACAGCACTTCTAAGAACCTTTTGTATAAGATCAAGTGTAGTAGCGTTCTTATAAGTTTAGGATATGGCGGGTGAGGGGAATGTAAACAGATGCGCAAGAAGCGCTGAAATAATATCCCTAAATGGTAAAAGTTTGCAAGTATATTTTGTGGATTACACAGCAGGGTGGCGACAAAGTTAACAACTTTGATGTGGAATGCCCTGTAATAGCTCTTGGGCGGTGTGCCTTTTATCGCCTAGGCTCAGCAGTTTCAGCACCGCCTGCTGTCGCTTAGCGACGGCACTGCTGCTGTGCCTAGAGCTACCGACTGATGGCGCCATGCCCACGGATGGTAATTCGGAGGAGGAGGAGGTGGAGGAGGGGTGGGAGGAGGTATAGTAGGCCTTTGAGACCTGGACCGAGGTAGGCCCCGCAATTCTCTGCGTCGGCAGTATATGACCAGCCCCAGGGTCAGACTCGGTCCCAGCCTGCACCAAGTTAAGTGTAGTAGCGTTCTTATAAGTTTGGGATATGGCGGGTGAGGGGAATGTAAACAGATGCGCAAGAAGCGCATGATGCGCATGGAGCTGGCGTTCCGCTGCCAGGCGAGCTTTCGCCAATCCAAGCCCCTGTCTCTAGGCTACTCCCCAAACAGCACTTCTAAGAACCTTTTGTATAAGATCAAGTGTAGTAGCGTTCTTATAAGTTTAGGATATGCCGGGTGAGGGGAATGTAAACAGATGCGCAAGAAGCGCTGAAATAATATCCCTAAATGGTAAAAGTTTGCCAGTATATTTTGTGGATAACACAGCAGGGTGGCGACAAAGTTAACAACTTTGATGTGGAATCCATGAAAACAACCCAAATTTCTGCCTGACACACCTCGTTTGATAAAGGGACGATGTATGGAGGCAGCTATATGGACGACTTTTGGAGGTAGCAATGGAGACAACGTGTGGAGGCTGCTATGGAGACAATTTAATTTGGATAGTGCCTGTATGTGGCAGTCCCAAACATTTTTCAAACCAGAGGAGCAGGTAGGTGGCCCTCCAGTAAAATGGGATAGATTGAGTGCCTGTATGTGGCAGTCCCAAAAATGTTTCAAACCAGAGGAGCAGGTAGGTGGCCCTCCAGTAAAATGGAATAGATTGAGTGCCTGTATGTGGCAGTCCCAAAAATTGTTCAAACCAGAGGAGCAGGTAGGTGGCCCTGCAGTAAAATGGAATAGATTGAGTGCCTGTATGTGGCAGTCCCAAAAATGTTTCAAACCAGAGGAGCAGGTAGGTGGCCCTCCAGTAAAATGGGATAGATTGAGTGCCTGTATGTGGCAGTCCCAAAAATGTTTCAAACCAGAGGAGCAGGTAGGTGGCCCTCCAGTAAAATGGAATAGATTGAGTGCCTGTATGTGGCAGTCCCAAAAATTCTTCAAACCAGAGGAGCAGGTAGGTGGCCCTCCAGTAAAATGGAATAGATTGAGTGCCTGTATGTGGCAGTCCCAAAAATTGTTCAAACCAGAGGAGCAGGTAGGTGGCCCTGCAGTAAAATGGAATAGATTGAGTGCCTGTATGTGGCAGTCCCAAAAATTGTTCAAACCAGAGGAGCAGGTAGGTGGCCCTGCAGTAAAATGGAATAGATTGAGTGCCTGTATGTGGCAGTCCCAAAAATGTTTCAAACCAGAGGAGCAGGTAGGTGGCCCTCCAGTAAAATGGAATAGATTGAGTGCCTGTATGTGGCAGTCCCAAAAATTGTTCAAACCAGAGGAGCAGGTAGGTGGCCCTGCAGTAAAATGGAATAGATTGAGTGCCTGTATGTGGCAGTCCCAAAAATGTTTCAAACCAGAGGAGCAGGTAGGTGGCCCTCCAGTAAAATGGAATAGATTGAGTGCCTGTATGTGGCAGTCCCAAAAATTTTTTAAAACAGAGGACCGGGTAGGTGGCCCTCCAGAAAAATGGAATAGATTGAGTGCCTGTATGTGGCACTCACAAAAATTGTTTCAAACAGAGGACCGGGTAGGTGGCCCTCCAGAAAAATTAAATGCATGAAGTACTATAGCAAGAGCCAGTGGGCCCTGTCAAAAAATAGCCATTTTCCTCTGCTTTACTGTACAAAGAGGAGGAGAAGGAGGAAAATGAGGAGGAGGAGGAGGAGTGGATCAATTATTCAGGTTGAGCTTCCTTCACCTGGTGGAGATTGGAAATTCTGAGAAATCCAGCCTTTATTCATTTTAATAAGCGTCAGCCTGTCAGCGCTGTCAGTCGACAGGCGTGTACGCTTATCGGTGATGATGCCACCAGCTGCACTGAAAACCCGCTCGGACAAGACGCTAGCGGCAGGGCAGGCAAGAACCTCCAAGGCGTACAGCGCCAGTTCGTGCCACATGTCCAGCTTCGAAACCCAGTAGTTGTAGGGAGCTGTGTGATCATTTAGGACGATGGTATGGTCAGCTACGTACTCCCTCACCATCTTTCTGTAAAGATCAGCCCTACTCTGCCGAGACTGGGGACAGGTGACAGTGTCTTGCTGGGGTGACATAAAGCTGGCAAAAGCCTTGTAAAGCGTACCCTTGCCAGTGCTGGACAAGCTGCCTGCTCGCCTACTCTCCCTCGCTACTTGTCCCGCAGAACTACGCACTCTGCCGCTAGCGCTGTCAGAAGGGAAATACTGTTTCAGCTTGTGCACCAGGGCCTGCTGGTATTCATGCATTCTCACACTCCTTTCCTCTCCAGGGATGAGAGTGGGAAGATTTTGCTTGTACCGTGGGTCCAGGAGAGTGAACACCCAGTAATCGGTGCTGGAATAAATTCTTTGAACGCGAGGGTCACGGGATAGGCAGCCTAGCATGAAATCTGCCATATGCGCCAGAGTACCAACGCGTAAGAATTCACTCCCCTCACTGGCCTGACTGTCCATTTCCTCCTCCTCCAACTCCTCCAACTCCTCTTCTTCTGCCCATACACGCTGAACAGTGAAGGACTCAACAATGGTCCCCTCTTGTGTCTCGCCAACATTCTCCTCCTCTTCCTCCTCATCCTCCTCCACCTCCACCTCCTCCGATATGCGCTGAGAAACAGACCTCAGGGTGCTTTGGCTATCAACAAGGGAATATTCTTCCCCCGTCTCTTGTGACGAGCGCAAAGCTTCCGACTTCATGCTGACCAGAGAGTTTTTCAACAGGCCAAGCAGCGGGATGGTGAGGCTGATGATGGCGGCATCGCCACTGACCATCTGTGTTGACTCCTCAAAGTTACTCAGCACCTGACAGATATCAGACATCCACGTCCACTCCTCATTGTAGACTTGAGGAAGCTGACTGACCTGACTACCAGTTCTGGTGGAAGTTGACATCTGGCAGTCTACAATCGCTCTGCGCTGCTGGTAAACTCTGGATAACATGGTCAGTGTTGAATTCCACCTCGTGGGCACGTCGCACAACAGTCGGTGAGCGGGCAGTTGGAGGCGGCGCTGCGCTGCCCTGAGAGTGGCAGCATCTGGGCTGGACTTCCTGAAATGCGCACAGATGCGGCGCACCTTCGTGAGCAAATCAGACAGATTGGGGTATGTCTTGAGGAAACGCTGCACTATCAGATTTAACACATGGGCCAGGCATGGCACATGTGTCAGTCTGCCGAGTTGCAGAGCCGCCACCAGGTTACGGCCGTTGTCACACACAACCATTCCCGGCTTGAGGTTCAGCGGTGCCAGCCACAGATCAGTCTGCGCCGTGATGCCCTGTAATAGCTCTTGGGCGGTGTGCCTTTTGTCGCCTAGGCTCAGCAGTTTGAGCACCGCCTGCTGTCGCTTAGCGACGGCACTGCTGCTGTGCCTAGAGCTACCGACTGATGGCGCCGTGCCCACGGATGGTAGTTCGGAGGAGGAGGTGGAGGAGGGGTGGGAGGAGGAGGAGGCATAGTAGGCCTGAAACACCTGGACCGAGGTAGGCCCCGCAATCCTCGGCGTCGGCAGTATATGAGCAGCCCCAGGGTCAGACTCGGTCCCAGCCTCCACCAAGTTAACCCAATGTGCCGTCAGCGATATATAGTGGCCCTGCCCGGCAGCACTCGTCCACGTGTCCGTGGTCAGGTGGACCTTGTCAGAAACGGCGTTGGTCAGGGCACGGATGATGTTGTCTGACACGTGCTGGTGCAGGGCTGGGACGGCACATCGGGAAAAGTAGTGGCGGCTGGGGACCGAATACCGAGGGGCGGCCGCCGCCATGAGGTTGCGAAAGGCCTCGGTCTCTACTAGCCTATAGGGCAGCATCTCCAGGCTAAGCAATCTGGAGATGTGCACATTAAGGGCTTGGGCGTGCGGGTGGGTTGCACTATATTTGCGTTTCCGCTCCAGCGTCTGGGGTATGGAGAGCTGAACGCTGGTGGATGCTGTGGAGGATCGTGGAGGCGACGATGGGGTTTTTGTGCCAGGGTCCTGGGCAGGGGGCTGACTAGCAGCTGACACAGGGGAAGGAGCAGTGGTGTGCACGGCCGGAGGTGAACGGGCTTGTTGCCACTGAGTGGGGTGCTTAGCATTCATATGCCTGCGCATACTGGTGGTAGTTAAGCTAGTAGTGGTGGAACCCCTGCTGAGCCTGGTTTGGCAAATGTTGCACACCACAGTCCGTCGGTCATCCGGTGTTTCCTTAAAGAACCTCCACACTTCTGAAGATCTAGCCCTCGCCGCAAGAGCCCTCACCACGGGAGCTTCACTAGTTGACAGTGGCGCTGATGCACCAGCTCTGGCCCTGCCTCTCCGTCTGGCCCCACCACTGCCTCTTCCAACCTGTTCAGGTCGAGGACTCTCCTCCGTCTCAGAAGCACTGTGTTCACCCGGCCTCTCAACCCAGCTTGGGTCTGTCACCTCATCATCCTCCGATCCCTCAGTCTGCTCCCCCCTCGGACTTCCTGCCCTGACAACAACTTCCCCACTGTCTGACAACCGTGTCTCCTCATCGTCGGACACCTCTTTACACACTTCCACTACGTCAAGAAGGTCATCATCACCCACAGACTGTGACTGGTGGAAAACCTGGGCATCGGAAAATTGCTCAGCAGCAACCGGACAAGTGGTTTGTGACTGTGGGAAGGGTCCAGAAAACAGTTCCTCAGAGTATGCCGGTTCAAATGCCAAATTTTCCTGGGAGGGGGCAGACTGGGGGGGAGGAGGCTGAGGTGCAGGAGCTGGAGGAGTGGGGATTTCGGTGACATGGGTGGACTGCGTGGAAGACTGACTGGTGGTGGACAAATTGCTCGAAGCATTGTCAGCAATCCACGACATCACCTGTTCGCACTGTTCTGGCCTCAACAGTGCTCTACCACGAGTCCCAGTAACTTCAGACATGAACCTAGGGAGTGTAGCTCTGCGGCGTTCCCCTGCTCCCTCATCAGCAGGTGGTGTCTCACCCCGCCCAGGACCACGGCCTCTGACCCCTGCAGTAGTTGGACGCCCACGTCCACGCCCTCGTCCTCTACCCCTAGCCCTCGGGTTAAACATTTTTAAAATGAGAGTTATAACTTTTTTTTTTTTTTTACTTCTTTTTTTTTTTTTTTGTGTTTTTTTGTGTTTTTTTTTTTTTTTTGTGTTTTTTGTTTTTTTTTGAGTTTTTAAAACCAAACAATCCTATCCTATTGCTATGGCTATTTTCTAGCCAAGTATCAAAGGAAGCACACTACTATGCCAGATGAGATGACACTGAGTTAGTGCCTAATAGAAATCCAACCCCTACTGAATTTTGCCACTTCGGCCTTTGCTATGGATATGTGCGCCACTAAGCGCAGAACACAGCGGTCGCAAGTCTCACTACAAATTGCTCAGAATTGGCAAGTACATGCACTGCAGAAACTACAGCCACCAGCAGATCAACCAGAAATCAAATATATAGAACGCTACTGTAGGCTTCAAGAAGCTGTTTGTATTCTCCTATGGCTATTTTCTAGCCAAGTATCAAAGGAAGCACACTACTATGCCAGATGAGATGACACTGAGTTATTGCCTAATAGAAATCCAACCCCTACTGAATTTTGCCACTTCGGCCTTTGCTATGGATATGTGCGCCACTAAGCGCAGAACACAGCGGTCGCAAGTCTCACTACAAATTGCTCAGAATTGGCAAGTACATGCACTGCAGAAACTACAGCCACCAGCAGATCAACCAGAAATCAAATATATAGAACGCTACTGTAGGCTTTAAGAAGCTGTTTGTATTCTCCTATGGCTATTTTCTAGCCAAGTATCAAAGGAAGCACACTACTATGCCAGATGAGATGACACTGAGTTATTGCCTAATAGAAATCCAACCCCTACTGAATTTTCCCACTTCGGTCTTTGCTATGGATATGTGTGCCACTAAGAGCTAAACACAACGGTAGCAAGTCCCCCTGCTAATTCCTCACAAAATGGTAAAAGATGCAAATTAAAATAAAAAAAGTAGAACGTTATTGTAGCCCTAAGAAGGGCTGTTGGGTTCTTTGAGAATCACTCCTGCCTAACAGTAAGCTAATAGAACACCCTAACGCTTTCCCTGACCAGCAGCAGCTCTCTCCCTAGCGGCATCCAGAGACAGAATGATCCGAGCAGCGCGGCCAGCGGCTAGTCTATCCCAGGGTCACCTGATCTGGCCAGCCAACCACTGCTATCGACGTGTAAGGGTACCACGTCATGCTGGGTGGAGTGCAGAGTCTCCTGGCTTGTGATTGGCTCTGTTTCTGGCCGCCAAAAAGCAAAACGGCGGGAGCTGCCATTTTCTCGAGCGGGCGAAGTATTCGTCCGAGTAACGAGCAGTTTCGAGTACCCTAATGCTCGACCGAGCATCAAGCTCGGACGAGCATGTTCGCTCATCTCTAATCAATACACTTTTTTTCCCCCTTTTCCCTTTTTTCTTTTCCCAAAAATCAAAGTCTCTGTTGACTATTACTCCGAATGCTCCTAAAGAATGTGTTACTCATTCCTCAGGGGCCAGTACAGTACGGTGACCAGTGCTCATAACCATAGCAACAAGATATATGTCGAGATAGAAAGAAGCAAATTCAGTCCAGTTAAGCAGGTTAAGTGCAAAAATCCACTCTGGGCAGCAGGCTAAATTAAAGTTAGTATAGGCATTTAAGGCAATAGGACAGTTAGTAGAGATTATATTCAAGAAACAGCTCCCAGACGATAAAGCAGTTAGTAGAGATTATATCCATGTATATGCTCCAAGACTGGAATCCCTGGCAGTTCTTCTTAAAAACGCAGTGCAAGGGGTACAAAAAAGAAAGTACGATTGCAGAGAATTTGAGAGGAACATAGATGTGGTTATTGTTATGTTATTAGAGTTAGTACAGTAGACATTCCCTAGAAAGATGTGGATAGAGCAGACACAAAGCCAATCACCAGATTAAGCTCAGAGGATACTAGTATCACTATTACCTCTGTTTCACCGTCCAGACCTGGTGCTTCTGGCGTTTCACAAATGCTCACCCGCTTTCCACATAATTACCACATTTGTTACCTCTTAATTGGCAACCACGCCAGCCGGTTACCGCTTCTCCTAGGTAGCACATCCGACCCAGAAAGCAGGCTGCACGTTGGGAGGGATAGCGCCGGGAGCCAAAACAGGATTTAACTATCAGGCGCTCTCCGCTTGCAACGTGTCCTCCACCTCTCCAGGCTTAATAGCAAGCGCAGCTCCGCTGCTTCAAAGCTGGACTTCGATCCCCGCTCCTGTCCTCAGGTGCGTAGGTGACCGCCTTACTCCAGCAGCCGCGTCCGCGTCTCAGATGGCACCGCCGTGCTGTGGATACTTCAGGAGGGAAAGGTCCACTGGCAAGCCGAGGAGCGCTGTCGGACGGTCGGTCATGCCTTCATGCATCATCGTGGTATGCGATTTTCAAAATCTAATTGCAAAAGTGTTTTCACGTAATTCTGACAATTGTTATAAGTGCAACTAATTTATTATTGTTTGTGGTTACGCAATGTTGTGCAATGGTGGATTTATCTTTGTGATTTTTTATAATTTTGCGAAAAAAAATCACAAACTCATTCCACTCATTCCTAGAGTATGTGATTTAAAATCTTCTTCTTGCAGTTATTTTGCAATTATTTAAAAAAAAAAAATCCTAGACTGAGGGATCTATTAAAGGGCCAGTGCCACCTTAAATAATCTGACGGGCATCAGAGCTCCAAAGGCAGACATATAATTATCACAAGAGCCAGACTACCCCTCTTCTTTCCATGTCCTTGTGCAAGGAGGTACAAACTGCTGCCACCTTCTACAACACCATTTGAACACAAATATAGATAGCATCAGGGAAAATTTAAACCTTCAATCATTCAATCCCTGCAACCCACACAGGATATCCAATCCCTCTTAGCCAACTTCCCTTTCCTTACTGATGAGGAAGTTACTTCCACGCTGTCAAGCTCACATCAAAGCTCATCTCTCTAACCTTTCACTCTTAAAGAAGCCATCTCTGGACCCATCTGGTCCACTGAACTATCGCCCTATCTCATTACTTCCATTTTCTTCAAAACTCCTGGAACAACATGTCCATCTAGAACTATCTGCCTATCTTTCCTCCAACTCGATCTTTGACAAACTGCAATCTGTTTTTCGACCTGATCACTCTACTAAGACTGCACTGACCAACGACTCTAATGACCTTTTGTCAGCCATGGCAAAACATCACTACTCTACACTTCTTCATCTGTCATCTGCCTTTGACATTGATGACAATTCTCTCCTGCTTCAGACACTTTGTTCTTTTGGCATCACTGGCCCTCTCCTGGATCTCCTCACATCTCCCCAACTGGGTGTTCAGAGTCTATTACTCTCATACTACCTCTTCACCTACTACTACCTCATCCCTCAAGGTTTGCTTCGCAATTTGCCAATTCAGAGGTCTTTAAGTCTAAAAATAAAAAAAATTATAGATTTTTGAAGGTGGAGAGTGAAAAATGGAAATGAAAAAACAAAAAGATCCAGGTCATCAAAGGGTTAAAGTCTTCCCCTCGCCTCATGGAAGCTGTGTCATTGGTAAGAGACATTTTTCCCCTATCTGTTAGGTATTCTGGAAAGGTTTTAATGTATCTAAACAATACTTGTATACAAGATTAAGACCAATAATTTAGTTGGGAAGTTGCAATTTACTGTGATTTCTGACTACAAGCATTTTTCGCAAAATTCATAGTAAAACTAAATAAGTCACTAATATAAAGAAATGCAGAGAAGGGAATGTCTATACTGTCTTTTTCTTCAGTCATGGATACAACCATGTTCGGCACAACCATACAGTATATGGCCACTATGTATGATATATGCAAGTTAGCATCAGAGGGGCTGGGGGCATCGACAGATCATTTGTTGTGACAAAATGCAGCCTCTTGGCTTGTCTTTTGATGATACTTGTAGTTAAATTGCAATATATTATATATAGATCAGTGATCAGACTGTATTGAGTTTGAACACCCTAGGTCAGTGATGGCTAACCTATGGCACTGGTTAGAGGTGGCACTCAGAGCCCTTTCTGTGGGCTTTCTGTGAGAGCCCAAGTTTGGGCACTCTGTCTCTAAAAATAGGAACTGTATAATATAATTAAAAGGAAATGAAAATATTTTGAATGTAAAAGTTAAAAAAAAGTAGAATCACCCCCTGTACAGCAAGGTATGGATGAAAACATCAGCTCCTCCTGCAGAAAAAAAAATTGGCTCCATTTACTGAGGTATGGATAAGTTGTGGGCATCATAAAAGGGTGATACAAAGACCACGGGGCAGATTTATTATTCTGTTTATTACAGAATTCTGTTCTATTTTGCACCAAAATACTATCTACACCAAATTTATCAAGGGATTTAAACAATTTTCAGGCACTTTTATTACTAGTACGACAAAAAGGGGCATGGTCTATGAAAAAGGGGGCGTAGTTTTGCACCAAAAAGTCTGCACTAAAAATGATGCTAACATTCAGGAAATTTTGCAGAGCGTTCTGGCGTAAACTGAGCCAACTAAAAGGAAGTGCAAAGTACGACTTGACTTTCTTAGACAATTGAAGATTTACCATCCACCATAAACCTGGTGTAGCGTAAAGGGGTTGTCCGGGACCTATTAAAAAACAGAAGGTGGCCAGGAGGGGTCTGTTAATAAAAATAAAGATGTATTTACCTCCCGGCGCCCTCCGGGTGGATTCAACTTCCCAGCCGTCCCTATTCACAGCATTGTATATGCTTGGCAGATGGGTTTCAGGGGCCAGCCACAAGCTGAATCCAGAGCTGCTTCTGCAGCCATGTTTGTTTACATGGTCCATGGACCATAATGATAGTTGTGCAGGACACCCGGAGCATGTCAGGAGGTAAGTATGTATCCAACAATTTATGATTTAGCTTTCTCTAGAATTATGTTTTTAGAGTTTTGTTCAGGTTTTAAAATCAGAATATAAAGTTTAGGGAAAAATATACAGCCCAGAACTCCGGCACATGAGGTCAGGATGGCGAATACCTCCACAGCCACCATGTATTTCCCTCTGGTGCTCAGATAAGCCGGGATCATGGCGATCCAGACACTGCAGAACAGCAGCATGCTGAAGGTGATGTACTTGGCCTCATTAAAACTGTCCGGTAATGTCCTCACCATGAAAGCCAGAACAAAGCTCACAGCTGCCAGGAGCCCCATATAACCCAACATGGAGTAGAAGCAGATATCTGACCCCTCATTACACTGAATGATGATCTTCCCAGGATACGTGTGATGGTTATACTCTACATAAGGAGGAGACACCAACAGCCAAATCACACAAATAAGAACTTGTACAGAGGAACAAGTAAGGACCACAGAATTAGAGACTTTAAATGAGACCAACTTCTTCCAGGAACTTCCAGGTTTGGTGGCTTTGAAGGCAATGCAGACTGTGATAGTTTTGGCCAAAATAGAAGAGACACCAATGGTAAAAAAGATCCCAAATGATACTTGTCTCAGTAAGCAGGTGATGTCCACTGGACGACCAAGGAAGAAGAAGACACAGAGGAAGCTCAGCAAGATGGAGACCAGGAGGATGAAGCTCACAGTCCGGTTATTGGCTTTAACAATTGGAGTGTCCCAGTAATAAATGAAACTTATTAATATGAACAATGTTATAAAAGAAAAAATTAAAGTAAGTGCTAAAAAGATACAAATCAAATTGTCCTTCTCATAGGATAGAAACTCGTAGGTCTTGGGAATGCACCTCACTTTCTTCTCGTCAGGCCACTTATCTTCAGGACATGGATGGCAGGTGTCACTGTCTACAAGTCATTAAAAAGATAGATAAGTTTTAGAATATTATGATAACCTGAGACATCATAAGCAATTCAGAGGAACTTATTTTTAACTTGACATAAACTTGTATAGATTATCACTATATACTGTACAAACTCATTGCAGTTTTAGTGTGGACTCATTTTTGCTGTATCACTCCACTAACTTATGTGTCTGACAGAGCAGGATTGCTAATAGAAAAACACCTAAAGAACGGTCATCAGTGCACTAGGAAGTATATTGTTTCCTTAAAAAAAAAGGTAGTTTTGGGCAAAGAATAGGAGTGAGGTGGATATCAGAATTGCTTGGGATGCACTAAAGGCTTATATCTGGGGATATCTTTATAATAAGATCCAATGCGCAAATAAAAGCACATAAGCAGCATATACAATGATGTAAAAATGAATTTAGCCTGAACCCTTCTGATAATAATTTTGAAAAGCTAAAAGAAGTCCTCAAGGGATTCACAGATTATCTATTAGAGAAAGCACACCATGTAGCTTTGTTTGCAGGACAAAAAAAATTCTATGAAGCGGGTAAACCTGGGAAGACATTAGCTAGTATTATCCTGAGTCAAGACCCTATTCCAGGGATTAGAGCTATTAAAACTAGGAAGGGGAGAATCACTAATAACTAGAGATGAGCGAGCACTAAAATGCTCGGGTGCTCGTTATTCGAGACAAACTTTTCCAGATGCTCGAGTGCTCGTCTCAAATAACGAGCCCCATTGAAGTCAATGGGAGACCCGAGCATTTTTTTAATAAAACTGAACAGTAAAAGAACAGTGCAAAAAAAAAATTCCAGATGTTTGCAGATGTTTTACTTGTAAGAACACATTGAAATAACACTATTCTTCACTTTCCAGGTGTTCGCGCGTGTCTCCCGCTAAGTTAGGAGATGTGCACGAACATCTGGAAAGTGAAGAATATTGTTATTTCAATGTGTTCTACACTTAAATGCTCCTGTGTTCACTGTTTTTAATGTTTTAATTCTATTCTTCACTTTGCAGGTGTGCGCACTTGTCTCCCGATAGGTTCGGAGATACGCGCGCACAGCTGCAAAGTGAAGAATAGAATTAAAACATTAAAATCAGTGAATACAGGAGCATTTAAGTGTAGAACACATTGAAAGAACAATATTCTTCACATTCCAGATGTTCCGAACATCTCCGAACCTAGCGGGAGACACGCGCGAACACCTGGAAAGTGAAGAATAGTGTTATTTCAATGTGTTCTTACAAGTAAAACATCTGCAAACATGTGTAATTTTTTTTTTTTACAATAAAAATACTTTTATTCAATTTATTTTATTAATTTACTGCTCGATCTCGAGCCAGCGAGATACTCGTTCGAGTAACGAGCCGGTCCGAGTATGCTAATACTCGACCAAGCAGTATATTCAGACGAGTATACTCTCTCATCTCTACTAATAACCCAAGTGAGATTCAAGAGGAATTTGTTAATTTTTTTTCTGATTTGTATATATCACAAAGGGGAAAAAGTGAGGGAGAAATAAAGGACTATCTAGAGAACATAGACTTCCCCCAAGTAACATCCCAACAAAGGGAAAGTATGGATAAACAGATCTTGGTCGGAGACCTGGGGACAGCACTAGACTCTATAATGGGCAACACCGCCCCAGATCTGACGGACTGCCCTTTGAAGTCTATCGTAGATGCACGAGGGCTCTACTGCCCATCCTTGGGGAAGTATTTAGTTATTCTCTGCAGAAGGACAGCCTACCAGCTTCTATGAGAGACGCCATTATCGCATTGATACTTAAAAAAACAAGAGCGAGCTTGAGGTGGATTCGTATTGCCCAATTTCGCTTTTAAATACTGAAAAGTTAAATTGCATATATCACAAGGGGCACAAGGCAGGGTTGCCCAAAATCCCCTATTTTATTTGCATTATTTCTGGAACCCTTATCGATTAAATGTAGGAACAATCCAGACATACTTGGATGGGATATAGTGGATCAAATGACAAAATACTACTATATGCTGATGCCATCTTATTTACAATTGAACAGACAGAAAGGTCAGTTCGGGCTATCATAGATACCATTTGGGGCTTTAGTAACCAGTCAGGTTTAAAGGTCAGAATCACATCTTCTCCCTTTGGTAGATTTTGAGACTAATATTACCGATAATTTGAAGGTGCTGTCAAGGGGAGATTATGTAGAGTATTTAGGAATAAAAGTAGTGTCTAGACCTAGCACTTATATAGATTATAATTTGGTACCATTAATCCGGCGGATCAGAAAAAAAAAACAAAATTTGGACAAAATTGCCGCTGTCTTAGGTAGTTAGTTTGGCTCTTATAAAGATGACATCATCACCGCTGCCCCAATATGGATTAGTATTAAATACTTTAGGATTATTGAGAGGCTGTTTAATGATCTCATTTGAGGAAGAAAGAGGATAAGAATTAAGATTGAAATTCTTTATAGACCAAAGGGTAAAGGCGGATGGTCTATGCCCAATTTCTTCTTATATTTTATATCTGCGATGCTGCAATATTTAATAGGAGGAGGTGATGGAATAATAATTACACTAGCAATGGGTTAATATTAGTAGAATCTGTCCGGCTGGGGCTTCCAGCGGTTAGAGGGGTACCACTAATTCACTGCTTTCGGAGAGTATGGGAATGGGTTAAAAAGAATTATGAAATAAACACTGGTACAAAATATTTGCCACTATGGCAAAATCAGAGGTTGAAAGAGTTAGAACACTTTTTTAATAGACCCTTTTGGGAAGAGAAAGGAATACAGTTAATTTCACAAATCTTTATAGAAGGAAGGTTAACCTTCTCCGCCACCTTGAAGGAAATGTTTAATATCAGTAACAAAAGTTATTTCCCCATATATTCAGTTATTTCACAGAGTAAAGAGCTTAAGGGAGAATAAGAATCTAAAAGAAAGGAAATATCACATAATAGATTTTTTTTAATAAAATTAGGGGGCGGGGGGAATTGCTTTCCAAAATAGATACATTTATTATCAAAAATCTTAGTGACTCATGGCAGCATGTGAGTAAAAAAAAATTTGGAAAGAGATATTGGTATTTTAGAGTATTTAGAGTATTTTACAAAACAGAAATGTGGTAAGCTCAGAATCCGTTAAAAATTGTATGTAGAATATATTATACCCCAGAGGTGATAAACCGTTTTAAGGGGACACAGAAAGCAAAATGTCTGAAATGTCAGGATTAGAGATGAGCGAACATACTCGTCCGAGCTTGATGCTCGATCGAGCATTAGCGTACTCGTAACTGCTCGTTGCTCGGACGAGTATTTCGCCCGCTCGAGAAAATGGCAGCTCCCGCCGTTTTGCTTTTTGGCGGCCAGAAACAGAGCCAATCACAAGCCAGGAGACTCTGCACTCCACCCAGCATGACGTGGTACCCTTACACGTAGATAGCAGTGGTTGGCTGGCCAGATCAGGTGACCCTGGGATAGACTAGCCGCTGCCCGCGCTGCTCGGATCATTCTCTGTCTGGATGCCGCTAGGGAGAGAGCTGCTGCTGCTCAGGGAAAGCGTTAGGGTGTTCTATTAGCTTACTATTAGGCAGGAGTGATTCTTAAAGAACCCAACAGCCCTTCTTAGGGCTACAATAACGTTATAATTTTTTTTTTTTTTTATTTGCAGCTAGTACCATATTGTGAGGAATTAGCAGGGGGACTTGCTACCGTTGTGTTTAGCTCTTAGTGACACACATATCCACCTCAAACACCAAAGTGGGAAAATTTATTAGGGGTTTGAGTAGAATTAGGCACAGTCTGCCAGTTTCTTTTTATTTTACGTTTATTTTTTTCATAACTCAGCGTCATCTCATCTGGCATAGTAGTGTGCTGTAATACTTGGCTAGAAAATAGCCATAGGAGAATACAAACGTCTTAATTACGCCTGCAGTAGCGTTATATATATTTGATTTCTGGTTGATCTGCTGGTGGCTGTACTTGCTGCAGTGCATCTACTATCAAATTGGGAGCAATTTGGAGTCAGACTTGCGACCACTGTGTTTTAGTGACGCACATATCCATCGCAAAGACCGAAGTGGGAAATTTTATTAGGGCCCGGGGTTGTATTTCAATTAGGCACAGTCTGCCAGTTTCTTTTTATTTTACGTTTATTTTTTTCATAACTCAGCGTCATCTCATCTGGCATAGTAGTGTGCTGTAATACTTGGCTAGAAAATAGCCATAGGAGAATACAAACGTCTTAATTACGCCTACAGTAGCGTTATATATATTTGATTTCTGGTTGATCTGCTGGTGGCTGTACTTGCTGCAGTGCATCTACTATCAAATTGGGAGCAATTTGGAGTCAGACTTGCGACCACTGTGTTTTAGTGACGCACATATCCATCGCAAAGACCGAAGTGGGAAAATTTATTAGGGCCCGGGGTTGTATTTCAACTAGGCACAGTCTGCCATTTCCTTTTTTATTTTACGTTTATTTTTTTCATAACTCAGCGTCATCTCATCTGGCATAGTAGTGTGCTGTAATACTTGGCTAGAAAATAGCCATAGGAGAATACAAACGTCTTAATTACGCCTACAGTAGCGTTATATATATTTGATTTCTGGTTGATCTGCTGGTGGCTGTACTTGCTGCAGTGCATCTACTATCAAATTGGGAGCAATTTGGAGTCAGACTTGCGACCACTGTGTTTTAGTGACGCACATATCCATCGCAAAGACCGAAGTGGGAAATTTTATTAGGGCCCGGGGTTGTATTTCAATTAGGCACAGTCTGCCAGTTTCTTTTTATTTTACGTTTATTTTTTTCATAACTCAGCGTCATCTCATCTGGCATAGTAGTGTGCTGTAATACTTGGCTAGAAAATAGCCATAGCAATAGGATAGCATCGTTTGGTTTTAAAAACTAAAAAACACAAAAAAAAAAAAAACCCACAAAACAACAAAAAAAAGTTAAAAAAAAATTAAAGTTATAACTTTCATTTTCAAAATGTTTAACCCCAGGGCTAGGGGTAGAGGACGAGGGCGGGGACGTGGGCGTCCAACTACTGCAGGGGTCAGAGGCCGTGGTCCTGGGCGGGGTGAGACACCACCTGCTTATGAGGGAGCAGGGGAACGCCGCAGAGCTACACTCCCTAGGTTCATGTCTGAAGTTACTGGGACTCGTGGTAGAGCACTGTTGAGGCCAGAACAGTGCGAACAGGTGATGTCGTGGATTGCCGACAATGCTTCGAGCAATTTGTCCACCAGTCAGTCTTCCACGCAGTCCACCCATGTCACCGAAATCGGCACTCCTCCAGCTCCTGCACCTCAGCCTCCTCCCCCCCAGTCTGCCCCCTCCCAGCAAAATTTGCCATTTGAACCGGCATACTCTGAGGAACTGTTTTCTGGACCCTTCCCACAGTCACAAACCACTTGTCCGGTTGCTGATGAGCAATTTTCTGATGCCCAGGTTTTCCACCAGTCGCAGTCTGTGGGTGATGATGACCTTGTTGACGTAGTGGAAGAAGTGTGTAAAGAGGTGTCCGACGATGAGGAGACACGGTTGTCAGACAGTGGGGAAGTTGTTGTCAGGGCAGGAAGTCCGAGGGGGGAGCAGACTGAGGGATCGGAGGATGATGAGGTGACAGACCCAAGCTGGGTTGAGAGGCCGGGTGAACACAGTGCTTCTGAGACGGAGGAGAGTCCTCGACCAGAACAGGTTGGAAGAGGCAGTGGTGGGGCCAGACGGAGAGGCAGGGCCAGAGCTGGTGCATCAGCGCCAAATGTGTCAACTAGTGAAGCTCCCGTGGCGAGGGCTCCTGCGGCGAGGGCTAGATTTTCAGAAGTCTGGAGGTTCTTTAAGGAAACACCGGATGACCGACGGACTGTGGTGTGCCACATTTGCCAAACCAGGATTAGCAGGGGTTCCACCACTACTAGCTTAACTACCACCAGTATGCGCAGGCATATGAATGCTAAACACCCCACTCAGTGGCAACAAGCGCGTTCACCTCCGGCCGTGCACACCACTGCTCCTTCCCCTGTGTCAGCTGATAGTCAGCCCCCTGCCCAGGACCCTGCCACAAAAACCCCATCGTCACCTCCACGATCCTCCACAGCATCCACCAGCGTTCAGCTCTCCATACCCCAGACGCTGGAGCGGAAACGCAAATATAGTGCAACCCACCCGCACGCCCAAGCCCTTAATGTGCACATTTCCAGATTGCTAAGCCTGGAGATGCTGCCCTATAGGCTAGTAGAGACCGAGGCCTTTCGCAGCCTCATGGCGGCGGCCGCCCCTCGGTATTCGGTCCCCAGCCGCCACTACTTTTCCCGATGTGCCGTCCCAGCCCTGCACCAGCACGTGTCAGACAACATAATCCGTGCCCTGACCAACGCCGTTTCTGACAAGGTCCACCTGACCACGGACACGTGGACGAGTGCTGCCGGGCAGGGCCACTATATATCTCTGACGGCACATTGGGTTAACTTGGTGGAGGCTGGGACCGAGTGTGACCCTGCGGCTGGTCATATACTGCCGACGCCGAGGATTGCGGGGCCTACCTCGGTCCAGGTGTTTGAGGCCTACTATGCCTCCTCCTCCTCCCACCCCTCCTCCACCTCCTCCTCCGAACGACCATCTGTGGGCATGGCGCCATCAGTTGGTAGCTCTAGGCACAGCAGCAGTGCCGTCGCTAAGCGACAGCAGGCGGTGCTCAAACTGCTGAGCCTAGGCGATAAAAGGCACACCGCCCAAGAACTATTACAGGGCATCACGGCGCAGACTGATCTGTGGCTGGCACCGCTGAACCTGAAGCCAGGCATGGTTGTGTGTGACAACGGCCGTGACCTGGTGGCGGCTCTGCAACTCGGCAGACTGACACATGTGCCATGCCTGGCCCATGTGTTAAATCTGATAGTTAAGCGTTTCCTCAAGACATACCCCAATCTGTCTGATTTGCTCACGAAGGTGCGCCGCATCTGTGCGCATTTCAGGAAGTCCAGCACAGATGCTGCCACTCTCAGGGCAGCGCAGCGCCACCTCCAACTGCCCGCTCACCGACTGTTGTGCGACGTGCCCACGAGGTGGAATTCAACACTGACCATGTTATCCAGAGTTTACCAGCAGCGCCGAGCGATTGTAGACTGCCAGATGTCAACTTCCACCAGAACTGGTAGTCAGGTCAGTCAGCTTCCTCAAGTCTACAATGAGGAGTGGACGTGGATGTCTGATATCTGTCAGGTGCTGAGTAACTTTGAGGAGTCAACACAGATGGTCAGTGGCGATGCCGCCATCATCAGCCTCACCATCCCGCTGCTTGGCCTGTTGAAAAACTCTCTGGTCAGCATGAAGTCGGAAGCTTTGCGCTCCTCACAAGAGACAGGGGAAGAAGATTCCCTTGTTGATAGCCAAAGCACCCTTAGGTCTGTTTCTCAGCGCATATCGGAGGAGGTGGAGGTGGAGGAGGATGAGGAGGAAGAGGAGGAGAATGTTGGCGAGACACAAGAGGGGACCATTGTTGAGTCCTACACTGTTGAGCGTGTATGGGCAGAAGAAGAGGAGTTGGAGGAGTTGGAGGAGGAGGAAATGGACAGTCAGGCCAGTGAGGGGAGTGAATTCTTACGCATTGGTACTCTGGCGCATATGGCAGATTTCATGCTAGGCTGCCTATCCCATGACCCTCGCGTTCAAAGAATTTATTCCAGCACCGATTACTGGGTGTTCACTCTCCTGGACCCACGGTACAAGCAAAATCTTTCCACTCTCATCCCTGGAGAGGAAAGGAGTGTGAGAATGCATGAATACCAGCAGGCCCTGGTGCACAAGCTGAAACAGTATTTCCCTTCTGACAGCGCTAGCGGCAGAGTGCGTAGTTCTGCGGGACAAGTAGCGAGGGAGAGTAGGCGAGCAGGCAGCTTGTCCAGCACTGGCAAGGGTACGCTTTACAAGGCTTTTGCCAGCTTTATGTCACCCCAGCAAGACACTGTCACCTGTCCCCAGTCTCGGCAGAGTAGGGCTGATCTTTACAGAAAGATGGTGAGGGAGTACGTAGCTGACCATACCATCGTCCTAAATGATCACACAGCTCCCTACAACTACTGGGTTTCAAAGCTGGACATGTGGCACGAACTGGCGCTCTACGCCTTGGAGGTTCTTGCCTGCCCTGCCGCTAGCGTCTTGTCAGAGCGGGTTTTCAGTGCAGCTGGTGGCATCATCACCGATAAGCGTACACGCCTGTCGACTGACAGCGCTGACAGGCTGACGCTTATCAAGATGAATAAAGCATGGATTTCTCCTAATTTCAAATCTCCAGCAGGTGAAGGAAGCTCAACCTGAATAATTTATCCACTCCTCCTCCTCCTCATTTTCCTCCTTCTCCTCCTCTTTCTACAGTAAAGCAGAGGAAACTGGCTGTTTTTTGACAGGGCCCACTGGCTCTAGGTATAGTACTTTATGCATTTAATTTTTCTGGAGGGCCACCGACACGGTCCTCTGTTTTAAACAATTTTTGGGAGTGCCACATACAGGCACTCAATCTATTCAATTTTTCTGGAGGGCCACCTTTCCGGTCCTCTGTTTTAAACAATTTTTTGGGACTGCCACATACAGGCACTCAATCTATTCCATTTTTCTGGAGGGCCACCTACCTGCTCCTCTGGTTTAAAAACTTTTTTGGACTGCCACATACAGGCACTCAATCTATTTCATTTTTCTGGAGGGCCACCTACCTGCTCCTCTGGTTTAAAAACTTTTTTGGACTGCCACATACAGGCACTCAATCTATTCCATTTTTCTGGAGGGCCACCTACCTGCTCCTCTGGTTTAAAAACTTTTTTGGACTGCCACATACAGGCACTCAATCTATTCCATTTTTCTGGAGGGCCACCTACCTGCTCCTCTGGTTTGAAAACTTTTTTGGACTGCCACATACAGGCACTCAATCTATTCCATTTTTCTGGAGGGCCACCTACCTGCTCCTCTGGTTTGAAACATTTTTTGGACTGCCACATACAGGCACTCAATCTATTCCATTTTTCTGGAGGGCCACCTACCTGCTCCTCTGGTTTGAAACATTTTTTGGACTGCCACATACAGGCACTCAATCTATTCCATTTTTCTGGAGGGCCACCTACCTGCTCCTCTGGTTTGAAACATTTTTTGGACTGCCACATACAGGCACTATCCAAATTGAATTGTCTCCATAGCAGCCTCCACACGTTGTCTCCATTGCTACCTCCAAAAGTCGTCCATATAGCTGCCTCCATACATCGTCCCTTTATCAAACGAGGTTTGTCAGGCCGAAATTTGGGTTGTTTTCATGGATTCCACATCAAAGTTGTTAACTTTGTCGCCACCCTGCTGTGTTATCCACAAAATACACTGGCAAACTTTTACCATTTACGGATATTATTTCAGCGCTTCTTGCGCATCTGTTTACATTCCCCTCACCCGCCATATCCTAAACTTATAAGAACGCTACTACACTTGATCTTATACAAAAGGTTCTTAGAAGTGCTGTTTGGGGAGTAGCCTAGAGACAGGGGCTTGGATTGGCGAAAGCTCGCCTAGCAGCGGAGCGCCAGCTCCATGCGCATCATGCGCTTCTTGCGCATCTGTTTACATTCCCCTCACCCGCCATATCCTAAACTTATAAGAACGCTACTACACTTGATCTTATACAAAAGGTTCTTAGAAGTGCTGTTTGGGGAGTAGCCTAGAGACAGGGGCTTGGATTGGCGAAAGCTCGCCTAGCAGCGGAGCGCCAGCTCCATGCGCATCATGCGCTTCTTGCGCATCTGTTTACATTCCCCTCACCCGCCATATTCCAAACTTATAAGAACGCTACTACACTTAACTTGGTGCAGGCTGGGACCGAGTCTGACCCTGGGGCTGGTCATATACTGCCGACGCAGAGGATTGCGGGGCCTACCTCGGTCCAGGTCTCAAAGGCCTACTATACCTCCAAATCCTCCCACCCCTCCTCCACCTCCTCCTCCTCCGAATTACCATCCGTGGGCATGGCGCCATCAGTCGGTAGCTCTAGGCACAGCAGCAGTGCCGTTGCTAAGCGACAGCAGGCGGTGCTCAAACTGCTGAGCCTAGGTGATAAAAGGCACACCGCCCAAGAGCTATTGCAGGGCATTCCACATCAAACTTGTTAACTTTGTCGCCACCCTGCTGTGTAAGCCACAAAATATACTGGAAAACTTTTTTCATTTACGGATATTATTTCAGCGCTTCTTGCGCAGATGTTTACATTCCCCTCACCCGCCATATCCCAAACTTATAAGAACGCTACTACACTTGATCTTATCCGAAAGGTTCTTAGAAGTGCTGTTTGGGGAGTAGCCTAGAGACAGGGGCTTGGATTGGCGAAAGCTCGCCTGGCAGCGGAGCGCCAGCTCCATGCCAAGAACCAACTAACATAGTTTTAACTGCAGTACCTTTAATCTACTACTAGTTCACTGCCTCCATACATCGTCCCCTTATCAAACGAGCTGTGTCTGGCAGAATTTTGGATTGTTTTCATGGCTTCCATGTTAACTTTGTCGCCACCCTGCTGTGTAATCCACAAAATATACTGGCAAACTTTTATCATGTACCAATATTATTTGAGCGCTTCTTGCTCACCTTCTTTGGTTCCTCTCTGCTACCCATTGGTTTGAAGCCTGAGTCCATTTAGGGTATGTCGCCATGCCACTCTCTAGCCTTCCGCTGCTGCCGCTGCCTCTGCATGCCGTCCCCTATAGTGTCAGGGTCAATTATTGGATGTTTTAGATGCTATCTAGCTTCATTCTGTCACTCTGTCATGGCCATGCTGTTGCCCATAATTTTGGCATAATGGTGCGATTAAGCAGCCTCAGAGGCATCCATGCATGCTGCCCCTGCTGTTTCCTGTCCATTTCCGTGGTGTTTCCATCCTTTTCTGAGGTTCCCAGGTGTTTGGCCAAGCTTCCCTGTGCAGAGCCTTGGTCCCCTTGAAAAATGCTCGAGTCTCCCATTGACTTCAATGGGGCTCGTTACTCGAAACGAGCACTCGAGCATCGGGAAAAGTTCGTCTCGAATAACGAGTACCCGAGCATTTTAGTGCTCGCTCATCTCTAGTCAGGATCAAACTGCTGATTTCCTCCACATGGTCTGGAATCGTAGGTGGGTATTGAAATTCTGGGAGGAAATCTATGTACAAGTGACATTGAAGATCCCTATGACCCCAGATGTTTTGGTATTAGGAAACATGGGTGAAGTTACCGGAGCTCCTCATGTGATTAAATGCATAGGGATAGCCTTACAGGAGTCGCAGTATATGATTATCTATGCCTGGAAGTCATCAAAGAAGATGTCACATAAAGAATGGGAAAACAAAGTAAACAGAGTTAAACATTTTGAGAAAATTAAATATGCAAGTTTAGAGAAGGAAAACATATGGTGTAGAAGATGGCTGCTCAATGATGGTTATAAAAGTCCTACAGTGTGTGAGGGAAATTACATATTTTTTTCTTTTCTTTCTCCTGCCGACTGAAGGGGGAGGGATGGGAGGGGGGATTAGGGAAGGGGAAAATGTGTAGATAATGGGGCAGATTTACTTAACCGGCCCATTCGCGATCCAGCGGCGCGTTCTCTGCGCTGGATTCGGGTCCGGCCAGGATTCACTAAGGTAGTTCCTCCGCCGTCCACCAGGTGGGGCTGCTGCGCTGAAAAGCATCTGAACGCACTGGAATTCACCGGACCAAGTGAAGGTAAGCGCTTCCCAAGCGACACTTTTTTTGTTTTAAATGCAGCGTTTTTTCCGATTCCGTCGGGTTTTCGCTCGGCCACGCCCCCCGATTTCCGTCACATGCATGGCGGCGCTGATGCGCCACAATCCGATCGCGTGCACCAAAATCCCTGGGCAATACAGGGAAAATCGCTGCAAATCGGAAATATTCGGGTAACACGTCGGGAAAACGCGAATCGGGCCCTTAGTAAATGACCCCCAATATGTTGAGACATTCATCTTATTTGTAATTGTCAACTGAAATATAATTGACATGCAGTTGTGGTTAGGAGTGATAAACAAGAACTATGTTAGTGTCAGGACTAAATATTTGTCCTTGATAGGTAGAAGGTTTGGAGACTATGGAGGATTATCAACTCAGATGTATAATGTTATTTATTGATTAGAAAATGTTGATATATCTTGATAATGGATATTGAGCTGTCTTACATGTCTAAACAAGCTGACAGTCCATATTTGGATGTACCAATTATGAATATCCTGCAATATTTCTATCTTTTTCTTTTGTATTTATGGAAAAATTTAATAAAGAAATATTTAAATAAAAACAAAAGAAAAGGAGAATATGAAGTGTAGTGAAAAATTGCAGCCATGTTTGTTTACATGGTCCATGGACCATAATGATAGTAGTTCGGGACACCCGGAGCGTGCCGGGAGGTAAGTATTTATCCAACAATTTATGATTTAGTTTTCTCTAG
Organism: Engystomops pustulosus; assembly: GCF_040894005.1. Taxonomy (NCBI): domain Eukaryota; kingdom Metazoa; phylum Chordata; class Amphibia; order Anura; family Leptodactylidae; genus Engystomops; species Engystomops pustulosus. Next base: position 293,335,447 of record NC_092411.1, on the reverse strand, counting down.
AATTATGATTTTAGAGTTTTGTTCAGGTTTTAAAAGCAGAATATAAAGTTTAGGGAAAAATATACATCCCAGAACTCCAGCACATGAGGTCAGGATGGCGAATACCTCCACAGCCACCATGTATTTCCCTCTGGTGCTCAGATAAGCCGGGATCCTGGGGATATGGGGCTATAGTTAGGGGGGAGCCAAGTTACTTGTCTCACTTTTCATATAGAAGAACATTCCCAACTGATCCTATAAATAGAGGTCCTGTCAGAGGATGTGTCATTCAGAATATTCCAATGGTTATATATATTTACAAATTTTCATAAGGAGCGACCAAATCATCATAAGTATAAGTCATTATGTTGTGTGGGGTTTATGTAGCCTCCATGTGTATTATCTCCGAAACAAAGAGAGGAGCACCAGGTGTTGGACATAGTATATGGCCTTCGTTCTTACGCCTGCGCACTTGGGATCACAAGATTATGTTATAGGGTCCATCCTGTTCTAGAGATTTCTGTGTCTTGTGCCTATAGCCATCCCCCTGCAGTCCTAGCACCGGAGCGCAGAGACACAGACGCAGATTCACTTCCTGGCAGGAGATTGTGAGGAGAGACAAGCTGCAAACTACAAGCTACAAGAAGATAAGTGACCTGGGGGAAGGGGAGGCAGGCACATAGCTGTGAGGCCGAGAACAGAGATGTAATAGGCATCTAATGGATCTCTTGCATCTCTCATCTGTCTCATCTCTCTTTATGGGTCACATTTACTTACCCGGCCTGGAGGAGTTCCCCGAAAGTGCATTGTCCGATGACAATGTACTGTGCTGCGATTTGATAAGATTGTGCGCCCAATTTCCTGAATGTATTGCTTCCCGATCAGGTCTGCCGGAGTTCACCATCTTCCTACCGGTGTATGTAAGTGCATTGTCTTGCGACACAATTTTAGAGTTGAATCCCGCGGTTTGTCCAAATTTGTCAGATCGTCAGATGGCGCGCCCCCTTGATTTCTGACACAAGAAAGCTGGCAAAATCCCCTTCCAAATTCCTGTCGCAAATCCAAAAACGTCGGATCATCTGACTAAAGTGCAATCTGCAGTACGCTAAGTAAATAAGCCCCAATGTGTCAGTGTGTTAGTACAATGTTAGAAGCCAGATGAAAGTGTATATACACCTGTACCCTGATAATCTAACCACATTGTCTCCCCACACATAATGGGGCAGATTTACTTATCCGGTCCATTCGTGATCCAGCGGCGCGTTCTCTCCGGAGGATTCGGGTCCGGAAGGGGTTCACTGAGGCAGTTCCTCCGACGTCCACCAGGTGTCGCTGCTGCGCTGAAGTGCATCGGAATGCACTGAACTTCACCGTCCTCTGCTGAGTGCAGATAAGCGCGTGTCGAGCGACACTTTTTTTTTTAATGCGGCTTTCGTACGGCCACACCCCCCGATTTCCGTCTCGTGCATGCCGGCGACGATGCGTCACAATCCGATGGCATGCACCAAAATCCCCGGGGGAATACAGGGAAAATCGGCGCAAATCGGAAATATCCGGGTAACACGCCGGGAAACCGCAAATCGGGCCCTTGGTAAATGACCCCCAATGTGTCTGCTATAGAGGCCCCGCCCACACCCCGGGATTTTGCACTGAGCACCATAGAGAGTGATAGGATCTTAAACAGCAATAACACTGAGTAAAATTGTGTTAACATCACTAGGGGATTGAGATGTGAGAATTTTCTTTCTTGGGGAAACCCCTTTAATAAAGGCAAAATTAGAACTCAAGTGATCTATAATAGGATTTAGGATATTTTTTATGTAATATTTTATTTCAAGAGCTTTCCACAACCAATGATGGGCAGGGCAAACTACCCTGTTATTTTCACCATTTGTCAGACCTCTGGCCCTTAATAACCCCATTTTACAGCCTCATGGGGGTTCAAAGACCTCAATGAGGTTTGTGCTTGTCTCAAAGTTTGACTCAAATTGAATGAGATTTTGAAACAAAATTTGGCCAAACCCATTGAAAACCTAAATTTCAACCAACCCCCACTAATCTCTATTGCATATTATTAAAAATGGATAACCCCTTTATGGTAAGTCCAAAGTTGTAAGGGCAGTAACTTATGGCCACTATCACATGCTTCATAAAGTCATGGATTAAAACTGAAAAGCACCGACTAGATGCAAAAGCCAAAATCCAAATGGTGCCAGAGAGAAAAACTGTGTGGCACAATCAACCTGATGATGCATCATCAGAACACATACCTGGTGGGCTATGTCCAACGATGCCCAAAAAGGTTCAGGCGGCCAGGAGTGCAGGTGTATAGCAATACTCTAGATTGAGGTGTGATGCAAACTGGGGTCAGGTGAAAAGAGGGTAGGAGAGACAGGATGGCGTTGTGCCTAACATGTAAGGTCCAGGGTGCTTAGGATTATATAATATGGGCGGAAACCTGAACAGACCCCAAAGTAGTGGCTGGGGCTAGGTCGCCCTAAAAGTCCTAACCTTGGAGCTGCAGCCCTAAACAGCTGCCACCCCGACCACAACCTGTCCTTTTAATCGGGCATACTATCCCTAGGCTATTGCACCAAAAGATCCTAAAATTCAGGGTCAGATATGCCCAAAAGTGTTAGCACAAGGTCAATATGTACCCTACATGCCATGTTTTGCCTACAAAGGCTCATCAGGGGTATGAAAACTGACCTAGTACAGATCCTTCCAAAACCAGGCCCCCTAGGATGTAAATGTTTTGTCTATAAGAGACAAGCAATAACACTTTATGAGTAAAATCTCACACTTCTCAGAGCACAAGGTCCACCTGGACAGTTATAGTCACTTGTGTAAGAGTCCATTTGATCTACATTATATAAAACAGAATCACAGCGTTGTTGATCCTCAATATCGGACTATAAGTGGTGCATAATACATCTATAGCATGGGGCAACAGTGTGAATAGGATATCATTAAGGGCACATACGTTTTTGTATGAATTCATGGTTATATGTTCATTAACCTGAAATGTATCATTACCTGGTCTAGAAGATATTTCCCCCTCAGAACATGGGATACAGTCATAGCAGCAGACATGGTATCCTCCATTAGACGCCATCCTGAATCCTGGAGAACAACGTTTATTACATCGTGAAGGCTCCTTTAGTAACAGAAAAACAAGTCATGAACACCATGAAATCCTCAAAGTAACCTGAAGCCACAGATGTACAGGAAGAACATGGCAGTTGAGTTTCTCCCTTTGTATATTGGACCATCCTCTCTTTAAGAACCCAAATAGCAGCCTACAACGTCCAGCTCTCATTATGCTACTTGCAGACTGGTAAAATGAGGCTAATAAAGTTATTGTTATACTCATCTCTAATGCTAGTGATATGTCCCTCCCCATGCTGCCACATCATGAGGCCCATCCCAGCCTTCTTCCGGGTAGTCTTCTCATTCCTTCTCCATGTCAGCACATGCCATCATTTTATAGGTAGCTAAGCACTTGCCCCCAGTATATAAGTATCTCAGCACATGTTCCCAGTATATAAGTAGCCCAGCAATTGCCCCCAGTATATAGGAAGCCCAGCATATGCCCCATTATAAAGGTTTTCCAGCATATGTCTTTACTATACAAGTAGGACAGCACATGTCCCCAGTATATTAGTAGCCCAGAACATTTTTCCAGTATATACGTAGCCCAGCACATACCCCCTGTTATATTAGTAGCCCAGCACATACTCCTAGTATATAGGTAGCCCAGAACTTGCCCCCAGTATTTAAGTAGCCCAGCATATGTTCCCAGTATATAAGTAGCCCAGCATATGTCCCCAGTATATAGGTAACCCAGCACATGTCCCCAGTATATAGGTTGCCCAGCACTTGTCTCCAGTATATAAGTAGCCCAGCACATGCTCCCATTAAATAAGTAGCCCATCACATATCCCCAGTATATAAGTAGCCCAGCACAAAAAGCTCCTTAGATTGTATTGTATTTCTTCACGGCCTCCCTCTTCTAAGCTCTGGTAAGAATAAAAGTGTCAGGCTCCAGGGGTAGTGTCACGGCGAGGACGACGCCTCATCACGTGACGTGGGCTGCAAATGTACAGGTTAATTTAGCCTACTCAAACTTGCACTCACCTTTCACTCAGGACACAAACTGAGCATAAATCACACCTCATACAGCTCCAGCACCAGACCCGCTGCCACCACTAATTGCATTTATACTGGGACCAATAAGTATCCCACTCTACATCAACTCTTGCTCTTAAGCAGTCACCTTGTCACACCACTAGACATGCACACTCAGCTCTCTAGCAGTCACACAGCTAACCACACCTCACAAGGCTATGAGTTCGCAGAGCATACAGGGATCAAAATGAAAGTGAAAATCTTTAATTACAAAAAGTTTATCAGTGCATAAAAAGATATTAAAAACAAAAGAATTACAGAATAAAATGACACACAACACGGCAAAACAGTTATGAAATAAAAAGGGAGAAAAATAACAGAAACTTACAACTTAAAGTAAATCGTGATCCCCTGGAGGTGGGAGAAATAAGGAACACACTCAGCTTGTCAGGCAGCCCCCAAAATGTGAACATCATTTTCTGTATTTCATATTGTTTTATATCTTCTCAGTTTGGTTCAGGTTTCAGAACCTCCTATTCATTAATTATTCCAGAGGGTCATTCAGGATTGGGCAAAGTGTTAATGAGGGGGAGAGTCCAGGAATATTTAAACAGTTCTTTGTTTCCAAATCCCTAGATGCAGGGGTGGGGGTAGGTGCAGAGGAGAGGTGACCAAATGGCTTTTGAGGTCACCACAGAACATTCTGCAGGTCAGAGTTTATCAGGTTGTAAGGATCTCCAGGATGTTGTAAAGGAGGCCTAGATGCTTCAATAGATGCCAATTGCCATATAGTTCAACAAAGTTAGTAATTGCCCTATAGTTCAACAAATCTTACACATTCAAGAATAATATTTCCTTGACAGGTAGCGTAACCACTGGACCACCGTGGACGATGATATAAGCCGACACCTGGGACCAGAATCTAAATGGCCCCGGTTTTCACCAGAGCCCACCACAAAGAGGGTTGAACTTGTTGTGGCGTGGTACCACCAGGTTGTTTCACAGGTGCGACTTTGTCTGTGGTGTCAGCAAAGACGAGGTACACAGACATTGAACAGAATCATAGTCAGGGACAGGGAGGAGGTCAGGACAGGCAGCATGAGATCAGAGTCAGGGACGTAGCAATAGGTCAAGGCAGCACAGGAGCGTAGTTAGAAATAAAACCTGGGTCACAAAGGGAAAACACACTATCAGCAAAGGGCAAGGGAGAGGCTGGAATATAAAGGATTCTGGTTATGGCTAGCGCCAATGAACTGCGTGCTGGCCCTTTAAATCTACTGAAGCCAGTGCGTGCATGTAATCTGTGGTGTGTAGAATCTGCTGGGCACTGGGGCACACCGAAGGGCATGGATAACCCCCGCGACCAGAGACATGTGTCGCAGGAGCACCCGTGACAGTACACCCCCCTATCCTTTGGCCTCCCCCTCTTCTTGGGCTGGAGGAATCTCTGCAGGAGACCATGGTCCAGGATATTGTCCTTGGGTTTCCAATATCTCTCCTCAGCCCTGAACCCCTTCCAGTCAACCAAGAAGAACTGCTCACCTCTCACCGTCTTAATGTCTAGGATCTCTTTTACCTTAAAGACATTGGTGGAGTCAGCATCAAGGGCAGGAGGAGGAACTTGCCGGGAGAAGTGTTTCAGGATGACTGGCTTGAGTAAAGATACATGGAAGGAGTTCAGGACGTGCATGGTGGAAGGAAGGCGCAGCTTGTAGGCTACAGGAGTGATGCGCTTGAACGCAAGGAAAGGACCCAGGAAACGGGGAGCAAGTTTGTAGCCAGGAATCTTTAGCAGGACATATCTGGAGTCAACCAGACTTTGTCACATGGAGAGAAGATAGAAGGATGTCTGCGTTTATTATCAGCCTGGAACTTGGTTTGAGCAGAAGCAAATGTGAGTCTTCTCCTAAATGGACTTTAGATCCTGAACCAACTCCTCAACTGCAGGAACGTCCGGGGACACAGGTAGATGGAGAGGAATGAAGAAAGGAGCAGAGCCGACATGGCAATAGAATGGACCAGTCGTCCTGATGGGCAGAAACAAAATGAAATAAAACTTTTTCCACTTTATCATTCGACTGTGGGTGATAGGAGGAATAAAAGTCCAATTTTACTTGAAGCTGGTTACACAGGGATCACCAGAATGTAGAAACAAACTGAACTCCCTAATCAGAAACGATGTGCAAGGGAAGTCCATGAAACCAGAAGATGTGATTGAAGAACAGTTTTGCAAGGCATGGAGCAGATGGCAGACCTGGCAGAGGAACAAAATGGGACATTTTGGAAAACCAGTCAGTTACCACCCAGATGCCGGTATTGCCAAAGGAAGGTGGAAGGTCCCTGATGAAGTCCATAGCCATGTTGTTGAGGGAACAGTTAGAACAGTTTTCAGAATAAGGCATTGAAGTTGCCTTTGACTTTATTCTGTTGACAGCCATAAAGGCTGGTAGAGGATAATAGTTGTAGAAAACAACTGGTTTTTGTTGTAGTTTAGCAGCTAAGAAACCTTGAAGAGTCTTGACAGATGTCTGGAATAAAAGCCGGCTGTAATAAAAGGTGAATCTTTTTACTAATTCTAGATTTCTGCTCAGATAATTCTTGGAGTGGGAAGTTGTTTGTTCGATTATGGTGCAGTTAAAACTTATTTGATCCTGAAAATTAGAGAAAAATTACTATAAACAGTTTTGCAATATCTCTGGTACCTGCTTTTTGGAAAAGAGAGGAAGAACTAGGGGGCATGAATCAGCATTTTGTTATCTCGTAGCAGACTGGCTGGTAACCTTGTAAAATGTTTGCAAAATGTGTGGGGGGTGCAGTGCTGCGTCCAGTGTCTCTGACAGTCTTTCAAGGTTCGAGGGATTCTGCTTGTGATGCAAGATAATGCACTGTGCCCTGTGTAATCCACGAACAGACTTAGCGAGGACAATCCCCCAACCCTGTGACGGAACCTTTGACTTTAGTTTCCTTTGTGACTAAACACCAACACTTCATTTATGTGGACCTGACTTTTGTTTGAGACACTGCAGTCTGGCCAGAACCTTATAGATAGCACAGAACGCTGGGCTAGGGATAGTTAAGGGAGAATCCCATATGTCTAGACGAGATAAAGCGGAGATGAAAACGATCATTGGAAGAGTTTCCACGGGAACTGTTTACAGCTTTTCGACACCGGGGTATGACCTGACAGTGTAGTGTACATCTAGTGCACTTTGCACTTTGCCAGTTTTGTAACGGGTTGTTAACAAAGGTGTTAATGGACTAGAGACATCTCTGCCAGACTTGCATATAGAGGGACTGATAATACTGTGACAGAAAGCAATGGTGAAACAGAGACGAGGATCGGTAGTTTCACAGACCACTGACTGAGAGAAGTTAAGGTCCCGTAAGGTACCAGACCCAAGTGGGCGTGCTTCAATTTGCGGGGAGGAGACATTACTGAAGGGACTGAAGTGAGTGTCCACATTCTAGGAAACAGAGATGCCCCCAACAGGTAACGGATGAGGATGTCAGCAAGCACACCCTCCCCAATACAGTTAGCGCTTTTTATTCTAGAACTGATGTGGGACTCTTCCCCTGATAGCCCAGTGAAGATTAACCCATACCTGATCAGGAAAAGACCCAGAAAGAACATCCGGATGCGTGTTGGATGGTCCATGACTTCCAAGCTGCCAATTACTGTGGTCCCTAATCCAAACACCTCTTAGGCAGCAGTCCCGAGAATGCCATATTCTTCACTGTTATTGATTTGGCAAATGTCTCCCTCTCTGTGCCCCTACATGGAGATTGCCAGTAACTATTTGCCATTTCCAGTTTAGTATTCCAGTACACCTGGTGCAGATTCACACAAATGGGGAGAGCAAGGGTTAAAACTCCCCCAGCCAGTACTCCATACTCCACAGCCCTACAGGGAGTAGACTGGCAGACTTGCCCCTTACTGCATGGCGTTCTTTTACAGTATGTGGATGACCTACTGTTTCTGTGCCTCTATTTTTCAGGTTTGCCTGGATGCATCTATTGACCTTATGGGCTCATTTACTGAGCGTCCGAATCGCGCACTTTTGTCGGGTTTCCCGATGATTTCTGATTTGCCCTGAATTACCCCGGGATTTTGGCACATCCGCGCCGGGTTTCACGTAACAGAAACCGGGGGGCGTGGCCGTCGGACAACCCTACGGAAACGCAGAATTTAAAAAATAATTTGTGTCACAAGATCAGCACTTACATGCACCGAGGAGAAGGAGGTGAACTCCAGGGGACCTCAGCACAGCAGCTACACCTGGTGGACATCGGGCGCCCAGACCTTAGTGAATCCTGGCAGAACCCGAACCCGGATAAGTAAATGAGCCCCTATGTGTTTTCTGTTCCGGAAGGGTTGCAAAGTTTCCAGAGACAAGCTCCAGTACTGCCAGGAGAAGGTGGTCTTCCTAGGCCTCCTCAGCCACAGACAGAGTAAAGAAAGCTGGCAGTCCAGAATTTGCCCCTGCCCCGAGGCCCTAAGCCTCTTCACATGTTTCTAGGATGGGCCAGCTACTGCAGCCTGGGATAAGGTCTGCTGCCTCCAGCCTGATGCTGCCCTTTTCTGGCTGCATTGCCTCTTCCCCATTTGCCCTTAGTCAGGAGGCAATTGATGCATTCCACAGCCACAAGCTTGCAAATCCTCTCTGCCCCGGTCCTAGGCACACCCCACTGGACCAAACCTTTTGTTTTATTTTGCACTGAGTATCTAGGCCACGCCACAGGTATCCTAGCCTAGGAACATGGTGGCCTCCCCAGTAGCCTACTATTAAGCCCGGTTAGACTTAGTCGTGAGCGGAGTCCCTCATGTGTCAGTAACTGCAGCCAGAAATCTGCTCAGCAAGGCCAGTGAGTTGATACTTGATCCTAGATCACTCAGGTACTGTGCAAACCCCATATGACTTGCACAGTGTCCTCACCCAAGTACAGCCCAAGCAAAGACCAGACGGTTCAGACTACAGTGTGCATTCCTGAAATTCCGCATTCCCCAGAAACTCACACTGATAAGGTACACAGCTCTGAATCCTGCTTTCTGTTGCCAGTCTTACAATATTCAGAGAGGGGGAGGGGGGGCAGAAAGGTGCTTAACCCAGATGTTGATTTTTTTCTCGTAGATTGCTCCGGGTCTCCACTGGATATGCAGTGGTCAGTGGTGCACATGAGGTAGTAAAAGCCGAACCACTCCCTCCAGGAGGTGAAGTGATGGCACTCAGGGATGCGCTACAGCTGGTGGAAGGTAAAAGGGCAAACATCTTTGATCAAGATATAGTCCTGGGGTCTAAACATAACTATGAACCCATATGGAAGGCTAGAAATTTCCTCACCTCTGCAGGGACACCTCTGCATGGCACACTGATTAAAGAGCTCATGAATGCTCTCTTACTTCCACAAGAGGTGGGGATAATAAAAGTAAAAGCACACACAATTTGGTAACTCTACAAGCCAAGGGCAAGGATGTGGCTGACGGGATGGCGAAGGCAGCTGCACAGATGGAAACCAGAGAGTGTCCAGAAGTCTCAACGGTGAGTTCTGAGCTAAAAAGTTTGATCCACAGGTGTTCCAGTCCCTGGTGTCCTGAGTGTCAACAGAAGAGAAGGAAGTGTGGAGGAAAGCAAGAAACCAGATGCTGATGGGACCTGGATGCTGGGAGAGAGGCTGTGCCTGCCTTGAGCCCTGCACCCGACAGTAAGTCAAGTAGCCCACGGACACATACACACATCCAAAATGGCCATGCTAGTGCTCATAAACCACCAGTGGTCTTCCCCTGGTATTACTACCACTGTCACTACACTATTAAAAGCCTGTATAGTCTGTACCCGCCATAACCCAGGTAAGGTGGCAAAGACCCCACCGAAGGTGACTCCCAAGCCACTGTATCCCTTCCAGAGACTGCAGATGGATTTTATCCAGCTACCAAAAAGTGTTACGTAGGAATACGTGCGTGTGTGCGTTTTATTGCTATATTTTGCAGGTTGTGGCTGTCTTAAAATTTCTAGCTGAAAAGCAGATATCTAGTTATTACAGTTTTAGTGATATTATGTGGATTTATTTATGTGAACATATCAATGAACTTGTGAACTCTACCCCATCTATTACATTTAGGAGATGTGAAGGTAAATATTTTCTGTTTGGAACAATTTTTTTGCCATCAAAGTCAAATTTTAAGTATTTTTTATAAAATGTTTCAGTTTGAATCAAAATTGCATGAAGGCGCCTATGTCTATAAACTCTGTCATGCAATATTGAAAATGGGACAAGTGTCTGCTTACAGAAAATATCGGTCCCTGTCCCCAATGGGCCTCACAGTCTAATAAAGTTACCAGTAATTTTTTGGAGTGTGGGAGGAAAGCGGAGGACCCAGAGGAAACCCACACAGACACAGAGAGAACATGCAACCACTGAGCCACCGTGCTGCCCATCAATCTCCCTATCATCTATCTATCTCCTATAAAATTCTCCCATATTACACTTTGTTTTACCATACTAAAGGGAGCCTCTTGCTGATTGTGACTGGTCATAAAATAGTTTTATTTTGGGGCCTCACTTTTAGTTTTGCCCAGGGACCCACTTTGTCTAGAACCGGCCCAGCAGGTTGTGATCCCTCCTCCGGGAAACCATGAGTAATTTTTGGACAGGTAGAGAATTTATAAAGTGGGTGAAGCTCCTGAATTGCTCTCCAGTGGCTAGAAGAAAAATGAATCGGGAAATTACTGGAAAAGTTGAACTCACTAGCGGCAGCCAAAAGCAGCGTCCACTTTCACCATTACCTTATGCAGTGGTGTAGCTACCTGGGGGGCAGGGAAAACAGTGGCTCTGGGGACCTGGGACTTTGAGGGGCCCACTGAGGAGATTTCAACTCTGTGTCCCCAGGAGACACATAGTCCATCCCTGCCCTAGTCTCTGTGATGGAAAACCTTTGCCATGTGTGCCAGAGAGGCACAACACCCACCTTGCCCGACAGACCCCCTAACAAATAGAATTCCCCAAGGTAGGTGCATTAGATTTTGTAAGCCACAGTGATTATTTCCCCATTAATGCCACCTCCAACCCCCGCACCTGCTCACTTGCTACAGCCACAGAACTTAATTCGCTGAAATTTCTCAGTTATCCTGTATATAAGAACACAACACAGTACTACTACTCCTATCCTGTATATATGGGCACAGCATAGTACTACTACTCCTATCCTGTATATATGGGCACAGCACAGTACTACTTCTCCTATCCTGTATATATAGATACAGCACAGCACTACTACTCCTATCCTGTATATATGGGCACAGCACAGTACTACTACTCCTATCCTGTATATATGGGTACAGCACAGTACTACTACTCCTATCCTGTATATATGGGCACAGCACAGTACTACTTCTCCTATCCTGTATATATAGATACAGCACTACTACTCCTATCCTGTATATATGGGCACAGCACAGTACTACTTCTCCTATCCTGTATATATAGATACAGCACAGCACTACTACTCCTATCCTGTATATATGAGCACAGCACAGCACTACTACTCCTACCCTGTATATATGGGCACAGCAGAGTACTACTACTCCTATCCTGTACATATGTGCACAGCACAGTACTACTACTCCTATCCTGTATATATGGGCACAGCACAGTACTACTACTCCTATCCTGTATATATGAGCACAGCACAGCACTACTACTCCTATCCTGTATATATGGGCACAGCAGAGTACTACTACTCCTATCCTGTACATATGTGCACAGCACAGTACTACTACTCCTATCCTGTATATATGGGCACAGCACAGTACTACTACCCCTATCCTGTATATATGGACACAGTACTACTTCTCCTATCCTGTATATATAGATACAGCACAGCACTACTACTCCTATCCTGTATATATGGGCACAACACAGTACTACTACTCCTATCCTGTACATATGGACACCGCACAGTACTACTTCTCCTATCCTGTATATATGAGCACAGCACAGTACTACTACTCCTATCCTGTATATATGAGCACAGCACAGTACTACTACTCCTATCCTAAATTTATGAGCACAGCACAGTACTACTACTCCTATCCTGAATATACAGGTACAGCACAGTACTACTCTTATCCTGTATATATGGACACAACTACTACTACCCCGATCCTGTTTATATGGGTAGAGTACTAATACTCCTATACTGTATATATGGGCACAGCACAGTACTAATACTCCTATACTGTATATATGGGCACAGCACAGTACTAATACTCCTATCCTGTATATATGGATACAGCACAGTACTACTACTCCTATCCTGTATATATGAGCACAGCACAGTACTACTACTTCTATCCTGTATACATGGGCACAGCACAGTACTACTACTCCTATCCTGTATATATGCACACAGCACAGTACTACTACTCCTATCCTGTATATATGAGCACAGCACAGTACTACTACTCCTATCCTGGGCACAGCACAGTACTACTACTCTTATCCTGTTTATATGGGCACAGCACAGTACTACTACTCCTATACTGTATATATGGACACAGCACAGTAGTACTACTCCTATCTTGTATATATGGGCACAGTACTACTACTCCTATCCTGTATATATGAGCACAGCACAGTACTACTACTCCTATCCTGTATATATGGACACAGCACAGTACTACTACTTCTATCCGGTATATATGGGCACAGTACAGTACTACTACTCCTATCCTGTATATATGCACACAGCACAGTACTACTACTCCTATCCTGTATATATGAGCACAGCACAGTACTACTACTCCTATCCTGTATATATGGGCACAGCACAGTACTACTACTTCTATCCTGTATATATGGGCAAAGCACAGTACTACTACTCCTATCCTGTATATATGGATACAGCACAGTACTACTCATATCCTGTATATATGAGCACAGCACAGTACTACTACTCCTATCCTGTATATATGGATACAGCACAGTACTACTCCTATCCTGTATATATCAGCACAGCACAGTACTACTACTCTTATCCTGTATATATGGGCACAGCACAATACTACTACTCCTATACTGTGTATATGGGCACAGCACAGTACTACTACTCCTATCCTAAATATATGAGTAAAGCTCAGTACTACTACTCTTATCGAAAATATATGGGCACAGCACAGTACTACTACTCCTATCCTGTATATATGGGCACAGCACAGTACTACTCCTATCCTGTATATATGAGCACAGCACAGTACTACTACTCTTATCCTGTATATATGGGCACAGCACAGTACTACTACTCCTATCCTGTATATATGGGCACAGCACAGTACTACTACTCCTATCCTGTATATATGGGCACAGCACAGTACTACTACTCCTATCCTAAATATATGAGTAAAGCTCAGTACTACTACTCTTATCGAAAATATATGGGTACAGCACAGTACTACTTCCCTAATCTGTTCATGGGCACAGCGCATTACTACTTCCCTGATCTTGTATATATGGGCACAGCACAGTACTACCGGAGGGCTGTCATACAGCCTGCCAGGTCTCCAGCAGGTGGTGAGTGAAATATAGAGGGGGTGGCCCATGTATTGTTTTCTCCATTGAGCAACCCCTGAGTGTCCATAAAGTATGTCCCTGGGCGATGAATGGGAAGCCCTGGGTGGCGACAGCCGTATCCAGGGATCAGACGGAGTCAACATTGTGCCAAATAACTCACCGTTCTTTATTGCACAACAGCAGACAAACGGCCAAAACAATCTTGGTACAGATTTCGGATTACTGGGGATTCCGGATTACTGTAGTGTTCATGGAGAGTGGTCCTCAGGAATAGGTCCACCAGCCTGGTAGCAGATGGAGGCTGGGTTGGAGCTGTGTCCAGTTGTGGATGCTGCAGCTCTTGTCCTGGGTTTAGCTGAGTGTTAGCCCTGATGGTGTTTCTCTCCTTCTCTGTCTGTGTGACCGGATGTGCTATATAGTGAGAACTAGGGCCTAAGAGGCCTGTGGTAAGAGCATGTGCTCTCAGATCTTTTTTGGAACTCAACAGAGTTAGATCCTAAGAGACCAAGCCCCTCCCTGTCCAGGGGTTTTGTTATCCTGGTCAGGTGGTGGCTGCTCTCCAATCACACTCCAGTGTACATGGTGCAATATATTTGGATGACAACTTGCACCCTATTAACCATTGCCTGTACAGACAGGATCTACCGCTGCTAATTACCTCTGAATTAAGGTTAGTTGTGCAGGCTCACCTGCTAGGGAGAGACAGATAGAGGGCCTTATTTGCAAATACTCCTCTACCCGCACATCGTAAGGGGTGTTGCATATGTGTCTATGGCACTTCCTGCTTTGTGTTAGTATTGTGTTCAGAGTATAGCCTGTATAACCAGAAGACCTCCTTGCTGAATATCTTCTTTCAGTCCCTTGGAACTTCACCTTTGCGGACTGCAAGTTGTCTAAAACTTCACCTACAGCTCCTGAGACTGAGACAAAAGCCCTTCCCCCTTTTTCTAAATCTCGCCCATCGTCCCACCCACAAGCATAGTATAATATTGACCATGAAGGTCCCCACATAGTATAATGCCCCTTACTTTGGCCAAACCTCCCCCCCCCATTATCTTGTATAACTGCACCTAATGCTACTCTGCAACATATAAAACCCCTTGTTAATTTTATCCTTCCTTTAATCCTTCCCCTTCCCCTCCATCTCCATCCTCCTCCTGTATCCCCTGTTCTCCATCCTCCTCCAGTGTCCCCTGTTCTTCATTCTCCTCCTGTATCCCCTGTTCTCCATCCTCCTCCAGTGTCCCCTGTTCTTCATCCTCCTCCTGTATCCACTGTTCTCCATCCTCCTCCAGTGTCCCCTGTTCTTCATTCTCCTCCTGTATCCCCTGTTCTCCATCCTCCTCCAGTGTCCCCTGTTCTTCATTCTCCTCCTGTATCCCCTGTTCTCCATCCTCCTTCTGTATCCCCTGTTCTCCGTCCTCCTTCTGTATCCCCTGTTCTCCATCCTCCTTCTGTATCCCATGTTCTCCGTCCTCCTTCTGTATCCCCTGTTCTTCATTCTCCTCCTGTATCCCCTGTTCTTCATTCTCCTTCTGTATCCCCTGTTCTCCATCCTCCTTCTGTATCCCATGTTCTCCGTCCTCCTCCTGTATCCCCTGTTCTCCATCCTCCTCCAGTGTCCCCTGTTCTTCATTCTCCTCCTGTATCCCCTGTTCTCCATCCTCCTTCTGTATCCCCTGTTCTCCATCCTCCTTCTGTATCCCATGTTCTCCGTCCTCCTCCTGTATCCCCTGTTCTCCATCCTCCTCCAGTGTCCCCTGTTCTTCATTCTCCTCCTGTATCCCCTGTTATCCGTCCTCCTTCTGTATCCCCTGTTCTCCATCCTCCTCCAGTGTCCCCTGTTCTTCATTCTCCTCCTGTATCCCCTGTTCTCCATCCTCCTTCTGTATCCCCTGTTCTCCATCCTCCTTCTGTATCCCCTGTTCTCCATCCTCCTCCTGTATCCCATGTTCTCCGTCCTCCTTCTGTATCCCCTGTTCTCCATCCTCCTCCTGTATCCCCTGTTTTCCATCCTTCTCCAGTGTCCCCTGTTCTTCATTCTCCTCCTGTATCCCCTATTCTCCATCCTCCTTCTGTATCCCCTGTTCTCCATCCTCCTTCTGTATCCCCTGTTCTCCATCCTCCTTCTGTATCCCCTGTTCTCCATCCTCCTTCTGTATCCCATGTTCTCCGTCCTCCTCCTGTATCCCATGTTCTCCGTCCTCCTCCTGTATCCTATGTTCTCCGTCCTCCTCCTGTATCCCCTGTTCTCCATCCTCCTTCTGTATCCCATGTTCTCCGTCCTCCTTCTGTATCCCCTGTTCTCCATCCTCCTCCTGTATCCCCTGTTCTCCATCCTCCTTCTGTATCCCCTGTTCTCCATCCTCCTCCTGTATCCCCTGTTCTCCATCCTCCTCCTGTATCCCCTGTTCTCCATCCTCCTTCTGTATCCCATGTTCTCCGTCCTCCTCCTGTATCCCCTGTTCTCCATCATCCTTATATAGACTCCTGTCCTCCATCCTCCCCTGTATCCCCTGTTCTCCATCCTCCTTCTGTATCCCATGTTCTCCGTCCTCCTTCTGTATCCCCTGTTCTCCATCCTCCTCCTATATCCCCTGTTTTCCATCCTCCTCCAGTGTCCCCTGTTCTTCATTCTCCTCCTATATCCCCTATTCTCCATCCTCCTTCTGTATCCCCTGTTCTCCATCCTCCTTCTGTATCCCCTGTTCTCCATCCTCCTTCTGTATCCCATGTTCTCCGTCCTCCTCCTGTATCCCATGTTCTCCGTCCTCCTCCTGTATCCCATGTTCTCCGTCCTCCTCCTGTATCCCCTGTTCTCCATCCTCCTTCTGTATCCCATGTTCTCCGTCCTCCTTCTGTATCCCCTGTTCTCCATCCTCCTCCTGTATCCCCTGTTCTCCATCCTCCTCCTGTATCCCCTGTTCTCCATCCTCCTTCTGTATCCCCTGTTCTCCATCCTCCTTCTGTATCCCATGTTCTCCGTCCTCCTCCTGTATCCCCTGTTCTCCATCATCCTTATATAGACTCCTGTCCTCCATCCTCCCCTGTATCCCCTGTTCTCCATCCTC
Source organism: Engystomops pustulosus (assembly GCF_040894005.1). Classification (NCBI taxonomy): domain Eukaryota; kingdom Metazoa; phylum Chordata; class Amphibia; order Anura; family Leptodactylidae; genus Engystomops; species Engystomops pustulosus. Next base: position 293,318,705 of record NC_092411.1, on the reverse strand, counting down.
CTTCTATAGCTTACTGTCCTCCAGCCTCCTCCTGCATCCCCTGTTCTCCATCCACCTCCTGTATCCCCTGTTCTCCATCCTACTCCTGTATCCCCTGTTCTCCATCCTACTCCTGTATCCCCTGTTCTCCATCCTCCTTCTGTATCCCCTGTTCTCCATCCTCCTTCTGTATCCCATGTTCTCCGTCCTCCTCCTGTATCCCCTGTTCTCCATCCTCCTCCAGTGTCCCCTGTTCTTCATTCTCCTCCTGTATCCCCTGTTCTCCATCCTCCTTCTGTATCCCCTGTTCTCCATCCTCCTTCTGTATCCCCTGTTCTCCATCCTCCTTCTGTATCCCATGTTCTCCATCCTCCTTCTGTATCCCCTGTTCTCCATCCTCCTCCTGTATCCCCTGTTCTCCATCCTCCTTCTGTATCCCATGTTCTTCGTCCTCCTCCTGTATCCCCTGTTCTCCATCCTCCTCCAGTGTCCCCTGTTCTTCATTCTCCTCCTGTATCCCCTGTTCTCCATCCTCCTTCTGTATCCCCTGTTCTCCATCCTCCTCCTGTATCCCATGTTCTCCGTCCTCCTTCTGTATCCCCTGTTCTCCATCCTCCTCCTGTATCCCCTGTTTTCCATCCTTCTCCAGTGTCCCCTGTTCTTCATTCTCCTCCTGTATCCCCTATTCTCCATCCTCCTTCTGTATCCCCTGTTCTCCATCCTCCTTCTGTATCCCCTGTTCTCCATCCTCCTTCTGTATCCCCTGTTCTCCATCCTCCTTCTGTATCCCCTGTTCTCCATCCTCCTTCTGTATCCCATGTTCTCCGTCCTCCTCCTGTATCCCATGTTCTCCGTCCTCCTCCTGTATCCTATGTTCTCCGTCCTCCTCCTGTATCCCCTGTTCTCCATCCTTTTTCTGTATCCCATGTTCTCCGTCCTCCTTCTGTATCCCCTGTTCTCCATCCTCCTCCTGTATCCCCTGTTCTCCATCCTCCTTCTGTATCCCCTGTTCTCCATCCTCCTCCTGTATCCCCTGTTCTCCATCCTCCTCCTGTATCCCCTGTTCTCCATCCTCCTTCTGTATCCCATGTTCTCCGTCCTCCTCCTGTATCCCCTGTTCTCCATCATCCTTATATAGACTCCTGTCCTCCATCCTCCCCTGTATCCCCTGTTCTCCATCCTCCTTCTGTATCCCATGTTCTCCGTCCTCCTTCTGTATCCCCTGTTCTCCATCCTCCTCCTATATCCCCTGTTTTCCATCCTCCTCCAGTGTCCCCTGTTCTTCATTCTCCTCCTGTATCCCCTGTTCTCCATCCTCCTTCTGTATCCCCTGTTCTCCATCCTCCTTCTGTATCCCCTGTTCTCCATCCTCCTCCTGTATCCCATGTTCTCCGTCCTCCTTCTGTATCCCCTGTTCTCCATCCTCCTCCTGTATCCCCTGTTTTCCATCCTTCTCCAGTGTCCCCTGTTCTTCATTCTCCTCCTGTATCCCCTATTCTCCATCCTCCTTCTGTATCCCCTGTTCTCCATCCTCCTTCTGTATCCCCTGTTCTCCATCCTCCTTCTGTATCCCCTGTTCTCCATCCTCCTCCTATATCCCCTGTTTTCCATCCTCCTCCAGTGTCCCCTGTTCTTCATTCTCCTCCTGTATCCCCTGTTCTCCATCCTCCTTCTGTATCCCCTGTTCTCCATCCTCCTTCTGTATCCCCTGTTCTCCATCCTCCTCCTGTATCCCATGTTCTCCGTCCTCCTTCTGTATCCCCTGTTCTCCATCCTCCTCCTGTATCCCCTGTTTTCCATCCTTCTCCAGTGTCCCCTGTTCTTCATTCTCCTCCTGTATCCCCTATTCTCCATCCTCCTTCTGTATCCCCTGTTCTCCATCCTCCTTCTGTATCCCCTGTTCTCCATCCTCCTTCTGTATCCCCTGTTCTCCATCCTCCTTCTGTATCCCCTGTTCTCCATCCTCCTTCTTTATCCCCTGTTCTCCATCCTCCTTCTGTATCCCATGTTCTCCGTCCTCCTCCTGTATCCCATGTTCTCCGTCCTCCTCCTGTATCCTATGTTCTCCGTCCTCCTCCTGTATCCCCTGTTCTCCATCCTCCTTCTGTATCCCATGTTCTCCGTCCTCCTTCTGTATCCCCTGTTCTCCATCCTCCTCCTGTATCCCCTGTTCTCCATCCTCCTTCTGTATCCCCTGTTCTCCATCCTCCTCCTGTATCCCCTGTTCTCCATCCTCCTCCTGTATCCCCTGTTCTCCATCCTCCTTCTGTATCCCATGTTCTCCGTCCTCCTCCTGTATCCCCTGTTCTCCATCATCCTTATATAGACTCCTGTCCTCCATCCTCCCCTGTATCCCCTGTTCTCCATCCTCCTTCTGTATCCCATGTTCTCCGTCCTCCTTCTGTATCCCCTGTTCTCCATCCTCCTCCTATATCCCCTGTTTTCCATCCTCCTCCAGTGTCCCCTGTTCTTCATTCTCCTCCTGTATCCCCTATTCTCCATCCTCCTTCTGTATCCCCTGTTCTCCATCCTCCTTCTGTATCCCCTGTTCTCCATCCTCCTTCTGTATCCCATGTTCTCCGTCCTCCTCCTGTATCCCATGTTCTCCGTCCTCCTCCTGTATCCCATGTTCTCCGTCCTCCTCCTGTATCCCCTGTTCTCCATCCTCCTTCTGTATCCCATGTTCTCCGTCCTCCTTCTGTATCCCCTGTTCTCCATCCTCCTCCTGTATCCCCTGTTCTCCATCCTCCTCCTGTATCCCCTGTTCTCCATCCTCCTTCTGTATCCCCTGTTCTCCATCCTCCTTCTGTATCCCATGTTCTCCGTCCTCCTCCTGTATCCCCTGTTCTCCATCATCCTTATATAGACTCCTGTCCTCCATCCTCCCCTGTATCCCCTGTTCTCCATCCTCCTTCTATAGCTTACTGTCCTCCAGCCTCCTCCTGCATCCCCTGTTCTCCATCCACCTCCTGTATCCCCTGTTCTCCATCCTACTCCTGTATCCCCTGTTCTCCATCCTACTCCTGTATCCCCTGTTCTCCATCCTCCTTCTGTATCCCCCGTTCTCCATCCTCTTTCTGTAGCTCATGTCCTCCATCCTCCTCCTGTGGTCTCCTGTCCTCCTCCTGTGACCTGCTGTCCCTTATCCTCCTACTGTCCTCCATCCTCCTCCTGTGGCCTCCTGTCCTCCATCCTATTCCTCCTGTCTCTCAGCCTTCTCCTCCTGTCCACCAGCCTCCTCCAGCCTCCTCCAGCAACCTTCTGTCTTACAGCCTCCTCCACCTGTTCTCCAGCCTCCTCCTCCTGTCCCCCAGCCTCCTCATCCTGTCCCCCAGCCTCTATACTTCTCTTGTCCTCCAGCATCCTTCTCCTGTCCCCCAGCCTGCTCCAGCCTCCTCCTGTCCTGCAGCCTCCTTCTCCTCCTGTCCCCCAGCCTCCTCCTCCTGTCCCTCAACCTACTTCTCCTGTCCCCCAGCCCACCTGTCCTCTATCCTCCTCCTGTGTCCTCCAGCCCCCCCCCTTCAGTCTATCCTTCTGTGTCCCCCAGCCACCTATACCTGTCCTCCATCATCCTCTTCTGTCCTCCAGCCTCCTCTTCTATACTCCTCCTGTGTCCCCCTGCTTCCTCCTCCTGTTCCCAGCTCCCCCTGTCCTCTAGCTTCCTCCTGTCCCCCAGCAGCCTCCTCCTGTGTCCCCCAGCAGACTCCTCCTGGATCCCCCAACAGCCTCCTCCTGGGTCCCCCAGCAGCCTCTTCCTGTGTCCCCCAGAAGCCTCCTCCTGTGTCCCCCAGCAGTCTCCTCCTGTCCCCCAGCAGCAAACACCTGTCCTCCATCAGCCTAGTCCTGTGTCCCCCATCAGCCCCCTCCTGTGTCCCCCAGCAGCCTCCTCCTGTCCCCCAGAAGTCTCCTCCTGTGCCCCCAGCAGCCTCCTCCTGTGTCCCCCAGCAGCCTCCTCCTGTGTCCCCAGCAGCCTCCTCCTGTGTCCCACAACAGCCTCCTCCTGTCCCTGTTCACTGCACAAGCACTGTAGGTACACAGCATGTACTATGAAGCTGGAGTAGTACACCCTGGTATTACTGCACAAGCACTGTAGGTACCCAGAAAGTGCTATAAAGCTGGAGTAGTACACCCTGGTATCACTGCACAATACCCTGGTATTGTAGGTCCACAGAATATACTATGAAGCTGGAGTAGTACAGCCTGGCTTCACTGCACAATTGCTGTAGGTACCCAGCATGTACTATGGAGCCGGAGTAGTACCTTCTGGTATCACTACACAAGCGTTGTAGGTGCACATCATATACAATGAAGCTGGAGCAGTACACCCTGGCTTCACTGCACAAGCGCTTTAGGTACATAGCATGTACTATGGAGCCGGAGTGGTATACCCTGGTTTCACTGCACAAGCGCTGTAGGTACACAGCATGTACTATGGAGCCGGAGGAGTACACCCTGATATTACTGCACAAGCGCTGTAGGTGCACAGGATGTACTATGGAGCCGGAAGTGTACCCCCTGGTATCACTGCACAAGCGTCATAGGTGCACATCATATACTATGAAGCTGTAGTTGTACACCCTGGCCTCACTACACAAGTGCTCTAGGTACAAAGCATGTAATATAAAGCCAGAGTAGTACACCCTGGTATCACTGCACAAGCACCGTAGGTAACAAGCATGTACAATGAAGCCAAAGTAGTACACCCTGACCTCACTGCACAAGTGGTGTAGGTACACAGCATGTACTATGAAGCTGGAGTAGTAGACCCTGGTATCACTGCACAAGCACTGTAGGTACACAGCATGTAATATGAAGCTGGAGTAGTACACCCTGGTATTACTTCACAAGCGCTGTAGGTACACAGCATGTACTATGAAGACTGAGTAAGTACACCATGGTATCACTGCACAAGCCCTGTAGGTACACAGCATGTACTATGAAGCCAGAGTATTACACGCTAGCTACACTGCATGTACTATGTAGGTACGCTGTAGGTACACAGCATGTACTATGAAGACTGAGTAGTACACCCTGGTATCACTGCACAAGCGCTGTAGGTACACAGCATGTACTATGAAGCCAGAGTATTACACCTTAGCTACACTGCACAAACGCTGTAGGTACACATTATGTGCTTTGAAGCTGGAGTAGTAAACCCTAGTATCACTGCAAAAGTGCTGTAGGTACACAGAAGGTGCGATGAAGATGGAGTAGTACACCCTGGCATCACTGCACTAGCACTGTAAGTACACAGCATGTACTATGGAGCCAGAAGTGTACCCCCTGGTATCACTGCACAAGCGTCATAGGTACACAGCATGTACTATGAAGCCGGAGTAGTACACCCTGGTATCACTGCAGAAGCACTGTAGGTACACATCATGTACTATGTAGCCGGAATTTACAGCTTAAAAGATCGACGCGTTTTGACACTTGTGCGTCTTAGTCATGATCAGTTTCCATATTACTTTTCACTCACTATTAAATCACCAGGAATCATGGCATCACCCAAAGACTGCCCATAGAGAGGTGGGTACTCCCCAATCAATCTCCAGTATCATGACAACAGGTGAGTCGAATGGACTTAACCCTTAGTGAACTAAACTTTACATAAACTGTACATTAAACTTTACGTAAACAAAAAATGTTTAAGTTAAAAACAGGAATTTTAAAAACATTTGTACGATGGGATAATCAACTTGTACATGTAGTATTCATGTGAGATTCCATAGACATTGCTATATAAGATTCATCATGTAATACATGGAACACGAAAATACTGTAAACCTAGACATCAGAATGTTAACACTTGTGTAAATGTACATCAGAGAATTCATTACAAATTGCTAAACAAAAAGAAGCAGTATGAACCATACAATATCCCCAATACCTGATTACATGATATTCTTTTTATGTTCACCGGGAATTTAATAATAATATCATAAATCCTTCAAGAGTGTGTGATATTCTCCACTCATTAATCTCACATATATGTATCTCCCACTCATTCCCTGGATGTTATTCTCCCCATCAATTACAGGGTATCAATATGTGTGAATCATATCCGATCTTTTGTTGAGTCCATACGGGATCCTGGTACCCAAAGCAAAGATCCGATATGATTCACGACTTAATAATTTTCCTTTGATACTGCCGCCTCTCTCTGGAGAGAAAACCTTTTCAATCGCCATCCACTTAAAGCCCTCAGTTTTTTTTGTTGTGGTGTTCACGGAAGTGTCTGGACGCTGCAGAAACATTGACCTCTTCATTGTCAGTATCAGACAGATGCCTTCTCATTCGTATTTTCAGCGGTCCTGTCGTATATCCTACATAATGTTTCTGGCAGCGTGTACATTCTATAGCATATATACAGTTATAGGAATTGCAAATCATAAACGTTTGTTTATGTAGGTACACAGCATGTACTATGAAGCCGGAGGAGTACACCCTGGTATCACTGCACAAGCACTGTAGGTACACAGCATGTACTATGAAGCCAGAGTAGTACACCCTGGTACCACTGCACAGGCACTGTAGGTACATAGCATGTACTATGAAGCCGGAGTAGTACCCCCTGGTATCACTGCACAAGTACTGTAGGTACACAGCATGTACTATGAAGCCAGAGTAGTACCCCCTGGTACCACTGCACAGGCACTGTAGGTACACAGCATGTACTATTAAGCAGGAGTAGTACACCCTGGTATCACTGCACAAGCACTGTAGGTACACAGCATGTACTATTAAGCCGGAGTAGTACACCCTGGTACCACTGCACAGGCACTGTAGGTACATAGCCTGTACTATGAAGCCGGAGTAGTACCCCCTGGTATCACTGCACAAGTACTGTAGGTACACAGCATGTACTATGAAGCCGGAGTAGTATGCAGCATGTATTATAAAGCTGGGGTGTTATTCCAGATTAAGTGAAGTTTTCAGAGAGGAGAGGTGAGAGCTCCAGACGTCTGTCTGATGTGTTAGCGTAAGAAAATGGCAAAATGAAGACTTTTTTTGTATAAAAGTGTTTTAATTTTTTAAAATCTATAAAAAAAAAAATGTAATACATTTTTAAATTGGGTATCTGATGATGGTACCAACGCATTGAATATAGAGAATGTGTAATTTGAAACAAAAAAATTTAAGGTTTAAATACAAAACCCACAAAAAAATGGAACAATTGCCTTTTTTTTTTGTAGCCAGTTTGACCTCATTTTAATTTTGTTCCTGCTTCTTTGTACATGTCATGGAATATTAAAGAAAGTGACTGGAAAGTACAATTTGTTACACCGAAAACAAACCCTCAACAAGTTGGAGAGCAGAAAATGGAAACACAAAAATGAAAAAGTGATTAAGGGGTTAAAAAAGAAAGAAAATGTAAATAAAAGAAAAATGGTAGGAAAGAAAGCACCCAAAAAAAACAGAAGTATTTTCAAGAGAAATAAAACTGAAGCTGTACTTGTATAGTTTTATATATGTTAGTTCAGGCAACTAAGAACAAACGTTTTAGAAACTGGAAAGCTAAAAAACTGGATGTGATACAGATCTAAAATAATAATAATTCCTTTATTTATATTGTGCACGCAGATTACACAGCGTTACACAGAGCTTCCCAAATCAGTCCAAATCTATAGCAAATTCTCCACATCCTGCAATACAGTACTAGGAATACTCAGACTATCAAGGGTTAAAGTAGCCCAGGGTGTCTAAACAATGATTAAAAAAAAAAAATAAACAAATAAAAAAAAAAGTAAAAATACCTAAAAATTCTTAGCACCCACTATTCCTTAATTGGATAAAAAAAAAAAATGGTGATTATGTTAGATATCGCATTATCCCCAAATTTCCTGATCTATCAAGATATAAAACATGGTTATTTCCTGTGTGGAAACCGGTAACAGAAAAATAGTGCCCAAATGGCCAAAACCAAACTTTGCCATCATGCAACTCTTCGGAAAATACTAAAAAGTAATGAAAAGGAAGCAATGGAGGGAAATGCAATCTACTGGAAGCAGCACATCACATGGGCAGAAATCTTTGAGCTTCTGGTAATGGTTATTTGAGGGTCAGAGTTAGAAGGGGAGGTCTATAAGGAGGGACTGAGGAGCGGTCACGTACGAGGGGAGGGTTTGGTGCATTAGTAAATACTGGGACATGTGGAGTCGGATTGCGACTGGAGATCAGGGAGAAAGCAGCAATTTTCCTGCCCTTTGTCTGTGAGCTGGTTTTTATATCTGATACTTTGTTGCAGTGGCAGTGTAAGGAGAAGTTCTCAGGGGCAAAACAGTGTGGTAAGAAGGGGTGAACTGGCATTGTGGGGGTACACAGTCCCTGGATTTGTTCTTTACAAATAGCTATGGAGAATTCCTGTAGACAAGGTCCCAGGATGTGTTGAAGTCTCAAGTAAGGTCCCCTGGTCAGCTGCAGTTATGGCTAGGGGCAAGCGAGATCGGGGAGGGACAGTAAGTTCTAGAGGTTCAGTTGCAGTGAATGTGATGCCCTCTAGAACCCCTTCTAGGTAAGTATAAATACAGTCAGCGGTGGCCTTCTCTCCCAAGTCTTTGTATGGTCATTTTTATAGGGTGGCTACTGATGTGTGAGTGGCCATTAATGTCAGAAGATGGCAAGACGAAACAAGACTGACAAGCAACACAGAAAGCGAGGTCAAAGGTCCGGGTCACAACAAGATAGCAGGTATAGTACAAAAGTCCAAGAGGGAAAGTCGTTAGTACAAAGTCGAGATCAGACAACCAGAGTACGGAATAGAATAACAATAGAAAGAACAGAAGGGAATAAGCTGCGATATGTAGTATAACCAGCAAGGTCTGATGGGACTGGGCAGGTATATAAAGCAGATCCTGCCTCCAGCAGTGGACCGGAGCAGGTGTACATTAGACAGTAGTAACCCTTCGCTGGGCAGGGCTGAACTCTAGAGAGCAGGGTGTGGCTCAATCAGTCCAAAAACAGCAGAGGCCTTAGCCACAGTTCACAGACAGGAAACACAAAACAGGCATTATTCTGCCTTCCACAAATAAAAGACGTTACAAAAACAAAATAAAACCTGATATCAAATAAAATCTCGTGATTGTAGAACAAAGCAGAGAAGTAATTGGAGCATGAAATGACATCACTACGAAGTGCAGTTTGTTGCACAGAAAACGAGCCCTCCCATAGCCCTGTACATGGAAAAGTAAAAAAAATATAGATTTTTGATAGTGGGGAATAAAAAATGTAAACAAAAACAAAAAAGAGCTTTATTATTATTCATAATTATTAATATTATTATTTATAATATAATATATTATTACATACTGTAGATACTAAGAATGTATAAACTTTCATAAAAGTCCTCATAAATTTCTTACCTTATTATTCTTCCAATTGTTTGCCGGTGTTTTATAAGTGACTGTAAATTTCCTTTTTGGTGATTCTCGGAAGGTCGCTAAGACTCTTTCTACAAATTCTGCTAAATTATTTCTATATGGACGAATAATCCAAGTTACTAAGTCCCAGTCAAAGAGAACTTCACCACTGGAATCAAAAGAGATTTTATTCCCATTGGGATCCGTGTACATAACATACTTCATGTACTGCCACAACTGCAACACACGGAGATAGAAGGGAAATGATCATCACTCGGTGTTATTAATATCATCATCATCATACACGGAGAATTCTCATCAATATTATCATTAGCCTGAGCGCAACCACTCAACTAAGTGGAATTTGATCTGAACATCAGGAAAACATGTCTTTGCTACAAATGTGAATTTCATTGGGATTTCTGAAAAAAAAAACTTTTCCATTAACGGCGGCTTACACAAGACTGAAAATGAAAATTCCATGAACACCACCCCGGGATGTGCCGCCCAGCAGCACCATGTGGTGGCAATGGGTTCCTCAGATGGTATAAGTCCTGCCCCAATGCCATCTCGGCCATAGGTCAAGAGGCTGACGCTGTGTGCAGACAGAGATTTGGCAATTAGGTTTTAATATGTTAGGAAAAAATAAAAAATTTTGATCATCTTATTCTCGTGTATGGAGTTGTGTAATGTTTTGTTTTTTTGCAGGACGTGATAAGGTTTAAGATTGATACAATTCGCGTATTGTAAGTGTCAGGACTCGCAAATTGTACTGAATGGATCAGGTTTCAGGCCTTTTGCTGGAAAGCCACACCCAGAGTTGCCTGTGATTGACATGTGCCTCTGAACTCGTTTTGCCTGCAGCTGCGGTTTGAGTGATGGACGGCTGAGCCAGTCAGTGCTGGGGGCGGTGTCCATTACTGCCTTATATTCTGCTCAGCCCCTCCATTTGGTGCAGGTTATTGCAGTCTATCTGTGTATCTAGTGCTCTTGCTATTGTGTTTCTGGCTATTCTGTGTACTGACTTCTGCTTTGCCTACTGACCATTCTACTTGCTATACGTATCTGTACCTTTGCCGCCATCTTGGTTTTACCCGGTTTGTTTGACTTCGCTTGTCTGTCTGTATCTGTTGTTTGTCCCTCAGTATCTTTTATCTCCTAGTGTGACCCCACCTTCCTGTCTGTCTAGTGTCGGTTTCTGTTACCAGTGTGAACACTGACCTATATCAGTATCCCGGTTACCTGTCCGCTCCACCATCCAGCAGCTGCCAGACAAAGTAAGTTTTCCCTGTCATCTTGTAGGGTCACTCAGGGACCGTCAGTTAGGTTCCTGATAGTGGGTTCACCCTTACCAGGGCGGTTTATCTGCATTAGGCAGGGCCTTAGTCCTCAGGGACGTCGCAGGGTGAGTTCGCCACGACCTACCTAGTCTGAAAGCTAGCGCCAAGCCTGGTTGTGGTTGCGCGATTGCTGGATAGGTGCTGACAGTAAGACCTTGTGATCATTTTTTATTTTGATAAAATTTATAAAATGATGAAATGCAGCACTTTGGACATATGGGTGCTATTTTCTGTTACTGGGTACACCACTGGGAATACCCGTCTTTATATATTGGTAGACCTGGATCTTAGGGACAAGGAGATACTGAAAATATATAATTTTATTATTTTTGTATCAGTTCTAGGGGAAAGGAGAGATTTTTAATTTTAGTGTTTTTATTTTAATTTTTAAAATATTTTTAGACAACCTAGGGTAATATAACTATAAGGGGTCTGATCAATCCTACCATATACTGTCAGACTACTGTATAGCAGTATATGGCATATTTGCACATGATCTGTTACAATGTGCCATTCTTACAGACTCACAGATGTCATGGCGATGGATCGTTGCTTCATAATGATCACAGCCATTGGCAGCTTTGCCTGTAGCATGTAATGGGTTAACACTAGAGATGAGCGAGTATACTCGTCCGAGCTTGATGCTCGTTCGAGTATTAGCGTACTTGGAACGGCTCGTTGCTTGGACGAGTATTTCCCCTGCTCGAGATCGAGCATTTATTTAAGAAAACAGTGAAGAATATAATTAAAACAGTGAACACAGGATCATTTAAGTGAAGAACACAGTGAAGAACGCATTGAAGAACACATTGCAGATGTTCCGAACATCTGCTAACTTAGCCGAAGACACGAGCGCCGAGCATCACGGAGCGGAAGCTGGATCAGGCATGCAGGAGCAGAGGCTGAAGTGGAGTGGGCATGGAGGAGAGGAGCGGGCATCATGGAGCAGGCATCACAGAGCGGAGATCACGGAGCGGGCATCATGGAGCGGATATGGAGGAGCGGGGGCTGGAGCTGGCAAGGTGGAGCGGAGCAGGCATCACAGAGTGGGCATGGAGGAGTGGAGCAGGCATCACGGAGTGGGCGTGGAGGAGCAGAGCATGCGCTTGAGTGGGCAGGGAGGAGCGGAGAATGGCTGGACCAGGCATAGAGGAATGGAGCGGGCATCACGGAGCGGGCATGGAGGAGCGAAGCGGGGGCTGGACCAGGCATAGAGGAGCGGAGCGGGCATCACGGAGCGGGCATGGAGGAGTGGAGCGGGGGCTGGAGCAGGCATGGGGGAGCGGAGCAGGGCTGGAGTGGGCATGGAGGAGCGGGCATCACGGAGCAGGCATGAAGGAGCGGAGTGGGGGCTGGAGGGGGCATGGAGGAGCGGAGCGGGGCTGGAGCGGGCATGGAGGAGCGGAGCAGGCATCATGGACGAACACCAATGTGACGAACACCGTTCGGCGCGTGTGTCTTCGGATAAGTTAGCAGATGTACGGAACATCTGCAATGTGTTCCTCACTGTGTTCTTTCAATGTGTTCTTTCAGTGAAAACATCTGCAAACATCTGCAATGTGTTCTTCTTTAGTGTTCTTTCAATGTGTTCTTTCAGTGAAAAATGTCTGAGTCTCCCATTGACTTCAATGGGGTTCGTTATTGTTAAGAGCACACGAGCATCGGGAAAAGTTCAACCCAAGTAACAAGCACTCCAGCATTTTAGTGCTCGCTCATCTCTAGTTAACACCTGTGATCGATGCCTACACTGATCGTGGGTGCATGTGATTAATTCATACTGTTGCTGCTAAAGCTGTCCGGTCTATATACCTGGATGCCTTCTGCTGAATTTTTAGCCCAGTGCCCTTGTGCTTTACTGTAACCTGGCACCTCACCTTTTTTGCACGATACAACAATTTTTGAGGAGGTCACTATCATAGTTGATGCAAAATACAGTAAAATACAGCAAAACGCTAATTCATTCTTACCTTCCATTGAAATGTATATGCACTTAGTTTACAACTAGTCAGATTCATAATGTGTAAGGCATGGGCCAGAATATACACTGATACATATGTATAGTATAAGCTTTTATCATTTAAGTCATACTCTGATGATGGAATATTATACATCTCAGTGCAGTTCACTCCGCGATGTCTATAATACCACTGGTAAAAGTAATTTCTATCTTTATCCTTGGTTAGACAATGGAAGAGTTTGAACCAGATCTCCTCCAGCAGTGGATCATCTGGACGGGTTGATGGGTTCACATTCTGAATAGATTCCACCACCAGTGAGATTGTTCTTCTCTTCACCATGAGAGCTAAACTGCAGTTGATAACTTGCATTACATCTCTTCTTGCTTTCAATAAACCGATCCATGACTCGTGGAATATAATGGTGATATTTTCTATAAGAGCTTTAGATTTTCTTATAAATGGAATATAACTTGGTGAATACGGTCCACAGATCACCACAACTTGAGCCGTTTTCTTATCAAGCTCCTCCATTTGCCTCATGGCTTTCTCTTCCTGGCTCAGATTAATAATATACTCAATGCAGATCCTGTGCTTGGCCATCAGGTTACTCAGTTCTTTTACTCCCATCTCATTGCTCCCCTCACCTGTAGTAATAATCCCAACCCAGTTCCATCCAAACTTTACCAGAAACTGAACCATTGCCAGATATCGAGTGGAGTCATCCGGAGAAAAGTAATATGTTGTGGAGGATAAGTCTCTCTCATGTAGGATGGGGTCACTGACTCCATAACTGAGCTGCCAAGACAGAACACAATGGCATAAGAAATACAAACAGGTTCATGTTTTATTTTTCATAATTTTTTACCAAAATTGACCATTTTCAAGGTTTGATAAAGAGCAACTGTTCAAATAATTTTCTTCATTGCAAATCGTTAGATCAAGTATCAAAAGGAGGAACCCAGCCCCCTACACTAAGTAGACGGCAAACTCAAAGGAATTAGAATGTGGACCAATGCAAGTCCTTTTTTCATTTAGAGGAGGAGCTCCCCTGGCAGCCTCAGCTGCATGGGGGACAGCATCTGCCCAATGAAGGGCTTCAGTGGGTGAGGTGAAGAACCGGTGCCGTATACATCATGGAGTACTTGTATCCCTTTTCTCGAAGACAAGAACAAGTTTCAGTAAATTGTGATCGCTGCTTTCTTACCAAGACTGTAAAGTCAGGATAGAAGGATACTCTGCCCTAAGGATAGAGCCTTTGCCCCACAGTAGCCGAGTCAAAAAAGGACTAGGGTTGGCCCCTGGGGGGCCAGAACGAGGTGGTACCTGATGGGCCCTTTCAACTGTAAAAAAAAGGAGAAAAAGTGTCCACAGTCAACACAATTTAACCCTAAGCTTTTTCAGGGGGCTCGAAGGTTGTTCCTTCTTATGTCCTTAACCTCAAACACCCTGTGCTCAGTTTCTGTAATTCCATCCATGGCCTTATGTACATCATGTCTCAGTAGAGAAAAGTCTTGCCTCAGTTCATTGACTTTGGTAGCTAGTTTGGATTGACACAGATTAAAGGGGGCCAGCAGCTCAGCAAACTTGCGGTCCAGTAACGCAGACGGATCGGAAGGGTCGAATTTGTCCTCTGAAAATGCAGGCTGTGGTCGGCTTTGGGAGCCCTCAAACAGAGAGGGGGATAAATCTGGAGGCCGCTGAGGGGAGCAAGGTTGTGTAAGGGAGAATTTCCCCAGTTTTTGAGCAGCATTTGATTGTATTTGCGCCTTGACTGCTTGAAGTGGAGCACACCTGAGCATCTAGTGGCTCCAGTGACTGGAACTGAGGGTCATCTGGAATGGACTCATCATCTGAGGGCAGTGCAGAGGCACATGAAGCCAGTTTAGCCGTCTTCCTCCTATTACCTCCCTCCTATTGAGACAAGACCATGGCAGGCCAAGTAAAGGACAAGAAGCCAGGAAGCAGGACCTGCTGCGGCTACAAGGAGATAAGGAGGAGCGGTTATTTAAAGATGCATCCGTGAGGGGCAGTACCGTAAGTGGACCATGAATATAAGTTAATTTTTCTGGCTGAAGGCAACATTCTCACTTTATAAAGACATGTCCGGCACACAGGCAACTGGCCATATAATAATAATATTAATAATAATAATCTTTATTTATTTAGCGTTCTCAAATCATAAAGATTCGTACAGATCATAAAGGTATTTCTTCTTGTGGTTTCATATCGATTTGCCTGGTGACAGGTTCTCTTTAAGCAGAAAACTTTGTATTAATGGTATATTATCTCAACATCCAATATGCTGCCATCTTTAAAAGATCGCTGCTTCTACTGCCTCCTGTAGGTTGTCTTATAGCCTGTTCTATACTGAACATTTTCATACTCCTGTGGTTTGCATATATGAAATATTGAGTAGCATCTCCGATATTTCTGTTTGTCGGGGTCCCAATATCACCCAAGTGTTCAAGGATCGTGGCTTCCCGTTTTCTGCTTGTATATCCTATATAAATGAGATTACATTCATCACAATTAATAATGCTAATTACAAACAATGACACTGATATTTCTTTAGTTCCTATAACTTGTTTTTCAGAGACACATAACTGCTGGCCTCACATCGTGTGGTGCAACAACGGTTAAAAATAGAGATGAGCGAGCAATAAAATGCTCGAGTGCTCGTTATTCCAGTCGAACTTTTTCCGATGCTCAATGGGAAACTCAAGCATATTTCAAGGGGACCAGGCTCTGCACAGGGAAGCTTGGCCAAAAACCTGGAAACCTCAGAAAATGATGAAAACACCACGGAAATGGACAGGAAACAGCAGGGGCAGCATGCATGGATGCCTCTGAGGCTGCTTAATCGCACCATTATGCCAAAATTATGGGCAACAGCATGGCCATGACAGAGTGACCGAATGAAGCTAGATGGCATCTAAAACACCCAATAATTGACCCTGCCACTATAGGGGACGGCATGCGGAGGCAGCGGCAGCAGGCTAGAGAGTGGCATGGCGGCATACTAAAAATGGAATCTGGCTTCAAACCAATTTACAAAAATTCCTTTTGGCGAGGATAACGTGTAGCACTGTACATATCAGTATTTGGCCTTGATATGGCGGCAGAGAGGAACCAAAGGAGGTGAGCAAGAAGCGCTGAAATGATTTCCTATGTGAACCAAAGGTTAACGGTATATTTAGTCGATAACACAGCATGGCGGCGACAGAGTGACTAAATTCCATAACGTATCTAGTGAAACACCCGAAAAATGAGCCGGACACAGCTCGTTTGCTAAGGGGACGACATGTGGAGGCAGCTATGGAGACGACTTTTGGAGGCAGCTATGGAGACGACATGTGGAGGCTGCTATGGAGACAACGTGTGGGGGCACCTATGGAGACGGCGTCTGGAGGCTCCTATGGAGACAATTAAATTTGGATAGTGCCTGTATGTGGCAGTCTAAAAAAGTTTTCAAAACAGAGGACCGGGTAGGTGGCCCTCCATAAAAATTAAATAGATAGAGTACCTGTATGTGGCACTCCCAAAACAGTTGCAATACTCAGGACCCTGAACGTGGCCCTCCATAAAAATGTAATACATAAAGTACTATAGCTATAGCCAGTTGGCCTTGGCAAAAAATAGCCAGTTGCCTCTGCTTTAGTGTACAAAGAGGAGGAGAAGGAGAAGGAGGAGAATGAGGAGGGGGAGTGCATACATGAGAATAATTCAGGTTGAGCTGCTTTTACTTGGTGGAGAATGAAAATGAGAAATCCATGCTTGATTCATCTTGATAAGCGTCAGCCTGTCAGCGCTGTCAGTCGAGAGGCATGTATGTTTATCGGTGATGATGCCACCAGCTGCACTGAAAACCCGCTTTGACAACACGCTAGTGGCAGGGCAAGCAAGAACCTCCAAGGCGTACAGCGCCAGTTGGGCCCAGATATCCAGCTTTGAAACCCAGTAGTTGTAGGAAGCTGTGTGATCATTTAGGACGATGGTATGGTCAGCTACGTACTCCCTCACCATCCAGGAGAGTGGGGTATAGACATCTAAACGCTATGCATGGAGACATTGGTGGACGCTGTGGAGGATCGTGGAGGCGAAGGTGTGTTTTTTGAGCGGGAGTTGTTTGTGCCGGGGTCCTGGGCAGGGCGCTGACTAGCAGAGGCAGCAAATGACACCTCTCCTTATCGTCCGACACCTCTTTACACACTACGGCAACAATGTCATCATCACCCACAGACTGCGACCGTCAGAAAACCTGGGCATCGAGAAAGAGCTCAGCAGCAACCTGAGGAGAGGTTTGTGATTCTGAGTAGAGTCCAGAAAACAGTTCCTCAGAGTATGCCGGATCAAATTCCAAATTTTCCTGGGAGGGGGCAGAATGGGGGGAAGGAGGTCGAGGTGGAGGAGCTGGAGGAGTGCTGATTTCGGTGACATGGGTGGACTGCGTTGAAGACTGACTGGTGGACAAATTACTTGAAGCATTGTCCGTAATCCAAGACATCACCTGTTTGCACTGTTGTGGCCTCAACAGTGCTCTACCAAGAGTCCCAGTAAGTTGAGACATGAAGCTAGGGAGTGTAGCTCTGCTGCGTTCCCCTGCTCGCTCATCAGCAGGTAGAGTCTCACCCCACCCAGGACCACAGTAGTAATTAGATGCCCACGCCCTTGTCCTGTACCCTTAGCCCTCGGGTTCAACATTTTCCAAATAAAAGTCTATTTTATAGACAAAAGAGAAATATAAACTGTAATTTTTTTATGTTTGTTTTTTTTTGGATTTATAGAAGAACAAAACGTGCAGAAGAAATCAGACAGCAACCTCAGAAGATGATTGTTATGGCTAGTTTCTTACCAATACAGACAATTTTTTTTAAATGTCCTGGTACTATGTGAACAAAAACCGTATTAGATTACGCCACACGTGAGGTACAGTACGCTTTACCGGCAGAGAGAATGTGGATTGGGATTTCTGGAGACTAGCTTGCTAAACAGTAGCAGGCAGACTATGCTAGATGAAATTGCATTTGCACCACTGACAGCACACAAAAGGTTTTTGTGCTGTGACTTTCACTTGTGAAAAAAAAAAATAGGCAGACTATGCCTAATTCAATCAAACCCCCAATAAATTGTCCCACTTAGCTGTTTGAAATGGATATGTGTATGACTAAGAGCCAAAAATAATGTTCGCAAGTCTCCCTTCAAATTCGTCAAAATATGGTAGTAGCTGCACTACTAGTGCCAGCATGCCCAGCCACAAGCTAATTTATAACTCTATTGTAGCCCTAAAAAGGGCTGTTGGGTTCTTGTAGACTCACTCCTGCCTAACAGTAAGCTAATAGAACACCCTAACGCTCTCCCTGCAGCAGCAGCAGCTCTCTCCCTAGCGGCATCCAGACAGAGAATGATCCGAGCAGCGCGGGCAGGGGCTAGTCTATTCCAGGGTCACCTGATCAGGCCAGCCAACCACTGCTATCGACGTGTAAGGGTACCACGTCATGCTGGGTGGAGTGCAGAGTCTCCTGGCTTGTGATTGGCTCTGTTTCTGGCTGCCAAAAATCTAAATGCCGCGAGATACCATTTTCTCAAGTGGGCAAAATATTCATCTGAGCAACGAGCATTGCGAGTATGCTAATGCTCGAACGAGCATGTTCGCTCATCTCTAGTTAAAACCTTTTCAATTTAATCTAATTTAGGTAGAGTTTTGTTTAACATTTTTATAGAATGGGGACAATTGACTGCCTATTCATAGTCTATTTTTGGGGACAATCCTTCCACCATTTTTAGAATAACTTCCACTCTTCAACAAAGTTTTGCTGATCCAGCACTTACAGGGAACCTGTCAGGCACATCTTGCCCCCCAAACTGAAGGTTTACTTTGGTAATCCAAGTAGGAGACAAACTTCTCCTGTAACATTGGCGAACCAATAGTCCACTTTTATATTGGCGATCCAGGCCTAGCGGTTTTCATTTGTTCTTGTGTCTACATTATGTTTAGATGTTTCATTTCAGGTAGAGGGACACGAACAGGTAACATTGGTACACGGTGGAGTATCGTGTTATACTGTGTGCCAAGGCCTTGATGTTTGGAATGGTGACACAGCTCTGCTTGAGAGGATGAAGAAGAATTAACAATATAAAACCTATATTAACCCTTACATGACTCAGCCCTTTTTTGTTTTTGTTTTTTTACTCCTCTCATTCCAGAAGTGCTTACTTTTTTAGTTAGCATGGCGGCACCCATTGGAAGGTAAGTAAGGTGCTGCGATCAAGTTCGACCGTGGCACTTAAAGGGGTTTTCCCAGGAAAGGAAATTCTGAAATTTAAATCCCCTAGTTATGCTAACACAATAAAGATCATTTTTATCTCTTTAACGTTTTACTTAGTTTTATTGCTGTTTTAGCTCCTATCACTCAGTGGTGGTCACTGCAAAATTCCAGGGTGTGGGCGGGGACTCTGTAAGCAGATACATTATGACCAAAAAAAAAAGAAAAAAGACAGCAACCCATGCAATTACCAAAAGCTGTTTTGTTTGATGCACGCAGCCCAGGGTCCTAGTGGGCAGGATCCATAGTCCAAGACAAAAAAAGATAGAAGGCCACAGCATCCAATATGATGAAAAAAGGTTAAACCTTTATTCAGACAGGCATAGAAAAAACTGCAACGTTTCGATTCACCATGAATCTTTGTCAAGCAAAGATTGACAAAGATTCATGTTGAATCGAAATGTTGCAGTTTTTTTTGCCTGTGTAAATAAAGGTTTAACCTTTTTTTCATCATATTGGATGCTGTGGCCTTCTCTCCTCTTTTGTCAGATACATTATGATCCACCAAGTTCTGTGAGCTGACAAAGTGGTTAGATTATTAGTGTACAAGGTTTATATACACTTTCATTTACCTTCTGAACATTGTATTGAACTAGTAACTGACACATAGAAAGAGGGATGAGATAAATCAGAGATGATGAGACCCATGAGATACATATTACACACAATGACACAGTCAGCTCTACTACATCTCTGAAATTCCACAACACACTGCTACATCTGCTGTGCCTTCCTCCCCCTCCCCAGATAAAATCTGTAGCTGTACACTCCTCATGCTGCCACTGGCAGGACGTCAGTGTATGTGTCTGTGTATCAATGTGTGAGCTCTGTCCTGGAGTGGGAGGAGCTAGAGGCAGAGAGTCGAGAGAGAGACAGAAATCTCAGATCCACGGTGAACTGAGATAGCTTCCCCCACCCTAAGAAGTAACAGGGTTCCGTCTAGGGGCAACTGAAATTGTGTACACCAAGACTGATGGAGACAGGTTGGAATTATATCTGTGAAATGCTGTATTTTTGTTAATAACGGTGATTAGAGAATGTATTATATTGTTATCCTCAGTCTATTTAAGAAACTCTTTTTCGTGGAAATACCCCTTTCAATAGGTTAAATGCCGCGATTGGTGCCAGTACCAACAGGCGGGTGTCAGCTCTATTATACAGCTGACATCCTCTGTGTATGGAGACAGCTCAGCCTGTGAGCTCTCTCCATACACCCCCGCAGCATCAGGACTTAATAGTTTCCTTTACAAAACTGTCGTTGACAAGGAAGTAATTGGAGAAGCAATGCACTAGGGCAATTTATCACTGGATCAATGTTGTTCGTGTTCTATGGCTGAAGTCCAGCTGGTCAGGAAAAGGCGTTCCAGAAGAAAACAGACCATGAAGAGCACTGCGCCAACAGCAGTAATGGCCATGGAATGGGTAAGTATGGATCTTTCTACACTGCTGAAGTCAACAAAAAACAGTACATTTGACCCAGTGCCAACACATCATACAAGTTATGCTTAAATTAGGCTACTGAACGGCTCCACATACTGGCAAAACATATTTATGTTTATTATGTGATGCTGTGAAAGCCAGAACATTGGGGCACATTTACTTAATGGGTCAGAAGAGTTCACAGATGTCCAACAACAATGCCCTGTGCCGTGATTCACTAAGATCGTGCGCCCGATATCCTGCATGTGTCACTTCCCCGATCATGTCCGTCGGACTACACCTTCTTCCTGGTGTATGTAAGTGCATTGTCTTGCGACACAATATGAATGTTAAATCCTGCACTCAGTCCAAATCAGTCTGATCGTCCGACGATACGCCCCCCCCCCCCCCCAATTTCTGTCGCATAAAAGCCGCTGCATCAAAATCTGATCGTGTGGGACACAATCCCCTTCTAAATACCTGTCAGATTTGTGCAATCCATGAAAATGACAGAAACTCTGACGAAAGTGCGGCCGCGGACCCTAAGTCAATAAGCCCCATTGGGTTTTTGGATGAAGTAAAAAATGCCCAGATGCTCAATGCAAATGTTGCATCATAACTGTTTGTGCGTTACAGACACAACTGGCAGAGAGAGCTAATGTGGAATCAAAACTGAAGGAAATTGGAAAGCACAATGCTGATATTCCTAGGCTGAGATCAATAGATTTAAAGATCAGGCAGCATCTACTGATGCAGCAAACTTGCATCTCAACTGATATCTAGCTTGCAAGACATCATTATAATATTTCCAAAATGGTGTTGGCCTTTACTTCAAAGTCAAGGCTGGAGTCCTCAGAAGTTTTGCCATCTGCAGGCCACAGATCCGACAGTGATCCTAGCCAGAAAGCTAAAGGTAAAACAATGCTTTCTGGTATTGAAAGAACAAGCTAATGTAGAATTGTTAGCAATGGCAGTTTAAAATATGAGACAACCTAAACTGCCCTAAGTCAAGCATGAAATGTATTGTATGTTTTTCTTGAGGTGGCTTAGGTCATAAAGCTAAGCTTTGCAAATGGGCAATACCCAGAGTATTTTAATTTTCTACATTAAACTTGTTTCCTGTTGTTTCCTAATTCTTTCTGCTAAACCTCTCCCTGGTCTAACCCCCAGAAAAAGATTATATTCTAAGCTTTTTCTTGTAAATAGCCCTATTATTCTTCGTTTATCTATACAAAATTATGTGATCCATCTGGAGCAGTGTTTCCCAAATAGTGGGTCGCCACCCCATTGGGTGTTAAATGATTGTTTCATAGGGGTTCTCCGTCATTTTGTTTCTGCCCGACAAGACAACTGGCCCACTCTGTTGCCATGCGCGGATTTCTCCTATAATTCCTTGGATTCCGATTCTTCTGGCTCCACCCCTTCTTAATTTTCAATGGACAGCATCCTTGTCTACCATTCTTCTACCGGATCCTGCTGTAGAGGAGTTGGTCAGAGATCTTAAATCCATCTTGGAGCAGACTCGTCTCTCCTTACTTCAGGCATCTGCCCAAACCAAGACTAGAGCAGATGAAAAGCACAAACCTCCTCCCATTTTCTCTACAGGGGATAAAGTGTGGCTGTTTGGATGAAGATTCCCAGCTACAAGCTTGGTCCTCGCTTCCTGGGTCCATTCGAGGTATTGAAACGCATTAATCCTGCGTCTTCCTCCCACTATGCATATCCAAAAATCCTTCCATGTCTTCCCGCTGAAACCTGTCATCCTGAATCGCTTCTCTTGCCAAGTACCTCCACCTGCTCCTGAAGCTGGTGCTACTGATATCTATGAGATAAAAGAAAACCTTGATATGAAGTCAGAGGAAAGTGATTCTATCTTGTCGACTAGAAGCGATTCGGGCCAGAGTAGAGATTCCGGGAGTCGGAGGACAATAACTTGGACCATGGTCTTCTACAGAAATTCATCTGGTCCAAGAAGAGGGGTAAGCCGAAGGGGAAGGGTACTTTCACAGGCTCACCCATGCTCCTCTGCCTGCGTGCGTCTCACCTGCCCGGGCTCCTCTTCCAACTCACTGCGCTGTCCGCGTGCCTGATTGTTGTGCCTATGACATAGAGAAAGCTCCCCTACGATATATCCATGAGTATTCCTGCATTCCTGTGTGTTTCTGCTCCTAAGTTCTTATGTTCCTGTGCTTCTCATGTTCTCATGTCCCGTGTTCCTGCGTTCCTGTTCCCGTGCTCCTGTGTGTTCCTGTCCATACATGTGTTCCCGATTCTTTTCTGCCTGGACCTCCCGTTGCTGACCCTGGATTGGGCTTGACCTTGCATCTTTGACACCTGCCCTGACCCCGTGCCTGAATTTGACCACGAGACTGTTTCCTGCAAAGGTACCTTGACCTTGGCTGCTACCGGGGGCTAGTCGCACCTGTGGATCCACTTGGTGGTAGCCTGTGACAGGAAGAGAATCCCGCTTTGCGGCGGGCTCTGGTGAAAGCCAGATGCCACTTAGATTCTGGTCCCAGGTGTCGCCTAGTTCCACCTCCCGTGGTGGTCCAGAGGATCCACTGACCCCGAATCCTGACAATATGCTTACAATATATATAGCATTTGTCTGCTACTTTAGTTGTAAAACAAAGGTTTTTTACAAAAGCCAATACAGGCTCCATCTTCTCTGGCAATTTCACACACCCTAAAGCAATTCTACCTTGCCTCCCTGCTTCTTATGGGCTCATTCTCTCACTCTCTACTGACATCTCAACATTTTCTCAATTTTTCTGTAGAAACCTCCAATCCTGAGAAATCAGTGATATGTTTCAGCAGGTATAAACATTATTGTCACATAAACGCTTCTACATCTGAAGATTCCACTTACCTGTGTGAACTTATACAGGCCGAGTAGTGGGAGCATGGTGTGACTGGTGTGATATTTAGTATCAATTGCAAAAGCAGCCACTTCCCCGTGATTCCTACAAGAGTAATTGGGAACCCAATAGTATCTTCCTGATAGGATCCTGAAGACGGCGTGAGCAGTCAGCAATGAATCTCTACACGTATCAATGATGTGATATCCCAGAGTAACATTAGGGAGAAGATCATGATCCTTATTAATCTCATCAACGGCAAAGATGAATGACAAGACACTTCTGTAGTTTTCAATTTCAACACTGGAAAAATTATCAATATAAAACAAATAATAACATGAAAACAAGATCTAACATGATTTGGAGACAACTCAGGGCCCAGAGCCCCCTCCATAAAGAGCAGGTTTTGGATGTAATATAGATTAAAAGGGTTTGCCCATGAAAGAAAATTCTCAAAGTTCAATCTTTTAGTGATGTTTACACAATAAATATCATTTTAACCCCTTACTTTACAATTTTGTTCAGTTTTATCTCCGATCACCCAGTGATGGTCAGTGTAAGATTCTAGAGTTTGAGCAGACACTCTCTAAGCAGACACTTCATGATTCCTCTAGTTATGCGTGCTGACAATGTGGTTAGATAATCAGGGTACAGGTTTATTTACACTTATTTAGCTTCTGAACATTAACTAGTAACTGAAACATAGAAAAAGAGATGAGACAGATCAGTGATGAGTGAAGATGAGATAAATTAGATTATCTTATCTGCCTGTAGCTTTACTATCCACAGGATTAGAGATGAGCGAGCATACTCGTCCGAGCTTGATGCTCGTTCGAGCATTAGCATACTCGCAACTGCTCGGTGCTCGGACGAGCATTTCGCCCGCTCGAGAAAATGGCATCTCGCGGCGTTTAGATTTTTGGCGGCCAGAAACAGAGCCAATCACAAGCCAGGAGACTCTGCACTCCACCCAGCATCACGTGGTACACTTTCATGTCGATAGCAGTGGTTGGCTGGCTTCATCAGCTAACCCTGGAATATACTAGCCCCTGCCCGCGGTGCTTGGATCATTCTCTGTCTGGATGCCGTTAGGAATAGAGCTGCTGCTGGTCAGGGATAGCATTAGGGTGTTCTAGTAGATTAATATTAGGCAGGAGTGATTCTCCAAGAACCTTACTGTTAGGCAGGAGTGATTCTCCAAGAACCTTATTGTTAGGCAAGAGTGATTCTCCAAGTACCCAACAGCCCTTGTTAGGGCTACATTAGTGTTTTTCAAAAGTTAACCCCTTAAGGACGCAGCCTGTTTGCAGGTTAAGGCTCGCAACTTTTTTTTGAAATTTGACCAGTGTCTCTTCCTGTGGTAATAACTTTTGAACACTGTTACTTATCAAAGCGATTCTGAGATTGTTTTTTCCCCACATGTTGTACTTCATTTTAGTGGTAAATTTTGGCTGATAAGTTTTGCGTTTATTTACAAAAAAAAGAAAAAAATGATGAATTTTTAGAAAAATTTGCCATTTTCGAAATTCAAAATCACCGCGTTTTCAGGCAGATAGATTTACCACCTAAATAACTTGCAGAATAACATTTCCCATTTGTCTACTTTACATTTTCAGAATTTTTGAAATGTTTGGATAATTTATTTTGACGTCAAGCGGCCTACAAATCGAATAGCGATTTTCCGTATTTTCGGAATTGACTATTTTGGGGATAAATACTGTTTGAAATCAAATTTTACATATTTAGCAACAAAACCCCCTATATAACCAACCCATTTTCAAATCTGCACCCCTCAAACTATCAGAAACAGCATTTACAAAGATTGTTAACCCCTTGAGATCTTCATAGTAATTGAATCAAAATGGCGGTGAAATTTAGAATGTCGGTTATACGTTCATTTAGCCCTAAAATTTACACATTTCCAAAAGATAAAAAGAGAAAACTCACCATAAAATTTGTTCTACAATTTCTCCTGAGTGCAGCGACCCTCCACATGTGGACATTACTTGTGTTATGGGGGCACAGCAAGGTGCAGAAGGGAAGGAGCACCCTGCAGCTGCCAGGATTTTAGTTTTCTGGTTGCCCCCTTTTGAAGGCTATAAAATTTTCGCTTTTCCGTTATTTGGGCCATGTGACGGCATTTTTTTTGCGGGACGAGATGCTTTTTCCAGTGTTGCCATTTTGAGGTTGGTATCTCCTATTGTTGAAAATTTTCGAACTTTTTTTGAGGTCATGAGTAGAAAAGCATCAATTCTGTACTGGATTTTTTACTTTTTTTTTTTTTTCGTGTACACCGTATAGCCTAATAATCCGTTATCTTTATTCTATGAGTCGATACGATTACGGGGATACCAGACATGAATATTTTTTCTTATGTTTTACTAAATTTACCAAATAAAACCCTAATGTGGGGAAAAATCTATCATTTTTGCATCGCTGTCTTCCAAGTGGCATAACATTGTTACGTTTTTGGCTACAGAGCTGGTCGATGGCTTGTTTTTTGCGAGACATGTTTTTCTTTGCAACAATATCATTCTGGAGTACATATGTTTTGTTGATCACTTTTTATTGCATTTTTAGTGGGATATAATAGGTAAAAATCATAATTTTTGGGGGGTTTTAAAGTTTTTTTTTTACGGCGTTCATCATATGGGTTCAATAGTTATTTCGTTTTATTCTATGGATTGTTACGGACGCGGTGATACTATATATGTGGGGTTTGTGTTATGATTTAGACTTTTTTGAGCGTTATATGTCTCTTTATATGTTTTGGGGCTTATGGGCATTTTTAGTGATTTATAAAGTAATTTTTTATTGAAAAACATTTTTTTTTACTTTTTTTTACATGATCCACCATGGGATATGAACAAGCAATCATCTGATTGCTTGTTCTTGATAATACTCTGCAATACTAATGTATTGCAGGGTATTATCAGTGCCAGCCTATGCAGATGCATAGGCTGACACTTTGCCTTTAAGATGACGTCACAGACGCCATCTTAAAGGTAAACCCTCCAGGCTTCTCTGGGGTCCCGATCGGACCCCAGAGGTGCCAAAACAGCGATCGCCCCCCCCCCGAAAACGGTGCGGGGGGGTCGATCGTGGGGTAAAGACCCCCAGAAGGCATGTTAAATGCCGCGGTCGCGTTGAACGCGGCATTTAACGGGTTAACTGGGTGTTAGCCGGGGATGTCAACGGTAGATTACCGTTGAAATCCTGCGGCTAACGATGCCGGTTCTGCTGCTATACAGCGCTGAACCGGCATCGTCTCTGCGCAGTAGCTGTGCTGCGCTGAGCGCTATTCGCGGGACTCAGCGCAGTACAGCTACGGCGCAGAGCGCTAAGGGGTTAAAGTGACAGACTCAGTCACAGCACAAAATCCTTTTGTGGGCTGTCAGTGTAGGTTAGAAACTAGCCATAGCACTCAAGTTATGTGGTTGCTGTCTGATTTCTTCTGCACGTTTTGTTCTATAAAAACAAAAAAAAAACACAAAAAAGACCAAAACAAAAAAATACCTTTTGTATTTCTGTTTTTGTCTATAAAATAGACTTTAATTTTGAAAATGTTGAACCCGAGGGCTAGGGGTAGAGGAAGAGAGCGTGGGCATCCAAATACTGCAGGGGTCAGAGGCCGTGGTCCTGGGCGGGGTGAGACACCTCCTGCTGATGAGAGAGCAGGGGAATGCCGCAGAGCTACACCCCCTAGATTCATGTCTCAAGTTACTGGGACTCGTGTTAGAGCACTGTTGAGGCCAGAACAGTGTGAATAGGTGATGTCGTGGATTGCGGACAATGCTTCAACTAATTTGTCCCCCAGTCAGTCTTCCATGCAGTCCACCCTTGTTACCCAAGTGAGCATTCCTCCAGCTTCTCCACCTCAACCTCCTTCCCCCCAGTCTGCCCCCTCCCAGGAAAATTTGGCATTTGAGCCGGCATACTCTGAGGAACTGTTTTCTGGATCATTCCCAGAGTCACAAACCACTTGTCCAGTTGCTGCTGAGCTCTTTCCCGATGCCCAGGTTTTCCACCGGTCGCAGTCTGTGGGTCATGATGACATTGTTGACGTAGAGGAAGAAGTGTGTAAAGAGGTGTCGGACGATGAGGAGACACGGTTGTCAGACAGTGGTGAAGTTGTTGTCAGGGCAGGAAGTCTGAGGGGGGAGCAGACTGAGGGATCGGAGGATGATGAGGTGACAGACCCAAGCTGGGTTGATAGGCTGGGTGAAGACACTGCTTCTGAGACAGAGGCGAGTCCTATACGAGAACAGAAGAGGCAGGGGTGGGGCAAGACGGAGAGGCAGGGCCAGAGCTGGTGCATCAGCGCCAAATGCTTCACGTAGTGAAGCTCCCGTGGCGAGGGCTAGATTTTCTGAAGTCTGGAGGTTCTTTAAAGAAACAGCGGATGACCGACGGAATGTGGTGTGCAACCTGTGCCACACCATGATCAGCAGGGGTTCCTCCACTACTAGCTTAACCACCACCAGTATGCGCAGGCATATGAGTGCTAAACACCCCACTCAATGGAACCAAGGCCGGTCACCTCCGGCCGGGCACACCAATGCTCCTTCCCCAGTGTCATTTGCTGCCTCTGCTAGTCAGTCCCCTGCCCAGGACCCCGGCACAAACACCTCCCGCTCGAAAACCAAACCTTCACATCCACAATCCTGCACAGCGTCCACCAATGTCTCCATGTGCAGCGTTCAGCTGCAGCGCAAGAGGAAATACAGTTCCAACCACCCACACGCCCAAGCCCTCAACGTCCACATCTTCAAATTACTCAGCCTGGAGATGCTGCCCTATAGGCTGGTAGAGATGGAGGCCTTTAACAACCTCATGGCAGTGGCCGCCCCTTCAGTATTCGGTCCCCAGCCGCCACTACTTTTCCCAATGTGCCGTCCGAGCCCTGCACCAGCACGTGTCAGACAGCATCACCCGTGCCATGCCCAACGCCGCTTCTGACAAGGTCCACCAAACCATGAACACGTGGACAAGTGCTGCCGGGAAGGGCCACTATATTTTGCTGACGGCACATCGGCCTACTATGCCTCCTCCTCCTCCCACCCCTTTTCCACCTTCTCCTCCAAATTACCATCCGTGGGCATGGCACCATCAGTCGGTAGCTCTAGGAGCAGCAGCAGTGCCGTCGCTAAGCGACAGGAGGCGGTGCTCAAACTGCTGAGCCTAGGCAATAAAAGGCACACTGCCCAAGAGCTATTACAGGGCATCACAGACCGATTTGTGGCTGGCACCGCTGAACCTGAAGCCAGGCATGGTTGTGTGTGACAATGACTGTAATCTGGTGGCGGCTATGCAACTCGACAGACTGACACATGTGTTCAATCTGATAGTTCAGTGGTTCCTTAAGACATACCCCAATCTGTCTGATTTGCTCACGAAGGTGCGCCGCATCTGTGCGCATTTAAGTCGACCAAAGATGCTGCCACTCTCAGGGCAGCGCAGCGCCGCCTCCAACTGCCCGCTCACCGACTGTTTTGCGACGTGCCTACGAGAAGGAATTCTACATTAACCATGTTATCCAGAGTTTACCAGCAGCGCAGAGCGATTGTAGACTGCCAGATGTCAACTTCCACCAGAATTGGTAGTCAGGTCAGTCAGCTTTCTCAAGTCTACAATGAAGAGTGGACGTGGATGTCTGATATCTGTCAGGTGCTGAGTAACTTTGAGGAGTCAACACAGATGGTCAGTGGCGATGCCGCCATCATCAGCCTCACCATCCCACTGCTGTTGAAAAACTCTCTGGTCAGCATGAAGTTGGAAGCTTTGCGTTCATCACAAGAGACGGGGGAAGAAGATTCCCTTGTTGATAGCCAGAGCACCCACCGGTCTTTTTCTCAGTGCGTGTCTGAGGAGGTGGAGGAGGATGAGGAGGAAGAGGAGGAGAATGTTGGCGAGAGAGAAGAGGGGAGCATTGTTCAGTCCTTCACTGTTCAGCGTGTATGGGCAGAAGAAGAGGAGTTGGAGGAGGAGGAAATGGAGAGTCAGGCCAGTGAGGGGAGTGAATCCTTGAGCATTGGGACTCTGGTGCATATGGCAGATTTCATACTAGGCTGCCTATCCCGTGACCCTCGCGTTCAAAGAATTTTTTACACCACCGATTACTGGGTATTCACTCTCCTGGACCCACGGTACAAGCAAATTGTTTCCACTCTCATCCCTGTAGAGGAAAGGAGTGTGAGAGTGCATGAATACCAGCAGGCCCTGGTGCCAAAGCTGAAACAGAATTTCCCTTCTGACAGCGCTAGTGGCAGAGGGCGTACTTCTGCGGGACAAGTAGCGAGGGACAGTAGGCGAGAGAGACAGCTTGTCCAGCACTGGCAGGGGTACGCTTTACAAGGCCTTTGCCAGTTTTATGTCACCCCAGCAAGACACTGTCACCTGTCCCCAGTCTCGGCAGAGTAGGGGTGATCTTTACAGAAAGATGGTGAGGGAGTATGTAGTTGACCATACCATCGTCCTAAATGATCACACAGCTCCCTACAACTACTGGGTTTCAAAGCTGGACATGTGACTCGAACTGGCGCTGTACGCCTTGGAGGTTCTTGCCTGCCCTGGCGCTAGCGTGTTGTCAGTGTGGGTTTTCAGTGCAGCTGGTGGCATCATCACCGATAAGCATACATGCCTGTCGACTGACAGCGTTGACAGGCTGACGCTTATCAAGATGAATCAAGCATGGATTTCTCATGATTTCCATTCTCCACCAGGTGAAAGCAGCTCAACCTGAATAATTCTCATGTATGCACTCCTCCTCCTTATTCTCCTCCTTCTCCTCCTCTTTGTACACTAAAGCAGAGGCAACTGGCTATTTTTTGCCAGGGCCAAATGGCTCGAGCTATAGTACTATATCTATTTAATTTTTCCGGAGGGCCACCTACCTGCTCCTCTGGTTTGAAAACTTTTTTGGACTGCCACATACAGGCACTATCCAAATTTAATTGTCTCCATAGCAGCCTCTACATGTTGTCTCCATTGCTGCCTCCACACGTTGTCTCCATTGCTACCTCCAAAAGTCATCCACATAGCTGCCTCCATACAAATGAGTTGTGTCCGGCAAAATTTTTGGTTGTTTTAACGTCTTCCACATCAAACTTGTTAACTTTGTTGCCACCCTGCTGTGTTATCCGCAAAATACACCGCCAAACTTATAAACCGCCATCTCTTTACGTTCCCCACCCCCACCATAACCCGGCCAATTACTTATAAGAACAGTACTACTCTTGATCTTACACAAAAGGTTTTTAGAAATGCTGTTTGTAGCCCCCACCTGCTTTGAAAATTATAATCTTTTCAAAGTAAACGCTTCGGGCCCCCAGGTCCATTTTGGGTGGGGAGGAGCCGAGAGGCAGGGGCTTGGACAGGCGAAAGCTCGCCTGTCAGCGGACCGCCAGCTCAATCCCAACATCCAACTAACATCGTTTGAACTGCAGCAACTTTAATCTACTACTATAACCTTTTACCTCTAAAATCTATCTTTTCACTCCTCTTTTCTCACCTCCTTACGTTCACCTCGGGTGCCATAACCATCCCCATTGCCTCCACACGTCGTCTACATAGCAGCCTCCAAATGCCGTCTCTGTAGCTGCCTCCACACGTTGTCTCCATAGCAGCCTCCACATGTCGTCTCCATAGCAGCTTCCAAAAGTCGTCCCCCTAGCAAACGAGCTGTGTCAGGCTCATTTTTTGGGTGTTTCACCAGATACGTTATGGAACTTGGTCACTCTGTCGCCGCCATGCTGTGTTAACTAAATATATCGTCAACCTTTTGTTCACATAGGAAATCATTTCAGCGCTTCTTGCTCACCTCCTTTGGTTCCTCTCTGCCGCCATAACCATGCCAAAAACTGATATGTACATTGCTACACGTTATCCTCGCCAAAATGAATTTTTTAAATTGGTTTGAAGCCTGAGTCCATTTGGGGTATGTTGCCATGCCACTCTCTAGCCTGCTGCTGCTGCCGCTGCCTCCGCTTGCCGTCCCCTATAGTGTCAGGGTCAATTATTGGATGTTGTAGATGCCATCTCGCCTCACTCGGTCACTCTGTCATCGCCATGTTGTTGCCCATAATTTTGGCATAATGGTGCGATTAAGCAGCCTCAGAGGCATCCATGCATGCTGCTCCTGCTGTTTCCTGTCCATTTCCATGGTGTTTCCATCATTTTCTGAGGTTTCCAGGTGTTTGGCCAAGCTTCCCTGTGCAGAGCCTTGGTCCCCTTGAAAAACGCTCGAGTCTCCCATTGACTTCAATGGGGTTCGTTATTCAAACCGAGCACTCAAGCATCGGAAAAAGTTCGACTTGAGTAACGAGCACTCGAAGAAATATTAGTGCTCGCTCATCTCTACACAGGATGTGTTGATGTGTTGTTGTTTGCTGAAAGGAAGTCAGTGTGTGTCTTCGTGAGCTCATCCTGGAAATGCAAGGGTGGGGGCTGGAGTGCAGAGAGCAGAGAGGAGCTAAGCTCCACACAGCGTCCTTGTATACATCAGGACTGATCGAGACAGGTTGGGATTAGATCTGTGAAATGCTGTATTTATGTTAACAGTGAATTAGAGAATGTGTTATTTTGTTATCCTGAGTATATTTAAGAAACTTGTCTTCATTGGAGGAATACCCCTTTAATATAATAGCATCAATCACAGCTCTCAATTTCTAAAATCTTGTTGTTAATTCCAGCTGCTCGTTCTCAACATTGGATGTAGTAGTACGTGATTGTTGCCAGTGACTTGTCGACATGTGACATACAACTACAGGCAGCTTCTGGCACTGGCTCCAGAACAATGTTGCTGCTGGTGTGAGCTGGTGTGAGCTGTCACCCACATGCTAACCCATTACATGCCGCGGCCTCACATGGCTGTAGTATGTAAGGGGCATGTAAAGTGGATCGGCAGCTGGGCCCTGCCTCCATGCAGGAGCCGGCTATGACACACTGAGCATTTGCAGCATGTTCAGTGTATTACATAACACAGTGTTATACATCTTATTACAGAGAGTTAAGTGAATAAGAGCTTGTTCAAACTAACCTGTAAGAAAAAAGTTGAAATAATTTAATAAAGTTTTTTTTGATAAAAATAATTAATTACAGTATATACTCAAAAATATAAGCCCACCGAGTATAACCCGAGCATTTTTAACACAAAAAACCTATTAACTCAAGTATAAGCCGAGGGTGGGAAATGCATTTGTCACAGCCCCCCCCAGTATATAGCCTGCCAGTCTCTGTAGTATATAGCCTGCCAGCCTCTGCTCCCCAGTATATGGTCTGCAGCTCCTGCCCCCCCAGTATATAGTCTGCATCCCCTGCCCCCTCCCCCAGTATATAGGCTGCATTCCCTGCCTCCCCCCAGTAATAAGGCTGCAGTTCCTGCCTTCCCCCCAATATCTAGCCTGCAGTCCCTTCCCCCCCCAGAATATACCCTGCAGCCCTGCCCCCCAAGTATATAGCCCCCCCTTGACACCCACAATATAGCCTGCAACCCTGCCCCCCAGTATTTAGCCTGCAGTCCTACCCACCAAGTATATAGCCTGCAGCCTTGCCTCCCCAGTTTATAGCTTGCAGATACTGCCCCCAATATAATGCCTGGAGGAAAAAAAAAGGGTACTCACCTTCTGACGCCCCTTTGCCAGGTCCTCTTCTATCCATCGGTGCTCCAGCATCGCCTTTGTGTTCCCATGCGGTCCGTCGCAGGAACCATGACGCCAGCCACTCACTGACATTTTAGTGTGTGCCGATGCCTGCGACAGACCGTCCGGGGACACGGAGCCTATGCCGGAGAATCGCTGGATAGAAGAGAACCTGTCGGGATGTCAAAAGGGGAGTACACTTTTTTCTCTTGACTCGAGTATAAGCTGAGTTAGGCTTTTTCAGCACATTTTTCAGTCCCCTAAACATCAACAAAATCACAAAAAAAACTGCACATATTAGGCATCGCCGGGTCCATAACAATCCGTACAATAAATTGTAATCACTATTGGACCTGCATGGTGAA
This sequence comes from Engystomops pustulosus, assembly GCF_040894005.1. NCBI lineage: Eukaryota > Metazoa > Chordata > Amphibia > Anura > Leptodactylidae > Engystomops > Engystomops pustulosus. The sequence goes on along the minus strand of NC_092411.1, from coordinate 293,285,466 downwards.
CCTTGTAATTAATTAGAAAAACTTGTCAAAAATATACATTTTTCATAAAATCACTTCACAAAAATGTTCCAAAAAGTGACCAAAAGAAGTAATTTGCACCAAAATGGTACCACTGACAAGAACAACTCAGCATGTAAAACATAAGCACTAAAACAGGTCTGTCTACCAAAAAATGTTAGATATGTCTCCCAAAAGATGACGAAAACGAGATTTTCTCTATATAGGTTTTTCTTCAGTAAAATTGTAAAAATATATTTTAAAAAAACGATAAAAATGACATATAAGAGTAATTGTAGTGATCAATAAAATAAAGATAACATTATTGCTATGGTATTGTGAATGGCACTATTACAAAACCAGAATTCACGATTTTCTTTTCCTCCAAACATTCAAGAGTTAATAAAATCTCATCAATAAGCTAAAGACCCTGAAAATGAAAAATGAAGTATTTGTAAAGTGCATTTAATCTCACAGAAACTAAGCATTTATTTGTCCAAATTGCCAAAAAAAATAAAGATATTAAAGCCAATAAAAAGTGAACGGTGCAGCTTCTCTCCAATGCCCTGGCGTGTGCCCATACACATACCACCACATATGGGGGATTGTTATACTCAGGATAAATTGGGTATTAAACTGTGTGGGGAGTTTTGGTATTTTATTCACTGAGAATGTGTACATTTTTTGAAAAATACCTTCATTTAGGTAAAAAATGAAAATTTCAAAATTGTAACCCCTGTAAATCAAGTAAAGGGTTAACAAACTTCACAAAAGTTGTTTTACAAACGTTCAGGGTGTAGTTTCTATAATGGGGTAATTTACAGAGTTTTCTTATTATTTAGCCCTCTCAAAGTGACTTGAAATCAGAGCAGGTCCCTCAAAAGTATTTATGAAAATGTGAAAAATCGCACCTAAAGTTCTAAGCCTCTTAACATTTTACATAAATGAGAGAATGCATAAAACATCAGGTCAACATAAATCAGACATTCAGTAAATGTTAGTTATCAAGTTATTTTGCTGTTTTGACTAAGTATCAAAAAGTAAAAAATTTGGAGAACTTTCCAAAATTTTCGACAAATATTGTTTTTTTTTTTCAAAAATAAATGCAAAACATGTCACCCAAATTTTTCCACTGGCATAAAGTACAATGTGTCATGAGAAAACAAGCTCAAAATCACCTGGATGTGTTAAAGTGTTCCAAAGTTATAAGCACTTATAGTGACACAGGGCAGATCTGAAAAAATCGGCCGTGTCAGGAAGGCGAAAAGTGACTTCAGCGGCTGAGGGGTTACACACAGAGTCACATGGAGGCTTCTAAATTGATTAATATGATCCCTTTCCCATGAGAATGTGATGGACTCTACAAAGGCTTCTGGCCCTGTCACCTGCTAGAGCAGTGGTGGCGAACCTATGTTACGGGTGCCAGAGGTGGCACTCAGAGCCCTTTCTGTGGGCACTCAAGCTACCACCCCAACACAGAGTTTGCCAGCTAGGACTCAAGGCTTTCTCCTGTGATCCAATACAGCCCAGGACGTGCCATGCTCAGCGCTATTTGGCTGCCAGGACTACAGGAGAAGCAAGAAGGTGTGGATATAGATAGCTTGTCATTGGAGCTCCTGCTCTGGGTCCCCTGATTCTTCCTCCTCAGGGGACCCTAGAGGGTAGCTACAATCCAAATTTCTCCATCATCTTTCTATTGTATTGGTGAACTCATTATGCCAATACGATTAAAACTTGTGATACAGCAGATTGGGCACTTGGTCTCCAAAAGGTTCGCCATCAATGTGCTAGAGGAAGAGAATAATGGAATTAGCTTATTGTGTTTTCTTCCTGGGAGAGGAGCCAAAATATTTGTTAAAGTTTTATTTCATATCAAAAATATAAAAATTCACATCAATCCCCTTCTTCCTTACAAACATAAATCAACAAACACAAAGGTTAATTATGTAGATGAGGGACATAGATTATTAGGTTCAGTACAAATCTGACATTTTTCAGGCACCAAATTAAATCCAAATCTTTGACCCAAGTTACCCAAATCCACAATGTTCTGGGGGTCGGGATTTCAGAAAGAAGTTAGGGTGTGACTTTGGTCTAAAGTTCCCCTCCCCCAGTCGTTAACACCCATGATCATGGCTGGCTGGTGTTATCTTTTCATATTTAAATCTTTTTATTGAGTCCATCCGTTATACAGTATATATATAACATCTAATATACAACAAAGTATCATCATGGGCTCTATTTTCTCATAGTTTTTAGCTTTTACATCTAGTTTTATTAACATTTAGTATATATAGTTTCTAAAACATAGTGAAATAACAAAGGTATTAGAAGGGAGGGGGAGGGGTTATGGTTAGGGGTAGGATATACCAGGGTTTCTTGTTTTAGATGAGTAAGTATTCAGTCATTTGGTGTTATGTCTAGGGAAGGGTTTCTTTTGTTAGAAACTTCCATCCAAGGGTCCCACATGTTATGAAATGTATTCTGAGTGCCTTGTCTAAGGGAGTATGTTTTTTCCAGTAAGCAGTGTATGTTTATAGAAGCAAAAAGTTCTGGAATTGAGAGGGAGGTTGGGGACTTCCAAGATCTTGCGATCAGTAGTTTAGAGGTCTGGAGTATGTGCCCAGTTAGTTTTCTAGATTTTGTTGGAATTTTATTGATGCCTAGACCTAATAGAGCTAGGGCTGGATCTAGTCTTATTCTGCTTTTGTTACAGGATATTATAATATCCTCAACTTCCCTCCAGAAGGGTTTGATAATAGGGCATTCCCAAAATACATGTATTATTGTGCCTCTATGGCCACAGTTTCTCCAGCATCTATCAGAAGATCCCGGATAGATTCGGGCTAATTGTGCAGGAGTATAATACCATCTAGATATCACTTTTTGATGGACTTCGATAAGATTTGAGCATTTAGAGGCTTTTGATGACCAATAATTGGCCTCCTTCCACTGTAACATGGAAAACTCCTGTCCCAAGTCTTTTTCCCATTTGATTAAGTGCGCCTTCTTGGAAGTTTCCCCTCCCTCTATTAGTAGATCATAGAACGCTCTGGAATTTTGCAAGAGACAAATTTTTGGGTTGTACAAGAGATTGTATAGCGAGATAGGAAGTTTGGGTATCGCTACCTTATGTGCGATAAGAGTTTCTCTCAGAATTGCTATCTGTTTGGATAGGTATGGTGGTATCTTGTGTCGTTCACTTATTTCCTCTACTGAAAGGATTACCTCTTTGTGGAAGAGATCTTGTAAATGTATTATCCCTCTCTCAGTTAATGGTTTTGTATGAAGTTTGTTGTTGAGAAGTTCAAGTATCTGGATGGGAATGTCTTTGATAATCTTGGATTCTTGTTTTTTTTGTAAAATCATTCACGGACCAAGGCCTGAATGTATTAGATAGATATTTACAAATTTTAATATATTATCAAATAAAGATTATTAAATTTTAAACGTTTCTAGTCAGGCAGACGAAATTATTTCTAACACTCATAGGGAAACGTAAACCAGCTACATTTCACTTTTGTGTTTTCGAACAGTTTTTGCACACAGCCAGTACATTTCTCCATGCCCTTATCGTGGAGTTTAGAGTAGGGGACTTCGGAAGAGGAAGGATTGTGCATATAGAATGTGCTAATAATAGTTGGGATAGAGAGCGGTTTCTGTTTAAGTCTTTTTCTATCTCTGGCCAGCTTACTGTTGGGGAATATATCCACCATCTTTTAATTTGTTGTAGGAGAAATGTTGTGTGATAATGGTGTAGATTTGGTACTCCCATTCCTCCTGGTTTTTTATGTGAATGTAGAATGTTTGCCGCTATTCTGGGTTTTTTATTTTCCCATATAAATTTAAACATTTGGCGTTGAAGTTTATTTATTAGAAATTTTGGGATTGGGATCGGAATAGTTCTCAGGAAGTATAGTACTTTAGGTAATATCATCATTTTATAGATAATTATTTTCCCCATCCATGTTAACATAGATTTACTAATGTTGTCAATTTCCTCTTGCAAAGATTTTATTAGCTCTGTTAAGTTGGTTGTCGCCATTTTGCTTAGGGGGTTGGTGATTTTGATACCTAGATATGTGATTGTGTCTTTTTCCCATTTAAAAGGGAATTCTGTGTGTATCTGTTTTTGTAGTGATAAAGGTATGTTGAATCCCAATATCAGTGACTTATCTTTGTTTATCTTATAATGGGAGACTTTACTGAACATTTCTAATATGTCCATAATGCTCCTAATTGAGCTTAATGGGTTGGTCAGTGTTAGAATGATATCATCTGCGAAAAGACCTATTTTGTGTTGGCGAAGGCCAGCTGGAATTCCCGAGATGAGGGGGTTCATTCTTATTAATTCGGCTAGTGGTTCCATTACTAACGTAAAGATCAAAGGAGACAGGGGGCATCCCTGTCTGGTCCCATTTGTTATTTTGAAGGTTTCCGACAGGGTATTGTTAATTAGAACTGAAGCCGAAGGACGAGAATATAAAGCTTTTATTGCTTCAGAGATTCTGCCTTCAAAGCCAAATTTATTTAGAGTCTCAAAAGCATAGTTCCAGTTGATCCTGTCGAATGCCTTCTCTGCATCCAAAGTTAGAAGCAGAGAAGGCATCCGAGAGGCCTCAATTTTAGATATAAGATTTATAATTCTGCGGGTTCCATCCGGGGCTTGTCTGCCTTTAGTAAAACCCACTTGATCATTGTGTACTAATGTGGGAAGGATTTCTATCAATCTTATGGCTATTAATTTAGAATATATTTTTGTGTCGCAATTAAGCAGCGATATAGGGCGGAAATTTGCTGGTGATGTTGTGGATTTACCTGGCTTGGGGATAGCCACTATTGTTGCTCTAAGCATTTCTGATGGTAGTTCTCCTGTGTTGGCTGCTTGATTAAAAGCAGGAGTCATATAAGGAATTAGGACTTTATGAAATAATTTATAATATTCATTTGCGAATCCGTCGGGACCAGGGGCTTTTTGTTTTTTGGAAGATTTTATTACTTTAAGTATCTCTTCTTCAGTAAATGGGGCATTCAGTGAAGACAGTTGTGAGTTCGTTAGTGACGGTAATTTAATTTTTTCTAAAAAATTCTTGATGTCTTCTGTAGAGGGTTAAAGAATTGTGGTATCGTCCCTTAAATTATATAGTTTTGCGTCAAATTTGCTAAAGCAATTTGCAATTTGATCTGGGTGAGTAATCTTAGTGTTTAGATTATCTTGTGACAGAATATAAGGTATATTAACTTTATTTTGTTGTTTTTTTTACTTTCTTAGCCATTAGTCTGCTTGGTTTGTTATTTGAGATATAGTGTGTCATTTTCCAAGAAGTCATTTGTCTGTCATGTTCTTCCATAAGAAGAGTATGTAAGGAGTGTCTTAGTGAGAATAATTTCTCATGTAGGGAGGTAGAGGGAGTATTTTGTAGTAATTTTTCTGTTGTTGCTATATCTGAAAGGGTGTTTTTTAATTTTGTATATTTTTGTTTCTTATAGCGAATTTCCAATTGTCTAAGACGGCCTCTAATAAAAATTTTGTGTGCATCCCAAAGTCTCAGTGGGTCTATATCTGGTGTGTTATTTAATGTAAACCCTTCTATCAGAGCTTCTTCGATAATTTTTCGATGTGAGGTGAGGCTCATTAAAAAAGTGTTGTTTCTCCATTGCTTGGGAGTATATGATCTAGGATGTAAATTTAATTCCAGAAATACTGGGGCATGGTCTGACCAGGATGCTGTGCCAATTGTAGCGGATTTTGTAATTGTTAGTGTTGATCTATTAACTAGAATCAAGTCAATCCTAGAGAACGTCCTGTGTCTGGGTGAGTAAAAGGTGAATTCTCTTGAGGATGCGTTTAAGCATCTAAAGGTGTCAAAAAGATGTTCTTTGTGTAACCATTCCTTTATAGATGGGGTATGCCTTTTCTTATCAGAGGTGGAATCTAATATGTTGTCTGGTAAGATGTTAAAATCCCCACACATTACTAAACGTCCTTTCTGGACCTTCCTAACTTTCGTCAATATCTTCTTTAGAAACCTTATCTGGGATGTATTGGGGGCATATATGTTAACCAATGTGAGCAAAACATTTTGTAATTCACATATTAGAATTATGTATCTTCCCTTGGGATCTTCTATTCTTTGAAGGATAAGTTTCCTTTAATGGCTATACATACTCCTGCATGCTTTTTCTTTGCATTTGCAGTGTATATGTGGGGGAATTTTGAGTGTTTAAATGAGGGTTGCTTGTTTTGCATAAAATGTGTCTCTTGTAGACATATTACTTCAGAATGTGTTTTAATAGCTTCTTTCCAAACTGAGGACCTTTTATATGGGGAGTTGAGGCCCTTGGTATTGAGGGACAAATTTTTTGTCATATTATTTATGTTCAGCTAGTCTGGCTTGCCCTGGGGGTAAAAGGATTAGTTTGTTCGACCTTTAAGGTTTTTAGATAGTAGCTATAGGTTGCTGAGATAAGGTCTAGGGCAGTGGTGGCGAACCTGTGGCACTGGTGCCAGAGGCGGCACTCGGAGCCCTCTCTGTGGGCACCCAGGCCATCACCCCAACATGAAGCTCACCAGACAGGACTTAAAGAATCTTCCTACAGAACCTCCCTACAATGATAGATGAATTTGCCCTCCTGCTTTCAGCTGCGTTGGTGTCTTTAGGAGGCTGAAGGATTGAAAGTTGTCAAAGAACAAGGAGAAATACATTACTGCTTACATTGCTGCGCTGGCACTTTGCAATAAATAAGTGGCTTTCGGTTGAAGTTTGGGCACTCAGGCTCTAAAAGGTTCACCAGCGCTGGTCTAGGGGGAAAATTTAGGTTGTATGTTGTTAGTTACTCTTATTGAGAATGTAAATTCAACAGTGGTAAAATGAACAGGTAATAGCTGTAAAGTTAACATATGTCTAACACAGTAAATACTAACAGATAGGATAATCCTTTCTGTGGAATGTGGGGGAAAAGTTCTCCTGCAGGTGGTCTTATGGCCTCCTGTAACATTTGTACCTCAGACTTCCGGATGTCAGTCTTGTTCTTGTATGGTGGAAAGTGGTTGAAGATCTTGGAGGTTCTGTATTCCCAAGGATTTCAATAATTTGATCCCTTCTTCTGGTTTTTTCAGCATTAAAGTTTTCCCGTCTTTCTGGATCAGAAGTTTTGTGGGAAATCCCCATCTATATGCTATGCCTGTATTCCTCAATAGAGCTGTTAATGGTGCAAAGTCTCTTCTAGCTTGGAGAGTTGCTTGGGACAGATCTGCATACAGTTGAATATTCTCGTATGGTGCAGGAAGTGTTTTCTTTTTGCGTGCAGTGTACATTAAAGCTTCTTTTATGTGGAAAAAATGTATTCTAGCTATAGTGTCTCTGGGGACATCTTCAGGTAAAGATTTAGGTCTTGGGAGCCTGTGGGCCCTGTCAATTATAATTTCTGTTTCTGGAGCCTCTGGTAGCAGAGTTTTGATTAAAGAGGTGAGATATTCCCTTAGATCAGCCGTTGTTATAGTTTCTGGTATCCCTCTAAATTTAACATTATTTCTGCGGCTTCTGTCTTCTATGTCCGCCAATTTTTCTTTAATAGCTGTTACATCATCTGCTAGGACATAGTGTGCATCTATTAGGTCATTATGCGATCCAGTTATTTCTCCCATTTTGGATTCCACTTGGCCCACTCTTTCTCCTAGTTCCTCTACATTATTGCTCAAACTCTGAGCTATATATGTTAAATCTTTATGTAGAGAGCCTCTCAGGGCTACCATCATCTCTTTAATAAAGTCCTCTGAAGCAGCCTGTTTTGAGGAAGGAATAGCAGTGATAGGATCTTCTGTAAGCTGAAGTGAAGGTAAGTCTGTAATATAATCTGTTGGTGTAGACATGCGTGCTTTCTGTTTTGCTGGGCTAGTAGAAGGAGAAGTTGTAGTTAGTGAGGCTTTACACGTGCAACGGTGCAAAGGTGCAGGGAATGTATGAAAAGGGCTCACGGGCTGAGTCCTCTTCATACAAGGGTGGGGGTTGTTGCACATTGCAGCAAACCCCCACAACTGATAACCGCGGTCGGTGCTTGCACCTATTGCGGCTACTAACCCTTATGTTGCTGCTGGCAAAGTCGCCGGCGGCATTTAAAAGACGGGGTTGCCATGGTAGCCTCGGGTCTTTGTTTGACACAAGGCTAAATGGCTTCTGCAGATTCTCCAGTGGCTCATTGTAATGAATAAAAATGCCAAATATTGCAATACAGAAGTATTTTAGTATATGGTAGGAACGATCTGACCATCTAGGGTTAATATACCCTAGATCAGTGATGGCTAACCTATGGCACTGATTAGAGGTGGCACTCAGAGCCCTTTCTGTGGGCACTCAGGCCATCAGCAGAGATGAGTCCAGGTATCTTCCTGCAGTCCCAGACAGCCCAGGACTTGCTGTGCACAGAGCCATTTTAAAGTGACAGGACTACCTGGGACTATTTTCTGCATTATTGGTGCCTCAGGGGCTCGTATCAATGACAACTGTGACAGAGAAGGGAGTATAAATCACAAATTACATTTCTGTGGTGGCACTTTGCGATAAATAAGCGGGTCTATGTTGTAGTTTGGGCACTCTGTCTCTAAAAGGTTCGCCATCACTACACTAGATGGTCTAAGAAATAGTAAAAAAAAAGGGAAAAAAAAGTTTAAAAAAAATAAATAAATAATAAAATATTAAAAATTCAAATCACCCCTTTTCCCTAGAACTGATATAAAACATAATAAACAGTAAAAATCACAAACACATTAGGTATCGCCACATCCCAAAATGTGACCTTCAGAACAGCAAATGGCGCCCAGATGTCCGAAATGCGACTTTTACACCTTTTTACATCACATAAAAAATTGAATAGTGATCAAAATGTCGCACAGTCCTCAAACTGGTAGCAGTGAAATCGTTGTCTCATTTCACAAAAAATGACACCTCCCCCGCTCCGTACCCCAAAGTATAAAAAAGTTATAAGCGTCAGAAGATTGCAAACATTTTTTTTCTTTTTTGTACACATTCATTTCATTTTTGAAAATGTATTAAAATGCAATAAAACCCACCGTGATCGTACCGAACTAAAGAATAAGGCTCAGGTGTTATTTGGAGCGCACAGTCAAAGTCGTAAAAACTGAGCCCACAAGAACGTGATATTTTTTTTCCAATTTTTCCACATTTGGAATTTTTTTCCAGCTTCGCAGTACACGGTATGTTAAAATAAATAACATTACCGGAAAGTAAAATTTGTTACGCACAAAATAAGCCCTTACACAGGTCTGTACACGGAAAAATGAAAAAGTTATGGATTTTTGAAGGTGGAGTGCGAGAAATGAGCGAAAAAACCCTGAGTCCTTAAGGGGTTAAAAGTCGCCAACAAAGCGATTGGTTGCATGTAATTGCAGCTGCGCATGTGCACCACTATCTGAGTCATTTTCTTAAAGAGCCAGTGACAGTGACAGTGGCAGTGACAAAATTCAGGAAAATGGCTGCATGTCTGCACCGCATCTAAATGCTGCCAGTAGCACTGAATCCTAACAGTAAGATCAGGCCATAGATCCCACCAAGGTTCCACTAAATGAACTGGCTGATCTTACCACCATTGTGGCCCAGCAGTCCCAGCAAATTGCTGTGCAGGGCCAGAAACTTGGTCAGCTCACCACCATCTTGCAGCAATTGTTGGCTACCCAGCAGTAATGTCCAGTTCCCGTGTCTCCTCCTACTACTGTGGCAACCCAGCCTACTGCAGAACCCAGACTGTGAGTATCCATGCTGTCCAAGTATGACAGAGACGCCAAGTAGTGCCAGGGTTTCATCATTTCATCACACAGTGCTCCTTGCACATTGAGTTGATGTCTTTGCAGTTCACCACAAAATGGTCAATGGTGACTTTTATGATCAGTCTCCTTCCCGGGAAAGCCCTGGCATGGGCCACCCCCCTCTGGGACAGGAACAACCCTGTTACAGGTTATATCACCACATTCCTTGCTGAATTCTGGTCCATATTTGAGGAACCAGCCTGGGCGTCATCTGCTAAAACTGCCCTGCTGAACTTGTGCCAAGGGGACTTGTCTGTCGGTGACTATCCAGTTCCGCACCCTAGCTTCTGCCTTGCCTGGAATGAAGCGGCCTTGGTCGCAACCTTCAAAAAAGAACTTTCAGGACAGATTGGTTCTGGGACGGTCTGGGGCCGGTCCGGAGCTGGTCCGGGGTCGGTCCGCACTCCCTTCCTACAAATTTTCATTAAATCTATTGTACCTGCATCGTACCCTGCTTCTGCGTCTGTGTATACATTCAGCTACACAGGTCACGCAATTGACGTCATTGTAAGACCTGTGTAGCAAGGAGGGGCGCTGACACGTACCGTGTCACCTGTCCGGCCCTCCATGTAGCTCTGCAGCTTGGTGTAAGAGGCGCGGAGCAGTGACGTCACTATCCCGCGCCTCTACACCAAGCTACCGAAGAACGGACATGAAGAAACCTGCGTCAAAGAAGAAGAGGTGAGTATTATGGGTTTTTTTAAATTATAGAATGGGGACATTAAATCTTTATCTGGGGCAGGTTATGGGGCATTCATTATAAGTCTGAGGTGGGCAGGGGGCATTAATTAAATGTCTGGGGCGGGTTGGGGGCATTATTCTATATCTGGGGCAGGCAGGGGGCATTAGTTATATGTCTGGGGCTGGGGGCATTATTCTGTGTCTGGGGCAGGCAGGGGGCATTAATTAAATGTCTGGGGGCATTATTCTGTGTTTGGGTCAGGCAGGGCCATTAATATTATGTCTTGGGCAGGCTAGGGGGCATTCATTATATGTCTGAGGCGGGCAGGGGGCATTAATTATATGTCTGTGGCGGGCTGGGGTTCTAAATTATATGTCTGTGGTGGGCTGGGGTCATTATTCTGTGTCTGGGGCAGGCATGGGGCATTAACTATATGTCTGGGGCGGGCTGGGGGCAATATTCTGGTGTGGGGGTTAAAGGAGAGAAAGAAGAAATACATTACCCTTACCATTACAGTGTGTTACATTATGGGGCACTATTTGTGTGGTACTAATATTTCAGGGGGCTCTATTACAGTATTTGGGGCACAGTATAGGTGGTAGCAGAAGAAAGAACAATGGGGAAGTGCAGAACATAAGACGTCTGTGTGGTAAACTCTGCAGGAAAGCTGTGTACCTGGAGGAAGAGACAAGGTGATGGTGGAACTAATGGAGAAGATGAGGAATGAGCACAATCCGAGGAGACGTCACCTAATATCACTGTAGCTGTGTATGATAAATACAGATTTTTTACTGATTTTCATGTTCAATTCTGTGTACATATGTAGTATTATAGTAGTTATATTCTTGTACATAGGGGGCAGTATTATAGTAGTTATATTCCTGTACATAGGGGGCAGTATTATAGTAGTTATATTCTTGTACATAGGGGGCAGTATTATAGTAGTTATATTCTTGTACATAGAGGCAGTATTATAGTAGTTATATTCCTGTACATAGGGAGCAGTATTATAGTAGTTATATTCTTGTACATAGGGGGCAGTATTATAGTAGTTATATTCCTGTACATAGGGGGCAGTATTATAGTAGTTATATTCCTGTACATAGGGGGCAGTATTATAGTAGTTATATTCCTGTACATAGGGGGCAGTATTATAGTAGTTATATTCTTGTACATAGGGGGCAGTATTATAGTAGTTATATTCTTGTACATAGGGGGCAGTATTATAGTAGTTATATTCTTGTACATAGGGGGCAGTATTATAGTAGTTATATTCCTGTACATAGGGGGCAGTATTATAGTAGTTATATTCTTGTACAAAGGGGGCAGTATTATAGTAGTTATATTCTTGTACATAGGGGGCAGTATTATAGTAGTAATATTCTTGTACATAGGGGGCAGTATTATAGTAGTTATATTCTTGTACATAGGAGGCAGTATTATAGTAGTTATATTCTTGTACATAGGGGGCAGTATTATAGTAGTTATATTCCTGTACATAGGGAGCAGTATTATAGTAGATATATTCTTGTACATAGGGGGCAGTATTATAGTAGTTATATTCTTGTACATAGGAGGCAGTATTATAGTAGTTATATTCCTGTACATAGGGAGCAGTATTATAGTAGTTATATTCTTGTACATAGGGGGCAGTATTATAGTAGTTATATTCTTGTACATAGGAGGCAGTATTATAGTAGTTATATTCTTGTACATAGAGGCAGTATTATAGTAGTTATATTCCTGTACATAGGGAGCAGTATTATAGTAGTTATATTCTTGTACATAGAGGCAGTATTATAGTAGTTATATTCCTGTACATAGGGAGCAGTATTATAGTAGATATATTCTTGTACATAGGGGGCAGTATTATAGTAGTTATATTCTTGTACATAGGAGGCAGTATTATAGTAGTTATATTCCTGTACATAGGGAGCAGTATTATAGTAGATATATTCTTGTACATAGGGGGCAGTATTATAGTAGTTATATTCTTGTACATAGGGGGCAGTATTATAGTAGTTATGTTCTTGTGCATAGGGGGCAGTATTATAGTAGTTATATTCTTGTACATAGGGGGCAGTATTATAGTAGTTATATTCCTGTACATAGGGGGCAGTATTATAGTAGTTATATTCCTGTACATAGGGGGCAGGATTATAGTAGTTATATTCTTGTACATAGGGAGCAGTATTATAGTAGTTATATTCCTGTACATAGGGAGCAGTATTATAGTAGTTATATTCTTGTACATAGAGGGCAGTATTATAGTAGTTATATTCCTGTACATAGGGGGCAGTATTATAGTAGTTATATTCCTGTACATAGGGGGCAGGATTATAGTAGTTATATTCTTGCACATAGGGGGCAGTATTATAGTAGTTATATTCCTGTACATAGGGGCAGTATTACAGTAGTTATATTCTTGTACATAGGGGGCAGTATTATAGTAGTTATATTCCTGTACATAGGTGGCAGGATTATAGTAGTTATATTCTTGCACATAGGGGGCAGTATTATAGTAGTTATGAAACGAAGAAGAAAACGGAGGGGCTCCAGCAAGGTAGAAAATTCCAGGTAGCTTAAAATTTGTCAAAAAAAGAATTTATTGAGTCCAAGTTAAAAAAGCACTTGCAAGTGCAAGAAGGACGAACATGGATACACTGGGGGAAGACACAGGGTTCAAAAAACGACAAAGCTGTGGCCAAAGTGCCCACAAAAAACACCGTAGAGGGGGTAGGAAACACAAGGGACAATCCAATAAAGCGCACGTATACTACCAGACAGACAAGAAAGTAATTTCAAGTGTGCAACGTCCAACGTCCTCTAGTCATCCAATTCACTCTGCCAACGATGACATGAGTATTTTAAACCTGTCTGCCAGTATTCTATCGCATGACCAGATTGAGGTCCTCAGAAAAGGTTTAAGCTTTGCTCCCACTAATAATATGGACCTTTACCATACTATCAAGGATGTTAACAAATTCATCCGTTTACTTACTGTCAAGAAACACTTCTACAACCAACAGGACAGACAAGAACATACTAATCGAGAACCCCCCAATATGGTCAACTACACTGGGAGCGAAAACTTTGACCAGAAGTCAAGCTTTGAAGAACAGGTCCTTTTACTTAACCTTATAACTGAGGACAATGGGGAGAATCCATCTGCTGACATCTTGGACACTTCCAAGCTCATTTCTACTAAAAACCCTACTTTTTACCCAGTGAATGCCAGATCCACAGAAATGGACATTAGTCGAGCTGGAATTGAAATCTTTACGGGACTCTTCCTCTTTAACCCCTTGTACTGCTAACCTTACCAATAGGGAACGAAGGGCCATCACATAACTACGGAACAACCCACACATTTACATTCGACCTTCGGATAAAGGGGGTTCCGTAGTTGTACTTGACAAAGCCCTATACAAACGTGAAATTGAAATCATGTTACATGACCCCGATGTCTACATCAAATTATCTAAAGACCCCTCAGAAACAATTACTTGCAATTTGAAGTCCTTACTCCAAGAGGGCATCGCTTTAGGCATTTTTGATAACCATATGGCTGATTTTTTACTACCACAAAATCCGGTTATTCCCTCTTTCTATGCCCTTCCCAAAACGCACAAACAAATCTTCCCTCCACCCTTTAGACCCATTGTGTCTAGTATTAATTCCCTTACAGAACGCCTTGGTGCATGGCTTGACAAATTATTACAGCCCTTAGTGTCCCGTCTTCCAGGCTTTTTACAAGACTCGAAAAGTGTCTTAAATGTTATGAATAATTTCCCCTGGAACCCCTCACTCAGCTGGCTTACATGTGACGTCACCGCCTTATACACATCGATTCCCCACAACCTAGCAGTAACTGCACTTAAATTCCACTTAAGCAAGTACAGTAATTACAACCTTACTTTACAAGATTACATCATATCAGTACTTCTTTTCTTGCTTTCTAACAACTTTTTTATCTTTAACAATAACTTCTATATCCAAAAACTTGGCTGCCCCATGGGTGCTATTTTCTCCCCCTCATTAGCAAATCTCTACATGGCTTACTGGGAGGAACAATACCTATTTTCTTTTGACAATCCTTTTTTGACTTGCATTACCTGGTATGGGCGGTACATAGATGACTGCCTCCTGGTCTGGAATTCCGACCAGGAGGCAGTCATCGGTTTCCTTGCTTACCTCAATCACAATTCTCTTAACCTTTCATTTACCTTTTCCCATCATTTGCACAACATGCCTTTCCTAGATATTATGTTATGTGTTAACACCCAAACAAATACTGTCAACACCAAGTTGTTCCGCAAACCCACCGCAGGCAACACCCTTCTACACGCTACTAGCTGTCATCCCTCACACACAGTTAGAAACTTACCCATAGGAGAATATCTTAGGGCAAAACGCTCATGTACACTGGATCTGGATTATGACAATGAAAGTTTAACAATTGAAAAAAGACTCACACAAAGAGGGTATACACGTAAACTCTGTAAAAGAGCCAAAAACATTGTTGACAAGCAAAACCACACCACCTATCTAGAACCTAAACTTAAGAATAACTCCTTCTCTCAATCTCGTGTCACTTTCAGCACACAATTCAGTAAACAATTCCATAATATAGTAGGCATCATCAAAAAACATCTCCCTATATTACAACATGAACCTATCCTTAGAGAAATCCTCAAAAATGGAGTGTCATTTGTGTCCACTAGAGCCCCCACTTTGGGCAACTTACTATCTCCCAACACATTCACTGACACACCACCCAGAATATCCTGGCTTCAAACAAAGGGCACCTATTGCTGCGGTGGTAACCGCTGCAATCTCTGCAAGTACATGTTCAAGACTACATCCTTCACAGCTCTTAGTACAGGTTTAAGTTATAACATACATTCATACAACAATTGTGAAACCACCCATGTCATTTACCTTGTACACTGTACCATATGTTCCCTACAATACGTCGGCTGCACGGCCCGCAAGCTCAAAGAGCGTATTAGTGAACACATTACAGGGGCAAACCCCCGCACAATAGCCAGCACACGTAACCTATCTGGTATCTCTAAACACTATAAGGAAGTCCATTCAGGATCTTTGAGTGGCATGCGAGTTACAGCCATCGAACAGGTTCCCAAACCTGCTAGGGGAGGGGATTGGAAAAAGGCACTGTTTTCCAGGGAAGCCTTCTGGATTCTCAATCTGGAAACCCGTGCTTCAAAAGGTTTAAATTTCAAACAAGATCTTATGTACTTTTACTAATTGATTACTTTTCTGTATATTAACTTCACCTTTTGTACTTTTGATCATGTTTGTTCTTGCATCTCTGTGTATTTTGTGTCATCTTCTATTGCGGTCATTTCCTTTCTCGTTCAGGGGGCGGAGCTGTTTGACCTCACCGGAAACCTGATCGGAGTTACCACTTGGTCTTACTTAAACCCCGACTCAGGTTACTTGAGCTAGGTATGAGTAAGGACTAGGTTGCGTTAGTCCGAAACGCGTTACCGCAAGCTTTTTTTGTCTGTGTCTTCCCCCAGTGTATCCATGTTCGTCCTTCTTGCACTTGCAAGTGCTTTTTAACTTGGATTCAATAAATTCTTTTTTTGACAAATTTTAAGCTACCTGGAATTTTCTACCTTGCTGGAGCCCCTCTGTTTTCTTCTTCGTTTCATTCTTAGCCCTTGTGGCGGGACAACTACCGGATTGGACCCTTTGGACTCCGTGCACACTGTCGTTTTGAGGCGTAACAGGACGTTTTTGGGGTGAGCTGTTTTCAACTTTTTCTATTGTTACTTTGGAATTATAGTAGTTATATTCCGGTACATATGGGGCAGTATTATAGTAGTTATATTCTTGTACATAGGGGGCAGTATTATAGTAGTTATATTCCTGTACATAGGGGGCAGTATTATAGTAGTTATATTCTTGTACATAGGGGGCAGTATTATAGTAGTTATATTCTTGTACATAGGGGCAGTATTATAGTAGTTATATTCTTGTACATAGGGGGCAGTATTATAGTAGTTATATTCCTGTACATAGAGGGCAGTATTATAGTAGTTATATTCTTGTACATAGGGGGCAGTATTATAGTAGTTATATTCCTGTACATAGAGGGCAGTATTATAGTAGTTATATTCTTGTACATAGGGGGCAGTATTATAGTAGTTATATTCTTGTACATAGGGGGCAGTATTATAGTAGTTATATTCTTGTACATAGGGGGCAGTATTATAGTAGTTATATTCTTGTACATAGGGGGCAGTATTATAGTAGTTATATTCTTGTGCATAGGGGGCAGTATTATAGTAGTTATATTCTTGTACATAGGGGGCAGTATTATAGTAGTTATATTCTTGTACATAGGGGGCAGTATTATAGTAGTTATATTCTTGTACATAGGGGCAGTATTATAGTAGTTATATTTTTGTACATAGGGGCAGTATTATAGTAGTTATATTCTTGTACATAGGGGGCAGTATTATAGTAGTTATGTTCTTGTGCATAGGGGGCAGTATTATAGTAGTTATATTCTTGTACATAGGGGGCAGTATTATAGTAGTTATATTCTTGTACATAGGGGGCAGTATTATAGTAGTTATATTCTTGTACATAGGGGCAGTATTATAGTAGTTATATTCCTGTACATAGGGGCAGTATTACAGTAGTTATATTCTTGTACATAGGGGGCAGTATTAAAGTAGTTATATTCTTGTACATAGGGGGGGCAGTATTATAGTAGTTATATTCTTGTACATAGGGTCAGTATTATAGTAGTTATATTCTTGTACATAGGGGGCAGTATTATAGTAGTTATATGCTTGTACACAGGGGGGCAGTATTATAGTAGTTATATTCTTGTACACAGGGGGGCAGTATTATAGTAGTCATATTCCTGTACATAGGGGGCAGTATTATAGTAGTTATATTCTTGTACATAGGGGGGCAGTATTATAGTAGTTCTATTCTTGTACCTAGGGAACAGTATTATAGTAGTTATATACTTGTACATAGGGGGCAGTATTATAGTAGTTATATTCTTGTACATAGGGGGCAGTATTATAGTAGTTATATTCCTGTACATAGGGGGCAGTATTATAGTAGTTATATTCTTGTACATAGGGGGGCAGTATTATAGTAGCTATATTCCTGTACATAGGGGGCAGTATTATAGTAGTTATGTTCTTGTACATAGGGAGCAGTATTATAGTAGTTATATTCCTGTACATAGGGGGCAGTATTATAGTAGTTATATTCTTGTACATAGGGGGCAGTATTAAAGTAGTTATATTCCTGTACATAGGGGACAGTATTATAGTAGTTATATTCTTGTACATAGGGGGCAGTATTATAGTAGTTATATTCTTGTACATAGGGGGCAGTATTATAGTAGTTATATTCCTGTACATAGGGGGCAGTATTATAGTAGTTATATTCTTGTACATAGGGGGCAGTATTATAGTAGTTATAATCTTGTACATAGGGGGCAGTATTATAGTAGTTATATTCCTGTACATAGGGGGCAGTATTACAGTAGTTATATTCTTGTACATAGGGGGTAGTATTATAGTATTTATATCCTTGTACATAGGGGGCAGTATAATAGTAGTTATATTCTTGTACATGGGGGGCAGTATTATAGTAGTTTTATTCTTGTACATAGGGGGCAGTATTATAGTAGTTATATCCTTGTACATAGGGGGCAGTATTATAGTAGTTATATCCTTGTACATAGGGGGCAGTATTATAGTAGTTATATTCTTGTACATAGGGGGCAGTATTATAGTAGTTATATTCTTGTACATAGGGGGCAGTATTATAGTAGTTATATTCCTGTACATAGGGGGCAGTATTATAGTAGTTATATTCTTGTACATAGGGGGCAGTATTATAGTAGTTATATCCTTGTACATAG
This sequence comes from Engystomops pustulosus, assembly GCF_040894005.1. Lineage (NCBI taxonomy): Eukaryota > Metazoa > Chordata > Amphibia > Anura > Leptodactylidae > Engystomops > Engystomops pustulosus. The sequence continues at coordinate 293,267,040 of NC_092411.1, read as the reverse complement.
GGGGCAGTATTATAGTAGTTATATCCTTGTACATAGGGGGCAGTATTATAGTAGTTGGCTTGTATATGGGAGAAGGTATTGTAGTAGTTTTATTTTGTATATAGAAGGCAGGATTGAATGTGTTATTGTAGCATTATTCCTGTACATAGGAGGCAGTATCCATATATTATTTCTCTGAATTGTTCATGTATGGCACAGGGGAAAGGTATTTAAGGATTACTGGGTCATTTGTTTGCATCATTTACTGATCGACAGGTTACATTCTTTGCACAGTGGATTCACTTAATAGCTAGTAAGGCCATCTACCAAAATTTATCTGTTATAACTCCACCCACATTATCTGACCACACCCACTTGTTTTGACTCCGCCCATAAAATGGGGCCACTTTTATATTTTTTTTTCCAGGGTTTATTTTAAATTCCCTGTCCGCCCCTGGTGGGAAGATCCTCTGCGATCTGGTCTGGAATGCTACGAGCCTTTATTTCTGTAAGGTCAATGAACAATGAGGGGCTTTCATTTTATGCGCTAACCCGCTCCACATCTTCCATTATTCTGGGTCTTCAGTGGTTGCAGCGCCACGCACTCGTGCTCAACTGGCCCTGCGGAGGCATACAATCTCATCCGCATCTGTGAAGGCGATGAATGGAAGACAGCACTTTGAGTACCTTGTCATGTCTTTGGTGTAATGCTCCAGCCATATTTCAGGAGTTTGTCAATGACATTTTTAGAGACTTACTTTATATCTGTGTTGTGGTCTATTTAGATGATATCCTGGTGTTCTCCATAGACCTAGAGTTCTGGCCATAAAGCTAGGTTTGGAAGAATGGCGTTATCTTCTGGTCTGTATCTACACAGATCACAAGAATCTCATATATATCACCAGACTGTTCAGCGCCTCAATCCTCGACACACTCGTTGGTCCCTCTATTCTCCCGCTTCAGCTTCATAATACATTTCCATCCTGCAGAGAATAATGTTAAGGACGGTGCCCTCTCTCATGCCTCTGATGTAATTGGGGAAGATCCTAGACATATTGTGCCTCCTGAACGGCGGGTTGTTGCTGCTCCTGTGGACCCACAGCAGCTTCCTCCTGGCAAGTCCTATGTCTGACCTGCTCTTTGGAAGAGGATACTAATTTGAGGACATTGCTCTTTTGTGACTGGGCACACTTGGGTGCAGAGATCGGTCACCCTCATATCTCATTTCTACTGGTGACCAGATCTGGTCAAGGATGTACGAGATTTTGTTAGCTTCTGCGCTTCCTGTGCCCGTAAAAAGTCATCACGTCTCAAGCTAGTAGGTCTGCTCCTGCCTTTGCCAATACCCAGTGGCCCGTGGACTTTGTTACAGATCTTCAACCATCTTCCGGAAATACTGTCATCTGGATGGTCATCTTCTGGCTTCAAGGACTCCCTCTACATAGTGTATCGGACCGAGGGGTCCAGTTTGTTTCCTGGTCCTGACGTTTCCTGTACAGCCAACTTCAAGTGAAGCTGGACATCTCCTCTGCATACCATCTGCAGTCTAATGGACAATTGGAGAGAGTTTATCAGAATCTGGACAGCTATCTCAGCCATTTTGTCTCCGCCTGACAGGAAGACTGGTCCACCCTGTTGCCATGGTCAGAGTTTTCCTATAATTCCTTGGATTCTGAAGCTGCCAGCTCTGCTCCTTTTTTCATAGTCTATGGACAGCATCCATGCCCACCTCTTCTTGTTTCTGTGCCTTCTGATATTCTTGCAGTGGAAGAGTTGGTTCAAGATCTTAAGTCCATTTGGGAGCAGACTCGCCTTTCCTTACTTCAGACGTCTGCTCGAACCAAGACCCAGGCCAACAAAAAATGCAGGCTTCCTCCGATCTTTTCTCCAGATGATAAAGTGTTGCTGTCCTCCAGGTATGTCCGGGTGAAGATTCCCAGCTATAATGCCAATGATGGCAATTACCAGAAGGTATAAGCTGTATAATATAGCTGATTCCCACTGCATGTGGAGAGGCTCAGTCTAAGAGCCCACTACGTTGACTACTTCACCCCCAGCCAATGGGGTTCATTAATCTTTATTTTTCTTTAGACATTTTTTGACAAATTGTAATTTTTTTCGCCTTTTTGGGGACATTTGTTTTTTGTCAATAAGACACATTTATCTTCTATTCCAGGTATGCAAATGACATTCATCATTTCAAATTGTCTAAAATTTGCAACATTTTTTGGCGCAAAAAAACTCCAAACGAAACCATACTTAAGGAAAACAAATATCTCAGAAAGTGACCTGAAAAAAAACATTTAATTCAAGGAAAAAGTGGGATTGATAAATAACCAAAATGCAGATGGAAAAAAGACAGGAAAAAACTAGCCAGATGTGAACGTATGAAAAAGTTGCAATTTTGGAGCATATAATGGTTAAAAAGTTGCAAACAAACTCTTGTCCTGGTCAGACATTTGAAAAACTTTAGAAGACGTTGCAGAAGAGTTTGAGACTCTTGTGCAAATTTTTCTTTAACAAAAAGTCACAAAGCCCCATAGATTCAGTGGGGCATATTTATCAGGACCTCTGCGCTACGCCAGTGGCGTAGAGGCCCTGAGATAATCGCAAATGCAAGCTTATTGCTAGCTTTTGCGATTATTTGCCCCGATCTGCCACCTTTACGCCAGTGGGGCGTGAAGGTGGGGCGCGACCGGCCGGGAGTGGGTCGGCGCAGGGCGTTACTGTCCCCGTGCCTGCGCACTCGCTGCTGCCGGCGACTTTTCATAGGATGAATGCTGCGCTGCCGGCAGCCCCGATACATCAAGAGGCGGAAGCCTCACTTTGATCGCCACCGGAAAAGCTGCTGGCGGCTTAAAAAAAGATGGCGGCACATGTGCACCGCCATCTTGCCGAAGATCGACGCTCCCAGTGACAACAGCGGAGGAGCGGCGATCCATTGCTGTGACAGCCTCTGTTTTTCCCGAAGACCCGAGGCTGTCTCATTTTAACCCATTTGTGCTAATTGCACATTGTAATGTAGAAGGATGAAAATCTTTAGTATGGCAGTATATGGTAGGATCAATCAGAAAACATAGGGTTAAAGTACCCTAGGGGGTCTGAAAAATAGTAAAAATAAAAATAAAAAAAGTTAATAAAAAATTATAATAAATAACCTAAAAATTATAATCACCCCCCTTTCCCTAGAACTGATATAAATATAAATAAACTGTAAAGATCATAAACACATTAGGTATTGCCACTTCTGAAAATGCCCGATCTATCAAAATATAATAACGTTTTTTCACTACGTTTAACCCCGTAATAGAAAATAGCGCCCAAATTCAAAAATGGCGCTTTTTTTGCCATTTTGAAAAACATGTAAAATTCAATAAAAAAGTGATTAAAAGATTGCACAGTCCTAAAATGGTAGCATTGAAAATGTCATCAAAAGTCACAAAAAAAGAAACCACCCACAGCTCCGTACAACAAAGTATGAAGAGGTTTACATTTTTGTAAATGGATGAAAATATTATAAATCCTATACAAAATTGTCATCCCTGTGATCACACCCACTTAAAGAATAAAGTAGTCATATCATTTGGGGCACACAGTGAAAGCCGTAAAATCCACAAGAAAACGGTGCAAATGCATTTTTTCACCATTTTCACTGCATTTGGAATTTTTTCCTGCTTCCCAGTACATGACATGGAATATTAAATACCATCGCTATGAAGTGCAATTTGTTACACAGAAAACAAGCCATTAACCAGCTCTATATGTGTAAAAATAAAAAAGTTATAGATTTTTGAATTTGGGGAATGAAAAATGGTAATGAAAAAAACATAAAAAAACAAATGTGTTCTTACCCCCTCCAGCGCTTCTGAAGTCCCCGGCACGGTCCGTCTGTCCAACTGCTCGTTAACACTTATTTTCTAATCAGCCAATCACATGGCGGCAACTCAGTGCATTTAGGCATGTAGACATGGTCAAGACAATCTCCTGCAGTTCAAACCTGGCATCAGTATGGGGAAGAAAGGTGATTTGAGTGCCTTTGAACGTGGCATGGTTGTTGTTGCCAGAAGGACTGGTCTGAGTATTTCAGAAACTGCTGATCTACTGGGATTTTCACGCCCATCTCTAGTGTTTACAGAGAATGGTCCGAAAAAGAAAAAACATCCAGTGAGCGGCAGTTCTGTGGGCGGAAATGCCTTGTTGATGCCAGAGGTCAGAGGAGAATGGACAGACTGGTTCGAGCTGATAGAAAGGCAACAGTGACTCAAATCGCCACCCGTTACAACCAAGGTAGGCAGACGAGCATCTCTGAACGCACAGTACATCGAACTTTGAGGCAGATGGGCTTCAGCAGCAGAAGACCACACTGGGTGCCACTCCTTTCAGCTAAGAACAGGAAACTGAGGCTACAATTTGCACAAGCTCATGGAAATTGGACAGTAGAAGATTGGAAAAACGTTGCCTGGTCTGATGAGTCTCGATTTCTGCTGCGACATTCGGATGGTAGGGTCCTTGGCGTCAACAACATGAAAGCATGGATCCATCCTGCCGTGTATCAACGGTTCAGGCTTGTGGTGGTGGTGTCATGGTGTGGGGAATATTTTCTTGGCACTCTTTGGGCCCCTTGGTACCAATTGAGCATCGTTGCAACGCCACAGCCTACCTGAGTATTGTTGCTGACCATGTCCATCCCTTTATGACCACAATGTACCCAACATCTGATGGCTACTTTCAGCAGGATAATGAGCCATGTCATAAAGCTGGAATCATCTCAGACTGGTTTCTTGAGCATGACAATGAGGTCACTGGACTCAAATGGCCTCCAGAGTCACCAGATCTCAATCCAATAGAGCATCTTTGGGATATGGTGGAATGGGAGATTCTCATCATGGATGTGCAGCCGACAAATCTGCAGCAACTGTGTGATGCCATCATGTCAATATGGACCAAAATCTCTGAGGAGCTTCCAGCACCTTGTTGAATCTATGCCACGAAGAATTGAGGCAGTTCTGAAGGCAAAAGGCGGTCCAACCCGTTACTAGCATGGTGTACCTAATAAAGTGGCCGGTGAGTGTATGTGCCAGTTTGTTTACAAGACGGAAGCTCCCATCCGACGCCTTCTCCCAGTGTGTATAATATCAGAATATGTGAATATGGAAAATGTCAGTTAGTAACTGATTTGGATGGTAAAACTGTCTGAAGAGGAGATCATTTCCAACTTTGAGAACTTTGCAAACAAAATCTACCTCTTACATAGCACGATGTCTCAAAAACAAAATCGCGAAATCCCTTTAGTGAGTTCTAGTGTTCAAAAGTTATAACCGTATAAAATGACACCAAGGAAAAATATATTTTTTTTTCTTTACAGTAACATGTAACACCAAATTCTAGCAAAACACCAGATTGTACTATTCACAGCCCCGTAACAACGAGGAAAACTCCCAATGTTATCAATATGAGTCTTCATTCAGCAGTGAATTGTGACGCTGCTGTGAGTCTCCATATGTCTGCGCCAGTTTTGTGTTGCGGCTACTCTGTGTCCGACAAGACGGGAAGAATGTGCACCTAAAGGGGCTGGTACTGCTTAGTCCGAGTTTGCGCCACATTTATTGCTGAGACTCGACCGAAGTGTGTGACATTTTCTATAGTAAAGGTGCACCGAAGTAAGGTGAATGATTCCCGAGCAGTAAAGGGGGCGCCAGATCATTGAAGACCGCGCCCCAATATTCAGTAATCTGCACATAGTACAGACTGCACTAGCTCCACTTTTGTGTCAATAGTTGGATTTCTATCTCCGTCCCCTTCCATAGCTGCTTATACCAATTGATCGGTAGAGATGCCGGGGGTTGGACCATCAGCCATATAATGTTAATGATTGATCTCAGGGTAACTAGGAAAGGTAGGACCCCACACCAGGCTTCTGAATGGCGACACCTTCCTGGTTTAATATACAGGAAATATATATCTGTATATTTACAGATTTGAGTTACAATCACAAACATTTATAGACACACACTTATATACACTCATATGCACACATACAGCATATACACATCACATACACACACACACATACAGTACCATATGCAGGTCTACAGCATATACACAGCATATACACATACAGCATATACGCATCACATATACACACACGCATACAGTACCATATACAGGTCTACAGCATATACACAGCATATACACATACAGCATATACACATCACATATACACACACGCATACAGTACCATATACAGGTCTACAGCATATACACAGCATATACACATACAGCATATACACATCACATATACACACACGCATACAGTACCATATACAGGTCTACAGCATATACACAGCATATACACATACAGCATATACGCATCACATATACACACACACATACAGTGCCATATACAGGTCTACAGCATATATACAGTATATACACATCATATACTCATGCAGCATATACACATCCTATATACAAACAGGTATAAAGAGCATATACACATCACATATACACACATATACATCAGACATATATTATATACATGTTACGTACAATGTGCAGCATGTAAATAACGGTGCACATCCTCCATTCTTAGTCTGGCAGGTTGGATTACAGGGCACCCTAACACTGTGGGCCCCGTAACAACTGCTATGGCTGCTACCACTGTAGGTGTGAACTATAGGTCATTGATATCTAAAGTCTAGGGGTCTTCTGTATTGTGCTAAACTGGATATTATTGCAAATATAAGCTCAAAACTCACTCACTTTCCACAAGTCACGTCTAAAATATCCACCTCGTCATAAAATATACATCTATCAACAAATCTGTGAGCAGAGAACAGTCCGGCAATGATGACATCTCCTGCACTGTAATATTCATAAAGATGTCTGGGCATTAATGCTGATAGAGAACATTGAGAATTACTGCTTCCATGACATGGTAATGATAGTGAGAATATAAAGACATAAGCGGCAGTAAGAAGAGGAGAGCAGCTCATGACAGGGACAAGGTCTTCTCCTCCAGCACAGCGTCCCCCGGCTCTGCAGATCCTCAGCACAGGAGAGGCACAGGCCGTCACTCTGCAGCCGCTTATATACACAACCGGGGACAGATTTACACTCAGAGACAAGGAGAAGGTTACAGAAAAAATGAAATGATAAATAAATCTTGGACATCTATATATTATTGTGTAAATGTATCGCTGTTCATTTTCAGGAAATGTGATTAACTCTACACAGACTTATCTGTAACAATAGAAGACACGTCATAGTCCAGTGATGGAGAATCTTCCCGAGAACAAGGGCCCCAACTGCGACCCAAAACCCAATATTACCAACACTGCAATTGGTGCAGTAACTTATTGTTCCCTACATTTGAGTAGACTAATACCATCAAAAGGAGGAGGAGAAATCCAGATAATGACCGGAGCTTCTCTATGGGGTGAACACTGTGCTGGGGTGATGGCCTGGGTGCCCGCAGAGAGGGCTCTGGGTGCGGCTTCTGACATTCATGCCATCGATTGTTATGTCCATTGAATAACATTTTGAATGTTTTTAAGTTTGATCTTAGCACTTTTTAAAAGAGAAATGCACCGAAGAAATATTTACATCGACTGAAACCCCGGTGCGGCACAGAGCGGGGCCCTCTGAGGTGCACTAATATACCTATCTGCACGCCGCACTGACCCAGCCGGGTATGTTTTACTAACCTTATACGCAGGAACAATTCCATGAGTGTGGTACAACACAAAAGCTTACAAACGTAACAAATTAACTCTATTACCCCCAAACCGAATATAGTGGAATACATATAACAGCAAACTCTATAGTATCCTCTGGGTAATAGTCCTAGATCAAGCAAGTGAAGGCTTCCGCATTGATGTGACCTGTGACTGATAATACATCTATCTAATCTGACTGCAGGGACATTACACAGTCACAAGCAATTCCGTGTCAAGAATGTAATTGGGTGTGCACACTTTTACCCAGTGGGTCAGCACAGTGGGCCTCAGTTCTCTTATTCACCAGGGTCTTCTGGATTGGGTGAAAGGGGGGCTTATCTGGTCCCTGGGATGCTGCCAGTTGTCCTCTCAGCAGTTTCCTGATGGCAATCTTCTCCTCCAGGTCTGTAGCACTTCCACCCTGTCACAGTCTCTGATACCACTCCACTCTGGTGCCCTGGTCCCTTAGGGATGCTCACACACGTGGATGGATCTGGATCTCTCCTCTGCAGTCCTTGTCCACCTCAGATCTCTGCATCACACTCTCAAGATGGCTGCCTCACACTCCTCCAGCCTGAGGCTCCACCTCTGCAGAACAGGGTCTCCACATCACTGTGCCAGGGAATTACAGTTTCAAGAAAAATAAACTTATTTACAAAAACAATTAACCTTTGACATGGAGGCTGTTTCACCTCCTGACAAATACATTGTGAGGTGCATTATTGAACGAACCGGAATCTGACCTGAACTTTATTAGAAAGCACAAATCGCTGTTAACTCTTTGAATGCATCTGGCACCAGCCCCACTGAAGTCGCTGTGGCTGTGTGCGCTGGCGCTGACTTGCTGGCAGGTCACCTTTTTTGTGGAGGATCTTAGTTCCCTGATGATGGGGCACCTGTAACTTGAATGCCACTGGCAACCTTGCCAGAGGCATTTAAACAGTTAATGCGTATGATCAGTGGCTGCACCCAGACCCAAACCGGTTTTTTAAAATTCGGGTTTGGTCGTACCTGATTATATTATAGGGTCGGCTCATCAATTGCGGAGTGTAATAAAATCTTTTGTTGTCACCTTTAGGCTGCAAAAACTAATAATTTTTAGCGTTTTAGCCAATTGAAAATATTGCTTTTTATAGGCTAATTAAAATAAACTTTTAGAGATTGTGACATCTCTTAACCCCTTCCCGACGTGCACTGTAATAGTACAGCACGCGTCAGGTGGGGGAGCATGGAGAGGGCTCAAGTGCCACAAGTGCAAATGCCTCAGGAACATTAGACTATGAAAAGTCACTTGGGCACAGACCCTGCTTTTATCAAATTTGTTAAACTGACATAGGCAGCAGGACTGAATTCATGTGTGGCGGCGTTCCATTTAGGCACAATGGGGCATATTTATCAGAAATAATCGCCTACTGATAGCACTTGCGATTATTTAGCCCTCTCCGCCACCTTCACTCCAGTGGGGCATGAAGGGGCGTGAGCAGGGGGGCTTGGCTGGCCAGGAGTGGGCCGGCCCGGTGGCGTTACTGTCCCCGCACCGGCGCACTCGCTGCCGCCGGCGACTTTTCACATGTGTTTATTTCTAGAGGTGGAAGCCCCTTCATGCATGTCGCTGCGAATATGCAGCGGCAGGGCCAGTACGAATGCCAGGGTAAGATAAATGTCCCCCAATAGCTCCAGCCCCCAGTCTATGTGATATGACTTTTGATGTTTTTTGGGATTTTTTATGAGATTACCGCATACGATGCCCATAGCATAAGAACACTTCTTATCTCATATAGGGGTCTGTGAAGACACACATATCACAAAACATTAATAAATATTTATAAACATACATTAATATTTCCAAAAAAAATAAACAAAAAATACCCAATCTACACTATAAAAGATATTGCGATAGTCTAGACACATTTATCACAAGTAGTGGAGACTGTACTATGTGCAGTGACCTGTGGAGTGTGCAGGGGGTGCCAGATTCATCAAAATGGGGTCAGGTCTTCATGAATCTGGGGCCCCCTGCACTGCTTGGGGAGTGTCACCATTTTTATAGGTGTACTTTGCTCATGCTGCAGAATAATAGAGCACAATCCGACTAAGCAGTAACTCGCCCCTCTAGGTGCCATTTTTCTTGTTTGTCTTGTTGGACACAGAGCAGCCGCAACACAGAACTGGCGCAGACACATTATAAATAAATGTGGAGGTAGTCTGCATGTTCTCTTCACTGCAAAATCCCCCTCATCCTCATAGACTGTAAGCTCTTGTGTCTCCCCCTCATCCTCATAGATTGTAAGCTCTTGTTTCTCCCCTTCATCCTCATAGACTGTAAGTTATTGTGTCACCCCTCATCCTCATAGACTATAATCTCTTGTGTCACCCCTTCATCCTCATAGACTGTAAGTTATTGTGTCACCCCTCATCCTCATAGACTATAATCTCTTGTGTCACCCCTTCATCCTCATAGACTGAAGCTCTTGTGTCACTCCCTCATCCTCATAGACTGTAAGCTCTTGTGTCACACCCTCATCCTCATAGACTGTAAGCTCTTGTGTCACCCCTCATCCTCATAGACTATAATCTCTTGTGTCACCACTTCATCCTCATAGACTGTAAGCTCTTGTGTCACCCCCTCATCCTCATAGACTGTAAGCTCTTGTGTCACCCCTCATCCTCATAGACTGTAAGCTCTTGTGTCCTCCCTCATCCTCATAGACTGTAAGCTCTTGTGTCACCCCCTCATCCTCATAGACTGTAAGCTCTTGTTTCTCCCCTTCTTTCTCATAGACTGTAAGCTCTTGCTTCTCCCCTTCTTTCTCATAGACTGTAAGCTCTTGTGTGACCCCCTCATCCTCATAGACTGTAAGCTCTTGTTTCTCCCCTTCTTTCTCATAGACTGTAATCTCTTGTGTCACCCCTTCATCCTCATAGACTGTAAGCTCTTGTGTCACCTCCTCATCCTCATAGACTGTAAGCTCTTGTGTCTCCCATCATCCTCATAGACTGTAAGCTCTTGTGTCACCTCCTCATCCTCATAGACTGTAAGCTCTTGTGTCTCCCCTCATCCTCATAGACTGTAAGCTCTTGTGTCTCCCCTCATCCTCATAAACTGTAAGCTTTTGTGTCACCCCTCATCTTCATAGACTGTAAGCTCCTGTGTCACCCCCTCATCCTCATAGACTGTAAGCTCTTATGTCCTCCCTCATCCTCATAGACTGTAAGCTCTTGTTTCTCTCCTTCTTTCTCATAGACTGTAAGCTCTTGTGTCACCCCCTCATCCTCATAGACTGTAAGCTCTTGTGTCCTCCCTCATCCTCATAGACTGTAAGCTCTTGTGTCACTCCCTCATCCTCATAGACTTAAAGCTCTTGTGTCACCTCCTCATCCTCATAGACTGTAAGCTCTTGTGTCTCCCCTCATCCTCATAGACTGTAAGCTCTTGTGTCATCCCATCATCCTCATAGACTGTAAGTTCTTGTGTCACCCCCTCATCCTCATAGACTGTAAGCTCTTGTGTCGTCCCCTCATCCTCATAGACTGTAAGCTCTTGTGTCACCTCCTCATCCTAATAGAGTGTAAGCTCTTGTGTCACCTCCTCATCCTACTAGAGTGTAAGCTCTTGTGTCACCTACTCATCCTCATAGACTGTAAGCTCTTTTGTCTCCCACTCATTTTCATAGACTGTAAGCTCTTTTGTCACCCCCTCATCCTCATAGACTGTAAGCTCTTGTGTCATCCCCTCATGCTCATAGACTGTAAGATCTTGTGATTCCCGCTCATCCTCATAGGCTGTAAGCTCTTGTGTCACCCCCTCATCCTCATAGACTGTAAGCTCTTGTGTCTCCCCCTCATCCTCATAGACTGTAAGCTCTTGTGTCACCCCCTCATCCTCATAGACTGTAAGTTCTTGTATCATCCCCTCATCCTCATAGACTGTAAGATCTTGTGTTTCCTGCTCATCCTCATAGACTGTAAGCTCTTGTGTCACCCCCTCATCTTCATAGACTGTAAGCTCTTGTGTCTCCCCCTCATCCCCATAGACTGTAAGCTCTTGTCTGACCCCTCATCCTTAATAGACTGTAAGCTCTTCTGTCACCCCCTCATCCTCATAGATTGTAAGCTCTTGTGTCACCCCCTCATCCTCATAGACTGTAAGCTCCTGTGTCACCCCTCATCCTCATAGATTATAAGCTCTTGTGTCACCCCCTCATCCTCATAGAATGTAAGCTCTTGTGTCACCCACTCATCCTCATAGACGGTAAGCTCTTGTGCCCCTCCTCATCCTCATAGACTTTAAGCTCTTGTGTCTCCCCCTCATCCTCATAGAATTTAAGCTCTTGTGTCACCCCCTCATCCTCATAGACTGTAAGCTCTTGTTTAACCCCCTCATCCTCATAGACTGTAAGCTCTTGTGTCACCCCCTCATCCTCATAGACTGTAAGCTATTGTGTCACCCCCTCATCCTCATGGACTGTAAGCTCTTGTGTCATCCCCTCATCCTCATAGACTGTAAGCTCTTCTGTCACCCCCTCATCCTCATAGACTGTAAGCTCTTGTGTCACCCCCTCATCCTCATAGACTGTAAGCTCCTGTGTCACCCCTCATCCTCATAGATTATAAGCTCTTGTGTCACCCCCTCATCCTCATAGACTGTAAGCTCTTGTGTCCCTCTCATCCTCATAGACTGTAAGCTCTTGTGTCACACCCTCATCCTCATAGACTGTAAGCTCTTGTGCCCCTCCTCATCCTTATAGACTTTAAGCTCTTGTTTAACCCCCTCATCCTCATAGACTGTAAGCTCTTGTGTCCCCCCTCATCCTCATAGACTGTAAGCTCTTGTTTAACCCCCTCATCCTCATAGACTGTAAGCTCTTGTGTTACCCCCTGTCACGAACCCGACTCACCGGAGTTCACACACTGGGATAACTACTCTATGGAGTCCCAGAATTTAGCCCTTAAGCTCCGCCCACTTCCACAAAATGGCGTCCTTACGCTAAATTTACTCCACAGAATCTCAGCCCCAGCCAATCCACTGCCACCACCCACGAGTTACTTATGCAAAGAAGGCCGTAGGCACCTCAACCACACAGACAATGCACCCTGATGATAACTCAGCACATGCACTCACTACTTACACGATATTACAATAAATTCACACAGAACATGCAATCGCTTACTACATGGACTATGCTAATAATGACCTCTGGTAACGTGATTCCCTTCAGAGACTCAGATTCTTTAAGGCTACAAGCAGAGGCTTATTAAAAAGTTTTAATTTACATAAAAATGCAGTACACTCAAAGAATTAAATTGTCAGATAAAATGAAAAAAGGATTAAAAACAATACACATACAATACTTACAAACAGTTATGGAAGAGCGAAACAAAAAATTCTTGCTAGTGGAATAGGAAGAAATTCTTTGGCCCGAGGACAGGGCATAAGCATCGATCCAGCCTTCTATTGTCATAGAGTCACCCAGACTGAACACTACTATGTGGCTGCTTCATTAATTTAAGCCCAGGTGATTTTTGACCCCCACCCCTGGCTGTGATGTCACTGTGAGGGGGATTTTTCTATCCCCCTCCCATCAGTGAGCTACTTTTTGGGTCTGGGTTTTTATCAGAACCCCATAACTTTTGATTGGGAGATGGCACAATTGTGCCATGGCTTCCAACCAAACGGGCATGTTATTCCCATTAACCCCATACCAAACTCGGGGTGTCTTAGCCTAATATCAGGGGTGTTCTGCTATTGACTGCCTTCCATTGCAGCTAATGTTCTGATTTTCGGACCAGGAGTGTGTCTAGACCCCATAACTGTCCTGTGTAACTTGGGACCTATAATTATGAATTATGTCCCAGTTATGGGCAGCTATGATATTCCCCTTTGTCTGAATTTGGAGGGAAAAACATGCAGTCTGTGGCTTCTTTTCATCCCCCACTAACTAGACTACTCTGGCCGAGAGGTGTTAATTTTACCACTTAGGAAGACCATGCTTCTCTGATCAAGCATAGACTCCCTGGGGTTTTATAACCCCCTGCCAGGCTCACCTTCCTGGCTGATCTTAAACAAATGGAGCCTAATGATTTATAACAGGCAGAATGAAACAACACAAAGAAAGAATAAAAAAAAAATATATATATACAACAAACAAACTGTGGAGGAGTAATATTATTATCACACCTCCCTCCAGAGATATGGCATGGGATTTTGATATTCTAATCAATATCCCAAGCCATTGTCCGCCGGCTCTCCCTGCCGTGACAACCCGTCCGCATTTCCATGTTCACTGCCCTTCTTGTGTTGAATGGTAAAGTCATATTGCTGTAGGCCTAGACTCCATCTCAGCAGCTTTCCGTTATCCCCAGATACCCGGTGAAGCCAACTGAGAGGGTTGTGGTCCGTTACCACGGTGAACTTTCGGCCATATAAGTAGGGCTGTAGTTTCTGTAGGGCCCACACAATGGCAAGGCATTCTTTTTCTATGGTGGCATAGGCCACCTCCCTGGGTAAGAGTTTCCTGCTTAGGTATAGGATGGGGTGCTCATCTCCCTCTGGGTTGACCTGGCTGAGTACCGCACCCAAGCCATAGGCGCTGGCGTCAGTCTGGACTACGAACTTGCGGCTGAAATCTGGACTCTGTAAGACTGGAGAGCTAGTCAGAGCCAATTTCAGAGCCGCCATGGACCGCTCACAATCGGCAGTCCAGCTGACTACCTGTGGTAGTTTCTTCTTTGTGAGGTCTGTGAGGGGCTTGGCCAGGGTACTGTAGTTAGGGACGAACTTACGGTAGTACCCAGCTGTTCCTAGAAATGACATCACCTGTTTCTTCGTTTTGGGGGTAGGCCAATTTGCAATGGCCTCTACTTTCCCTGGCTCGGGCTTAAGTGTCCCCCCACCTACCAGGTGTCCTAGGTATTGCACCTCAGACATGCCTATCTGACACTTCCCAGGCTTGATGGTGAGACCGGCTTCCCGGAGGCGCTTGAGCACCTGTGACAGGTGTGTCAAGTGCTCCTCCCAAGTCTGGCTAAACACTGCAATATCATCCAGGTATGCCACAGCAAACCCTTCAGACTTACTTAGCAGTTTGTTCACCAAGCGCTGGAATGTGGCAGGGGCATTCTTCATGCCAAAGGGCATGACTTTAAACTCATATAGTCCAAAGGGGGTGATGAAGGCGGACTTTTCCTGCGCCTCCACTGTCATGGGAATCTGCCAATACCCCCTACTTAAATCCATGATGGTGATATACTGGGCGCTGGCGAGTTGATCCAAAAGCTCATCTATGCGGGGCATTGGGTAAGCGTCAAAAACTGTGATGCTGTTTAGCTTCCTGTAGTCCACACAGAAGCGTGTGGTCTTGTCCTTTTTGGGGACAAGCACCACAGGTGATGCCCACGCACTTTGAGACTCTTGGATCACCCCCAGTCCCAGCATTTCCTCCACCTCCCTCTTAATGTCAGCCCTTACTTCTGTAGAAACCCGATATGCACCCTGTCTGACTGGTGGGTGTCCCCCCGTGTCTACGTGATGAGAGGCTAGTGGGGTTTTTCCTGGTTTACCGGTGAAAATGTCAAGGTATGGGTTGAGTGTCTCTCTTAGCTGGGATTTCTGAGATCCAGACAGCTGGGTGCTGACTATTGCATCCTCAATGGACCCTCCCTCCTGGGCGGATGCCACTAAGTCAGGCAAGGCCTCCCTTTCTCCCTCCTCTGGTATACTGCAAACTGGCAGGACGCACGTATCCCTATCATGATGAGCCTTGATCATGTTCACATGAAAAACCTTGTGCTTCTTGCGAACATGGTCGATCGTGACTACATAGTTCACGTCATTTAGGCGTTGATGAATGGGATATGGGCCTTCCCACGCAGCTTGGAGTTTGTTTTGGGTAGTGGGGATCAGGACCCACACCTTCTGGCCCACCTCATACACTCTCTCCCTGGCGTTCCTGTCATACCACCGTTTCTGGTTGGCCTGGGCTTGAGTCAGGTTCTCCTGCACCATCCCTGTCAATGCCTGCAGTCTGTCCCTGAACTTCAGAACATAGTCAACCACAGAGACCTCTGGTGACCCTAATTCTCCCTCCCATGACTCCTTCATGAGATCTAGTGGGCCCCGTACCTTCCTGCCATAGAGAAGCTCAAAGGGAGAGAATCCAGTCGATGCCTGCGGTACCTCTCTGTAAGCGAATAGCAGGTGTGGTAGATAACGATCCCATTCCTTCCCATGGGTATCCGCAAACGTCCGGAGCATCTGTTTGAGGGTCCCATTAAACCGCTCGCAGAGTCCATTGGTCTGCGGGTGATAAGGACTGGCTACCAAGTGCTGCACCTGTATTTTCTTACAGAGGCACTGCATAAGGTGAGACATAAACTTGGTCCCCTGATCTGTGAGCATCTCTCTGGGGAACCCTACACGAGAGAATATAGTGAGGAGCGCATCTGCCACCTTGTCAGCCCGGATGGATGACAATGCCACGGCCTCTGGGTAACGTGTGGCATAATCCACAACCGTCAGGATGAAGCGTTTACCTGAGCTGCTGGTGACATTCACAGGGCCTACAATGTCAACAGCAATTCTCTGGAAAGGCTCCTCAATTATGGGTAAAGGGATGAGGGGTGCTCGCTGGACCTGGCTGGCCTTCCCCACCCTTTGACATACTATACAGGAACGGCAATATTCCGCCACATCATTCCCCATATTGGGCCAAAAGAAATTCTGCTTCAGTCGACTTTTGGTTTCACTTATCCCCAGATGGCCTGCTAGTGGTATCTCGTGGGCAACTCTCAAAAGCTGCTCCCGGAAAGGGCGAGGTACCACCAGTTGCCTATCAAGGGATACATCCTGCTGGGGGTCAGTGTGAAGGCTCTGTCTATATAGCCTACCCTGGTCCCATGTAATACATTCCTTGTCCCCCTCCTCAGGGGTCTGACCAGCCCTCTCACGTAGCTTGTGTAGACTCTCATCTGAGTGCAGGGCGTCCAGAAACTGGCGACGCTCTGACTCTGTACTGGTTAATAGTTTAACCCCTTGACTGGTCTCAGCCACTGGTGACAGGCTGTCAGTCTGCTCCTGTTCCTCTGTAACCCGGACAGCAGGAGGTTCAGGACTCAGGCAACGGTGAGCTTCCTGAAGACTCCGACTGCGAGTTACAGCGGACACGGACACACCACACTCCAGCTTTTGGCGCAGAGCTGTGGGTGTTAACATACTACCACTCTTAGCCACATTATTAACACAGTTAAACTCTACATCATTACTATGTTCACATTCATGGTCTATGGCATTAGAAGCTAGGTTAGAAACAGGTAAATGGTTACTACACATTTCAACAATATCACATGATGCATCATCGTCACAGTCTACAGTAGGCATGGTCCCAACAATATCAGATGTTAACTCACGTGGGGCACCAGGGATGCCTGTGTCCTCATCGGCATCCTGGATTACATATCTAGAGACCAGACGCCCCAGATCGGTCCCCAGCAACACATTGGTGGGAATTTTATCCGTTACACCCACATTTGTCATCCCTCTCCCCGCCCCCCAATCCAGGTACACCCGGGCCATGGGCAATGCAGGGGTGAGGCCTCCAACTCCAGCAACTGTAAGAGTCCGTCCTGGGATGAGATCCTCCGGCTTGACAAGTGTGGGGTGCACAAGGGTCATCTCTGCACCAGTGTCCCTCAACCCCATTGTGACATTGTCACCCACAGTAACCTCCTGTAGGTTGTCACCAACCACCCGCTTACTCCCACCCACAAACAAAACAGATGGTGAAGACAATGTTGGTTTGGTCAAAGGGGTGGTCTTCCTCTTCTCTGGGCATGTAATGCTGATGTGCCCCGATCTGTTGCAAACAAAACACCTGCGTTGGTCTCCTGCTGGCTTAAATGATGAAGAAGGGGATGCCCCAGAAGCTTTGTGGGCAACTGTAGAAGAGTTAACAGGGGGCTTACCCCCCTTCCATCCTGCAGCTGCAGGTTTCCGTGCCTCGGGCACTCTGCTGGCAGCAAACACATCTGCCAGCTGGGCAGCCTTTTCCAACGATTTTGGCTCCCGTTCTCGTATGAACTGTCGCACCTCTGCTGTACAGGTGTGAATAAATTGGTCCATGGCGATCAGGTCATCCATCTCCTCTAGAGTGGTCACACCCCATCCTCTGGACCATTGTTTCACCAGGTTTAGCAGTTTCCTGGCAAACTCGGCATAGCTATCCGTATCTGTCCGCCTGACAGTACGGAAACGCTCCCTGTATACCTCTGGAGTGAGGTTAAAACGCTGTATCAGAGCCCTTTTGATAGCCTCATAATCGTGCTCCACAGAGGAAGGTAAGGCTACAAACGCCTCCAGTGCTTTGCCTTTAAGTCCAGGGGTAAGGTATCGGGCCCATTCTGCAGGCGGCAGTTGAAATTGCCTGCAGACCCTCTCAAATCCTTGCAAAAAGACATCCAGGTCCCCATCATTCTCCAGGACAGGAAAACGATCCAGGCGGGGCCTAAAAGCAACACTGTCCATGGACTCACTCTGTGCTGATGGTGAAGCTCTTTGCTGTTGTTGGAGCTGTATCTGGGCCATCTGCAGCTCATGCTCCCGCTCTGCTTGGCGTTCAGCAAACTCACGTCTACGTTCCTCAGCCGCCCTCTCTGCTCGGGCAGCTTCCAGCGCTGTTTGGCGTTCAGCAAATTCACGCTCTGCTTTGCGCTGCTGGGCTGCTTCTCGGGCAGCTTCTCGGGCTGCCTGTCTCTCCCGTTCTTGCATCAACAGCTGTATCCTAAGGCTAGGATCACAGTCACCGATCTGCTGGAGAATTAGAGAAAAAGAAGTGTCCATACCGCTGGCGCTGCCATGCCCAGCCGGTTGCGAGACATCTCCTATCGGTTCCTCTGAGGCTGGAGGTCCCTGGTCCGGTTCCGCAGAAGGATGGGACTGCACATCAAACGCCACCAGCGTTTGAATTATCTCCGCCTTGTTCTGGCCCGTTGTTATTAGCCCTCTCTCCGCACAGAGAGTCAGCAGATCAGCCTTGGATCTGTTTCTGTATACCTCTGCCATCTTAGCAGTGGTCTCAAGTTAGCAAACAAAAGATAGAAAAGAAAAGAGGGGGAGGGGAACTGATGTGGGATAACTACTCTATGGAGTCCCAGAATTTAGCCCTTAAGCTCCGCCCACTTCCACAAAATGGCGTCCTTACGCTAAATTTACTCCACAGAATCTCAGCCCCAGCCAATCCACTGCCACCACCCACGAGTTACTTATGCAAAGAAGGCCGTAGGCACCTCAACCACACAGACAATGCACCCTGATGATAACTCAGCACATGCACTCACTACTTACACGATATTACAATAAATTCACACAGAACATGCAATCGCTTACTACATGGACTATGCTAATAATGACCTCTGGTAACGTGATTCCCTTCAGAGACTCAGATTCTTTAAGGCTACAAGCAGAGGCTTATTAAAAAGTTTTAATTTACATAAAAATGCAGTACACTCAAAGAATTAAATTGTCAGATAAAATGAAAAAAGGATTAAAAACAATACACATACAATACTTACAAACAGTTAGGGAAGAGCGAAACAAAAAATTCTTGCTAGTGGAATAGGAAGAAATTCTTTGGCCCGAGGACAGGGCATAAGCATCGATCCAGCCTTCTATTGTCATAGAGTCACCCAGACTGAACACTACTATGTGGCTGCTTCATTAATTTAAGCCCAGGTGATTTTTGACCCCCACCCCTGGCTGTGATGTCACTGTGAGGGGGATTTTTCTATCCCCCTCCCATCAGTGAGCTACTTTTTGGGTCTGGGTTTTTATCAGAACCCCATAACTTTTGATTGGGAGATGGCACAATTGTGCCATGGCTTCCAACCAAACGGGCATGTTATTCCCATTAACCCCATACCAAACTCGGGGTGTCTTAGCCTAATATCAGGGGTGTTCTGCTATTGGCTGCCTTCCATTGCAGCTAATGTTCTGATTTTCAGACCAGGAGTGTGTCTAGACCCCATAACTGTCCTGTGTAACTTGGGACCTATAATTATGAATTATGTCCCAGTTATGGGCAGCTATGATATTCCCCTTTGTCTGAATTTGGAGGGAAAAACATGCAGTCTGTGGCTTCTTTTCATCCCCCACTAACTAGACTACTCTGGCCGAGAGGTGTTAATTTTACCACTTAGGAAGACCATGCTTCTCTGATCAAGCATAGACTCCCTGGGGTTTTATAACCCCCTGCCAGGCTCACCTTCCTGGCTGATCTTAAACAAATGGAGCCTAATGATTTATAACAGGCAGAATGAAACAACACAAAGAAAGAATAAAAAAAAAATATATATATACAACAAACAAACTGTGGAGGAGTAATATTATTATCACACCCCCTCATCCTCATAGACTGTAATCTCTTGTGTCTCCCCTCATCCTCATAGACTGTAAGATCTTGTGTCACCCCCTCATCCTCATAGACTGTAAGCTCTTGTGTCACCCCCTCATCCTCATAGACTGTAAGCTCTTGTGTCACCCCCTCATCCTCATAGACTGTAAGCTCTTGTGTCACCCCCTCATCCTCATAGACTGTAAGCTCTTGTTTAACCCCCTCATCCTCATAGACTGTAAGCTCTTGTGTCACCCCCTCATCCTCATAGACTGTAAGCTCTTGTGTCCCCCCTCATCCTCATGGACTGTAAGCTCTTGTGTCACCCCCTCATCCCTCTTTGAAGCCAGACCCTTATTACAATTGTTCCATATGATTATGTTTTTACTCTTTAATGTCTTATTTTATTTGTGTTTGTCCCCCATGATCTATAAAGTGCTAAGGAATATGAAGATTATTATGAGTGTAAGGGCTTATTCAAACTGCCATCTATGAGGCCGTACATGCGACCGCAAATGTAAGTCCTCATAGACGGCAATAGCGGCACGGCGGGGATCCAGTGCCACACGTGTGGCACCGATTCTGCCCGCACACCGCAAAAAGATAGAGCATGCTCTGTCTTTCTGCGATTGTGCGGCCTTGAGCCGCTATTCTCTATGGAGGGCGGAGGGGTCACCTCCTCCCCAGCGCACGGCGTGCTGGCATACCGCGTGTGAATGTACCTTAAGGGGAATGTCCTGTATTCTGAACAAATTTTCAGATTCTGTTACCATTTCAAGTTTCCATAATTAAATGACTTGCCCACTTAGAGGCATCTGGTTCAAAGACTAGGGAAAGGTGCTCGTTAATGAGGAGGAAAAATTTGTCTTTTTTTTCCCCTTTATTTGCAAAATGGGCATGAGTACAACGTGTTACATGGGTCAGAGAACTCTGGGAAGGAAAAATGAACACCCTCGATGACATGTGCCGACTTGTAAGCCAATCAGCGACCGGCAGGATTATGTGATGTCACAGCCCTATAAAACCAGACCACCATTTGCAATCCCGTCATTTCACAGCTGCTTGTACTCCGTAGCTGATGGAATGATTTTTTTTCTCAAAGTCCAGGGTATCCATTTTTGGGGGATCTGTATTCCCCAAATTTCAATTCCTTTTGTTGCTAAAGTTGATATCAAGAAATCTGTGTCTAATTAACATAGTTTATTAACCAATGTGTCAAACAGAGAGGTGGCAGGTGGAGCAAGCACAGGTACTGCCTGGCTAGTATTGTGGGGCCATCGTTACCCCAAGGAGAACCTGATTGTCCACCCTAGGAGAGACTACCCTTTGTCAAGATGAATCAGGCGTGGATCGACGTGGATTTCAACTCACCAATGCCTTATGCATCAGATTAGATCAGTGATGACTCCTCCACCAAAAGTTGAGGAATGAGTCTGTGTTCTAACTACCTGCCTCAGCCACTATTCTGATGCTGCGCCCCGTCTGATGTCACACATCTGCTTCCAGTTGCTCCATCTGCCTACCACCATCTTATCTGGGACTGGAATTGTCACCCACATCGACACTCTGTCATTGTGCCACTTTCTGAACTGCTACTGCTGCTTCCGGCACCTCCTCACTCGGTCATTGTGCCACTCTGTGGCTTACCATGTTGCTGCCATCACCAGAATTTGTCATTGTTCCACTCTCTGACCTCATGCTGCTGCCACCACCTCCGCACTCTGTCATTGTGCCACTCTGCAGCCTACTCATGCTGCTGCAAACTGACCGCTGTCTCCCTGGAACACCCTGTGATTTCCATAATGCTGTTTTCACCCTCCACCACTCTATGACGTTGCCACTATGTTTGGTTTTCCCCTTCATTTCATCTGTCAGAAGGAATTAAAAGCCTCAGGATTGATAGCCAAAAGCAGGAGTGGATACAGAACACAGAGGACATGCAAATATCCCATTTACTGGTCATCTCTGTTTTGGATCAACTCCTGTTTGATTTTGGCTTTAGCAATACTGATGGATTATTGACCGATTAAAAGGACTGACGGATGAAAAGTAGGGCAAAAAGATCAGTGACCTCAACGCAAAATTACTGCCGACACCCTCTCCACTCTTTTCGGGAGTTTCTACATGTATCAGCGTTTAACAAAACAGGTTATGTCTTAATTAGAGATGAGCAAGCATACTCGTTCGAGCATTAGCATACTCGCAACTGCTCGGACGAGTATTTTGCCCGCTCGAGAAAATGCTATCTAGAGGCGTTTAGATTTTTGGTGGCCAGAAACAAAGCCAATCACAAGCCAGGAGACTCTGCACTACACCCAGCATCATGTGGTACACTTACACATCGATAGCAGTGGTTGGCTGGCCTGATCAGGTGACCCTGGGATAGACTAGCCCCTGCCCGCACTGCTCGGATCATTCTCTGTCTGGATGCCATTAGGGATAGAGCTGCTGCTGGTCAAGGAAAGCGTTAGGGTTTTCTAGTAGACTACTGTTAGGCAGGAGTGATTCTCCAAGAACCTTAATATTAGGCAGGAGTGATTCTACAAGAACCCAACAGCCCTTGTTAGGGCTACATTAGGGTTTTTCAAAAGTTAAGTGACACAAAAAAATCCTTTTGTGCGCTGTCAGTGTAGGTTAGAAACTAGCCATAGCAATCATCTTCTGTGGTTGCTGTCTGATTTCTTCTGCACGTTTTGTTCTTTAAAAAAAAACAAAAAAACACAAATAAAATTATAGAAATTTAAAAAAAAACAAAAAAACTAAAAAAAATTTCTGTTTATATTTCTGTTTTGTCTATATAATAGATTTTAATTTTGAAAATGTTGAACCCGAGGGCTAGGGGTAGAGGACGAGGGCATGGGCATCCAATTACTGCAGGGGTCAGAGGCCGTGGTCCCGTTCGGGGTGAGACACCACCTGCTGATGAGGGAGCAGGGAAATCCCGCAGAGATACACTCCCTAACTTCATGTCGCAAGTTACTGGGACTGTTGAGGCCAGAACAGTGCGAACAGGTGATATCGTGGATTGCGGACAATGCTTCAATCCATTTGTCCACCAGTCAGTCCACCCATGTTACCCAAGTGAGCACTCCTCCAGCTCCTCCACCTCAACCTCCTTCGCCCCAGTCTGCCCCCTCCCAGGAAAATTTGGCAATTGAGCCGGTTGAAAAACTCTCTGGTCAGCATGAAGTCGGAAGCTTTGCGCTCGTCACTGAAGATGGGGGAAGAAGATTCCCTTGTTGATAGCCAAAGCACCCTCCGGTCTGTTTCTCAGCGCATATCGAAGGAGGTGGAGGAGGAGAATGTTGGCGAGACAGAAGAGGGGACCATTGCTCAGTCCTTAACTGTTCAGCGTGTATGGACAGAAGAAGAGGAGTTGGAGGAGGAGGAAATGGGCAGTCAGGCCAGTGAGGGGAGTGAATTATTGCGCGTTGGTACTCTGGCGCATATGGCAGATTTCATGCTAGGCTGCCTGTCCCCTGACCCTCGCATTCAAAGAATTTATTCCAGCACCGATTACTGGGTATTCACTCTCCTGGACCCACTGTACAAACAAAATCTTTCCACTCTCATCCCGGTAGAGGAAAAGAGTGTGAGTATGCATGAATACCAGCAGGCCCTGGTGCACAAGCTGAAACAGTATTTCCCTTCTGACAGCGCTAGCGGCAGAGGGCATACTTCTGCGGGACAAGTAGCGAGAGAGAGTAGGCGAGCAGGTGGCTTGTCCAGCACTGGCAGGGGTACGCTTTACAAGGCCTTTGCCAGTTTTATGTCACCCCAGCAAGACACTGTCACCTGTCCCCAGTCTCGGCAGAGTAGGGCTGATCTTTACAGAAAGATGGTGAGGGAGTACGTAGCTGACCATACCATTGTCCTAAATGATCACACAGCTCCGTATAACTACTGGGTTTCAAAGCTGGCCCGAACTGGGCCCGAACTGGCGCTGTACGCCTTGGAGGTTCTTGCCTGCCCTGCCGCTAGCGTGTTGTCTGAGCGGGTTTTCAGTGCAGCTGGTGGCATCATCACCGATAAGCGTACACGCCTGTCGACTGACAGCGCTAACAGGCTGACGCTTATCAAAATGAATAAAGCCTGGATTTCTCATGATTTCCATTCTCCACCAGGTGAAAGCAGCTCAACCTGAATAATTCTCATGTATGTACTCCTCCTCCTCATTCTCCTCCTTCTCCTCCTCTTTGTACACTAAAGCAGAGGCAACTGGCTATTTTTTGCCAGGACCAACTGGCTCTAGCTATAGTACTATATTTATTTAATTTTTCTGGAGGGCCATCTACCAGGTCCTCTGTTTTAAACAAATTTTGGAAGTGCCACTTACAGGTACTCTATCTATTTAATTTTTCTGGAGGGCCACCTACCCGCTCCTCTGTTTTGAAAACTTTTTTGGACTGCCACATACAGGCACTATCCAAATTAAATTTTCTCCATACCAGCCTCCACACGTCGTCTTTAAAGCTGCCTCCACATGTCTTCTTTATAGCTGCCTCCACATGTTGTCTCCATTGCTGCCACCACATGTGTCTCCATTGCTACCTGCACACGTCGTCTCCATAGCTGCCTCCAAAAGTCGTCCACATAGCTACCTCCATACATCGTCCCCTTAGCAAACGAGCTGTGTCCGGCAAAATTTTGGGTTGTTGTAACGGATTCCACATCAAACTTGTTAACTTTGTCGGCACCCTGCTGTGTTATCCACAAAATATACCACCAAACTTTTATTAATAACCGATATTATTTCAGCGCTACTTGCGCATCTGTTTACGTACCCCTCCCCCACCATAACCAGGCAAATTACTTATAAGAACAGTGCTACACTTATACAAAAGGTTCTTAGAAATGCTGTTTGTAGCCCACGTCTGCTTTGAAAATGATACACTTCTGGCCCCCAGGCCCATTTTGGGTGGGGAGGAGCCGAGAGGAAGAGGCTTGGACAGGCAAAAGCTCGCCTGGCAGCGGACCGCCAGCTCCATCCCAAGATCAAACTAACATTGTTTGAACTGCAGCACCTTTAATCTACTACTACTTCACTGCCTCCATACATGGTCCCCTTATCAAACGAGCTGTGTCAGGCAGAATTTTCGGGTGTTTCACCAGATACATATTGGAACTCGGCCCATCTGTCGCCGCCATGCTGAAGACCTGAAGCAGAAGTTTCAATCATAGCAGCGCAATATGGATGCCCCATACTGTCGCTGTTAATCTTGGAAGCATTTCCGAAAAAAATAAAAAATAGAACCGCTCTGCTATTCCATTATTCCTAGATGAAATATTCAAATGACCCCACCTTCTTTGAAAATTATAATTTTTTCAAAGTAAACGCTTCTGGCCCCCAGGCTCATTTTGTTTTTTGATCAAATAAATTTTTATTGAAAACCAAACAGTAGTTTTCCCTTTTTCTTTTTTGCATTTAAACAACATTTACATTACCGCAAAAACACCCCAAACCCCACTCCCACCCCCTCCCTATCCCTGCTTGGTGGGTGGATTGTCCATGCTTCAGTGTAAACCATGTGATCGTATATAGTCCATGACAGATGATGTTCTTCCTCTGACAATATGAGGTCCACGAAAGGGTCCATCCAGGATATCTTTAGTCCTTGTAGACATAAACAGCCCCGTAAAGCTTAGAGCAAACAACAATATATACAGACATAAACCAGATAGAGGAAAAAAAAAAATAAATAAATATATTGGGATAAGAGTGTTAACCAATAATCGGAAGGTCATAAAGCTTTACATATACTATCCACCATATTAACTTTTAGCAAGACAAAGATGGCAATCACCTTACAATGCTACTAATTATTCTGTCTCTAGTAAGAGTTAAGGGAGCTAATCCTGGAGCATCAAGCCATGGGCCCCATATGGCATCAAATTTTTTCAAGGAATTTCGCTTTTGATAGACTAACTTGTCTAGTCGTAATAAATTCGGAAACTCGTGGAGGCTCAGTGTCTTTCCAATGGAAAGCAATGATCTTTTTGGCTACATATAGCAGTCGCAGCACCGCTAGTCTGTGACTCTCAGACAGTTGAAGCTCAGACACATAGCCTAAGATAGATATAAGAGGATTACGTGTTATAGTTGTGGAGTACGTCTGATCGATCAGATCAAGAACTTCTTGCCAGTAACAACGTAACCTGGGGCAGTTCCACATCAGGTGGATCAGGTCTGCACAAGATCTCCCGCACCTGGGGCAGCAATCGTCACCTCTATATCCCATCTTAAACAACCTAACAGGGGTAAAATATACCCTATGTAACAAGTATAAATTAGATAACCTCTGCGCCTCGCTGACCGAGACTCTAGGTGCAGATTCCAAAACCTCTTGCCACTGATCTTCGGTAATGGTTCCCACATCTTTCTCCCACTTAGATTTTAAGTCTGTAGGGGATTTTTTT
Organism: Engystomops pustulosus; assembly: GCF_040894005.1. Lineage (NCBI taxonomy): Eukaryota > Metazoa > Chordata > Amphibia > Anura > Leptodactylidae > Engystomops > Engystomops pustulosus. Next base: position 293,240,543 of record NC_092411.1, on the reverse strand, counting down.
AATATGGGCATCCCTTAGATATGAACAATTGATTGAGATTATACCTCGCGTATCTCCTGATTTATTTATCATATCTATTACTATGTTATGAGCTGATATCTTAATTGGCTGTGAGCGTTCCTGTTGAGTTATTGCGTGTCTTACTTGAAGAAATTGATAGAAACATGAGTTTGGAAGGTTAAATTCTGAGCGTAGTTGCTCAAAGGACTTTAGTGTATTATCTTCATATAATTGGGCCATAGTGGTGAATCCCTTACTTATCCATTGAGGATAAGGAGTAATCTTGCCAATTTCTGGGTATTGGACATTTAGCCATATGGGAGTATGTGAAATATATCCTTCCATCCCCAGCAGGCTGCGCATCTTCCATCACAGTTTGTCTATGCATTTCAGTGTCACCAACTACCCATCTACAGTTTGGAACAAATCCCCTTCTAAAGCTCCTAGAAGATTACTCTGTTTTATGATATGGCATAGGGCTTTTTGAGAGGATAGTCCCCCAGCCATGTCTCCCCATCCACGTAAGGGCTGTAGTTGGGCTGCCATGAAATATAACCATGGATTTCCTTGGATCTCTGTAGGGTTGTGAGTTTGATCCTCTTGATCCCCTTGTTCCAAAGCAGATCCTGAAAGATACCATTAATTTTATGGAATAGTTCTATCGGAATCCATATGGGAGAATTGTGAAGAAAGTATAATAATTGTGGCATCATGACCATTTTAACAAGGTTGGCACGACCAATTATCATGAAAGGAAGCTTGCACCAGTCCTTTACTTTCGTTTGAAAGCTACAAATCAGGGGTAAGATATTAAGCTCAATAAATTCAGTGGGGTCCGCCGATATGTGAACGCCCAGATATTTAAAGACCAACACCACTGATAGACCATACTCAGTAAGTGATCTAGGGCAAACCTGTGGGTATAAGGGCATTACTACAGATTTTGTCCAGTTAATGGTAAAGCCAGATAAAAACCCAAAAGATGTTATTATATCTTTTGCCACTTGTAGAGAGGGAGACCAATTATCTAAGAAGAGCAACAGGTCATCTGCATATAATGCAACTTTCTCTTGATGTTCTCCGTATTGAAGGCCTTTGACAGCTACTGCAGATCGCAGGGCAGCCGCCAGGGGCTCCACTGCAACCGCAAATAATAGTGGCGACAGTGGACACCCCTGGCGAGTCCCCCCAGGCTTATTTTGGGTGGGGAGGAGCCGAGAGGTAGGGGCTTGGACAGGCGAAAGCTCGCCTGGCAGCGGACCGCCTGCTCCATCCCAAGATCCAACTAACATCGTTTGAACTGCAGCAACCTTCAACCTACAACCTATAACCTTTTACCTCTAAAATCTATCTTTTCACTCCTCTTTTCTCACCTCCTTACGTTCACCTCAGGTGCCATAACCGTCCCCATTGCTTCCACACGTCGTCTCCATAGCAGCCATATTTCACCAGATACGTTATGGAACTTGGTCACTATGTTACCACCATGCTGTGTTATCGACTAAATATACTGTCAACCTTTTGTTCACATAGGAAATAATTTCAGCGCTTCTCGCTCACCTCCTTTAGTTGCTCCCTGCCGCCATAACCAGGCAAAATACTGATACGTAGAGTGCTACACGTTATCCTCGCCAAAAGGAATTTTTTAATTGGTTTGAGTCAATTTGGGGTATGTCGCCATACCATTCTCTAGCCTGCCGCTGCTGCCGCTGCCTCCGCATGCCATCCCCTATAGTGTCAGGGTCAATTATCTCTCCTTATAAGGTCACTCTGTCATCGCCATGCTGTTGCCCATAATTTTGGCATAATGGTGAAATTAGGCAGCCTCAGATGTATCCATGCATGCTGCCACTGCTGTTTCCTGTCCATTTCCGTGGTGTTTCCATCCTTTTCTGAGGTTCCCAGGTGTTTGGCCAAGCTTCCCTGTGCAGAGCCTTGGTCCCTTGAAAAATGCTCGAGTCTCCCATTGACTTCAATGGGGTTCTTTATTCGAAACGAGCACTCGAGCATCGGAAAAAGTGACGAGCACTCAAGCATTTTAGTGCTCGCTCATCTCTAGTCGTAATCTATGGAATCATCTGAAGGGCAGTCACAGCAGAAGTTGCCTGGGCTGGTTCCTCAAAAAAAGAACAGGAATTCTGCAAGGAATACAGTGAGATTAGCTGTGACTGGGTTGGTCCTGTCCCAGAGAGGGGTAGCCCATGCCAGGGATTTCCCGTAGAGGAAGCTGAACACGAATGCCACCATAAACCGTTCTGTGGTGAATTAAGTGGGCATCAATTCAATGTGCAGTGAACACCGAGTGATAAATCCCCTGCACAACTTGACATCTCCTTCATACTTGGAGGGCATGGATAAACGCAGTCTGGGTTCTGCTGAAGACACTGTAGCCACGGTAGTGGAAAGTTCTGCAGGAACTGGATGCTGCTGGGCGGCCAATAGCTGTTGGTAATGGTTGGTGGTGGTAAGCTGGTTGATCTGCTGGGACTGCTACGCCACAATGGTGATAAGGTCAGTTATTTCATGCAGAGGTACCTTGACGGGATCCATGGGCAGATCTTACTGTCAGGCTCGGGGGTAGTTGACCCACTAAACCACAGCAGGTGATGACGTAAGTCGAAACCTGGGAGCTGACTATAAGTGGCACCCAGTATTCGCCAGAGCACGCTGCACAGGGAGTTGGACTTGCTGCGACGGGATACCACCAGGTAACTCCACAGTACGACTTTGCTCACGGTGGTAGCCAAGGCGAGGTACAGAATCAGTGAGCAGAGTAGGTGTTGTGGTCAGGCAGCAGGTCAGGACAGGCAGCACAGGATCGGAGTCGGGGATGTAGCAGAAGGTCAAGACAGGTGGCAAGGAATCGAGGTCAGGATAACATATGGAAATAGCAGCAGGAAAGCTTTCTCAATGGCAATAAGGCACAAAGATCCGGCAGTTATCACAGGGAGAGGCCGGCTATTTAACAGATCAGTGGCGTGCTCACTCTTTAAATTTCACAGAGCTGGCACACATGCCATAGGAGGCAGGAACATGTGAGCAGGACAACAAGGGCCATCGCAGGAGAGAGGAGAGGTGAGTAAGCCTGTGGCTAGGCTGGTGGGGTACACAGAGGAACATGGTGCACCAGCGACCTGAGAAATGAGTTGATGGAGCACCTGTGACAGTTGTACTATTGGTATTTGGTATTCCACTTTACAATTTCTGCAGCGGGTATGTCGACAGAAGGTGTTTTTGATATTCCAGCTCCATAGTGCCTGTGTGAGTCAAAGTAGTGACCAGCAGCACTTCACCACCAATGACTGGGTCTCCATAAAGGACATTTGTTCCGTACTTCACTTCCAATATGCCACCTCTTTCTGCTATGTGTAATGGTGCCTGGACAGTAGAGTCACATGTCCAGCCTGGCCAATCACAGGCATGCCTACAGAAGACCTGCCTGTAGATGCTAACGGCCTGCAAGCTGCCTGATTGTTTGCTTCAGAAGTCAATCAAGCATTTTGGCATTTTTTCCCCTAACCATAATAGTGGTGCATGTTCGGCTCCGGATCTGTGGGTGCTGAACCGTGAGATTCAGAACTTTCTAGTTCAGACTCACTCATCAATACACATCACCAATCAGAACCAAAGGCAAATCAAACAGATTGTTTTCAGTTGTTACAGATTAAAGTCTGTATAGAGTAAACCTCATTTTCTAAGTATGAACCATGATTAATTTACACATAAAAATATAAATATTCAAGATTTATTTATTTTTCTGTAACCTTCTCCTTGTCTCTGAGGGTAAAATCAGCGGCGAGTTGTGTATATAAGCGGCTGCAGAGTGACGGCCGGTGCCTCTCCTGTGCTGAGGATCTGCAGAGCCGGGGGACGCTGTGCTGGAGGAGAAGACCTTGTCCCTGTCATGAGCTGCTCTCCTCTTCTTACTGCCTGTTATGTGTTTATATTCTCACTATCATTACCATGCTATGGGGGTAATAATTCTCAAATGTATAAAGCAGCATTACTGCCATTACTGAAATATGGATATTACAGTGAAGGAGATGTCACCATTGCCGGACTGATCTCTGCTCACAGATTTGTTGGTAGAGATGTATCTTATGAAAGAAAAGATTTTTTAGATTTATACTGCCAAAAGTGAGTGTGTTTCTAGCTTATATGTACTTTAATACACAGTACAGCACACAATACAGAAGACCCTAATATCAGATGGTAAGAGATGGTAAGATCAGCGGAGAACAATAGAAGGGGCAGAAAATCCAACAATGGACACAAAACAACAACTTTCCTGCTGCATCCGGAGACATGGGGAGATCAGGTTTATGTCACACATGATCTCAGTGATAGAAATAACTTAAAAGTACAGAACCAGGGTCCATTTATTCATCTGAGAAGATTCAGGGACTGTGTAAGGGGGAGGTCACACAGAAGGGCTACTGCCAGAAGACTGTGTTTGATACCAGCATTGTCTGGATTTCGTTCACTTCTTTGACTTGACTTTGACTTGATGAATTGACCTGTCGACCTCCCATTGACTACATAGGGAAAAGGATTTTTGCACTGATTTTTTTGTGTTGGAATAAACCTCCATGTGAGTGATCCCTAACTACACCCTGCAGGCCTTGGTTCATCACAATACCCAGTAATATATTGTATGAGCCCAAAGGCAGATCTGTCTTTTGTCTTTATTACTTTCCTTATTATTATTTGTATTACCAATATTCTAACCCATTGTATTAATATTTACTAGAGGTAACCAGACTGGATCTGCACTGATAGGACAAGATCTGATAGTGGGGTGTGATATAGTATTGCCTCTTATTGGGCTGTGAATAGAATAATGTGGTCACCACCAGAAGTTGTCTGCTAGAATTTAGTGTTTTATACTCCGGCACCAACCAATATGAATGTCCCAGTATATAAGTCAGGATTTCAAGACACATCACCGCAGCTTATCAGGGCCACAACAATCCACCAATGTCTATGACACCAGCAGCGTCCCCGGCTATGTGCAGCCCGGCCATAGAGAATGATTGGAGCAGCAGTACCTCCCGGTCAGACAGGGCACTATCTGCCCATACTTTCTATAGGTGCAGGTTGAACCAAACATTGAGGCTCTTTTCATCTGATTCACAACATCACTGAAGATTTATAGCAACATTGTAATCCTACAGGCAGGACATCTGGAGAGATGCTACACACCTTCTGACACCGAGCATGTATATCATCTGTTAGAATAAAATATGTGCCGGATACTTGCTGGTTGCTGGAGGGATGCCCACTGATGTATGATTGACCACCCCTGAGTATTTCCTAATGCTCCACTGCCAAAGGAAAGAGCCTTTAGTCCTATGCCAGCACTCAGCACTCATGTTTTCCGATGCCCCCAACTGTGGCAGATTAACTAAAAGCCTCCAGTCTCATTGTGTATCCAGTGTCACACAGTAGGTGTTCTCCTTGAGGAGACATTGCCAATTAATGCCACCTCAAAGGGTTGTGGAGACTTAAAGCCATAGATGCTCCACTAGGGAATTCTGGGAAGAATGCAAAGTTTTCCAAGGTGTTAATTGGAAAACAATACCTCCTTTTGCTACCTTGGAAGGCAGCCCCCTTAACATCAAGTATGACCTACAAGAAGCCTAATAACATGGTGTGGGATTAAGCCAAACCAGTATATCTATTGCATTAGGAACAGACTCCCAACTGTAGACAGCGCTGTTTAGACCTGGTTGGTTCTCCTCAGTACAGCGTAGGGACTGATTTGGCTATGTAAGAGGCTATTGACAAGGGTCAGACAGTAGGTGTTCTCCTTAAGGAGAATCCAGTGTATCCAGTGCACAGCCATGTTGCTGGAATTGTGCTGCCTCCTGCACCAGGTACTGGCAGCACGGCATAGAGTTACTGTAGTTGGTACCTTACCAGTTCATGGTTAAAATAATAAATTGGACTGAGCGCAGGATTTAACTTTCAAATTGTGTCGGAAGCCAAGCACTTACATGCACCAGGAAGAAGAAGGTGAACTCCGGGGACCTGAGCGGGGAAGCGACACATGCAGGATATCAGGCGCACGATCTTAGTGACTCCCCGCACAGCGCATTATACACAGACAATGCACTTACATGCACCAGGAAGAAGAAGGTGAACTCCAGGGACCTGAGCGGGGAAGCGGCACATGCAGGATATCGGGGGCACGATCTTAGTGACTCCCCGCACAGCGCATTATACACAGACAATGCACTTACATGCACCAGGAAGAAGAAGGTGAACTCCAGGGACCTGAGCGGGGAAGCGGCACATGCAGGATATCGGGTCCACGATCTTAGTGACTCCCCGCACAGCGCATTATACACGGACAATGCACTTACATGCACCAGGAAGAAGAAGGTGAACTCCGGGGACCTGAGCGGGGAAGCGACACATGCAGGATATCGGGCGCACGATCTTAGTGACTCCCCGCACAGCACATTATACACGGACAATGCACTTACATGCACCAGGAAGAAGAAGGTGAACTCCGGGGACCTGAGCGGGGAAGCGACACATGCAGGATATGTTATCATCGGTGAACTCCGATGACCCGGTAAGTAAATGTGCCCCAATGTCTGTTAGTGTTCGCTTTTAACATTTGTTATTAAGAACCCATTACTTGTATGAAAGTCAAGACATAAGGAGGTCATTTATCTTTGATAGTTAACTTTGTACTTCATGTTAGTAGAAAATTTTTTGTGACATGTTTTGCATTCATTTTGGAAAAAACCTGGTATTTGTTGTTAATTTTGAAAAATTCTCGATTTTTGAAATTCAAAATGTTCTGCTTTTTCCACACAGAGTCATAACAGCAAAAACACTTCGAAACTAACGTTTACCAAATGTCTGCTTTATTTTTACATGGTTTCTTATACGTCCTCTCATTTTTGTAGGAGGTTATTGGGCTTTGAACTTTAGGTGCGATTTTTCACATTTTCATAAAAAACACAACATTATTCTATTGAGGGACCTGCTCAGATATCAAGTCAATTTGAGAGACCTACATAATAGTAAAATCCCATAAATTACCGCATTATACAAACTACAACCCTAAACATATGTAAAACAACTTTCATAAAGTTTGTTAACCCTTTAATTTTAACTAAATTGTGTGTAATTTTGAAATTTCAATTTTTTTTTGGCTACGTGTTTTTCATAAAATGTACAGATTCTCAGTGGATAAAATACCCAAACGCTCCACAAAGTTTGATACCCAATCCCTCCCGCGAATATCATTCCCCCATATGTGGTGGTGACCTGCTATATGGGCGCACGCCAGGGCATCGAAGGGAAGCTGCGCCATGACTTTGGGACTTAAAATTACCGCTGTGAAAACCCAACCCCAAACCCCCCTTCACTCATTAATGGGCGTACACAGTTGTTGGGTGTAAGGCCACAGCGGCCGCATTTATTATAACAAAGCATCATCACTAATCAATAACATTGCATTACATTACAATTTACATTAAACTCAGCTAGCAAAGGGGTTCCGGGGGGCATCTAAATTACCATCAAATCTGTTACCACTAAGTCTCACTTGCCCCCAGCCGTATATGCGCCTGACCAGGGACCCAAAATGGAGACTTCCCCACCTCCTGAGATCCTTGCTCCCAGGAATTCACCATATCTCTGTTAATCCAACTATTCGGGGGACTGGACACCCCCCGTGTTGCCAGCTCCCCCGTCTCAACACCTCCTTTTTGCCCCCGAGAACCCCTCCTAAATCCACCGCAGCGACATTAGTTTTAGCTCCCCCATCTGCATCCCTTATTTTAAAGGGGTGGGTGGGCGGGAAAAATTGTTCTTTTCTCCCCAGATTCCAGTGACAGACTGACACTACCTCGTGTCCGTATATTTACAAATATTCCCAAACCCTCCCCTGTACGTGACTGCTCACTACTTACTGTAACATCTCCCCCTCCCATCTCTGATCGTCACCTAACCCCATAGATAGCTCCAATTTAACCCCTTGTCATGCCACCATTGCGTTACATTGCATTCACTTCATTGCTCCTTTCAGAGCAGATTATACATTGTCACTTTTTATTGGCTATACAATCTTTATATTTTTGGCAATTTGGATAAATAAGGGCTTATTTTCTGCGACATGAGGCAACATGAGATCACTTCATTTTAGTGGGTCTGTAGCTTATTGATGAGATTTTATTAACCCTTGAATGTATGAAGGAACAGAAAATTGTTAATTTTGGTTTCCTTTCATTTTGTAATGTTTTGGACACCATAAAAATAAGATATTATCCTTATTCTATAGATCACTGCAATTATGTTGATAGCTCATTTTATTTTTTTAACATATTTTTACAATTTTAGTGAAGAAAAACTAATAAAGAGAAAATCTCATTTATTTCCATATCGCCATCTTTTTGAAGATGGAAAGATTGGAAATTTTTTGGATGACGGAGTTGGTTTAGGGCTTATTTTTTATGTGTTGGGTTTCCCTTTTCAGTTTTGGCATACATAACTTTTATGATTACTTTTTGGAACAGTTTTGTAAATGGCTTTGTAGGGCACCGTAGCTTTGTGTAGACGTCATTTCATAACTGTCTTTTAGTTTTATTACAATGCTTAAAAGATCACAAATGGATCAGCAGATTTATAGATTTTCAAGAAATTTTTCAAATTATTTAGGGACCATTTTAATTTCTATGGGGGTTTTTAAAGTTGTACTAATGGAAACCTGCCACAGATTACCCCATTCTTATAATGTTACCCCTCAATTCAAAACAGCATTTAGCAAGCTTGTTAAACCTTTAAGTATTTTTCAGAAATTGAAACAAAATGAGGGATTTTATTTGTAATTTTCTAATTTTGTTATTAATAATATGTTCATTTTGCCCTAAAATTTGCTCACTTAAAGGGAACCTGTCACCAGGAGACCCATTTTTAGAACTCCCCCAGTCCCCACAGAGCATAGTACATATACTGCCAAAGTGTTTTTGTATAAAAAATTGGTTCTACAGAAAAAAAGATATGTTATATTGTACCTTTCATTAGCATCTGCTGTGTGACTAGGCAGTTGCCTAATGGGAGGAGCTGGAAAGGAGCAGTCCCCCCTCATCCTTGGGAAACATGTGACCTTTTCAAATATATGAATAACTCCCCTCACTCCGGATTGGCTGTAGAGGAGCAAGGGGCGTCGCTATGCCCAGTGATGGGTGTTTTCATATATTTGAAAAGGTCACATGGAGGAGCTGGTCCCCAAGGGTGGGGGGGAACTGCTCCTTTCCAGCCCCTCCCATTTGGCAACTGCCTAGTCACACAGCACATGCTAATGAAATGTACAATATTACATATCTTTTTTTCTGTAAAACCAATTTTTTATACAAAAACACTTTGTCAGCGTATGTAATATGCTCTGTGGGGACTGGGGGAGTGCTAAAAATGCGGTGTACGCCCGACAGGTTATGTAGGGTACACCTGGACTGGTGGAGGAAGTTGTGGAGGCGTAAGGTTTAATAGTATGAAGTGCACTTTAAGGGGAGAAGGTTTGCTGTAGAGCACTTTCCTCCTCCCCTCTTGTTTTGTATATAAGGGGAGCAAGTCTCCTCCCTCTTCCTCTCTTGATTGCGGCACTCAAGGAAGCAGTGCACGCTGAGAGGCATCCAGGACCTTTTGCATGGTAAGATGGAGGATCCCCTAGTTGTGGCGCTCCGCGCCCGTGTCCGCGCTGAGGGGGAGGGGTGGTTGTCACAAGTCCTCTCCCCTTCAGCGGTTCCGGACGGACGCCCCTCCTCCCGGGACGACCGCAGGCGCAGTCGCCGCGGCTCTGCGGCGTCAATTTCTCAGCAAAGTGGCCGCTCCAGGTCGACTTGAAGACATAGGAGAGCCAGGTCGTCCAGATGGCGCTCCCCGTCATCCTCGGGCGGTTCATCGAGCCCATCGGCGAGGTCTGGTCCAAGTCGCCGGGCACGGCATCAGCGGGACCGCAGTGGGTCATCCAGGGCGTCCGGCCTGATTCCAGCAGCAGCGAGCGCATCGCCCGCGGTTGTGACCGCGGGTGCTCCTCCTCCAGGTACTTTTCAATATGCTGGGGCATGGGGTAGTGGGGAGGTGGTTCGGAGCTGGTAGCGTCATTGAAAGCTTTGTTAGACCGTTATACCCCCCGCGCCCACCCCCCTCCCTCAGCCCCCCTCCTCTGGGCCAGCTGCCCCTCTGCTGGCAGGGATTCACAAGGATGCTGTGTTTTGCGGGGTGAGCCCGCTTGGGGCGCATTTGGATGCTGAGTTGAAAGAGAAGATTTGGTCTAATGCGTATATTGACATCTGGTCGCTTGTGTCGGTTAATCAGCATACGGTGGACCGTGAGAGGGTGGTGGCTACTGCCCGCCCTCAAGACAGGAAGCTGAAAGTGGCTAAGACGATAAATAATTGGTTACAGGCTTTCTCCGTTTTGGGTTATGTTATGGGTCAAAAGCATCCGGAGCGCTGTTCTGAGTTGTTTTTGTATCAAGATGTTATTTACACTTTGTTTAAGACTCATGGTGGCAATGCTTGGTGGAAGTATGATGAGGACTTCAGGCGGCGGCTTGCATTGGAGCCTGATGTGGGTTGGGGTGTTAAGGTGACCGATGTTTGGGTGCGTTTGATGGTGTCCCCTAAGCTGCCTTTTCAGTCCTCGGCCGCCGGTTCCCCTGCATCTGCCGCTCAGGGATCGGTGGCCCCCCGGCAACCTGGCGCCTGCTGGCTGTATAATGACGGACACTGCCATTTCTATGGCTTGTGTAAGTACAAGCACGAGTGCTCCTCTTGTGGGGGTGGCCACGCAGTCGTCCGCTGCCCCCGGGTGCCACAGAAGCAGGGTGCAAGGTCCCAACCCCTCCCTGATCGGAAAGATGCCAGTGGACGTAGTCGCGATGTTGCCGTGGCTCGACCAGTATCCTGATCGGCTGGCCGCCAGTCAGTTGTGGGAAGGTTTTAGTTGCGGGTTTTTTATACCTTTTGAGTATAGGGAGGTAGGTTGTGTGTCGAAGAATTTGAAGTCTGCAGGGAGAATCCTGGGATTTTAAGGGAGAAGATTCAGAAGGAAGTGGACTTGGGTAGGATTGAGGGCCCTTTTGATACGCCGCCTTTTCCTAATTTGCGTGTTTCCCCTTTGGGAGTTGTTCCCAAGAAGGAACCGGGAAAGTTTCGCCTCATTCACCACTTGTCCTTTCCGAAGGGCACGTCTGTGAATGATGGTATTTCTGCCGAGGAGGCTTCCGTCTCCTATGTGTCTTTTGATAGGGCGGTTTATCTTCTTAGGGAGGCGGGTCAAGGGGCCCTCATGGCTAAGTCTGATGTGGAATCGGCTTTTCGTTTGTTGCCAGTTCATCTGGAATGTTATCATCTACTAGGTTGTTGTGTTGATGGTCTTTTTTATTACGACACTTGCCTGCCCATGGGGTGTTCCATTTCTTGTCGTTATTTCGAGTCGTTTAGTTCATTTCTGGAGTGGGTGGTTCGTTGGGAGACAGGTTTTCGTTCTGTTACTCACTATCTAGATGATTTTCTTTTTGTGGGACCTTCGGAGAGCCCTGTGTGTTTACATCTCCTTTCTACTTTTCAGTTTTTGATGCAGCGTTTCGGGGTGCTGTTGTAGGTTGATAAGACCGAGGGACCGAAAACGGTCATTTCCTTTTTGGGCATCGAAATCGATTTAGAGGCCATGGTGTATCGTTTACCTGTGGATAAGTTGGAAAGGCTGGTGTCTCTGGTAGAGGGATTTTGTGCTGTGAAGAGGGTTACGCTGCGGCAGGTGCAGTCGCTTCTCTGCCTTTTGGTTTTCGCTTGTAGAATCATGCCAATGGGCCGGGTTTTTTCTAGACGCCTGTCCTTGGCCACGAAGGGAGTGGTTAATCCTGACCATCACATTCGCATTTCTGCTTCATTGCGGGCGGATTTGAAAATGTGGCGGCAGTTTTTGGTGTCCTATAATGATAGGACTTGCTGGCAAAGTGATGAGGTGGAGAATGTTGAGCTCTCATTGTTTACAGACGCTGCTGGCGGTAGCGGTTTCGGGGCGGTTTTTGGCGACGAATGGTGTGCGGCTCCTTGGCCTGAGTTCGCAACCTTACGCTTTTGGAGCTCTTTCCAAAAGTGTTTGCGGTTGAGATTTGGGGGTATGTTTTTTCCAACAGGAGGATTCGTTTCTGTACTGATAATTTGGGTGTTGTTTATTGCATTAACAAACAGACTTCCTCCTCTTTGCCAGTTTTGTCTCTCCTGCGGCATCTGGTTCTACGTTGCCTTCAGTTTAACATCCATTTCCGTGCCCGTCATGTTCCTGGGGTTGAGAATGTTGTCGCTGATCCGTTGTCACGTTTTGATTTCCAGGTTTTCCAGCAGCGCCACCCATCGGCGGCGCTGTTGGGCAAGGAGTGCCCGGCTTTCCTGTGGGAGCTGATCCGCAGTTGATGGCCTTAGTTTGGTCATCTTTGGCCCCGTCTACTTGGCAGCAGTACGGTAAGGCGTGGGAGGCCTGGTTGGCTGTGTCTGGTGGGTTTGATGTTTTCCATTGTGTTTCTGACAGAATTCAGGTTACCCACCGGTATTTGGTCTCATTGCGGGAATTAGGTGTGACCGGTGCAGTAGCGCAGCGCAGGTTAGCAGGGGTGGCCTTTTTCTTGCAGCTTTATGGCTTTTCAGATGTCACAAAGTCTTTTGTGATACGACAAGCCTTGAAGGGCTGGCGTCGAGAACACGTTACGGTGGAATCGCGTCGCCCGGTTTCTTTTGCTCTGTTGTGTGACTTGATATGGGTCACTCCGATAGTGTGTTCCTCCCCTACAGAGGCTTTATTGTTTGCGCTGGCTTTCAGTTTTGCGTTTTTTGGGGCTTTTCGGGTGAGTGAGCTGGTTTCCCCTTCTTCTGTCAGGCGGGGTGGTTTGTTTAGAGGGGATGTGTGTTTGGGTCAAGGTTGTGTTAGGATTCGGGTGCGTAGGTCCAAGACTGACCTTTATGGTCGGGGGTCATGGGTCCGCCTTCTGGCTGTACCTGGGCCAGCGTGCCCTTATGCCCTTGCACAAGACTATGTGTCTTTGTCTCTTCCGGGGGAAAATTTCTTATCCCACGGGGATGGTCCCCCTTTGACGTGTTTTCAATTTCGGTCTGTTTTTAAAAAATGTTTGTTGGAGGTTGGTTCAGATGTATCCGCATATGGGACCCATTCGTTTAGGATTGGCGCAGCAACTGAGGCGGCTAGAGCGGGCTTGTCCGACTCTGAGGTTATGCGGATAGGTAGATGGAGGTCTGCATGTTTTGCTAGATATGTTCGCCCTGATCTGCTCTAATTTATTTGTTTGTCTTTCAGGCTCTTCAGGATCACTTCGTCCTACAGTTTGGATTTTGGGGCATTCGTATGTCCTTTGGGCGGGTCAGAGAGCGGCATGTCGGCCGGGTGGTCGGCAACTCGGTTTTCAACACGCTGATGTGTTTTGGAGAGGTGTTCGTGGTTTGAAGTGGGTTCAAGTTGTAGAGCCACATCAGGGCCTGTGGTTTTAGTAATTCATGCGGGGGGCAATGATTTGGGTTTTTTGCGGGTGTCGGAACTCCTTACTTTAATGCGTAATGATCTAGATAGGGTTTTGTCTTATTTCCCTGAAGTGGTTCTCGTGTGGTCAGAGATTATCCCTCGCAGGGTGTGGCATGGGGCCAGGGATGCGGCGGCAGTGGAGAGATCCCGCCGCACAGTTAATGCTAGAATGGCGCGGTATGTAAGAGCTAAGTGTGGGGTTGTCGTGCATCATCAGGAGTTGGAAGGCGACAACACTGCTTTGCATTTGAACGAGATTGGGTTAGATATATTTCTGGCAGGTTTGTAGGATGGGGTGGAGCAGGCTCTATTCTTGTTGGGTGGTGGTCGTAGCTCCGTGTAGGGGTACACCGACCTACTAGTGGCGGAAAATTGAGATTTGAGATGTATACTTTGCTCATCTGGCCGACTTGCCATCTGGGAGTCCAGATGGGCATAGTGCAGTCCCGAGCCGTTTTACCGTTGGATGGAGATTTCTTTCACCAAAAGTGCCTAATGTTTTTCAATAATGTTTGAGATTGTTAAACAATAATTGTTAATAAATGCTGTGACCGGTTTTCCACCACCCAACATGAGCCTCAATGTCGACATTATTTGGTTTTACTACGGGTTGATTGAATGCTGTTATGTAAAGTGCTGGTTGAGTTATAGATGCTAAGAGGGGGGTTAGTCATTCATTCCACCAGTCTGCGGTGTACGCCTGACAGGTTATGTAGGCTACACCTGGACTGGTGGAGGAAGTTGTGGAGGCGTAAGGTTTAATAGTATTAAGTGCACTTTAAGGGGAGGAGGTTTGCTACAGAGCACTTTCCTCCTCCCCTCTTGTTTTGTATATAAGGGGAGCAAGTCTCCTCCCTCTTCCTCTCTTGATTGCGGCACTCAAGGAAGCAGTCCCTCCCTCCCTAATTTATTGGTTGTTTTAATTTTTACTGTTTTGTATATTTGTGTTTTTTTTAGTTCTGAAGTCACAGCAGGCGGAAAATGGAGATTTGAGATGTGTACTTTGCTCGTCTGGCCGACTTGCCATCTGGGAGTCCCGAGGCATAGTGCAGTCCCGAGCTGTTTTACCGTTGGATGGAGATTTCTTTCACCAAAAGTGCCTAATGTTTTTCAATAATGTTTGAGATTGTTAAACAATAATTGTTAATAAATGCTGTGACTGGTTTTCCACCACCCAACATGAGCCTCAATGTCGACGTTATTTGGGTTTACTACGGGTTGATTGAATGCTGTTTTGTAAAGTGCCGGTTGAGTTATAGATGCTAAGAGGGGGGTTAGTCATTCATTCCACCAGTCTGGGTCTCCTGGTGACAGGTTCCCTTTAAGCTGAATAAAAGTAGAACCCCTGAAGTACCCGAAACCCATTCGCCCCAAAGAACAACTCCATTTTGTAAACTTTCTATTAATGGGTATATAGGGCATATTAACCCCTTGCTGCTGGTGGATTTTTTACATTTTATCTTTATAATTTTTGGTCCCCACTGTCAATGATCCATACCTGGTTTTAATTTCCGTGTGCAGAGCTGAATAAGGACTTGTACAAATTGTAGTTTCTAGAGAGAGTATTTTAGATTTCATGCCATTTACTGGATGGAAAATTCCAAAGGCAGTAAAATTGACAAGAAAACTCTTTGCGTCATAATCTTGTAGGCTTCGTGTTTTTAAGATTTTACTACGCACTCCAAATGAAATATCTATATGATTTTTTGTTTTGGGACAGGCACAGGGATCCAAAATGTTCATAGAATTCATTATGTTTTGATAAAGTTAAAGAAATAAAACCTATTGAACAACTTTTTCAATTTTTGGTGGACATTATTTATTAATTTTTTCACTATGTGGTTCATCGCTGGAATAACCTTATTTATATTTTGATGGACTGTGTATACCTTATGATACCTAATGTGTTGTGCTTCTTTATTTTTTTTTTTACTTTTTCTACTTTTTAAAAATTATATATTGTTTTAAATGTATAGGTGATTTCATTGAATTTTAATTCTTAAATTATATTTTTTAAAATGTGTTTTTACATAAATAGTTTGTGAAGTGATCATGTGATCACTAGTTTATACTAATGAATTAGTAATGTCAGCCTATGAGCTGTAAGCTCTGTCCAGTATTCTGAGGGTATGGCAATGCGGTGTTCAATAGCTTTATCTGAAGGTTCCAATAAAGCTAGCAGTTTAACACTGCTAATAAAGGGGTAGCGCTAGGAGCCACTTCCTTTAGTATACAGCTCCTAGAGAATTGTTTTTAGGGTGACAGGTCTTTAACAGCCATGATGGATGCTATTATATTACTGTATATTAAACCCAAAACACTTTGCATGGAGAGGGCTCCAAGTTGTCTCCAAACACAACCCTATGACGTAATAATACACCACATATTGGGAAAATGTGAAAACACCATCAAACCAGCATATACCCAAATACTGGACATAAGGAATGTGTAAGAACAGATGACTCATCTCTTCTTCTCTATCCCTCAGCATTTGTCCTTCTCTATAGTCTTTATGTTAGATCTTGTTTTCGTGTTTATTAACTATTTTATATTGATAACATTTCCAGTGTTGAAATTGAAAACTACAGAAGTGTCTTGTCATTCATCTTTGCTGTTGATGAGATTAATAAGGATCTTGATCTTCTCCCCAATGTTACTCTGGGATATCACATCATCGATACGTGTGGAGATCCATTACTGACTGCTCACGCCGTCTTCAGGACCCTGACAGGAAGATACTATAGGATCCCTAATTACTCCTGTAGGGATCATGGGGAAGTGGCTGCTTTTGCAATTGATACTAAATATCACACCAGTCACGCCATGCTCCCACTACTCAGCCTCTATAAGTACACACAGGTAAGTGTCTTCTGCTTTTCATCCTTGGTTAAATCGCCAAACTGAAAGGACACAAATCTCCGCAGTTTTGTTCCCTCCCTTCAGGATGATTGGCCGGACTCTTTACTAACAGCAGAATTTGCACAATTCTCAAAGTCCATTGGATACTAATTTGCTTGCAATCAATATTTATTTCTAACCTTCCGTCTAGAAGCTTCTCCCACTGTTACTGACAGAATAGCAAAAACGCAGGAAAACCAGAAGAAAATAATTGAGATGCTAAAAGGTGTCCAAGAAAACTACAAACTACATAACCCTTTGGGGCAGATGTATTATCGTATATGCGCCAAAAAAGTGTCGGCAACTCTGCAAAAGTGTTGCGGATCATTTATAATAGGTTTGCGCCAGAATGAACAGATGTTCCCGACTATCCCAACTCGTCCGTCTTTTTTGCCGCAAACGTTGAGTTTGCGCAATTTTTGGCGCAGAACAGACCAGGAAAAAGTTGGCTTTTTTATGGCGCCCGACTGATTAGTTCCGTCTGCACATTAATTACTTACAGTCGTGCGCTACTTTAATACATCTGGCTGTGCTTTCTGTCGTCGGATCTCAGATGCCAACTGTCGAGGTTGAGACAGAATTATTAAATCCCCCTGGGATTAAGACACAATGGAAGTACAGTCTAGACACTTTAGAATTTTTTGGGGGAAAATACATGCATTTAGGCCAAAAATGACAGTTTCACAATGAAATGCTCTGGAAAGTTTGATATTCAATTTCTTCGGAATACCGATACCGATGGTGACTGCTGTACGGGCGCACTGCCGGGTATAGAAGGGAACGAGCCATTCAGAGCATCTGTATTGTCACATAGTAAAGGCTATAACATTTTTTTTCTGGTAAAGCTATGAGGCTTATTATTTGCGGGGTGAGATACAATGTACAGAAAATTCATTGTGGGGGTCTACAGCTTATTCATTAAATTTTATTAACTATTTTAAGGGGGATATGTTCTGGTTCACTACAATTATCTTGAGACCTCATTTATATTTATATAATTTTTTTAATCTGTAAAATTTACAGAGCTTTCTGTTGACACCCTTGTTTTTGCAAAAAGAGTTGACATTTTCCGTCGTATTTTTTAAGGGCACGTAAGGTTTTGTGATCGCTATTTAGAACATTTGCATGTTACAATAAGTTTTTTGTGCTTTGTTTCATGCTGTTCACAGTGCGAGTTCAATGTTGCTTTAGAATTATCGTACAGATTTTGTACTTTTTTGTGTTCTTGCCTTTAACATATATTTTTTTTTATAAATATACAGTATATACTCGAGTATAAGCCGACCCGCGTATAAGCCGAGACCCCTAATTTTACCACCGAAAACTGGGAAAACCTATTGACTCGAGTATAAGCCGAGGGTGTA
This sequence comes from Engystomops pustulosus, assembly GCF_040894005.1. Lineage (NCBI taxonomy): Eukaryota > Metazoa > Chordata > Amphibia > Anura > Leptodactylidae > Engystomops > Engystomops pustulosus. Next base: position 293,222,724 of record NC_092411.1, on the reverse strand, counting down.
GTATACAGCCAGCCCCCATGTAGTATACAGCCAACCAGCCCCCATATAGTATACAGCCAACCAGCCCCCATGTAGTATACAGCCAGCCCCCATGTAGTATACAGCCAACCAGCCCCCATATAGTATACAGCCAACCAGCCCCCATGTAGTATACAGCCAGCCCGCAGTAGTATACAGCTTGTCCCCTTGCTGTATACAGCCTGCCCCCAGTAGTATACAGCCTGCCCCCAGTAGTATACAGCTTGCCCCCAGTAGTATACAGCCTGCCCCCAGTAGTATACAGCTTGCCCCCTGTAGTATACAGCTTGCCCCCCGTAGTATACAGCCTGCCCCCAGTAGTATACAGCTTGCCTCCGAAGTATACAGCCTGCCCCCAGTAGTATACAGCTTGCCCCCAGTAGTATACAGCTTGCCCCCAGTAGTATACAGCCTGCCCCCAGTAGTATACAGCCAGCCCCCAGTAGTATACAGCTTGCCCCCAGTAGTATACAGCCAGCCCCCAGTAGTATACAGCCTGTCCCCAGTAGTATACAGCCTGCCCCCAGTAGTATACAGCTTGCCCCCAGTAGTATACAGCCAGCCCCCAGTAGTATACAGCTTGCCCCCAGTAGTATACAGCACTGCCCCCAGTAGTATACAGCCTGCCCCCAGTGGTATACAGCTTGCCCCCAGTAGTATACAGCCTGCCCCCAGTAGTATACAGCTTGCCCCCAGTAGTATACAGCCTGCCCCCAGTAGTATACAGCCTGCCCCCAGTAGTATACAGCTTGCCCCCAGTAGTATACAGCTTGCCCCCAGTAGTATACAGCTTGCCCCCAGTAGTATACAGCCTGCCCCCAGTAGTATACAGCCTGCCCCCAGTAGTTTACAGCCTGCCCACAGTAGTACACAGCCTGCCCCCAGTAGTATACAACCTGCCCCCAGTAGTATACAGCACTGCCCCAGTAGTATACAACCTGCCCCCAGTAGTATACAGCCTGCCCACAGTAGTTTACAGCCTGCCCACAGTAGTACACAGCTTGCCCCCAGTAGTATACAGCTTGCCCCCAGTAGTATACAGCCAGCCCCCAGTAGTATACAGCTTGCCCCCAGTAGTATACAGCTTGCCCCCCGTAGTATACAGCTTGCCCCCAGTAGTATACAGCTTGCCCCCAGTAGTATACAGCCTGCCCCCAGTAGTATACAGCCTGCCCACAGTAGTTTACAGCCTGCCCACAGTAGTACACCGCTTGCCCCCAGTAGTATACAGCCTGCCCCCATCAGTATACAGTCTGCCCTCAGTAGTATACAGCTTGCCCCCAGTAGTATACAGCCTGCCCCCAGTAGTATACAGCCTGCCCACAGTAGTTTACAGCCTGCCCACAGTAGTACACAGCTTGCCCCCAGTAGTATACAGCACTGCCCCAGTAGTATACAGCCTGCCCCCATCAGTATACAGTCTGCCCTCAGTAGTATACAGCTTGCCCCCAGTAGTATACAGCCTGCCCCCAGTAGTATACAGCCTGCCCACAGTAGTTTACAGCCTGCCCACAGTAGTACACAGCTTGCCCCCAGTAGTATACAGCCTGCCCCATCAGTATACAGCACAGCCCCCAGTAGTATACAGCAGCCCCTATACAGATAAAGAAATAAACTTAATACTCACCCTCCGTTGTCCCGATGTTCGTCGCGGCTCCCGATCCCCATCGCGGCTCCCGGCGACTTCTTCACTCTTCTCTGGCCGGGAGATCGCACTGGCCGTCGCACACTGTGATGCCGCGCTGTCGCCGCTGATGACGTCATCCGCGGCGACAGCGTCGCATCACAGTGTGCGACGGCCAGTGAAGAGTGAAGAAGCCGCCGGGAGCCGCGACAGGGATCGGGAGCCGCCGGGAGCCGCGAGGAACATCGGGGACACCGGAGGGTGAGTATTAATGTATTTATTTTTATCATTGACTCGCGTATAAGCCGAGGCGAGGTTTTTCAGCACATTTCTTGTGCTGAAAATCTCGGCTTATACACGAGTATATACGGTATATATATAACGGAGGTGATTAGGGGACCTTTATTTCATTAAATTTTATTTATTTTTCTTATTATAAAATGATTTTTAATTTTTTTTTTTTTACCGTTTAAATTTTTCCCACACTCGGGCTTGAACAAGTGTTTATATAAATACCTACAAACCTAAATTACATAAGCAAGGCCTTCCAAGATCATGAGATAAATACCTACAAGTAGACTTTGTACTTTTTCATACCAAACAATACAACGGAATCAGTCCTCAGTTCACTACAATATATGTATATATTATTATGTATACAAACAATTTCATCATTACTATAACTTAAAAAAAGTATCACAAAGGGTAGTAAAGACAAGTTTGTGCACATTATGATCCAACATCACTACGAGTGATCCAATAGACTGTAAGCTCTTGTGTCATCGCCTCATCCTCATAGACTGTAATCTCTTGTGTCACCCCCTCATCCTCATAGTCTGTAAGCTCTTGTGTCATCGCCTCATCCTCATAGACTGTAAGCTCTTGTGTCCCTCTCATCCTCATAGACTGTAAGCTCTTGTGTCCCTCTCATCCTCATAGACTGTAAGCTCTTGTGTCCCCTCATCCTCATAGACTGTAAGCTCTTGTGTCACCCCCTCATCCTCATAGACTGTAAGCTCTTGTGTCACCCCCTCATCCTCATAGACTGTAAGCTCTTGTGTCACCCCTCATCCTCATAGACTGTAGGCTCTTGTTTCACCCCCTCATCCTCATAGACTGTAAGCTCTTGTGTCTCCCCTCATCCTCATAGACTGTAAGCTCTTGAGTCACCCTTCATCCTCATAGACTGTAAGCTCTTGTGTCATCGCCTCATCCTCATAGACTGTAAGCTCTTGTGTCTCCCTCTCATCCTCATAGACTGTAAGCTCTTGTGTCCCTCTCATCCTCATAGACTGTAAGCTCTTGTGTCTCCCCTTCATCCTCATAGACTGTAAGCTCTTGTGTCACCCCCTCATCCTCATAGACTGTAAGCTCTTGTGTCCCTCTCATCCTCATAGACTGTAAGCTCTTGTGTCTCCCCCTCATCCTCATAGACTGTAAGCTCTTGTGTCACCCCTCATCCTCATAGACTGTAAGCTCTTGTGTCACCCCTCATCCTCATAGACTGTAAGCTTTTGTGTCCCCCCTCATCCTCATAGACTGTAAACTCTTGTGTCACCCCTCATCCTCATAGACTGTAAGCTTTTGTGTCCCCCCTCATCCTCATAGACTGTAAGCTCTTGTGTCACCCCTCATCCTCATACACTGTAAGCTCTGGTGTCATCCCTCATCCTCATAGACTGTAAGCTCTTGTGTCCCTCTCATCCTCATAGACTGTAAGCTCTTGTGTCCCCCCTCATCCTCATAGACTGTAAGTTCTTGTGTCTCCCCTCATCCTCATAGATTGCAAGCTCATGTGTCACCCCTCATCCTCATAGACTGTAAGCTCTTGTGTCACCCCCTCATCCTAATAGACTGTAAGCTCTTGTGTCCCTCTCATCCTCATAGACTGTAAGCTCTTGTGTCCCTCTCATCCTCATAGACTGTAAGCTCTTGTGTCCCTCTCATCCTCATAGACTGTAAGCTCTTGTGTCCCTCTCATCCTCATAGACTGTAAGCTCTTGTGTCATCGCCTCATCCTCATAGACTGTAAGCTCTTGTATCTCCCTCTCATCCTCATAGACTGTAAGCTCTTGTGTCCCTCTCATCCTCATAGACTGTAAGCTCTTGTGTCACCCCTCATCCTCATAGACTGTAAGCTCTTGTGTCATCGCCTCATCCTCATAGACTGTAAGCTCTTGTGTCACCCCTCATCCTCATAGACTGTAAGCTCTTGTGTCCCTCTCATCCTCATAGACTGTAAGCTCTTGTGTCACCCCTTCATCCTCATAGACTGTAAGCTCTTGTGTCACCCCCTCATCCTCATAGACTGTAAGCTCTTGTGTCCCTCTCATCCTCATAGACTGTAAGCTCTTGTGTCTCCCCCTCATCCTCATAGACTGTAAGCTCTTGTGTCACCCCCTCATCCTCATAGACTGTAAGCTCTTGTGTCACCCCCTCATCCTCATAGACTGTAAGCTTTTGTGTCCCCCCTCATCCTCATAGACTGTAAGCCTTTGTGTCCACCTCATCCTCATAGACTGTAAGCTCTTGTGTCACCCCCTCATCCTCATAGACTGTAAGCTCTTGTGTCACCCCCTCATCCTCATAGACTGTAAACTCTTGTGTCACCCCTCATCCTCATAGACTGTAAGCTTTTGTGTCCCCCCTCATCCTCATAGACTGTAAGCTCTTGTGTCATCCCTCATCCTCATAGACTGTAAGCTCTTGTGTCATCCCTCATCCTCATAGACTGTAAGCTCTTGTGTCCCTCTCATCCTCATAGACTGTAAGCTCTTGTGTCCCCCCTCATCCTCATAGACTGTAAGCTCTTGTGTCACCCCCTCATCCTCATATACTATAATCTCTTATGTCCCTCCCAATCCTCATAGACTGTAAGGTCTTGTGTCACCTCCTCATCCTCATAGACTGTAAGCTCTTGTGTCATCCCCTCATCCTCATAGACTGTAAGCTCTTCTGTCACCTCCTCATCTTTATAGACTGTAAGCTCTTGTGTCATCGCCTCATCCTCATAGACTGTAAGCTCTTGTGTCACCCCCTCATCCTCATAGACTGTAAGCTCTTGTGTCACCCCATCATCCTCACAGACTGTAAGCTCTTGTGTCACCCCCTCATCCTCATAGACTGTAAGCTCTTGTGTCACCCCATCATCCTCACAGACTGTAAGCTCTTGTGTCCCCCCTCATCCTCATAGACTGTAAGCTCTTGTCTCACCCCTCATCCTCATAGACTGTAAGCTCTTGTGTCAACTCCTCATCCTCATAGACTGTAAGCTCTTGTGTCACCCCTCATCCTCATAGACTGTAAGCTCTTGTGTCAACTCCTCATCCTCATAGACTGTAAGCTCTTGTTTCACCGCTCATCCTCATAGACTGTAAGCTCTTGTGTCAACTCCTCATCCTCATAGACTGTTAGCTCTTGTGTCAACTCCTCATCCTCATAGACTGTAAGCTCTTGTTTCACCCCCTCATCCTCATAGACTGTAAGCTCTTGTGTCACCCCCTCATCCTCATAGACTGTAAGCTCTTGTTTCACCGCTCATCCTCATAGACTGTAAGCTCTTGTGTCAACTCCTCATCCTCATAGACTGTAAGCTCTTGTGTCACCCCTCATCCTCATAGACTGTAAGCTCTTGTTTCACCCCCTCATCCTCATAGACTGTAAGCTCTTGTGTCACCCCCTCATCCTCATAGACTGTAAGCTCTTGTGTCAACTCCTCATCCTCATAGATTGTAAGCTCTTGTGTCACCCCTCATCCTCATAGACTGTAAGCTCTTGTGTCACCCCTCATCCTCATAGACTGTAAGCTCTTGTGTCACCCCCTCATCCTCATAGACTGTAAGCTCTTGTGTTCCCCCCTCATCCTCATAGACTGTAAGCTCTTGTGTCACCCCCTCATCCTCATAGACTGTAAGCTCTTGTGTCACCTCCTCATCTTTATAGACTGTAAGCTCTTGTGTCACCCCTCATCCTCATAGACTGTAAGCTCTTGTGTTCCCCCCTCATCCTCATAGACTGTAAGCTCTTGTGTCACCCCCTCATCCTCATAGACTGTAAGCTCTTGTGTCATCCCCTCATCCTCATAGACTGTAAGCTCTTGTGTCACCCCCTCATCCTCATAGACTGTAAGCTCTTGTGTCACTTCCTCATCCTCATAGACTGTAAGCTCTTGTGTCAACTCCTCATCCTCATAGACTGTAAGCTCTTGTGTCAACTCCTCATCCTCATAGACTGTAAGCTCTTGTGTCCCTCTCATCCTCATAGACTGTAATCTCTTGTTTCACCGCTCATCCTCATAGACTGTAAGCTCTTGTGTCAACTCCTCATCCTCATAGACTGTAAGCTCTTGTGTCAACTCCTCATCCTCATAGACTGTAAGCTCTTGTGTCACCCCCTCATCTTTATAGACTGTAAGCTCTTGTGTCACCCCCTCATCCTCATAGACTGTAAGCTCTTGTTTCACCCCCTCATCTTTATAGACTGTAAGCTCTTGTGTCACCCCCTCATCCTCATAGACTGTAAGCTCTTGTGTCACCCCCTCATCCTCATAGACTGCAAGCTCTTGTGTCACCCCCTCATCCTCATAGACTGTAAGCTCTTGTGTCACCCCCTCATCCTCATAGACTGTAAGCTCTTGAGTCACCCCTCATCCTCATAGACTGTAAGCTCTTGTGTCACCCCCTCATCCTCATAGACTGTAAGCTCTTGTGTCACCCCTCATCCTCATAGACTGTAAGCTCTTGTTTCACCCCCTCAACTTTGTAGACTGTAAGCTCTTGTGTCACCCCCTCATCCTCATAGACTGTAAGCTCTTGTGTCAACTCCTCATCCTCATAGACTGTAAGCTCTTGTGTCACCCCTCATCCTCATAGACTGTAAGCTCTTGTGTCACCCCCTCATCCTCATAGACTGTAAGCTCTTGTGTCACCTCCTCATCCTCATAGACTGTAAGCTCTTGTGTCACCCCTCATCCTCATAGACTGTAAGCTCTTGTGTTCCCCCCTCATCCTCATAGACTGTAAGCTCTTGTGTCACCCCTCATCCTCATAGACTGTAAGCTCTTGTGTTCCCCCCTCATCCTCATAGACTGTAAGCTCTTGTGTCACCTCTCATCCTCATAGACTGTAAGCTCTTGTGTCACCCCCCTCATCCTCATAGACTGTAAGCTCTTGTGTCACCTCCTCATCCTCATAGACTGTAAGCTCTTGTGTCACCCCTCATCCTCATAGACTGTAAGCTCTTGTGTTCCCCCCTCATCCTCATAGACTGTAAGCTCTTGTGTCACCCCCTCATCCTCATAGACTGTAAGCTCTTGTGTCACCTCCTCATCTTTATAGACTGTAAGCTCTTGTGTCACCCCTCATCCTCATAGACTGTAAGCTCTTGTGTCACCCCCTCATCCTCATAGACTGTAAGCTCTTGTGTTCCCCTCTCATCCTCATAGACTTTAAGCTCTTGTGTCACCCCCTCATCCTCATAGACTGTAAGCTCTTGTGTCATCCCCTCATCCTCATAGACTGTAAGCTCTTGTGTCACCCCCTCATCCTCATAGACTGTAAGCTCTTGTGTCACCCCTCATCCTCATAGACTGTAAGCTCTTGTGTCACTTCCTCATCCTCATAGACTGTAAGCTCTTGTGTCACCCCCTCATCCTCAAAGACTGTAAGCTCTTGTGTCACCCCCTCATCCTCATAGTCTGTAAGCTCTTGTGTCACCGCTCATCCTCATAGACTGTAAACTCTTGTGTCACCCCCCTCATCCTCATAGTCTGTAAGCTCTTGTGTCACACTCTCATCCTCATAGATTGTAAGCTCTTGTGTCACCCCCTCATCCTCATAGACTGTAAGCTCTTGTGCCCCCCCCCTCATCCTCATAGACTGTAAGCTCTAGTGTCCCCCCTCATCCTCATTGACTGTAAGATCTTGTGTTTCCTGCTCATCCTCATAGACTGTAAGCTCTTGTGTCCCCCCCTCATCCTCATAGACTGTAAGCTCTTGTGTCACCTCCTCATCCTCATGGACTGTAAGCTCTTGTGTCCCCCCTCATCCTCATAGACTGTAAGCTCTTGTGTCACCCCCTCATCCTCATAGACTGTAAGCTCTTGTGTCAACCCCTCATCCTCATAGACTGTAAACTCTTGTGTCACCCCCTCATCCTCATAGACTGTAAGCTCTTGTCTCACCCCCTCATCCTCATGGACTGTAAGCTCTTATGTCACCTCCTCATCCTCATAGACTGTAAGCTCTTGTGTCACCCCCTCATCCTCATAGACTGTAAGCTCTTGTGTCCCCCTTATGCTCATAGACTGTAAGCTCTTGTGTCACCCCTCATCCTCACAGACTGTAAGCTCTTGTCACTCCATCATCCTCATAGACTGTAAACTCTTGTTTCCCCCCTCATCCTCATAGACTGTAAGCTCTTGTGTCACCCCCTCATCTTCACAGACTGTAAGCTCTTGTGTCACCCCCCTCATCCTCATAGACTGTAAGCTCTTTTGTCACCCCTCATCCTGATAGACTGTAAGCTCTTGTGTCACCCCTCATCCTCATAGACTGTAAGCTCTTGTGTCACCCCCTCATCCTCATAGACTGTAAGCTCTTGTGTCACCCCTCATCCTCATAGACTGTAAGCTCTTGTGTCACCCCTCATCCTCATAGACTGTAAGCTCTTGTGTCACCCCTCATCCTCATAGACTGTAAGCTCTTGTGTCATCCCCTCATCCTCATAGACTGTAAGCTCTTGTGTCACCCCTCATCGTTATAGACTGTAAGCTCCATCCTCATAGACTGTAAGCTCTTGTGTCATTCCTCATCCTCATAGACTGTAAGCTCTTGTGTCACTCCCTCATCCTCATAGACTGTAAGCTCTTGTGTCACCCCCTCATCCTCATAGACTGTAAGCTCTTGTGTCACCCCTCATCCTCATAGACTGTAAGCTCTTGTGTCATTCCTCATCCTCATAGACTGTAAGCTCTTGTGTCACTCCCTCATCCTCATAGACTGTAAACTCTTGTGTCACTCCCTCATCCTCATAGACTGTAAGCTCTTGTGTCACTCCCTCATCCTCATAGACTGTAATCTCTTGTGTCACTCCCTCAACCTCATAGACTGTAAGCTCTTGTGTCACCCCCTCATCCTCATAGACTGTAAGCTCTTGTGTCACACCCTCCTCCTCATAGACTGTAAGGTCTTGTGTCACCCCTCATCTTCATAGACTGTAAGCTCTTGTGTCACCCCCTCATCCACATAGACTGTAAGCTCTTGTGTCACCCCCTCATCCACATAGACTGTAAGCTCTTGTGTCACCCCTTCATCCTCATAGACTGTAAGCTCTTGTGTCTCCCCTCATTCTAATAGACTGTAAGCTCTTGTGTCACACCGTCCTCCTCATAGACTGTAAGCTTGTTTAACCCCCTCATCCTCATAGACTGTAAGCTCTTGTGTCACCTCCTCATCCTCATAGACTGTAAGCTCGTGTCACCCCCTCATCCTCATAGACTGTAAGCTCTTGTGTCATTCCTCATCCTCATAGACTGTAAGCTCTTGTGTCACCCCTCATCCTCATAGACTGTAAGCTTGTTTCACCCCCTCATCCTCATAGACTGTAAGCTCTTGAGTCACCCCTCATCCTCATAGACTGTAAGCTCTTGAGTCACCCCTCATCCTCATAGACTGTAAGCTCTTGTGTCATTCCTCATCCTCATAGACTGTAAGCTCTTGTGTCACCCCCTCCTCCTCATAGACTGTAAGCTCTTGTGTCACCCCCTCATCCTCATAGACTGTAAGCTCTTGTGTCACCCCCTCATCCTCATATACTGTAAGCTCTTGTGTCACCCCTCATCCTCATAGACTGTAAGCTCTTGTGTCACCCCCTCATCCTCATAGACTGCAAGCTCTTGTGTCAACCCCTCATCCTCATAGACTGTAAGCTCTTGTGTCACACCCTCCTATTCATAGACTGTAAGCTCTTGTGTCACCCCCTCATCCTCATAGACTGTAAGCTCTTGTGTCTCCCCTCAACTTCATAGACTGTAAGCTCTTGTGTCCTCCCTTCATCCTCATAGACTGTAAGCTCTTGTGTCCTCCCTTCATCCTTATACACTGCAAGCTCTTGTGTCACCCCCTCATCCTCATAGACTGTAAGGTCTTGTGTCACCTCCTCATCCTCATAGACTGTAAGCTCTTGTCTCACCCCCTCATCCTCATAGACTGCAAGCTATGTTGTCACCCCCTCATCCTCATAGACTGTAAGCTCTTGTGTCACTTCCTCATCCTCATAGACTGTAAGCTCTTGTGTCACCCCCTCATCCACATAGACTGTAAGCTCTTGTGTCACCCCCTCATCCACATAGACTGTAAGCTCTTGTGTCACCCCCTCATCCTCATAGACTGTAAGCTCTTGTTTCACCGCTCATTCTCATAGACTGTAAGCTCTTGTGTCAACTCCTCATCCTCATAGACTGTAAGCTCTTGTGTCACCCCTCATCCTCATAGACTGTAAGCTCTTGTTTCACCCCCTCATCTTTATAGACTGTAAGCTCTTGTGTCACCCCCTCATCCTCATAGACTGTAAGCTCTTGTGTCACCCCTCATCCTCATAGACTGTAAGCTCTTGTGTCACCTCCTCATCTTTATAGACTGTAAGCTCTTGTGTCACCCCCTCATCCTCATAGTCTGTATGCTCTTGTGTCACCTCCTCATCTTTATAGACTGTAAGCTGTTGTGTCACCCCCTCATCCTCATAGACTGTAAGCTCTTGTGTCATCCCCTCATCCTCATAGACTGTAAGCTCTTGTGTCACCCCTCATCCTCATAGACTGTAAGCTCTTGTGTCACTTCCTCATCCTCATAGACTGTAAGCTCTTGTGTCACCCCCTCATCCTCATAGACTGTAAGCTCTTGTGTCACTTCCTCATCCTCATAGACTGTAAGCTCTTGTGTCACCTCCTCATCCTCATAGACTGTAAGCTCTTGTGTCCCCCTCATCCTCAAAGACTGTAAGCTCTTGTGTCACCCCTCATCCTCATAGTCTGTAAGCTCTTGTGTCACCGCTCATCCTCATAGACTGTAAGCTCTTGTGTCCCCCCCTCATCCTCATAGACTGTAAGCTCTAGTGTCCCCCCTCATCCTCATTGACTGTAAGATCTTGTGTCACCCCATCATCCTCATTGACTGTAAGCTCTTGTGTCACCCTCTCATCCTCATAGACTGTAAGCTCTTGTGTCACCCCTCATCCTCATAGACTGTAAGCTCTTGTGTCATTCCTCATCCCCATAGACTGTAAGCTCTTGTGTCACTCCCTCATCCTCATAGACTGTAATCTCTTGTGTCACTCCCTCAACCTCATAGACTGTAAGCTCTTGTGTCACCCCCTCATCCTCATAGACTGTAAGCTCTTGTGTCAGCCCTCATCCTCATAGACTGTAAGCTCTTGTGTCACACCCTCCTCCTCATAGACTGTAAGCTCTTGTGTCAGCCCTCATCCTCATAGACTGTAAGCTCTTGTGTCACACCCTCCTCCTCATAGACTGTAAGCTCTTGTGTCACCCCCTCATCCACATAGACTGTAAGCTCTTGTGTCACCCCTTCATCCTCATAGACTGTAAGCTCTTGTGTCTCCCCTCATTCTAATAGACTGTAAGCTCTTGTGTCACACCCTCCTCCTCATAGACTGTAAGCTCTTGTGTCACCTCCTCATCCTCATAGACTGTAAGCTCGTGTCACCCCCTCATCCTCATAGACTGTAAGCTCTTGTGTCATTCCTCATCCTCATAGACTGTAAGCTTGTTTCACCCCCTCATCCTCATAGACTGTAAGCTCTTGAGTCACCCCTCATCCTCATAGACTGTAAGCTCTTGAGTCACCCCTCATCCTCATAGACTGTAAGCTCTTGTGTCACCTCCTCATCCTCATAGACTGTAAGCTCTTGTGTCACCTCCTCATCCTCATAGACTGTAAGCTCGTGTCACCCCCTCATCCTCATAGACTGTAAGCTCTTGTGTCATTCCTCATCCTCATAGACTGTAAGCTTGTTTCACCCCCTCATCCTCATAGACTGTAAGCTCTTGAGTCACCCCTCATCCTCATAGACTGTAAGCTCTTGAGTCACCCCTCATCCTCATAGACTGTAAGCTCTTGTGTCATTCCTCATCCTCATAGACTGTAAGCTCTTGTGTCACCCCCTCATCCTCATATACTGTAAGCTCTTGTGTCACCCCTCATCCTCATAGACTGTAAGCTCTTGTGTCACCCCCTCATCCTCATAGACCGTAAGCTCTTGTGTCAACCCCTCATCCTCATAGACTGTAAGCTCTTGTGTCACACCCTCCTCCTCATAGACTGTAAGCTCTTGTGTCACCCCCTCATCCTCATAGACTGTAAGCTCTTGTGTCTCCCCTCAACTTCATAGACTGTAAGCTCTTGTGTCCTCCCTTCATCCTCATAGACTGTAAGCTCTTGTGTCCTCCCTTCATCCTTATACACTGCAAGCTCTTGTGTCACCCCCTCATCCTCATAGACTGTAAGGTCTTGTGTCACCTCCTCATCCTCATAGACTGTAAGCTCTTGTCTCACCCCCTCATCCTCATAGACTGCAAGCTATTTTGTCACCCCCTCATCCTCATAGACTGTAAGCTCTTGTGTCACTTCCTCATCCTCATAGACTGTACGCTCTTGTGTCACCCCCTCATCCTCATAGACTGTAAGCTCTTGTGTCCTCCCTCATCCTCATAGACTGTAAGCTCTTGTGTCCCCCCGCATCCACATAGACTGTAAGCTCTTGTGTCACCCCTCATCCTCATAGACTGTAAGCTCTTGTGTCACCCCTCATCCTCATAGACTGTAAGCTCTTGTTTCACCCCCTCATCCTCATAGACTGTAAGCTCTTGTGTCACCCCCTCATCCTCATAGACTGTAAGCTCTTGTTTCACCCCCTCATCTTTATAGACTGTAAGCTCTTGTGTCACCCCTCATCCTCATAGTCTGTAAGCTCTTGTGTCACCCCCTCATCCTCATAGACTGTAAGCTCTTGTTTCACCCCCTCATCTTTATAGACTGTAAGCTCTTGTGTCACCTCCTCATCTTTATAGACTGTAAGCTGTTGTGTCACCTCATCCTCATAGACTGTAAGCTCTTGTGTCATCCCCTCATCCTCATAGACTGTAAGCTCTTGTGTCACCCCTCATCCTCATAGACTGTAAGCTCTTGTGTCACTTCCTCATCCTCATAGACTGTAAGCTCTTGTGTCACCCCCTCATCCTCATAGACTGTAAGCTCTTGTGTCACTTCCTCATCCTCATAGACTGTAAGCTCTTGTGTCATCCCCTCATCCTCATAGACTGTAAGCTCTTGTGTCACCCCCTCATCCTCATAGACTGTAAGCTCTTGTGTCACCTCCTCATCCTCATAGACTGTAAGCTCTTGTGTCCCCCTCATCCTCAAAGACTGTAAGCTCTTGAGTCACCCCTCATCCTCATAGTCTGTAAGCTCTTGTGTCACCGCTCATCCTCATAGACTGTAAGCTCTTGTGTCCCCCCCTCATCCTCATAGACTGTAAGCTCTAGTGTCCCCCCTCATCCTCATTGACTGTAAGATCTTGTGTCACCTCCTCATCCTCATACACTGTAAGCTCTTGTGTCACCCCCTCATCCTCATAGACTGTAAGCTCTTGTGTCACCCCCTCATCCTCATAGACTGTAAGCTCTTGTGTCACACTCTCATCCTCATAGACTGTAAGCTCTTGTCTCACCCCCTCATCCTCATGGACTGTATGCTCTTATGTCACCTCCTCATCCTCATAGATTGTAAGCTCTTGTGTCACCCCCTCATCCTCATAGACTGTAAGCTCTTGTGTCCCCCTTATGCTCATAGACTGTAAGCTCTTGTGTCACCCCTCATCCTCACAGACTGTAAGCTCTTGTGTCACCGAATCATCCTCATAGACTGTAAACTCTTGTTTCCCCCCTCATCCTCATAGACTGTAAGCTCTTGTGTCACCCCCTCATCCTCACAGACTGTAAGCTCTTGTGTCATCCCCCTCATTCTCATAGACTGTAAGCTCTTTTGTCACCCCTCATCCTCATAGACTGTAAGGTCTTGTGTCACCTCCTCATCCTCATAGACTGTAAGCTCTTGTCTCACCCCCTCATCCTCATAGACTGCAAGCTATTTTGTCACCCCCTCATCCTCATAGACTGTAAGCTCTTGTGTCACTTCCTCATCCTCATAGACTGTACGCTCTTGTGTCACCCCCTCATCCTCATAGACTGTAAGCTCTTGTGTCCTCCCTCATCCTCATAGACTGTAAGCTCTTGTGTCCCCCCTCATCCACATAGACTGTAAGCTCTTGTGTCACCCCTCATCCTCATAGACTGTAAGCTCTTGTGTCACCCCTCATCCTCATAGACTGTAAGCTCTTGTTTCACCCCCTCATCCTCATAGACTGTAAGCTCTTGTGTCACCCCCTCATCCTCATAGACTGTAAGCTCTTGTTTCACCCCCTCATCTTTATAGACTGTAAGCTCTTGTGTCACCCCTCATCCTCATAGTCTGTAAGCTCTTGTGTCACCCCCTCATCCTCATAGACTGTAAGCTCTTGTTTCACCCCCTCATCTTTATAGACTGTAAGCTCTTGTGTCACCTCCTCATCTTTATAGACTGTAAGCTGTTGTGTCACCTCATCCTCATAGACTGTAAGCTCTTGTGTCATCCCCTCATCCTCATAGACTGTAAGCTTTTGTGTCACCCCTCATCCTCATAGACTGTAAGCTCTTGTGTCACTTCCTCATCCTCATAGACTGTAAGCTCTTGTGTCACCCCCTCATCCTCATAGACTGTAAGCTCTTGTGTCACTTCCTCATCCTCATAGACTGTAAGCTCTTGTGTCATCCCCTCATCCTCATAGACTGTAAGCTCTTGTGTCACCCCCTCATCCTCATAGACTGTAAGCTCTTGTGTCACCTCCTCATCCTCATAGACTGTAAGCTCTTGTGTCCCCCTCATCCTCAAAGACTGTAAGCTCTTGAGTCACCCCTCATCCTCATAGTCTGTAAGCTCTTGTGTCACCGCTCATCCTCATAGACTGTAAGCTCTTGTGTCCCCCCCTCATCCTCATAGACTGTAAGCTCTAGTGTCCCCCCTCATCCTCATTGACTGTAAGATCTTGTGTCACCTCCTCATCCTCATACACTGTAAGCTCTTGTGTCACCCCCTCATCCTCATAGACTGTAAGCTCTTGTGTCACCCCCTCATCCTCATAGACTGTAAGCTCTTGTGTCACACTCTCATCCTCATAGACTGTAAGCTCTTGTCTCACCCCCTCATCCTCATGGACTGTATGCTCTTATGTCACCTCCTCATCCTCATAGATTGTAAGCTCTTGTGTCACCCCCTCATCCTCATAGACTGTAAGCTCTTGTGTCCCCCTTATGCTCATAGACTGTAAGCTCTTGTGTCACCCCTCATCCTCACAGACTGTAAGCTCTTGTGTCACCGAATCATCCTCATAGACTGTAAACTCTTGTTTCCCCCCTCATCCTCATAGACTGTAAGCTCTTGTGTCACCCCCTCATCCTCACAGACTGTAAGCTCTTGTGTCATCCCCCTCATTCTCATAGACTGTAAGCTCTTTTGTCACCCCTCATCCTGATAGACTGTAAGCTCTTGTGTCACCCCTCATCCTCATAGACTGTAAGCTTGTGTCACCCCCTCATCCTCATAGACTGTAAGCTCTTGTGTCACCCCCTCATCCTCATAGACTGTAAGCTCTTGTGTCACCCCTCATCCTCATAGACTGTAAGCTCCTGTGTCACTTCCTCATCCTCATAGACTGTACGCTCTTGTGTCACCCCCTCATCCTCATAGACTGTAAGCTCTTGTTTCACCGCTCATCCTCATAGACTGTAAGCTCTTGTGTCAACTCCTCATCCTCATAGACTGTAAGCTCTTGTGTCACCCCCTCATCCTCATAGACTGTAAGCTCTTGTTTCACCCCCTCATCTTTATAGACTGTAAGCTCTTGTGTCACCCCCTCATCCTCATAGACTGTAAGCTCTTGTGTCACCTCCTCATCTTTATAGACTGTAAGCTCTTGTGTCATCCCCTCATCCTGATAGACTGTAAGCTCTTGTGTCACCCCTCATCCTCATAGACTGTAAGCTCTTGTGTCACTTCCTCATCCTCATAGACTGTAAGCTCTTGTGTCACCCCCTCATCCTCAAAGACTGTAAGCTCTTGTGTCACCGCTCATCCTCATAGACTGTAAGCTCTTGTGTCACACTCTCATCCTCATAGATTGTAAGCTCTTGTGTCACCCCCTCATCCTCATAGACTGTAAGCTCTTGTGTCCCCCCCCTCATCCTCATAGACTGTAAGCTCTAGTGTCCCCCCTCATCCTCATTGACTGTAAGATCTTGTGTTTCCTGCTCATCCTCATAGACTGTAAGCTCTTGTGTCACCCCTCATCCTCATACACTGTAAGCTCTTGTGTCACCCCCTCATCCTCATAGACTGTAAACTCTTGTCTCACCCACTCATCCTCATGGACTGTAAGCTCTTATGTCGCCTCCTCATCCTCATAGATTGTAAGCTCTTGTGTCACCCCCTCATCCTCATAGACTGTAAGCTCTTGTGTCCCCCTTATGCTCATAGACTGTAAGCTCTTGTGTCACCCCTCATCCTCACAGACTGTAAGCTCTTGTCACTCCATCATCCTCATAGACTGTAAGCTCTTGTGTCACCGAATCATCCTCATAGACTGTAAACTCTTGTTTCCCCCCTCATCCTCACAGACTGTAAGCTCTTGTGTCACCCTCCTCATCCTCATAGACTGTAAGCTCTTTTGTCACCCCTCATCCTGATAGACTGTAAGCTCTTGTGTCACCCCTCATCCTCATAGACTGTAAGCTTGTGTCACCCCCTCATCCTCATAGACTGTAAGCTCTTGTGTCATTCCTCATCCTCCTAGACTGTAAGCTCTTGTGTCACCCCTCATCCTCATAGACTGTAAGCTCTTGTTTCACCCCCTCATCTTTATAGACTGTAAGCTCTTGTGTCACCCCCTCATCCTCATAGACTGTAAGCTCTTGTGTCACCCCTCATCCTCATAGACTGTAAGCTCTTGTGTCACCTCCTCATCTTTATAGACTGTAAGCTCTTGTGTCATCCCCTCATCCTCATAGACTGTAAGCTCTTGTGTCACCCCTCATCCTCATAGACTGTAAGCTCTTGTGTCACTTCCTCATCCTCATAGACTGTAAGCTCTTGTGTCACCCCCTCATCCTCAAAGACTGTAAGCTCTTGTGTCACCCCTCATCCTCATAGACTGTAAGCTCTTGTGTCACTTCCTCATCCTCATAGACTGTAAGCTCTTGTGTCACTCCCTCATCCTCACAGACTGTAAGCTCTTGTGTCACACCCTCCTCCTCATAGACTGTAAGCTCTTGTGTCACCCCCACATCCTCATAGACTATAAACTCTTGTGTCACCCCCTCATCCTCATAGTCTGTAAGCTCTTGTGTCACCGCTCATCCTCATAGACTGTAAGCTCTTGTGTCACACTCTCATCCTCATAGATTGTAAGCTCTTGTGTCACCCCCTCATCCTCATAGACTGTAAGCTCTTGTGTCCCCCCCTCATCCTCATAGACTGTAAGCTCTAGTGTCCCCCCTCATCCTCATTGACTGTAAGATCTTGTGTTTCCTGCTCATCCTCATAGACTGTAAGCTCTTGTGTCCTCCCTCATCCTCATAGACTGTAAGCTCTTGTGTCACCCCCTCATCCTCATAGTCTGTAAGCTCTTGTGTCACCCCCTCATCCTCATAGACTGTAAACTCTTGTTTACCCCCTCATCCTCATAGACTGTAAGCTCTTGTCTCACCCCCTCATCCTCATGGACTGTAAGCTCTTATGTCACCTCCTCATCCTCATAGATTGTAAGCTCTTGTGTCACCCCCTCATCCTCATAGACTGTAAGCTCTTGTGTCCCCCTTATGCTCATAGACTGTAAGCTCTTGTGTCACCCCTCATCCTCACAGACTGTAAGCTCTTGTCACTCCATCATCCTCATAGACTGTAAGCTCTTGTGTCACCCCTCATCCTCATAGACTGTAAACTCTTGTTTCCCCCCTCATCCTCATAGACTGTAAGCTCTTGTGTCACCCCCTCATCCTCACAGACTGTAAGCTCTTGTGACACCCCCATCATCCTCATAGACTGTAAGCTCTTTTGTCACCCCTCATTCTAATAGACTGTAAGCTCTTTAGTCACACCCTCCTCCTCATAGACTGTAAGCTTGTGTCACCCCCTCATCCTCATAGACTGTAAGCTCTGGTGTCACCCCCTCATCCTCATAGACTGTAAGCTCTTGAGTCACCCCTCATCCTCATAAACTGTAAGCTCTTGTGTCATTCCTCATCCTCATAGACTGTAAGCTCTTGCGTCACCCCCTCATCCTCATATACTTTAAGCTCTTGTGTCACCCCTCATCCTCATAGACTGTAAGCTCTTGTGTCACCCCCTCATCCTCATAGACTGCAAGCTCTTGTGTCAACCCCTCATCCTCATAGACTGTAAGCTCTTGTGTCACACCTTCCTCCTCATAGACTGTAAGGTCTTGTGTCACCCTCTCATCCTCATACACTGCAAGCTTTTGTGTACCTCCCCTCATCCTTATAGAATGTATGCTCTTGTGTCACCCCCTTATTGTCATAAACTGAAAGCTCTTGTGTCACCCCCTCCTCCTCATAGACTGTAAGCTCTTGTCACTCCATCATCCTCATAGACTGTAAGCTCTTGTGTCACCCCTCATCCTCATAGACTGTAAACTCTTGTTTCCCCCCTCATCCTCATAGACTGTAAGCTCTTGTGTCACCCCCTCATCCTCACAGTCTGTAAGCTCTTGTGACACCCCCATCATCCTCATAGACTGTAAGCTCTTTTGTCACCCCTCATTCTAATAGACTGTAAGCTCTTTAGTCACACCCTCCTCCTCATAGACTGTAAGCTTGTGTCACCCCCTCATCCTCATAGACTGTAAGCTCTGGTGTCACCCCCTCATCCTCATAGACTGTAAGCTCTTGAGTCACCCCTCATCCTCATAAACTGTAAGCTCTTGTGTCATTCCTCATCCTCATAGACTGTAAGCTCTTGTGTCACCCCCTCATCCTCATATACTGTAAGCTCTTGTGTCACCCCTCATCCTCATAGACTGTAAGCTCTTGTGTCACCCCCTCATCCTCATAGACTGCAAGCTCTTGTGTCAACCCCTCATCCTCATAGACTGTAAGCTCTTGTGTCACACCTTCCTCCTCATAGACTGTAAGGTCTTGTGTCACCCTCTCATCCTCATACACTGCAAGCTTTTGTGTACCTCCCCTCATCCTTATAGAATGTATGCTCTTGTGTCACCCCCTTATTGTCATAAACTGAAAGCTCTTGTGTCACCCCCTCCTCCTCATAGACTGTAAGCTCTTGTGTCACCCCTCATCCTTATACACTGCAAGCTCTTGTGTCACCCCCTCATCCTCATAGACTGTAAGGTCTTGTGTCACCCCCTCATCCTCATAGACTGTAAGCTCTTGTGTCCCCCCTCATCCTTCCAGACCGTTAGCTCTTGTGTCACCCCCTCATCCTCATAGACTGTAAGCTTTTGTGTCCTCCCCTCATCCTCATAGACTGTAAGCTTTTGTGTCCTCCCCTCATCCTCATAGACTGTAAGCTTTTGTGTCACCCCCTCATCCTCATAGACTGTAAGCTCTTGTGTCACCCCCACATCCTCATAGACTGTAAGCTCTTGTGTCACCCCCTCATCCTTATAGACTGTAAGCTCTTGTGTCACCCCCTCATCCTCATAGACTGTAAGCTCTTGTGTCATCCCCTCATCCTCATAGACTTAAAGCTCTTGTGTCACCTCCTCATCCTCATAGACTGTAAGCTCTTGTGTCTCCCCTCATCCTCATAGACTGTAAGCTCTTGTGTCATCCCCTCATCCTTATAGACTGTAAGCTCTTGTGTCCCCCCTCATCCTCATGGACTGTAAGCTCATGTGTCACCTCATCCTCATAGAATGTAAGCTCTTGTGTCACCCCCTCATCCTCATAGACTGTAAGCTCTTGTGTCACCCCCTCATCCTCATAGACTGTAAGCTCTTGTGTCACCCCCTCATCCTCATAGACTGTAAGCTCTTGTGTCACCCCTCATCCTCATAGACTGTAAGCTCTTGTGTCACCCCCACATCCTCATAGACTGTAAGCTCTTGTGTCACCCCCTCACCCTTATAGACTGTAAGCTCTTGTGTCACCCCCTCATCCTTGTAGACTGTAAGCTCTTGTGTCACCCCCTCATCCTTATACACTGTAAGCTCTTGTGTCCTCCCCTCATCCTCATAGACTGTAAGCTTTTGTGTCCTCCCCTCATCCTCATAGACTGTAAGCTCTTGTGTCACCCCCACATCCTCATAGACTGTAAGCTCTTGTGTCACCCCTTCATCCTCATAGACTGTAAGCTCTTGTGTCACCCCCACATCCTCATAGACTGTAAGCTCTTGTGTCACCCCCTCATCCTCATAGACTGTAAGCTCTTGTGTCACCCCCTCATCCTCATAGACTGTAAGCTCCTGTGTCACCCCCTCATCCTCATAGACTGTAAGCTCTTGAGTCACCCCCACATCCTCATAGACTGTAATCTGTTGTGTCCTCCTCATCCTCATAGACTGTAAGCTCTTGTGTCTCCCCCCTCATCCTCATAGACTGTAAGTTCTTGTGTCACCCCCTCATCCTCATAGACTGTAATCTCTTGTGTCACCCCCTCATCCTCATAGACTGTAAGCTCTTGTGTCACCCCCTCATCCTCATAGACTGTAGGCTCTTGTGTCCTCCCTCATCCTCATAGACTGTAAGCTCTTGTTGTCCTCCCTCATCCTCATAGACTGTAAGCTCTTGTGTCCTCCCTCATCCTCAGACTGTAAGCTCTTGTGTCACCCCTCATCCTCATAGACTGTAAGTTCTTGTGTCACCCCTCATCCTCATAGACTGTAAGCTTTTGTGTCACTCCTCATCCTCATAGACTGTAAGCTCTTGTGTCATCCTCTCATCCTCATAGACTGTAAGCTCTTGTGTCACCCCCTCATCCTCATAGACTGTAAGCTCTTGTGTCACCCCCTCATCCTCATAGACTGTAAGCTCTTGTGTCACCCCCTCATCCTCATAGACTGTAAGCTCTTGTGTCACCCCCTCATCCTCATAGACTGTAAGCTCCTGTGTCACCCCCTCATCCTCATAGACTGTAAGCTCTTGTGTCACCCCCTCATCCTCATAGACTGTAAGCTCTTGTGTCACCCCTCATCCTCATAGACTGTAATCTGTTGTGTCCTCCTCATCCTCATAGACTGTAAGCTCTTGTGTCTCCCCCCTCATCCTCATAGACTGTAAGTTCTTGTGTCACCCCCTCATCCTCATAGACTGTAATCTCTTGTGTCACCCCCTCATCCTCATAGACTGTAAGCTCTTGTGTCACCCCCTCATCCTCATAGACTGTAGGCTCTTGTGTCCTCCCTCATCCTCATAGACTGTAAGCTCTTGTGTCCTCCCTCATCCTCATAGACTGTAAGCTCTTGTGTCCTCCCTCATCCTCAGACTGTAAGCTCTTGTGTCACCCCTCATCCTCATAGACTGTAAGTTCTTGTGTCACCCCTCATCCTCATAGACTGTAAGCTTTTGTGTCACTCCTCATCCTCATAGACTGTAAGCTCTTGTGTCATCCTCTCATCCTCATAGACTGTAAGCTCTTGTGTCACCCCCTCATCCTCATAGACTGTAAGCTCTTGTGTCACCCCCTCATCCTCATAGACTGTAAGCTCTTGTGTCACCCCTCATCCTCATAGACTGTAAGCTCTTGTGTCACCCCCTCATCCTCATAGACTGTAAGCTCTTGTGTCACCCCCACATCCTCATAGGCTGTAATCTGTTGTGTCCTCCTCATCCTCATAGACTGTAAGCTCTTGTGTCTCCCCCCTCATCCTCATAGACTGTAAGCTCTTGTGTCCCCCTCATCCTCATAGACTGTAAGCTCTTGTGTCCCCCTCATCCTCATAGACTATAAGCTCTTGTGTCACCCCTCATCCTCACAGACTTTAAGCTCTTGTGTCCCCCTCATCCTCATAGACTATAAGCTCTTGTGTCACCCCCACATCCTCATAGACTGTAAGCTCTTGTGTTCCCCTCGTCCTCATAGACTGTAAGCTCTTGTGTCGCCCCCTCATCCTCATAGACTGTAAGCTCTTGTGTCACCCCCTCATCCTCATAGACTGTAAGCTCTTGTGTCACCCCCTCATCCTCATAGACTGTAAGCTCTTGTGTCCTCCCTCATCCTCAGACTGTAAGCTCTTGTGTCACCCCTCATCCTCATAGACTGTAAGCTCTTGTGTCACCCCCTCATCCACATAGACTGTAAGCTCTTGTGTCACCCCTTCATCCTCATAGACTGTAAGCTCTTGTGTCTCCCCTCATTCTAATAGACTGTAAGCTCTTGTGTCACACCCTCCTCCTCATAGACTGTAAGCTTGTTTCACCCCCTCATCCTCATAGACTGTAAGCTCTTGAGTCACCCCTCATCCTCATAGACTGTAAGCTCTTGTGTCATTCCTTATCCTCATAGACTGTAAGTTTGTTTCACCCCCTCATCCTCATAGACTGTAAGCTCTTGAGTCACCCCTCATCCTCATAGACTGTAAGCTCTTGAGTCACCCCTCATCCTCATAGACTGTAAGCTCTTGTGTCATTCCTCATCCTCATAGACTGTAAGCTCTTGTGTCACCCCCTCATCCTCATATACTGTAAGCTCTTGTGTCACCCCTCATCCTCATAGACTGTAAGCTCTTGTGTCACCCCCTCATCCTCATAGACTGCAAGCTCTTGTGTCAACCTCTCATCCTCATAGACTGTAAGCTCTTGTGTCACACCCTCCTCCTCATAGACTGTAAGCTCTTGTGTCACCCCCTCATCCTCATAGACTGTAAGCTCTTGTGTCTCCCCTCAACTTCATAGACTGTAAGCTCTTGTGTCCTCCCTTCATCCTCATAGACTGTAAGCTCTTGTGTCCTCCCTTCATCCTTATACACTGCAAGCTCTTGTGTCACCCCCTCATCCTCATAGACTGTAAGGTCTTGTGTCACCTCCTCATCCTCATAGACTGTAAGCTCTTGTCTCACCCCCTCATCCTCATAGACTGCAAGCTATTTTGTCACCCCCTCATCCTCATAGACTGTAAGCTCTTGTGTCACTTCCTCATCCTCATAGACTGTACGCTCTTGTGTCACCCCCTCATCCTCATAGACTGTAAGCTCTTGTTTCACCGCTCATTCTCATAGACTGTAAGCTCTTGTGTCAACTCCTCATCCTCATAGACTGTAAGCTCTTGTGTCACCCCCTCATCCTCATAGACTGTAAGCTCTTGTGTCCCCCTCATCCTCATAGACTGTAAGCTCTTGTGTCACCCCCTCATCCTCATAGACTGTAAGCTCTTGTGTCACCCCTCATCCTCATAGACTGTAAGCTCTTGTTTCACCCCCTCATCTTTATAGACTGTAAGCTCTTGTGTCACCCCCTCATCCTCATAGACTGTAAGCTCTTGTGTCACCCCTCATCCTCATAGACTGTAAGCTCTTGTGTCACCTCCTCATCTTTATAGACTGTAAGCTCTTGTGTCATCCCCTCATCCTCATAGACTGTAAGCTCTTGTGTCACCCCCTCATCCTCAAAGACTGTAAGCTCTTGTGTCACCCCTCATCCTCATAGTCTGTAAGCTCTTGTGTCACCGCTCATCCTCATAGACTGTAAGCTCTTGTGTCACACTCTCATCCTCATAGACTGTAAGCTCTTGTGTCACACTCTCATCCTCATAGACTGTAAGCTCTTGTGTCACCCCCTCATCCTCATAGACTGTAAGCTCTTGTGTCCCCCCCCTCATCCTCATAGACTGTAAGCTCTAGTGTCCCCCCTCATCCTCATTGACTGTAAGATCTTGTGTTTCCTGCTCATCCTCATAGACTGTAAGTTCTTGTGTCACCCCCTCATCCTCATAGACTGTAAACTCTTGTTTACCCCCTCATCCTCATAGACTGTAAGCTCTTGTGTCACCCCTCATCCTCATAGACTGTAAGCTCTTGTTTCACCCCCTCATCTTTATAGACTGTAAGCTCTTGTGTCACCCCCTCATCCTCATAGACTGTAAGCTCTTGTGTCACCCCTCATCCTCATAGACTGTAAGCTCTTGTGTTACCTCCTCATCTTTATAGACTGTAAGCTCTTGTGTCATCCCCTCATCCTCATAGACTGTAAGCTCTTGTGTCACCCCTCATCCTCATAGACTGTAAGCTCTTGTGTCCCTTCCTCATCCTCATAGACTGTAAGCTCTTGTGTCACCCCCTCATCCTCAAAGACTGTAAGCTCTTGTGTCACCCCTCATCCTCATAGTCTGTAAGCTCTTGTGTCACCGCTCATCCTCATAGACTGTAAGCTCTTGTGTCACACTCTCATCCTCATAGATTGTAAGCTCTTGTGTCACCCCCTCATCCTCATAGACTGTAAGCTCTTGTGTCCCCCCCTCATCCTCATAGACTGTAAGCTCTAGTGTCCCCGCTCATCCTCATTGACTGTAAGATCTTGTGTTTCCTGCTCATCCTCATAGACTGTAACCTCTTGTGTCACCCCTCATCCTCATACACTGTAAGCTCTTGTGTCACCCCCTCATCCTCATAGACTGTAAACTCTTGTTTACCCCCTCATCCTCATAGACTGTAAGCTCTTGTCTCACCCCCTCATCCTCATGGACTGTAAGCTCTTATGTCACCTCCTCATCCTCACAGGATTGTAAGCTCTTGTGTCCCCCTTATGCTCATAGACTGTAAGCTCTTGTGTCACCCCTCATCCTCACAGACTGTAAGCTCTTGTCACTCCATCATCCTCATAGACTGTAAGCTCTTGTGTCACCGAATCATCCTCACAGACTGTAAACTCTTGTTTCCCCCCTCATCCTCATAGACTGTAAGCTCTTGTGTCACCCCCTCATCCTCACAGACTGTAAGCTCTTGTGTCACCCCCCTCATCCTCATAGACTGTAAGCTCTTTTGTCACCCCTCATTCTAATAGACTGTAAGCTCTTGTGTCACACCCTCCTCCTCATGGACTGTAAGCTCTTGTGTCACCCCCTCATCCTCATAGACTGTAAGCTCTGGTGTCACCCCCTCATCCTCATAGACTGTAAGCTCTTGAGTCACCCCTCATCCTCATAGACTGTAAGCTCTTGTGTCATTCCTCATCCTCATAGACTGTAAGCTCTTGTGTCACCCCCTCATCCTCATATACTGTAAGCTCTTGTGTCACCCCTCATCCTCATAGACTGTAAGCTCTTGTGTCACCCCCTCATCCTCATAGACTGCAAGCTCTTGTGTCAACACCTCATCCTCATAGACTGTAAGCTCTTGTGTCACACCTTCCTCCTCATAGACTGTAAGGTCTTGTGTCACCCTCTCATCCTCATACACTGCAAGCTTTTGTGTACCTCCCCTCATCCTTATAGAATGTATGCTCTTGTGTCACCCCCTTATTGTCATAAACTGAAAGCTCTTGTGTCACCCCCTCCTCCTCATAGACTGTAAGCTCTTGTGTCCTCCCTTCATCCTCATAGACTGTAAGCTCTTGTGTCACCCCTCATCCTTATACACTGCAAGCTCTTGTGTCACCCCCTCATCCTCATAGACTGTAAGGTCTTGTGTCACCCCCTCATCCTCATAGACTGTAAGCTCTTGTGTCCCCCCTCATCCTTCCAGACCGTTAGCTCTTGTGTCACCCCCTCATCCTCATAGACTGTAAGCTTTTGTGTCCTCCCCTCATCCTCATAGACTGTAAGCTTTTGTGTCCTCCCCTCATCCTCATAGACTGTAAGCTTTTGTGTCACCCCCTCATCCTCATAGACTGTAAGCTCTTGTGTCACCCCCACATCCTCATAGACTGTAAGCTCTTGTGTCACCCCCTCATCCTTATAGACTGTAAGCTCTTGTGTCACCCCCTCATCCTCATAGACTGTAAGCTCTTGTGTCATCCCCTCATCCTCATAGACTTAAAGCTCTTGTGTCACCTCCTCATCCTCATAGACTGTAAGCTCTTGTGTCTCCCCTCATCCTCATAGACTGTAAGCTCTTGTGTCATCCCCTCATCCTTATAGACTGTAAGCTCTTGTGTCCCCCCTCATCCTCATGGACTGTAAGCTCATGTGTCACCTCATCCTCATAGAATGTAAGCTCTTGTGTCACCCCCTCATCCTCATAGACTGTAAGCTCTTGTGTCACCCCCTCATCCTCATAGACTGTAAGCTCTTGTGTCACCCCCTCATCCTCATAGACTGTAAGCTCTTGTGTCACCCCTCATCCTCATAGACTGTAAGCTCTTGTGTCACCCCCACATCCTCATAGACTGTAAGCTCTTGTGTCACCCCCTCACCCTTATAGACTGTAAGCTCTTGTGTCACCCCCTCATCCTTGTAGACTGTAAGCTCTTGTGTCACCCCCTCATCCTTATACACTGTAAGCTCTTGTGTCCTCCCCTCATCCTCATAGACTGTAAGCTTTTGTGTCCTCCCCTCATCCTCATAGACTGTAAGCTCTTGTGTCACCCCCACATCCTCATAGACTGTAAGCTCTTGTGTCACCCCTTCATCCTCATAGACTGTAAGCTCTTGTGTCACCCCCACATCCTCATAGACTGTAAGCTCTTGTGTCACCCCCTCATCCTCATAGACTGTAAGCTCTTGTGTCACCCCCTCCTCCTCATAGACTGTAAGCTCTTGTGTCCTCCCTTCATCCTCATAGACTGTAAGCTCTTGTGTCACCCCTCATCCTTATACACTGCAAGCTCTTGTGTCACCCCCTCATCCTCATAGACTGTAAGGTCTTGTGTCACCCCCTCATCCTCATAGACTGTAAGCTCTTGTGTCCCCCCTCATCCTTCCAGACCGTTAGCTCTTGTGTCACCCCCTCATCCTCATAGACTGTAAGCTTTTGTGTCCTCCCCTCATCCTCATAGACTGTAAGCTTTTGTGTCCTCCCCTCATCCTCATAGACTGTAAGCTTTTGTGTCACCCCCTCATCCTCATAGACTGTAAGCTCTTGTGTCACCCCCACATCCTCATAGACTGTAAGCTCTTGTGTCACCCCCTCATCCTTATAGACTGTAAGCTCTTGTGTCACCCCCTCATCCTCATAGACTGTAAGCTCTTGTGTCATCCCCTCATCCTCATAGACTTAAAGCTCTTGTGTCACCTCCTCATCCTCATAGACTGTAAGCTCTTGTGTCTCCCCTCATCCTCATAGACTGTAAGCTCTTGTGTCATCCCCTCATCCTTATAGACTGTAAGCTCTTGTGTCCCCCCTCATCCTCATGGACTGTAAGCTCATGTGTCACCTCATCCTCATAGAATGTAAGCTCTTGTGTCACCCCCTCATCCTCATAGACTGTAAGCTCTTGTGTCACCCCCTCATCCTCATAGACTGTAAGCTCTTGTGTCACCCCCTCATCCTCATAGACTGTAAGCTCTTGTGTCACCCCTCATCCTCATAGACTGTAAGCTCTTGTGTCACCCCCACATCCTCATAGACTGTAAGCTCTTGTGTCACCCCCTCACCCTTATAGACTGTAAGCTCTTGTGTCACCCCCTCATCCTTGTAGACTGTAAGCTCTTGTGTCACCCCCTCATCCTTATACACTGTAAGCTCTTGTGTCCTCCCCTCATCCTCATAGACTGTAAGCTTTTGTGTCCTCCCCTCATCCTCATAGACTGTAAGCTCTTGTGTCACCCCCACATCCTCATAGACTGTAAGCTCTTGTGTCACCCCTTCATCCTCATAGACTGTAAGCTCTTGTGTCACCCCCACATCCTCATAGACTGTAAGCTCTTGTGTCACCCCCTCATCCTCATAGACTGTAAGCTCTTGTGTCACCCCCTCATCCTCATAGACTGTAAGCTCCTGTGTCACCCCCTCATCCTCATAGACTGTAAGCTCTTGAGTCACCCCCACATCCTCATAGACTGTAATCTGTTGTGTCCTCCTCATCCTCATAGACTGTAAGCTCTTGTGTCTCCCCCCTCATCCTCATAGACTGTAAGTTCTTGTGTCACCCCCTCATCCTCATAGACTGTAATCTCTTGTGTCACCCCCTCATCCTCATAGACTGTAAGCTCTTGTGTCACCCCCTCATCCTCATAGACTGTAGGCTCTTGTGTCCTCCCTCATCCTCATAGACTGTAAGCTCTTGTTGTCCTCCCTCATCCTCATAGACTGTAAGCTCTTGTGTCCTCCCTCATCCTCAGACTGTAAGCTCTTGTGTCACCCCTCATCCTCATAGACTGTAAGTTCTTGTGTCACCCCTCATCCTCATAGACTGTAAGCTTTTGTGTCACTGCTCATCCTCATAGACTGTAAGCTCTTGTGTCATCCTCTCATCCTCATAGACTGTAAGCTCTTGTGTCACCCCCTCATCCTCATAGACTGTAAGCTCTTGTGTCACCCCCTCATCCTCATAGACTGTAAGCTCTTGTGTCACCCCCTCATCCTCATAGACTGTAAGCTCTTGTGTCACCCCCTCATCCTCATAGACTGTAAGCTCCTGTGTCACCCCCTCATCCTCATAGACTGTAAGCTCTTGTGTCACCCCCTCATCCTCATAGACTGTAAGCTCTTGTGTCACCCCTCATCCTCATAGACTGTAATCTGTTGTGTCCTCCTCATCCTCATAGACTGTAAGCTCTTGTGTCTCCCCCCTCATCCTCATAGACTGTAAGTTCTTGTGTCACCCCCTCATCCTCATAGACTGTAATCTCTTGTGTCACCCCCTCATCCTCATAGACTGTAAGCTCTTGTGTCACCCCCTCATCCTCATAGACTGTAGGCTCTTGTGTCCTCCCTCATCCTCATAGACTGTAAGCTCTTGTGTCCTCCCTCATCCTCATAGACTGTAAGCTCTTGTGTCCTCCCTCATCCTCAGACTGTAAGCTCTTGTGTCACCCCTCATCCTCATAGACTGTAAGTTCTTGTGTCACCCCTCATCCTCATAGACTGTAAGCTTTTGTGTCACTCCTCATCCTCATAGACTGTAAGCTCTTGTGTCATCCTCTCATCCTCATAGACTGTAAGCTCTTGTGTCACCCCCTCATCCTCATAGACTGTAAGCTCTTGTGTCACCCCCTCATCCTCATAGACTGTAAGCTCTTGTGTCACCCCTCATCCTCATAGACTGTAAGCTCTTGTGTCACCCCCTCATCCTCATAGACTGTAAGCTCTTGTGTCACCCCCACATCCTCATAGGCTGTAATCTGTTGTGTCCTCCTCATCCTCATAGACTGTAAGCTCTTGTGTCTCCCCCCTCATCCTCATAGACTGTAAGCTCTTGTGTCCCCCTCATCCTCATAGACTGTAAGCTCTTGTGTCCCCCTCATCCTCATAGACTATAAGCTCTTGTGTCACCCCTCATCCTCACAGACTTTAAGCTCTTGTGTCCCCCTCATCCTCATAGACTATAAGCTCTTGTGTCACCCCCACATCCTCATAGACTGTAAGCTCTTGTGTTCCCCTCGTCCTCATAGACTGTAAGCTCTTGTGTCGCTCCCTCATCCTCATAGACTGTAAGCTCTTGTGTCACCCCCTCATCCTCATAGACTGTAAGCTCTTGTGTCACCCCCTCATCCTCATAGACTGTAAGCTCTTGTGTCCTCCCTCATCCTCAGACTGTAAGCTCTTGTGTCACCCCTCATCCTCATAGACTGTAAGCTCTTGTGTCACCCCCTCATCCACATAGACTGTAAGCTCTTGTGTCACCCCTTCATCCTCATAGACTGTAAGCTCTTGTGTCTCCCCTCATTCTAATAGACTGTAAGCTCTTGTGTCACACCCTCCTCCTCATAGACTGTAAGCTTGTTTCACCCCCTCATCCTCATAGACTGTAAGCTCTTGAGTCACCCCTCATCCTCATAGACTGTAAGCTCTTGTGTCATTCCTTATCCTCATAGACTGTAAGTTTGTTTCACCCCCTCATCCTCATAGACTGTAAGCTCTTGAGTCACCCCTCATCCTCATAGACTGTAAGCTCTTGAGTCACCCCTCATCCTCATAGACTGTAAGCTCTTGTGTCATTCCTCATCCTCATAGACTGTAAGCTCTTGTGTCACCCCCTCATCCTCATATACTGTAAGCTCTTGTGTCACCCCTCATCCTCATAGACTGTAAGCTCTTGTGTCACCCCCTCATCCTCATAGACTGCAAGCTCTTGTGTCAACCTCTCATCCTCATAGACTGTAAGCTCTTGTGTCACACCCTCCTCCTCATAGACTGTAAGCTCTTGTGTCACCCCCTCATCCTCATAGACTGTAAGCTCTTGTGTCTCCCCTCAACTTCATAGACTGTAAGCTCTTGTGTCCTCCCTTCATCCTCATAGACTGTAAGCTCTTGTGTCCTCCCTTCATCCTTATACACTGCAAGCTCTTGTGTCACCCCCTCATCCTCATAGACTGTAAGGTCTTGTGTCACCTCCTCATCCTCATAGACTGTAAGCTCTTGTCTCACCCCCTCATCCTCATAGACTGCAAGCTATTTTGTCACCCCCTCATCCTCATAGACTGTAAGCTCTTGTGTCACTTCCTCATCCTCATAGACTGTACGCTCTTGTGTCACCCCCTCATCCTCATAGACTGTAAGCTCTTGTTTCACCGCTCATTCTCATAGACTGTAAGCTCTTGTGTCAACTCCTCATCCTCATAGACTGTAAGCTCTTGTGTCACCCCCTCATCCTCATAGACTGTAAGCTCTTGTGTCCCCCTCATCCTCATAGACTGTAAGCTCTTGTGTCACCCCCTCATCCTCATAGACTGTAAGCTCTTGTGTCACCCCTCATCCTCATAGACTGTAAGCTCTTGTTTCACCCCCTCATCTTTATAGACTGTAAGCTCTTGTGTCACCCCCTCATCCTCATAGACTGTAAGCTCTTGTGTCACCCCTCATCCTCATAGACTGTAAGCTGTTGTGTCACCTCATCCTCATAGACTGTAAGCTCTTGTGTCATCCCCTCATCCTCATAGACTGTAAGCTCTTGTGTCACCCCTCATCCTCATAGACTGTAAGCTCTTGTGTCACTTCCTCATCCTCATAGACTGTAAGCTCTTGTGTCACCCCCTCATCCTCATAGACTGTAAGCTCTTGTGTCACCCCTCATCCTCATAGACTGTAAGCTGTTGTGTCACCTCATCCTCATAGACTGTAAGCTCTTGTGTCATCCCCTCATCCTCATAGACTGTAAGCTCTTGTGTCACCCCTCATCCTCATAGACTGTAAGCTCTTGTGTCACTTCCTCATCCTCATAGACTGTAAGCTCTTGTGTCACCCCCTCATCCTCATAGACTGTAAGCTCTTGTGTCACTTCCTCATCCTCATAGACTGTAAGCTGTTGTGTCACCTCATCCTCATAGACTGTAAGCTCTTGTGTCACCCCCTCATCCTCATAGACTGTAAGCTCTTGTGTCACCCCTCATCCTCATAGACTGTAAGCTGTTGTGTCACCTCATCCTCATAGACTGTAAGCTCTTGTGTCATCCCCTCATCCTCATAGACTGTAAGCTCTTGTGTCACCCCTCATCCTCATAGACTGTAAGCTCTTGTGTCACTTCCTCATCCTCATAGACTGTAAGCTCTTGTGTCACCTCCTCATCCTCATAGACTGTAAGCTCTTGTGTCCCCCTCATCCTCAAAGACTGTAAGCTCTTGTGTCACCCCTCATCCTCATAGTCTGTAAGCTCTTGTGTCACCGCTCATCCTCATAGACTGTAAGCTCTTGTGTCCCCCCCCTCATCCTCATAGACTGTAAGCTCTTGTGTCCCCCTCATCCTCATAGACTGTAAGCTCTAGTGTCCCCCCTCATCCTCATTGACTGTAAGATCTTGTGTCACCTCCTCATCCTCATACACTGTAAGCTCTTTTGTCACCCCCTCATCCTCATGGACTGTATGCTCTTATGTCACCTCCTCATCCTCATAGATTGTAAGCTCTTGTGTCACCCCCTCATCCTCATAGACTGTAAGCTCTTGTGTCCCCCTTATGCTCATAGACTGTAAGCTCTTGTGTCACCCCCTCATCCTCATAGACTGTAAGCTCTTGTGTCACCCTCATCCTCACAGACTGTAAGCTCTTGTGTCACCGAATCATCCTCATAGACTGTAAACTCTTGTTTCCCCCCTCATCCTCATAGACTGTAAGCTCTTGTGTCACCCCCTCATCCTCACAGACTGTAAGCTCTTGTGTCACCCCCCTCATTCTCATAGACTGTAAGCTCTTGTGTCACCCCTCATCCTGATAGACTGTAAGCTCTTGTGTCACCCCTCATCCTCATAGACTGTAAGCTTGTGTCACCCCCTCATCCTCATAGACTGTAAGCTCTTGTGTCACCCCCTCATCCTCATAGACTGTAAGCTCTTGTGTCACCCCTCATCCTCATAGACTGTAAGCTCCTGTGTCACTTCCTCATCCTCATAGACTGTACGCTCTTGTGTCACCCCCTCATCCTCATAGACTGTAAGCTCTTGTTTCACCGCTCATCCTCATAGACTGTAAGCTCTTGTGTCAACTCCTCATCCTCATAGACTGTAAGCTCTTGTGTCACCCCTCATCCTCATAGACTGTAAGCTCTTGTTTCACCCCCTCATCTTTATAGACTGTAAGCTCTTGTGTCACCCCCTCATCCTCATAGACTGTAAGCTCTTGTGTCACCCCTCATCCTCATAGACTGTAAGCTCTTGTGTCACCTCCTCATCTTTATAGACTGTAAGCTCTTGTGTCATCCCCTCATCCTGATAGACTGTAAGCTCTTGTGTCACCCCTCATCCTCATAGACTGTAAGCTCTTGTGTCACTTCCTCATCCTCATAGACTGTAAGCTCTTGTGTCACCCCCTCATCCTCAAAGACTGTAAGCTCTTGTGTCACCCCTCATCCTCATAGTCTGTAAGCTCTTGTGTCACCGCTCATCCTCATAGACTGTAAGCTCTTGTGTCACACTCTCATCCTCATAGACTGTAAGCTCTTGTGTCACACTCTCATCCTCATAGACTGTAAGCTCTTGTGTCACCCCCTCATCCTCATAGACTGTAAGCTCTTGTGTCCCCCCCCTCATCCTCATAGACTGTAAGCTCTAGTGTCCCCCCTCATCCTCATTGACTGTAAGATCTTGTGTTTCCTGCTCATCCTCATAGACTGTAAGCTCTTGTGTCACCCCCTCATCCTCATAGACTGTAAACTCTTGTTTACCCCCTCATCCTCATAGACTGTAAGCTCTTGTGTCATTCCTCATCCTCATAGACTGTAAGCTCTTGTGTCACCCCCTCATCCTCATATACTGTAAGCTCTTGTGTCACCCCTCATCCTCATAGACTGTAAGCTCTTGTGTCACCCCCTCATCCTCATAGACTGCAAGCTCTTGTGTCAACACCTCATCCTCATAGACTGTAAGCTCTTGTGTCACACCTTCCTCCTCATAGACTGTAAGGTCTTGTGTCACCCTCTCATCCTCATACACTGCAAGCTTTTGTGTACCTCCCCTCATCCTTATAGAATGTATGCTCTTGTGTCAACCCCTTATTGTCATAAACTGAAAGCTCTTGTGTCACCCCCTCCTCCTCATAGACTGTAAGCTCTTGTGTCCTCCCTTCATCCTCATAGACTGTAAGCTCTTGTGTCACCCCTCATCCTTATACACTGCAAGCTCTTGTGTCACCCCCTCATCCTCATAGACTGTAAGGTCTTGTGTCACCCCCTCATCCTCATAGACTGTAAGCTCTTGTGTCCCCCCTCATCCTTCCAGACCGTTAGCTCTTGTGTCACCCCCTCATCCTCATAGACTGTAAGCTTTTGTGTCCTCCCCTCATCCTCATAGACTGTAAGCTTTTGTGTCCTCCCCTCATCCTCATAGACTGTAAGCTTTTGTGTCAACCCCTCATCCTCATAGACTGTAAGCTCTTGTGTCACCCCCACATCCTCATAGACTGTAAGCTCTTGTGTCACCCCCTCATCCTTATAGACTGTAAGCTCTTGTGTCACCCCCTCATCCTCATAGACTGTAAGCTCTTGTGTCATCCCCTCATCCTCATAGACTTAAAGCTCTTGTGTCACCTCCTCATCCTCATAGACTGTAAGCTCTTGTGTCTCCCCTCATCCTCATAGACTGTAAGCTCTTGTGTCATCCCCTCATCCTTATAGACTGTAAGCTCTTGTGTCCCCCCTCATCCTCATGGACTGTAAGCTCATGTGTCACCTCATCCTCATAGAATGTAAGCTCTTGTGTCACCCCCTCATCCTCATAGACTGTAAGCTCTTGTGTCACCCCCTCATCCTCATAGACTGTAAGCTCTTGTGTCACCCCCTCATCCTCATAGACTGTAAGCTCTTGTGTCACCCCTCATCCTCATAGACTGTAAGCTCTTGTGTCACCCCCACATCCTCATAGACTGTAAGCTCTTGTGTCACCCCCTCATCCTTATAGACTGTAAGCTCTTGTGTCACCCCCTCATCCTTGTAGACTGTAAGCTCTTGTGTCACCCCCTCATCCTTATACACTGTAAGCTCTTGTGTCCTCCCCTCATCCTCATAGACTGTAAGCTTTTGTGTCCTCCCCTCATCCTCATAGACTGTAAGCTCTTGTGTCACCCCCACATCCTCATAGACTGTAAGCTCTTGTGTCACCCCTTCATCCTCATAGACTGTAAGCTCTTGTGTCACCCCCACATCCTCATAGACTGTAAGCTCTTGTGTCACCCCCTCATCCTCATAGACTGTAAGCTCTTGTGTCACCCCCTCATCCTCATAGACTGTAAGCTCCTGTGTCACCCCCTCATCCTCATAGACTGTAAGCTCTTGAGTCACCCCCACATCCTCATAGACTGTAATCTGTTGTGTCCTCCTCATCCTCATAGACTGTAAGCTCTTGTGTCTCCCCCCTCATCCTCATAGACTGTAAGTTCTTGTGTCACCCCCTCATCCTCATAGACTGTAATCTCTTGTGTCACCCCCTCATCCTCATAGACTGTAAGCTCTTGTGTCACCCCCTCATCCTCATAGACTGTAGGCTCTTGTGTCCTCCCTCATCCTCATAGACTGTAAGCTCTTGTGTCCTCCCTCATCCTCATAGACTGTAAGCTCTTGTGTCCTCCCTCATCCTCAGACTGTAAGCTCTTGTGTCACCCCTCATCCTCATAGACTGTAAGTTCTTGTGTCACCCCTCATCCTCATAGACTGTAAGCTTTTGTGTCACTCCTCATCCTCATAGACTGTAAGCTCTTGTGTCATCCTCTCATCCTCATAGACTGTAAGCTCTTGTGTCACCCCCTCATCCTCATAGACTGTAAGCTCTTGTGTCACCCCCTCATCCTCATAGACTGTAAGCTCTTGTGTCACCCCCTCATCCTCATAGACTGTAAGCTCTTGTGTCACCCCCTCATCCTCATAGACTGTAAGCTCCTGTGTCACCCCCTCATCCTCATAGACTGTAAGCTCTTGTGTCACCCCCACATCCTCATAGACTGTAATCTGTTGTGTCCTCCTCATCCTCATAGACTGTAAGCTCTTGTGTCTCCCCCCTCATCCTCATAGACTGTAAGTTCTTGTGTCACCCCATCATCCTCATAGACTGTAATCTCTTGTGTCACCCCCTCATCCTCATAGACTGTAAGCTCTTGTGTCACCCCCTCATCCTCATAGACTGTAGGCTCTTGTGTCCTCCCTCATCCTCATAGACTGTAAGCTCTTGTGTCCTCCCTCATCCTCATAGACTGTAAGCTCTTGTGTCCTCCCTCATCCTCAGACTGTAAGCTCTTGTGTCACCCCTCATCCTCATAGACTGTAAGTTCTTGTGTCACCCCTCATCCTCATAGACTGTAAGCTTTTGTGTCACTCCTCATCCTCATAGACTGTAAGCTCTTGTGTCATCCTCTCATCCTCATAGACTGTAAGCTCTTGTGTCACCCCCTCATCCTCATAGACTGTAAGCTCTTGTGTCACCCCCTCATCCTCATAGACTGTAAGCTCTTGTGTCACCCCTCATCCTCATAGACTGTAAGCTCTTGTGTCACCCCCTCATCCTCATAGACTGTAAGCTCTTGTGTCACCCCCACATCCTCATAGACTGTAATCTGTTGTGTCCTCCTCATCCTCATAGACTGTAAGCTCTTGTGTCTCCCCCCTCATCCTCATAGACTGTAAGCTCTTGTGTCCCCCTCATCCTCATAGACTGTAAGCTCTTGTGTCCCCCTCATCCTCATAGACTATAAGCTCTTGTGTCACCCCTCATCCTCACAGACTGTAAGCTCTTGTGTCCCCCTCATCCTCATAGACTATAAGCTCTTGTATCACCCCCACATCCTCATAGACTGTAAGCTCTTGTGTTCCCCTCGTCCTCATAGACTGTAAGCTCTTGTGTCGCCCCCTCATCCTCATAGACTGTAAGCTATTGTGTCACCCCCTCATCCTCATAGACTGTAAGCTCTTGTGTCACCCCCTCATCCTCATAGACTGTAAGCTCTTGTGTCCTCCCTCATCCTCAGACTGTAAGCTCTTGTGTCACCCCTCATCCTCATAGACTGTAAGCTCTTGTGTCACCCCCTCATCCACATAGACTGTAAGCTCTTGTGTCACCCCTTCATCCTCATAGACTGTAAGCTCTTGTGTCTCCCCTCATTCTAATAGACTGTAAGCTCTTGTGTCACACCCTCCTCCTCATAGACTTTAAGCTTGTTTCACCCCCTCATCCTCATAGACTGTAAGCTCTTGAGTCACCCCTCATCCTCATAGACTGTAAGCTCTTGTGTCATTCCTCATCCTCATAGACTGTAAGCTTGTTTCACCCCCTCATCCTCATAGACTGTAAGCTCTTGAGTCACCCCTCATCCTCATAGACTGTAAGCTCTTGAGTCACCCCTCATCCTCATAGACTGTAAGCTCTTGTGTCATTCCTCATCCTCATAGACTGTAAGCTCTTGTGTCACCCCTCATCCTCATAGACTGTAAGCTCTTGTGTCACCCCCTCATCCTCATAGACTGCAAGCTCTTGTGTCAACCCCTCATCCTCATAGACTGTAAGCTCTTGTGTCATCCCCTCATCCTCATAGACTTAAAGCTCTTGTGTCACCTCCTCATCCTCATAGACTGTAAGCTCTTGTGTCTCCCCTCATCCTCATAGACTGTAAGCTCTTGTGTCATTCCTCATCCTCATAGACTGTAAGCTCTTGTGTCACCCCTCATCCTCATAGACTGTAAGCTCTTGTGTCACCCCCTCATCCTCATAGACTGTAAGCTCTTGTGTCACCCCCACATCCTCATAGACTGTAATCTGTTGTGTCCTCCTCATCCTCATAGACTGTAAGCTCTTGAGTCACCCCTCATCCTCATAGACTGTAAGCTCTTGTGTCATTCCTCATCCTCATAGACTGTAAGCTCTTGTGTCACCCCTCATCCTCATAGACTGTAAGCTCTTGTGTCACCCCCTCATCCTCATAGACTGCAAGCTCTTGTGTCACCCCCTCATCCTCATAGACTGTAAGCTCTTGTGTCTCCCCTCAACTTCATAGACTGTAAGCTCTTGTGTCCTCCCTTCATCCTCATAGACTGTAAGCTCTTGTGTCCTCCCTTCATCCTTATACACTGTAAGCTCTTGTGTCACCCCCTCATCCTCATAGACTGTAAGGTCTTGTGTCACCTCCTCATCCTCATAGACTGTAAGCTCTTGTCTCACCCCCTCATCCTCATAGACTGCAAGCTATTTTGTCACCCCCTCATCCTCATAGACTGTAAGCTCTTGTGTCACTTCCTCATCCTCATAGACTGTACGCTCTTGTGTCACCCCCTCATCCTCATAGACTGTAAGCTCTTATTTCACCGCTCATTCTCATAGACTGTAAGCTCTTGTGTCAACTCCTCATCCTCATAGACTGTAAGCTCTTGTGTCACCCCCTCATCCTCATAGACTGTAAGCTCTTGTGTCCCCCTCATCCTCATAGACTGTAAGCTCTTGTGTCACCCCCTCATCCTCATAGACTGTAAGCTCTTGTGTCACCCCTCATCCTCATAGACTGTAAGCTCTTGTGTCACCCCCTCATCCTCATAGACTGTAAGCTCTTGTGTCACCCCCTCATCCTCATAGACTGTAAGCTCTTGTTTCACCCCCTCATCTTTATAGACTGTAAGCTCTTGTGTCACCCCCTCATCCTCATAGACTGTAAGCTCTTGTGTCACCCCTCATCCTCATAGACTGTAAGCTGTTGTGTCACCTCATCCTCATAGACTGTAAGCTCTTGTGTCATCCCCTCATCCTCATAGACTGTAAGCTCTTGTGTCACCCCTCATCCTCATAGACTGTAAGCTCTTGTGTCACTTCCTCATCCTCATAGACTGTAAGCTCTTGTGTCACCCCCTCATCCTCATAGACTGTAAGCTCTTGTGTCACCCCTCATCCTCATAGTCTGTAAGCTCTTGTGTCACCGCTCATCCTCATAGACTGTAAGCTCTTGTGTCCCCCCCCTCATCCTCATAGACTGTAAGCTCTTGTGTCCCCCTCATCCTCATAGACTGTAAGCTCTAGTGTCCCCCCTCATCCTCATTGACTGTAAGATCTTGTGTCACCTCCTCATCCTCATACACTGTAAGCTCTTGTGTCACCCCCTCATCCTCATAGACTGTAAGCTCTTGTCTCACCCCCTCATCCTCATGGACTGTATGCTCTTATGTCACCTCCTCATCCTCATAGATTGTAAGCTCTTGTGTCACCCCCTCATCCTCATAGACTGTAAGCTCTTGTGTCCCCCTTATGCTCATAGACTGTAAGCTCTTGTGTCACCCCCTCATCCTCATAGACTGTAAGCTCTTGTGTCACCCTCATCCTCACAGACTGTAAGCTCTTGTGTCACCGAATCATCCTCATAGACTGTAAACTCTTGTTTCCCCCCTCATCCTCATAGACTGTAAGCTCTTGTGTCACCCCCTCATCCTCACAGACTGTAAGCTCTTGTGTCACCCCCCTCATTCTCATAGACTGTAAGCTCTTGTGTCACCCCTCATCCTGATAGACTGTAAGCTCTTGTGTCACCCCTCATCCTCATAGACTGTAAGCTTGTGTCACCCCCTCATCCTCATAGACTGTAAGCTCTTGTGTCACCCCCTCATCCTCATAGACTGTAAGCTCTTGTGTCACCCCTCATCCTCATAGACTGTAAGCTCCTGTGTCACTTCCTCATCCTCATAGACTGTACGCTCTTGTGTCACCCCCTCATCCTCATAGACTGTAAGCTCTTGTTTCACCGCTCATCCTCATAGACTGTAAGCTCTTGTGTCAACTCCTCATCCTCATAGACTGTAAGCTCTTGTGTCACCCCTCATCCTCATAGACTGTAAGCTCTTGTTTCACCCCCTCATCTTTATAGACTGTAAGCTCTTGTGTCACCCCCTCATCCTCATAGACTGTAAGCTCTTGTGTCACCCCTCATCCTCATAGACTGTAAGCTCTTGTGTCACCTCCTCATCTTTATAGACTATAAGCTCTTGTGTCACCCCCTCATCTTTATAGACTGTAAGCTCTTGTGTCCCCCTCATCCTCATAGACTGTAAGCTCTTGTGTCATCCCCTCATCCTGATAGACTGTAAGCTCTTGTGTCACCCCTCATCCTCATAGACTGTAAGCTCTTGTGTCACTTCCTCATCCTCATAGACTGTAAGCTCTTGTGTCACCCCCTCATCCTCAAAGACTGTAAGCTCTTGTGTCACCCCTCATCCTCATAGTCTGTAAGCTCTTGTGTCACCGCTCATCCTCATAGACTGTAAGCTCTTGTGTCACACTCTCATCCTCATAGACTGTAAGCTCTTGTGTCACACTCTCATCCTCATAGACTGTAAGCTCTTGTGTCACCCCCTCATCCTCATAGACTGTAAGCTCTTGTGCCCCCCCCCCTCATCCTCATAGACTGTAAGCTCTAGTGTCCCCCCTCATCCTCATTGACTGTAAGATCTTGTGTTTCCTGCTCATCCTCATAGACTGTAAGCTCTTGTGTCACCCCCTCATCCTCATAGACTGTAAACTCTTGTTTACCCCCTCATCCTCATAGACTGTAAGCTCTTGTGTCACCCCTCATCCTCATAGACTGTAAGCTCTTGTTTCACCCCCTCATCTTTATAGACTGTAAGCTCTTGTGTCACCCCCTCATCCTCATAGACTGTAAGCTCTTGTGTCACCCCTCATCCTCATAGACTGTAAGCTCTTGTGTCACCTCCTCATCTTTATAGACTGTAAGCTCTTGTGTCATCCCCTCATCCTCATAGACTGTAAGCTCTTGTGTCACCCCCTCATCCTCAAAGACTGTAAGCTCTTGTGTCACCCCTCATCCTCATAGTCTGTAAGCTCTTGTGTCACCGCTCATCCTCATAGACTGTAAGCTCTTGTGTCACACTCTCATCCTCATAGACTGTAAGCTCTTGTGTCACACTCTCATCCTCATAGACTGTAAGCTCTTGTGTCACCCCCTCATCCTCATAGACTGTAAGCTCTTGTGTCCCCCCCCTCATCCTCATAGACTGTAAGCTCTAGTGTCCCCCCTCATCCTCATTGACTGTAAGATCTTGTGTTTCCTGCTCATCCTCATAGACTGTAAGCTCTTGTGTCACCCCCTCATCCTCATAGACTGTAAACTCTTGTTTACCCCCTCATCCTCATAGACTGTAAGCTCTTGTGTCACCCCTCATCCTCATAGACTGTAAGCTCTTGTTTCACCCCCTCATCTTTATAGACTGTAAGCTCTTGTGTCACCCCCTCATCCTCATAGACTGTAAGCTCTTGTGTCACCCCTCATCCTCATAGACTGTAAGCTCTTGTGTCACCCCCTTATCCTCATAGACTGTAAGCTCTTGTGTCACCCCCTCATCCTCATAGACTGTAAGCTCTTGTGTCACCCCCTTATCCTCATAGACTGTAAGCTCTTGTGTCACCCCCTCATCCTCATAGACTGTAAGCTCTTGTGTCACCCCTCATCCTCATAGACTGTAAGCTCTTGTGTCACCCCCTCATCCTCATAGACTGTAAGCTCTTGTGTCACCTCCTCATCTTTATAGACTGTAAGCTCTTGTGTCATCCCCTCATCCTCATAGACTGTAAGCTCTTGTGTCACCCCTCATCCTCATAGACTGTAAGCTCTTGTGTCCCTTCCTCATCCTCATAGACTGTAAGCTCTTGTGTCACCCCCTCATCCTCAAAGACTGTAAGCTCTTGTGTCACCCCTCATCCTCATAGTCTGTAAGCTCTTGTGTCACCGCTCATCCTCATAGACTGTAAGCTCTTGTGTCACACTCTCATCCTCATAGATTGTAAGTTCTTGTGTCACCCCCTCATCCTCATAGACTGTAAGCTCTTGTGTCCCCCCCTCATCCTCATAGACTGTAAGCTCTAGTGTCCCCCCTCATCCTCATTGACTGTAAGATCTTGTGTTTCCTGCTCATCCTCATAGACTGTAACCTCTTGTGTCACCCCTCATCCTCATACACTGTAAGCTCTTGTGTCACCCCCTCATCCTCATAGACTGTAAACTCTTGTTTACCCCCTCATCCTCATAGACTGTAAGCTCTTGTCTCACCCCCTCATCCTCATGGACTGTAAGCTCTTATGTCACCTCCTCATCCTCACAGGATTGTAAGCTCTTGTGTCCCCCTTATGCTCATAGACTGTAAGCTCTTGTGTCACCCCTCATCCTCACAGACTGTAAGCTCTTGTCACTCCA
Source organism: Engystomops pustulosus (assembly GCF_040894005.1). Lineage (NCBI taxonomy): Eukaryota > Metazoa > Chordata > Amphibia > Anura > Leptodactylidae > Engystomops > Engystomops pustulosus. The sequence goes on along the minus strand of NC_092411.1, from coordinate 293,181,251 downwards.
TCATCCTCATAGACTGTAAGCTCTTGTGTCACCGAATCATCCTCACAGACTGTAAACTCTTGTTTCCCCCCTCATCCTCATAGACTGTAAGCTCTTGTGTCACCCCCTCATCCTCACAGACTGTAAGCTCTTGTGTCACCCCCCTCATCCTCATAGACTGTAAGCTCTTTTGTCACCCCTCATTCTAATAGACTGTAAGCTCTTGTGTCACACCCTCCTCCTCATGGACTGTAAGCTCTTGTGTCACCCCCTCATCCTCATAGACTGTAAGCTCTGGTGTCACCCCCTCATCCTCATAGACTGTAAGCTCTTGAGTCACCCCTCATCCTCATAGACTGTAAGCTCTTGTGTCATTCCTCATCCTCATAGGCTGTAAGCTCTTGTGTCACCCCCTCATCCTCATATACTGTAAGCTCTTGTGTCACCCCTCATCCTCATAGACTGTAAGCTCTTGTGTCACCCCCTCATCCTCATAGACTGCAAGCTCTTGTGTCAACACCTCATCCTCATAGACTGTAAGCTCTTGTGTCACACCTTCCTCCTCATAGACTGTAAGGTCTTGTGTCACCCTCTCATCCTCATACACTGCAAGCTTTTGTGTACCTCCCCTCATCCTTATAGAATGTATGCTCTTGTGTCACCCCCTTATTGTCATAAACTGAAAGCTCTTGTGTCACCCCCTCCTCCTCATAGACTGTAAGCTCTTGTGTCCTCCCTTCATCCTCATAGACTGTAAGCTCTTGTGTCTCCCCTCATCCTTATACACTGCAAGCTCTTGTGTCACCCCCTCATCCTCATAGACTGTAAGGTCTTGTGTCACCCCCTCATCCTTATAGACTGTAAGCTCTTGTGTCCCCCCTCATCCTTCCAGACCGTTAGCTCTTGTGTCACCCCCTCATCCTCATAGACTGTAAGCTTTTGTGTCCTCCCCTCATCCTCATAGACTGTAAGCTTTTGTGTCCTCCCCTCATCCTCATAGACTGTAAGCTTTTGTGTCACCCCCTCATCCTCATAGACTGTAAGCTCTTGTGTCACCCCCACATCCTCATAGACTGTAAGCTCTTGTGTCACCCCCTCATCCTTATAGACTGTAAGCTCTTGTGTCACCCCCTCATCCTCATAGACTGTAAGCTCTTGTGTCATCCCCTCATCCTCATAGACTTAAAGCTCTTGTGTCACCTCCTCATCCTCATAGACTGTAAGCTCTTGTGTCTCCCCTCATCCTCATAGACTGTAAGCTCTTGTGTCATCCCCTCATCCTTATAGACTGTAAGCTCTTGTGTCCCCCCTCATCCTCATGGACTGTAAGCTCATGTGTCACCTCATCCTCATAGAATGTAAGCTCTTGTGTCACCCCCTCATCCTCATAGACTGTAAGCTCTTGTGTCACTCCCTCATCCTCATAGACTGTAAGCTCTTGTGTCACCCCCTCATCCTCATAGACTGTAAGCTCTTGTGTCACCCCTCATCCTCATAGACTGTAAGCTCTTGTGTCACCCCCACATCCTCATAGACTGTAAGCTCTTGTGTCACCCCCTCATCCTTATAGACTGTAAGCTCTTGTGTCACCCCCTCATCCTTGTAGACTGTAAGCTCTTGTGTCACCCCCTCATCCTTATACACTGTAAGCTCTTGTGTCCTCCCCTCATCCTCATAGACTGTAAGCTTTTGTGTCCTCCCCTCATCCTCATAGACTGTAAGCTCTTGTGTCACCCCCACATCCTCATAGACTGTAAGCTCTTGTGTCACCCCTTCATCCTCATAGACTGTAAGCTCTTGTGTCACCCCCACATCCTCATAGACTGTAAGCTCTTGTGTCACCCCCTCATCCTCATAGACTGTAAGCTCTTGTGTCACCCCCTCATCCTCATAGACTGTAAGCTCCTGTGTCACCCCCTCATCCTCATAGACTGTAAGCTCTTGAGTCACCCCCACATCCTCATAGACTGTAATCTGTTGTGTCCTCCTCATCCTCATAGACTGTAAGCTCTTGTGTCTCCCCCCTCATCCTCATAGACTGTAAGTTCTTGTGTCACCCCCTCATCCTCATAGACTGTAATCTCTTGTGTCACCCCCTCATCCTCATAGACTGTAAGCTCTTGTGTCACCCCCTCATCCTCATAGACTGTAGGCTCTTGTGTCCTCCCTCATCCTCATAGACTGTAAGCTCTTGTGTCCTCCCTCATCCTCATAGACTGTAAGCTCTTGTGTCCTCCCTCATCCTCAGACTGTAAGCTCTTGTGTCACCCCTCATCCTCATAGACTGTAAGTTCTTGTGTCACCCCTCATCCTCATAGACTGTAAGCTCTTGTCTCACCCCCTCATCCTCATGGACTGTATGCTCTTATGTCACCTCCTCATCCTCATAGATTGTAAGCTCTTGTGTCACCCCCTCATCCTCATAGACTGTAAGCTCTTGTGTCCCCCTTATGCTCATAGACTGTAAGCTCTTGTGTCACCCCCTCATCCTCATAGACTGTAAGCTCTTGTGTCACCCTCATCCTCACAGACTGTAAGCTCTTGTGTCACCGAATCATCCTCATAGACTGTAAACTCTTGTTTCCCCCCTCATCCTCATAGACTGTAAGCTCTTGTGTCACCCCCTCATCCTCACAGACTGTAAGCTCTTGTGTCACCCCCCTCATTCTCATAGACTGTAAGCTCTTGTGTCACCCCTCATCCTGATAGACTGTAAGCTCTTGTGTCACCCCTCATCCTCATAGACTGTAAGCTTGTGTCACCCCCTCATCCTCATAGACTGTAAGCTCTTGTGTCACCCCCTCATCCTCATAGACTGTAAGCTCTTGTGTCACCCCTCATCCTCATAGACTGTAAGCTCCTGTGTCACTTCCTCATCCTCATAGACTGTACGCTCTTGTGTCACCCCCTCATCCTCATAGACTGTAAGCTCTTGTTTGACCGCTCATCCTCATAGACTGTAAGCTCTTGTGTCAACTCCTCATCCTCATAGACTGTAAGCTCTTGTGTCACCCCTCATCCTCATAGACTGTAAGCTCTTGTTTCACCCCCTCATCTTTATAGACTGTAAGCTCTTGTGTCACCCCCTCATCCTCATAGACTGTAAGCTCTTGTGTCACCCCTCATCCTCATAGACTGTAAGCTCTTGTGTCACCTCCTCATCTTTATAGACTGTAAGCTCTTGTGTCATCCCCTCATCCTGATAGACTGTAAGCTCTTGTGTCACCCCTCATCCTCATAGACTGTAAGCTCTTGTGTCACTTCCTCATCCTCATAGACTGTAAGCTCTTGTGTCACCCCCTCATCCTCAAAGACTGTAAGCTCTTGTGTCACCCCTCATCCTCATAGTCTGTAAGCTCTTGTGTCACCGCTCATCCTCATAGACTGTAAGCTCTTGTGTCACACTCTCATCCTCATAGACTGTAAGCTCTTGTGTCACTCCCTCATCCTCATAGACTGTAAGCTCTTGTGTCACCCCCTCATCCTCATAGACTGTAAGCTCTTGTGTCCCCCCCCTCATCCTCATAGACTGTAAGCTCTAGTGTCCCCCCTCATCCTCATTGACTGTAAGATCTTGTGTTTCCTGCTCATCCTCATAGACTGTAAGCTCTTGTGTCACCCCTCATCCTCATACACTGTAAGCTCTTGTGTCACCCCCTCATCCTCATAGACTGTAAACTCTTGTTTACCCCCTCATCCTCATAGACTGTAAGCTCTTGTGTCACCCCTCATCCTCATAGACTGTAAGCTCTTGTTTCACCCCCTCATCTTTATAGACTGTAAGCTCTTGTGTCACCCCCTCATCCTCATAGACTGTAAGCTCTTGTGTCACCCCTCATCCTCATAGACTGTAAGCTCTTGTGTCACCTCCTCATCTTTATAGACTGTAAGCTCTTGTGTCATCCCCTCATCCTCATAGACTGTAAGCTCTTGTGTCACCCCTCATCCTCATAGACTGTAAGCTCTTGTGTCCCTTCCTCATCCTCATAGACTGTAAGCTCTTGTGTCACCCCCTCATCCTCAAAGACTGTAAGCTCTTGTGTCACCCCTCATCCTCATAGTCTGTAAGCTCTTGTGTCACCGCTCATCCTCATAGACTGTAAGCTCTCGTGTCACACTCTCATCCTCATAGATTGTAAGCTCTTGTGTCACCCCCTCATCCTCATAGACTGTAAGCTCTTGTGTCCCCCCCTCATCCTCATAGACTGTAAGCTCTAGTGTCCCCCCTCATCCTCATTGACTGTAAGATCTTGTGTTTCCTGCTCATCCTCATAGACTGTAACCTCTTGTGTCACCCCTCATCCTCATACACTGTAAGCTCTTGTGTCACCCCCTCATCCTCATAGACTGTAAACTCTTGTTTACCCCCTCATCCTCATAGACTGTAAGCTCTTGTCTCACCCCCTCATCCTCATGGACTGTAAGCTCTTATGTCACCTCCTCATCCTCACAGGATTGTAAGCTCTTGTGTCCCCCTTATGCTCATAGACTGTAAGCTCTTGTGTCACCCCTCATCCTCACAGACTGTAAGCTCTTGTCACTCCATCATCCTCATAGACTGTAAGCTCTTGTGTCACCGAATCATCCTCACAGACTGTAAACTCTTGTTTCCCCCCTCATCCTCATAGACTGTAAGCTCTTGTGTCACCCCCTCATCCTCACAGACTGTAAGCTCTTGTGTCACCCCCCTCATCCTCATAGACTGTAAGCTCTTTTGTCACCCCTCATTCTAATAGACTGTAAGCTCTTGTGTCACACCCTCCTCCTCATGGACTGTAAGCTCTTGTGTCACCCCCTCATCCTCATAGACTGTAAGCTCTGGTGTCATCCCCTCATCCTCATAGACTGTAAGCTCTTGTGTCATTCCTCATCCTCATAGACTGTAAGCTCTTGTGTCACCCCCTCATCCTCATATACTGTAAGCTCTTGTGTCACCCCTCATCCTCATAGACTGTAAGCTCTTGTGTCACCCCCTCATCCTCATAGACTGCAAGCTCTTGTGTCAACACCTCATCCTCATAGACTGTAAGCTCTTGTGTCACACCTTCCTCCTCATAGACTGTAAGGTCTTGTGTCACCCTCTCATCCTCATACACTGCAAGCTTTTGTGTACCTCCCCTCATCCTTATAGAATGTAAGCTCTTGTGTCACCCCCTTATTGTCATAAACTGAAAGCTCTTGTGTCACCCCCTCCTCCTCATAGACTGTAAGCTCTTGTGTCCTCCCTTCATCCTCATAGACTGTAAGCTCTTGTGTCACCCCTCATCCTTATACACTGCAAGCTCTTGTGTCACCCCCTCATCCTCATAGACTGTAAGGTCTTGTGTCACCCCCTTATCCTCATAGACTGTAAGCTCTTGTGTCCCCCCTCATCCTTCCAGACCGTTAGCTCTTGTGTCACCCCCTCATCCTCATAGACTGTAAGCTTTTGTGTCCTCCCCTCATCCTCATAGACTGTAAGCTTTTGTGTCCTCCCCTCATCCTCATAGACTGTAAGCTTTTGTGTCACCCCCTCATCCTCATAGACTGTAAGCTCTTATGTCACCCCCACATCCTCATAGACTGTAAGCTCTTGTGTCACCCCCTCATCCTTATAGACTGTAAGCTCTTGTGTCACCCCCTCATCCCTATAGACTGTAAGCTCTTGTGTCATCCCCTCATCCTCATAGACTTAAAGCTCTTGTGTCACCTCCTCATCCTCATAGACTGTAAGCTCTTGTGTCTCCCCTCATCCTCATAGACTGTAAGCTCTTGTGTCATCCCCTCATCCTTATAGACTGTAAGCTCTTGTGTCCCCCCTCATCCTCATGGACTGTAAGCTCATGTGTCACCTCATCCTCATAGAATGTAAGCTCTTGTGTCACCCCCTCATCCTCATAGACTGTAAGCTCTTGTGTCACCCCCTCATCCTCATAGACTGTAAGCTCTTGTGTCACCCCCTCATCCTCATAGACTGTAAGCTCTTGTGTCACCCCTCATCCTCATAGACTGTAAGCTCTTGTGTCACCCCCACATCCTCATAGACTGTAAGCTCTTGTGTCACCCCCTCATCCTTATAGACTGTAAGCTCTTGTGTCACCCCCTCATCCTTGTAGACTGTAAGCTCTTGTGTCACCCCCTCATCCTTATACACTGTAAGCTCTTGTGTCCTCCCCTCATCCTCATAGACTGTAAGCTTTTGTGTCCTCCCCTCATCCTCATAGACTGTAAGCTCTTGTGTCACCCCCACATCCTCATAGACTGTAAGCTCTTGTGTCACCCCCTCATCCTCATAGACTATAAGCTCTTGTGTCACCCCCTCATCCAAATAGACTGTAAGCTCTTGTGTCACCTCCTCATCCTCATAGACTGTAAGCTCTTGTGTCCCCCCTCATCCTCATAGACTGTAAGCTCTTGTGTCACCCCCTCATCCTCATAGACTGTAAGCTCTTGTGTCTCCCCCCTCATCCTCATAGACTGTAAGCTCCTGTGTCACCCCCTCATCCTCATAGACTGTAAGCTCTTGTGTCACCCCCACATCCTCATAGACTGTAAGCTCTTGTGTCACCCCCTCATCCTCATAGACTGTAAGCTCTTGTGTCCTCCCTCATCCTCATAGACTGTAAGCTCTTGTGTCTCCCCCCTCATCCTCATAGACTGTAAGTTCTTGTGTCACCCCCTCATCCTCATAGACTGTAATCTCTTGTGTCACCCCCTCATCCTCATAGACTGTAAGCTCTTGTGTCACCCCCTCATCCTCATAGACTGTAAGCTCTTGTGTCCTCCCTCATCCTCATAGACTGTAAGCTCTTGTGTCCTCCCTCATCCTCATAGACTGTAAGCTCTTGTGTCCTCCCTCATCCTCAGACTGTAAGCTCTTGTGTCACCCCTCATCCTCATAGACTGTAAGTTCTTGTGTCACCCCTCATCCTCATAGACTGTAAGCTTTTGTGTCACTCCTCATCCTCATAGACTGTAAGCTCTTGTGTCATCCTCTCATCCTCATAGACTGTAAGCTCTTGTGTCACCCCTCATCCTCATAGACTGTAAGCTCTTGTGTCACCCCCACATCCTCATAGACTGTAAGCTCTTGTGTCACCCCCTCATCCTTATAGACTGTAAGCTCTTGTGTCACCCCCTCATCCTTGTAGACTGTAAGCTCTTGTGTCACCCCCTCATCCTCATAGACTGTAAGCTCTTGTGTCACCCCCTCATCCTCATAGACTGCAAGCTCTTGTGTCACCCCCTCATCCTCATAGACTGCAAGCTCTTGTGTCACCCCCTCATCCTCATAGACTGTAAGCTCTTGTGTCACCCCCCTCATCCTCATAGACTGTAAGCTCTTGTGTCACCCCCTCATCCTCATAGTCTGTAAGCTCTTGTGTCACCCCATCATCCTCATAGACTGTAAGCTCTTGTGTCACCCCCTCATCCTCATAGACTGTAAGCTCTTGTGTCACCCCCTCATCCTCATAGACTGTAAGCTCTTGTGTCACCTCCTCATCCTCATAGACTGTAAGTTATTGTGTCACCCCTCATCCTCATAGACTGTAAGCTCTTGTGTCACCCCCTCATCCTCATAGACTGTAAGCTCTTGTGTCACCCCCTCATTCTCATAGACTGTAAGCTCTGGGGAGCAGGGCCACCAATAATGTTATTACTTTGTATTGTCTTCTTTGTAAAGTGCTGCAGGATATGATTGCTCTATAGAGAATAAGATTATTAATCTCTTCCGTTGATCAGTATAACTGATGTTCCTTCCATCGTGTATCTGATTATAGCTAAAAAAAAGTAACAAACTTTCCCTCTATGATATAAGTAATGAAAGAACATGATGAAAGCGTCCGACAAGCAGATTACTGTCAGCACAGATTACACATCCAGGAATCAGGATTATTTTATTGTAACTTTCTGGATTGGGAATAGATTGCCTTTACAATGATAATCATTTGAAGACAAAATCAGTTTTGATCAATCATATCTTTAATATTTAGCACCAGGTGACGCCGTGTGACCCACTTTGCGCCACTCGTATCCGGTTCCGGCTTTTCTCTATAATGTGACGGCAACATTTCACCAAATCACTGAGACAAATGTCTGCACAGAAGATGTACCTGATGTATCGGACACTTCTCCCTCTGAGCAGGGGGCGCAGTTATAGCAGCAGACGTGATGTCGCCCTGTGGGAATCTTCCGAAATCCTGGAGAACACGGATCATTACACCGGGACTCCGGAATCTTACATAGAAAGTAAAATGTATATATATATATATACACTCACCGGCCACTTTATTAGGTACACCTGTCCAACAGCTCGTTAACACTTAATTTCTAATCAGCCAATCACATGGCGGCAGTGCATTTAGGCATGTAGACATGGTCAAGACAATCTCCTGCAGTTCAAACCGAGCATCAGTATGGGGAAGAAAGGTGATTTGAGGCCTTTGAACATGGCATGGTTGTTGGTGCCAGAAGGGCTGGACTGAGTATTTCAGAAACTGCTGATCTACTGGGATTTTCACGCACAACCATCTCTAGGGTTTACAGAGAATGGTCCGAAAAAGAAAAAACATCCAGTGAGCGGCAGTTATGTGGGCGGAAATGCCTTGTTGATGCCAGAGGTCAGAGGAGAATGGGCAGACTGGTTCGAGCTGATAGAAAGGCAACAGTGGCTCAAATCACCACCCGTTACAACCTAGGTAGGCAGAAGATCATCACTGAACGCACAGTACGTCGAACTTTGAGGCAGATGGGCTACAGCAGCAGAAGACCACACCGGGTGCCACTCCTTTCAGCTAAGAACAGGAAACTGAGGCTACAATTTGCACAAGCTCATCGAAATTGGACAGTAGAAGATTGGAAAAACGTTGCCTGGTCTGATGAGTCTCGATTTCTGCTGCGACATTCGGATGGTAGGGTCAGAATTTGGCGTCAACAACATGAAAGCATGGATCCATCCTGCCTTGTATCAGGGGGTCAGGCTGGTGGTGGTGGTGTCATGGTGTGGGGAATATATTGTTGCCACTCTTTGGGCCCCTTGGTACAACGCCACAGCCTACCTGAGTATTGTTGCTGACCATGTCCATCCCTTTATGAGCACAATGTACCCTGTAACATCTGATGGCTACTTTCAGCAGGATAATGCGCCATGTCATAAAGCTGGAAGCATCTCAGACTGGTTTCTTGAACATGACAATGAGGTCACTGGACACAAATGGCCTCCACAGTCACCAGATCTCAATCCAATAGAGCATCTTTGGGATGTGGTGGAACGGGAGATTCGCATCATGAATGTGCAGCCGAGAAATCTGCGGCAACTGTGTGATGCCATCATGTCAATATGGACCAAAATGTCTGAGGAGCTTCCAGCACCTTGTTGAATCTATGCCACAAAGAATTGAGGCAGTTCTGAAGGCAAAAGGGGGTCCAACCCGTTACTAGCATGGTGTACCTAATAAAGTGGCCGGTGAGTGTATATATATACTTTAAGCTTTATTATATATTTATATATTATTTTTTAATGTTTTTTTCCATTAACCCCGTGAGGATTAAAATTCTGAAAGTTCCTAATCATCTAATGGAGGAGTCAGCACTGTCCCAGCTACAGTCGTGTATTTCTTGGGTGAGAAGAGACAAGTAACCATTGTCTTTCCCATCCTCATAATCTGAGGCTACGGCGATGCGTTTTACCTGGTGGTTTATGAAAACTAAGGCTCCTTTATATCTGATGAAAGTGACTTATGCTAATACTGAGCTCCAGACTATGTGAGATGTCTTATTCCTCTAGTAAAGGAATCCCACATAATGAAAGGAAGATCTTTTTTATTAAATAAATACATCCATAAAGGGAACCTACCACCAGGCATCTACCTATAAAGGTAGAACGGGTGCTAGGTGCATGTATGGGATGTGGGGATAGCCCTTTTTAGTAAAGCGACTACTGGGGCGTGGAGTAGCCGGACATTAGGCTACACGTTGCGGCTACTCCATGGCCCAGTAGACTCTTTGCTCCTCCTACCCTGAGATCTGCGACCGCGCGGCCACTGCTCCGAAGCCAGAGCTACTGCATATGCGCAGAACTCCAGCTTCTTGGACGAGGGCGCGCAGCTAAGAGGAGCTACGTGCCGAAGATGTCAGGGTAGGAGGAACAAAGAGGCTACTGGGGTGTGGAGTAGCCGTGACGTATAGCCTCATGTCCGGCTACTCCACGCCCCAGTAGCCACTTTACAAAATTTACATATTAGGGCAATAAAGATTTAAAAAAGTTAGCGGGGACGTGAGGATTACCTCTAAAAAGGGCTATCCTCACATCCTATACATGCACCTACCACCAGATCTACCTTTAAAGGTAGAATCGTGGTGGTAGGTTCCCTTTAAATAAACCCTCATTGACCAAATCATTAACCCCTTGTATTACACTACCAGCATGTTGTCAAGCAGGCAAACACCTTCCAGATCGTTTTTTTTTTATGGTCCAGTGTGGTAGAATCATTGAGGAAATCTACTTTTAAGTGAGATGTAAAGGAGGCGGAGATTTTACCACTGAAGTCAAGCTCTCTCTTCCACAGAAAGCCCCTTCACTGTAATTGATGGTCCTACATCAAGAAACATCACTAACCAGATCTCCTGAAGTCTGATGCATTGGGGCTCATTTACTAAGGGCCTGAATAGTTAATTTTCGTCGGGTTTCCCGAAAATAACCGGTTTGTGCGGTTTTGACCTGGGTTTTTGTGTCACATCAGCGCTGAGTTTCATGCGACGGAAATCTTACATGCACCAGGAAGAGGATGGTGAACTCCGGTGGACCTCGTTGCAGCAGCGACACCAAGTGGATATCGGGTGCATGACCTTAGTGAATCCCGGCAAGCTCCGAATCAACGTCAGACAACCCGCCGCGGGATCGCGAAATGACCGGTTAAGTAAATGAGCCCCAATATGTCAGTCACAGAGGAGGAGGCAGTAAGAGCTCCCACCTTGACTTCAGTGTTAAACTCTCCTCCTCCTTGATCTTACACAACTAATTTACATCTCACTTCAAAGTAGATTTTCTGGGTGATGCACCGGACCCTGAAAGACACAATAACTAGAAGGTATTACACTGTCTGACAATAATCTGGTAGTGGTTTATTAGGTCAATTGCTGATGACAGTTTCCCTTTAATGATCCATCATAGTCCAAAGGAATCATGAAGCTGTAAAAATAACCAAGATATGTTATATTAAAATATAAAAATAAAATATATAAAATATTAAAAATAAAAAGTAAATTATCACCTCTTATTGTATTTCAGGCGGCCAAAGATCTTTGAAGTCTGGGTGGTTGTTTTCTTATACAATATTGTGCTTCTTATTGGTGGTATTTATTTTTCTATGAAATGTACTGGGAAGTGGGAAACAAATTCCAATTGCAGCAAAGTTGATGAAAAAACGCTTTTGCGCCATTTTCTTGTGGGCTCTGTTTTTACTGCTTTTTGCTGCACACTCCAAAAGGCACCTCCACTTTATTCTTTGGGTCGGTGCAATTACAGGGACACTAAATTTATATCGGTTTTACAAAACTAAAGTATTTGGTGTGAAAAAATGACAGAATTTTTCCATGTCCTGATACTAATAACATTTTCATAGTGTATAGAGCCGTGTATTCTGCAGGTGTCATTTTTGCAGGATGTGATGATATTTATTCTGATACCATTTGTGTGACTTTGTTGTTTTGAGCATTTTTTATTTCAATTTTGAAATTGACAAATTTGAGTTGCAAAATGGCCAAAGACTGGCGTTCCAGACATTTAGGCGCTATTTTCCATTACAGGGTTCACCACCGGGAATAACCATTTTTATATATTGATAGATTGGGATGTTTGGGATTTGGTGATACCTAACATATTGGCCTCATTTACTAAGGGTCCGCGGAGCGCATTTTCAGCGGGTTTCCCAATGATTTCTGCTTTGTGCCGAATTGCCCCGGGATTTTGGTACATGCGATCGGATTTTTGGCGCACGCAACATAAATGGGGGGGGGGGGGGGCGGGACGTCGGACAACCCGACGGATTCGGACTACGCGTGGGATTTAACGTGGGATTTAACATTTAAAACTGTGTCACAAGACACGCACTTACATGCACCGGGATGAAGAAGGTAAACTCCGGCGGACCTCGGCGCAGAAGCGACGGATGCAGGATATCGGGCGCATGATCTTAGTGAATTGCGGCAGACCCGAATCCTCGTCAGACAACACATCCGTGGGATCCCGACGGGACGGGGTAAGTTAATGTGCCCCAGTAGGATTTTTATTGTTTATTTTTTATATCAGTTCTAGGATAGGAGGTGATTTGAACTTTTAGGGTTTTTAAAATAATTTTTAACTTGAAAAAAAAACTACTATATTTTAGACCATCTAGGGTTCTTTATAGGGAACCTGTATCCAGGAGCCTGATTTTCACTAAAGACAGGTTACAGAAGCCCATAACAGCTACCTTTCTGCTTTCTCTAAGCATTTGCATTACAATTTAATTGTGTGTTATAACTTACCTTGGATCCCGACAGACTCCTCAGCTCTCAGCCCCCAACTTTGTCCTCTTCTACAGCTCCTCCCTCTCCCACTGATGACAGCTCACCGGGCTGTGAGCTCTGTGAAGGAGTAGGGGGGGAGCTGTACAGGAGCACAAAGGTGGGGGCTGAGAGCTGAGGAGTCACATGTTATTGTTTTAAATGCAACCAAACTAGAGATGAGCGAGCACTAAAATGCTCGGGTACTCGTTATTCGAGACAAACTTTTCCCGATGCTCGAGTGCTCGTCTCGAATAACGAGCCCCATTGAAGTCAATGGGAGACTCGAGCATTTTTCAAGGGGACCAAGGCTCTGCACAGGGAAGCTTGGCCAAACACCTGGGAACCTCAGAAAAGGATGGAAACACCACGGAAATAGACAGGAAACAGCAGGGGCAGCATGCATGGATGCCTCTGAGGCTGCTTAATCGCACCATTATGCCAAAATTATGGGCAACAGCATGGCCATGACAGAGTGACAGAATGAAGCTAGATAGCATCTAAAACATGCAATAATTGACCCTAACACTATAGGGGACGGCATGCAGAGGCAGCGGCAGCAGCGGCAGGCTAGAGAGTGGCATGGCGACATACCCTAAATGGACTCAGGCTTCAAACCAATGGGTGGCAGAGAGGAACCAAAGGAGGTGAGCAAGAAGCGCTCAAATAATATCGGTACATGATAAAAGTTTGCCAGTATATTTTGTGGATTACACAGCAGGGTGGCGACAAAGTTAACATGGAAGCCATGAAAACAACCCAAAATTCTACCTGACACAGCTCGTTTGATAAGGGGACCATGTATGGAGGCAGTGAACTAGTAGTAGATTAAAGGTGCTGCAGTTAAAACTATGTTAGTTGGATCTTGGCATGGAGCTGGCGCTCCGCTGCCAGGCGAGCTTTCGCCAATCCAAGCCCCTGTCTCTAGGCTACTCCCCAAACAGCACTTCTAAGAACCTTTTGTATAAGATCAAGTGTAGTAGCGTTCTTATAAGTTTGGGATATGGCGGGTGAGGGGAATGTAAACAGATGCGCAAGAAGCGCTGAAATAATATTGGTAAATGATAAAAGTTTGCCAGTATATTTTGTGGATAACACAGCAGGGTGGCGACAAAGTTAACAACTTTGATGTGGAATCCATGAAAACAACCCAAATTTCTGCCTGACACACCTCGTTTGATAAAGGGACGATGTATGGAGGCAGCTATATGGACGACTTTTGGAGGTAGCAATGGAGACAACGTGTGGAGGCTGCTATGGAGACAATTTAATTTGGATAGTGCCTGTATGTGACAGTCCCAAAAAGTTTTCAAACCAGAGGAGCAGGTAGGTGGCCCTCCAGAAAAATGAAATAGATTGAGTGCCTGTATGTGGCAGTCCCAAAAATTTTTCAAACCAGAGGAGCAGGTAGGTGGCCCTCCAGAAAAATGAAATAGATTGAGTGCCTGTATGTGGCAGTCCAAAAAAGTTTTCAAACCAGAGGAGCAGGTAGGTGGCCCTCCAGAAAAATGGAATAGATTGAGTGCCTGTATGTGGCAGTCCAAAAAAGTTTTCAAACCAGAGGAGCAGGTAGGTGGCCCTCCAGAAAATGGAATAGATTGCGTGCCTGTATGAGGCACTCCCAAAAATTGTTTAAAACAGAGGACCGGGTCGGTGGCCCTCCAGAAAAATTAAATGCATAAAGTACTATAGCTAGAGCCAGTGGGCCCTGTCAAAAAATAGCCAGTTTCCTCTGTTTTACTGTACAAAGAGGAGGAGAAGGAGGAAAATGAGGAGGAGGAGGAGTGGATAAATTATTCAGGTTGAGCTTCCTTCACCTGGTGGAGATTGGAAATTATGAGAAATCCAGGCTTTATTCATCTTAATAAGCGTCAGCCTGTCAGCGCTGTCAGTCGACAGGCGTGTACGCTTATCGGTGATGATGCCACCAGCTGCACTGAAAACCCGCTCAGACAAGACGCTAGCGGCAGGGCAGGCAAGAACCTCCAAGGCGTACAGCGCCAGTTCGTGCCACATGTCCAGCTTTGAAACCCAGTAGTTGTAGGGAGCTGTGTGATCATTTAGGACGATGGTATGGTCAGCTACGTACTCCCTCACCATCTTTCTGTAAAGATCAGCCCTACTCTGCCGAGACTGGGGACAGGTGACAGTGTCTTGCTGGGGTGACATAAAGCTGGCAAAAGCCTTGTAAAGCGTACCCTTGCCAGTGCTGGACAAGCTGCCTGCTCGCCTACTCTCCCTCGCTACTTGTCCCGCAGAACTACGCACTCTGCCGCTAGCGCTGTCAGAAGGGAAATACTGTTTCAGCTTGTGCACCAGGGCCTGCTGGTATTCATGCATTCTCACACTCCTTTCCTCTCCAGGGATGAGAGTGGAAAGATTTTGCTTGTACCGTGGGTCCAGGAGAGTGAACACCCAGTAATCGGTGCTGGAATAAATTCTTTGAACGCGAGGGTCACGGGATAGGCAGCCTAGCATGAAATCTGCCATATGCGCCAGAGTACCAACGCGTAAGAATTCACTCCCCTCACTGGCCTGACTGTCCATTTCCTCCTCCTCCAACTCCTCCAACTCCTCTTCTTCTGCCCATACACGCTGAACAGTGAAGGACTGAACAATGGTCCCCTCTTGTGTCTCGCCAACATTCTCCTCCTCTTCCTCCTCATCCTCCTCCACCTCCACCTCCTCCGATATGCGCTGAGAAACAGACCTAAGGGTGCTTTGGCTATCAACAAGGGAATCTTCTTCCCCCGTCTCTTGTGACGAGCGCAAAGCTTCCGACTTCATGCTGATCAGAGAGTTTTTCAACAGGCCAAGCAGCGGGATGGTGAGGCTGATGATGGCGGCATCGCCACTGATCATCTGTGTTGACTCCTCAAAGTTACTCAGCACCTGACAGATATCAGACATCCACGTCCACTCCTCATTGTAGACTTGAGGAAGCTGACTGACCTGACTACCAGTTCTGGTGGAAGTTGACATTCTACAATGGCAGTCTACAATGGCTCGGCGCTGCTGGTAAACTCTGGATAACATGGTCAGTGTTGAATTCCACCTCGTGGGCACGTCGCACAACAGTCGGTGAGCGGGCAGTTGGAGGCGGCGCTGCGCTGCCCTGAGAGTGGCAGCATCTGTGCTGGACTTCCTGAAATGCGCACAGATGCGGCGCACCTTCGTGAGCAAATCTGACAGATTGGGGTATGTCTTGAGGAAACGCTGAACTATCAGATTTAACACATGGGCCAGGCATGGCACATGTGTCAGTCTGCCGAGTTGCAGAGCCGCCACCAGGTTACGGCCGTTGTCACACACAACCATGCCTGGCTTCAGGTTCAGCGGTGCCAGCCACAGATCAGTCTGCGCCGTGATGCCCTGTAATAGCTCTTGGGCGGTGTGCCTTTTATCGCCTAGGCTCAGCAGTTTGAGCACCGCCTGCTGTCGCTTAGCGACGGCACTGCTCCTGTGCCTAGAGCTACCGACTGATGGCACCATGCCCACGGATGGTAGTTCGAAGGAGGAGGTGGAGGAGGGGTGGGAGGAGGAGGAGGCATAGTAGGCCTGAAACACCTGGACCGAGGTAGGCCCCGCAATCCTCGGCGTCGGCAGTATATGACCAGCCGCAGGGTCAGACTCGGTCCCAGCCTCCACCAAGTTAACCCAATGTGCCGTCAGCGATATATAGTGGCCCTGCCCGGCAGCACTCGTCCACGTGTCCGTGGTCAGGTGGACCTTGTCAGAAACGGCGTTGGTCAGGGCACGGATGATGTTGTCTGACACGTGGTGGTGCAGGGCTGGGACGGCACATCGGGAAAAGTAGTGGCGGCTGGGGACCGAATACCGAGGGGCGGCCGCCGCCATGAGGTTGCGAAAGGCCTCGGTCTCTACTAGCCTATAGGGCAGCATCTCCAGGCTAAGCAATCTGGAGATGTGAACATTAAGGGCTTGGGCGTGCGGGTGGGTTGCACTATATTTGCGTTTCCGCTCCAGCGTCTGGGGTATGGAGAGCTGAACGCTGGTGGATGCTGTGGAGGATCGTGGAGGCGACGATGGGGTTTTTGTGGCAGGGTCCTGGGCAGGGGGCTGACTATCAGCTGACACAGGTGAAGGAGCAGTGGTGTGCACGGCCGGAGGTGAACGGGCTTGTTGCCACTGAGTGGGGTGTTTAGCATTCATATGCCTGCGCATACTGGTGGTAGTTAAGCTAGTAGTGGTGGAACCCCTGCTGATCCTGGTTTGGCAAATGTTGCACACCACAGTCCGTCGGTCATCCGGTGTTTCCTTAAAGAACCTACAGACTTCTGAAAATCTAGCCCTCGCCGCAAGAGCCCTCGCCACGGGAGCTTCACTAGTTGACACATTTGGCGCTGATGCACCAGCTCTGGCCCTGCCTCTCCGTCTGGCCCCACCACTGCCTCTTCCAACCTGTTATGGTCGAGGACTCTCCTCCGTCTCAGAAGCACTGTGTTCACCCGGCCTATCAACCCAGCTTGGGTCTGTCACCTCATCATCCTCCGATCCCTCAGTCTGCTCCCCCCTCGGACTTCCTGCCCTGACAACAACTTCCCCACTGTCTGACAACCGTGTCTCCTCATCGTCGGACACCTCTTTACACACTTCTTCCACTACGTCAAGAAGGTCATCATCACCCACAGACTGTGACTGGTGGAAAACCTGGGCATCGGAAAATTGCTCAGCAGCAACCGGACAAGTGAGTGTGGGAAGGGTCCAGAAAACAGTTCCTCAGAGTATGCCGGTTCAAATGCCAAATTTTCCTGGGAGGGGGCAGACTGGGGGGGAGGAGGCTGAGGTGCAGGAGCTGGAGGAGTGCCGATTTCGGTGACATGGGTGGACTGCGTGGAAGACTGACTGGTGGACAAATTGCTCGAAGCATTGTCGGCAATCCACGACATCACCTGTTCGCACTGTTCTGGCCTCAACAGTGCTCTACCACGAGTCCCAGTAACTTCAGACATGAACCTAGGGAGTGTAGCTCTGCGGCGTTCCCCTGCTCCCTCATAAGCAGGTGGTGTCTCACCCCGGCCAGGACCACGGCCTCTGACCCCTGCAGTAGTTGGACGCCCACGTCCCCGCCCTCGTCCTCTACCCCTAGCCCTCGGGTTAAACATTTTTAAAATGAGAGTTATAACTTTAATTTTTTTTTAACTTTTTTTTGTGTTTTTTTTTTTTGAGTTTTTAAAACCAAACGATGCTATCCTATTGCTATGGCTATTTTCTAGCCTAGTATGAAAGCACACTACTATGCCAGATGAGATGACGCTGAGTTATTAAAAAAATAAACGTAAAATAAAAAAGGAAATGGCAGACTGTGCCTAATTGAAATCCAACCCCTAATAAATTTTCCCACTTCGGTCTTTGCGATGGATATGTGCGTCACTAAGCGCAAAACACAGTGGTCGCAAGTCTCACTACAAATTGCTCACAATTTGCTAGTAGATGCACTGCAGCAAGTACAGCCACCAGCAGATCAACCAGAAATCAAATATATATAACGCTACTGTAGGCGTAAGTAAGCCGTTTGGATTCTCCTATGGCTATTTTCTAGCCAAGTATGAAAGCACACTACTATGCCAGATGAGATGACGCTGAGTTATTAAACAAAATAAACGTAAAATAAAAAAGGAAATGGCAGACTGTGCCTAATTGAAATCCAACCCCTAATAAATTTTCCCACTTCGGTCTTTGCGATGGATATGTGCGTCACTAAGCGCAAAACACAGTGGTCGCAAGTCTCACTACAAATTGCTCACAATTTGCTAGTAGATGCACTGCAGCAAGTACAGCCACCAGCAGATCAACCAGAAATCAAATATATATAACGCTACTGTAGGCGTAAGTAAGCCGTCTGGATTCTCCTATGGCTATTTTCTAGCCAAGTATGAAAGCGAGTTATTAAACAAAATAAACGTAAAATAAAAAAGGAAATGGCAGACTGTGCCTAATTGAAATCCAACCCCTAATAAATTTTCCCACTTCGGTCTTTGCAATGGATATGTGCGTCACTAAGCGCAAAACACAGCGGTCGCAAGTCTCACTACAAATTGCTCACAATTTGCTAGTAGATGCACTGCAGCAAGTAGAGCCACCAGCAGATCAACCAGAAATCAAATATATAACGCTACTGTAGGCGCAAGTAAGCCGTTTGGATTCTCCTATGGCTATTTTCTAGCCAAGTATGAAAGCACACTACTATGCCAGATGAGATGACGCTGAGTTATTAAAAAAATAAACGTAAAATAAAAAGTAAATGGCAGACTGTGCCTAATTGAAATCAAACCCCTAATAAATTTTCCCACCTTGGTGTTTGAGGTGGATATGTGTGTCACTAAGAGCTAAACACAACGGTAGCAAGTCCCCCTGCAAATTCCTCACAATATGGTACTAGCTGCAAATAAAAAAAAAAAGTAGAACGTTATTGTAGCCCTAAGAAGGGCTGTTGGGTTCTTGGAGAATCACTCCTACCTAACAGTAAGCTAATAGAACACCCTAACGCTTTCCCTGACCAGCAGCAGCTCTCTCCCTAGCGGCATCCAGACACAGAATGATCCGAGCAGCGCGGGCAGCGGCTAGTCTATCCCAGGGTCACCTGATCTGGCCAGCCAACCACTGCTATCGACGTGTAAGGGTACCACGTCATGCTGGGTGGAGTGCAGAGTCTCCTGGCTTGTGATTGGCTCTGTTTCTGGCCGCCAAAAAGCAAAACGGCGGGAGCTGCCATTTTCTCGAGCGGGCGAAGTATTCGTCCGAGCAACGAGCAGTTTCGAGTACGCTAATGCTCGACCGAGCATCAAGCTCGGACGAGCATGTTCGCTCATCTCTAATCCAAACCAAAGCTTAACCCCTGGGACTACACAGAGGATTCTGTCAGGGTGCAATGTAAGGTAACACTTAACACTTATTATACACACACTTGTTAACACACAATTATATTGTAATGCAAATGCTTAGAGAAAGCAGAAATGTATATATGCAATGCAGCTGTAATGGACTTCTGCTATCTACCTTTAGTGAAAATGAGGTCCCTGGTGACAGGTTCCCTTTAAACAAGGCAGGATACGCTGAGTGATTGTGTACAATATTGGATACAAGGACAAGTTGTCTAATTTTAGATTATTTACCTTGAACCATCTTTTCACATCAGTAGTGACAATGAAGGGGCATCCTCTATGATATAACATCACCATTATTTGTGAGACAAAAAAATAATTCAGCGACTCCTCAGTCATACAGCACAGACCAAGGAAGACGCCTGCACAGATGTGACAGGGGATCATAAGAGAAGATAATCTGTCGTATCCTCTTCCTGAAACATTGCATACATTGCAGGACAGAAGTTTTGTAGGATTGTGTGAGAAGTCAGACCTTGTTCCACATGTTTCACATGTGTAAAAGAAACACAAAAAACATATTAGGTGTTCTTATATCTGGAAGGGGTTAAGCTATTAAAATATGCTTCTTATGTTCTTCATCTTAAATGGGTCTTCTTCTCTCGTCTGGACGGTCACCTTCAGTTTCATTAATCTGCCATATATAAAAACATTTTCAATTAGATGTTATTTAAAAAAAAATGTAACCGTGCGAAGATTATTTCTCATAAAAGTAGTGATATGGTCCCTTGGAAACAGGACGGTGTTCTTGGATATGACCACCTCTGCTGGAGGGATTTGGCAAAGAAACAAAAAGTTTTTGTATATGAAATGTCCGGAAGTTACTGCAAATCCTACAGCTGTCCTATGGTAATGATTGGTGAACCCAGGTGGTCCGGCAGGACTCAATAGCACATTTCTGGCCTCCACTGCAAGAGTGTGAGGTGGTCGTATCCAAAGAATCTATCTCGTTTCTAAGCGACAATATGGCTACATTTATGAGAAATTATCTTCACACAGGAATTTTTTTTTAATAACATCCAATTGAAGAAATGTTTACATATGAAAAAAAATTATTAAATGTGAATGTCCAGATGGTAATACCCCTTTAACTAAAAAAAAAAGAAATCAAAAAGAAGAATTGACTCTTTTTGCCTCCTAAATAGAATGTAAATGTGGTGCGTCATGTAGCAAATAAATAAATTTTAGTTTAATTATTTTTAATTATTATCTCAAACATGAACAGTGAAAAAAAGTTATGGCTTTTGGTTGTTGTTAAAAAGGGAAACATTAAAATGGTAAAGTGCTACGCGGGAAGGGTTGTCTAGAATTAGAATTTAGACTAATTCTGATTTTTTTTCTTCCCAGAGACAGGATGTGATGCAATAACTAATATATGCACATGGTCATCCCAATATACAGGCAGTCCAGGTCACTTACAAGATTGGTTCTTTAAGTCTGTTACTTAAGTTAAATTTGTATGTAAGTCGGAACTGGTATATTTTTTTATTGTAACTCCAGACAATTTTTTTTTGTCCCAGTGACAATTGGATTTTTCAATTTTTTTGCTGTAATGGGAACAAGGATTATCAATAAAGCTTCATTACAGACACCTTACAGCTGATCATTGCAGCCTGGGGCTATAGTAACATTCAGAGTCCCTAACCAGAGGTCACAGTGGTCAGGGAGGTCTGTCTGTAACTAGGGGTCATCTGTAAGTCGGGTGTCCTTAAGTCTGGCCGCCTGTAATACGCTTCTCACATGGTAAATATGGATTCTATGTGATTTATGTATAATATTTATACAACAGGGAATTGGGAGCTGTGCACATTAACAATCGTAATATTGACTGGTACACGGTGCACCCATTAATGATACATTTTCCCCAATTAATATCAGATTCCTCTTATATAAAAATGACATTATATAAAGTTTAGTTTATTTTTCCAAACTATTTTCTCGATGTCAATATGAAGTGTCTTGAATTCTCGTGGCGGCTCTTCAAAGTTGGCCAAGTGTGTCGTGTACATGATGTAATCATTATCCAGATTTTTCAGGAGAGCCCAATTCATTAAATTCCACTGGGAACGTACTTCACCTCTTATGTTGAAGACATTAAATTCTCCACTATGATCAATGTAGGCGACTCTCCGGACATACTTAGAAAGCTGGAAAAAAGCAAAAATGTTGTGGAACACATTAAACATCGACCCATATGACACAAGATGACAGATGACTACAAAAGTACCCAGCAAAGTAAAGCATCAGCAGCACATGGAGGTGCTCCAGAACCGGACACAAGAGTTGCCTCCAGGTGTGTGTGTGTGTGTGGGGGGGGGGGGATTGCTGAGCTTTGCATTTATTTTGGACTCCAGTGCATTACATCGGGTTCTCTGTCTACATAGTAAATATTGTAAGTGAAAAGAACGTAAATGCACTGGCAATCGGGCGGTGACAATCTCACAGTGCTGAGGGTCTCAGATCACTGTTCTGACGCCCAGAATTTGGACTCTTTCATCACCCAATTATTACATTAAAAAAGTATCATGTGCCCTTCCCTGACAGTTGTCTTGACTTGACCTAAACCCTGTTTCTCGTTGCTTTTCTAAATAGATGCCCTGGAATGTCCTCTTCTGACAAGGTATCAAGTTGTGCCAGTCTGTTCTACAGTACCACAAGCCTAAGCTGCTCAGCTCTTATTCGGTCAAAACTAGAGGTGTCAGTGGAGAACAGTAGGTCCTTTCCACAATGGAAATACAACCACATCTTGCTGGTACCAAGCCAAAATGGAAAACATGATGGAAAAGAAGCTGATGTTGTTGTTGTTATTAATATTCCAAGTTACCCTCCCGGCCATCGCTCCCCGTGTATCACACGAGTTCCAGCGTACCTCTGGACTGTGGCTTTACTGCTGATTGTGTTGTAATTGTAAAAAGTGGAGAATCTACAAGCCCGAATAACTGCTGATATCATAAGTGATCTGTTATATTTACTCTATGTACCACTGTGTGTGGCCACCCTGTTGGGATGGAGGATGGGGGTGATGGATGAGAGGGACGCCATTGTACACATTCATTACTTTTATCATCAGTTTATAATATATGTCGTCCAGGGGATTCTGATGGAGTGAAAATGGCTCATTCCATCATCAATCGCATCAGAACCTACTGACTGTATTTCATCTCATCATTCAGGAAATGTATTAGAACTAAGAGGGAAATGTGTCTTCCCACATCTTTATTCTGATCAACAAATCTTTTGTTTTCAACTTTTTTATGAACCTTATTTAATCCAAGATAGTAAAACAAAGCCCCGGAAGAAGCCGTGAGAACGAAACTCTGAGTCAGGCAGCAGCCGAATGTGTGTTTTATGTTTCTTAAAGGGGTTGTCCAAGTTTTTGAAAAAAAGATAAAAGTGGCCGGGACAGGGCTGCTTAAAAAAAATAAAGATGTACTTACCTCCCGGTGCCCTCCCGTATCCAGCGCTGCTGTCACTCCGGTCCGGGCGCCATGTAAACAAACATGGCCGCCGGAGCAGCGCTGGACTCAGTTCCGGCCGGACCCGACAACCTTCCGGCCCCCATACACAATGCTGTGTATAGGGACGGATAGGCGTACCCGGCCACGGCCGGCCGGAAGCTGAATCCAGCGCTGCTCCGGCGGCCATGTTTGTTTACATGGCGCCCGGACCGGAGTGACAGCAGCGCTGGATACGGGAGGGCACCGGGAGGTAAGTACATCTTTATTTTTTTCAAGCAGCCCTGTCCCGGCCACTTTTATCTTTTTTTCAAAAACTCGGACAAACCCTTTAAACCGGCTTTGGAGCAGTGACCACGCAGCCGCGGGCCTGCTGTTCTGCGCATGCACAGATGGCATGCTTCGCGGACGATGCGTGCAACTCCTCATAGACGCTACTAGGGCGTGGAGTAGCCGCGTCATGTAGCCTCTGCTCCGGCTACTCCAAGCCTCAGTAGTCTCTTTACAAAATTCACATATTAGGGAATTAAAAGTTATTAAAAGATTGCGGGGACCGGAGGATTAGCCCTTAAAAGTGCTGTCCTCACGTCCTATGGATGCATCTAGCACTCGATCTACCTTTATAGGTAGATTGGTGATGGTAGGTTTCTTTTAAAGGCCCTTTTTTATCTACAACTTTTGTATAATAATAAAAAAAAAGTTTTATTGCTGCAAAGAATTCTGTTGCACTAGTGCACTCTTATTTATCCTTGGAGAAACTAAATGACCGAGATGTCATTGGACCTCTGACGAGAGCAGTGTGGTTACTGAGCTGGTAAATGTTTTCTGAGCCGGACAAGTATGGTCAATTAGCATCACGTAGGGGGTTATAATTTGTTGTATGCACCTCCATCCTCCTGATGTATCTTCTGACTAGGCTGAAAAGCATTTTAAAGGGGTTGTCTATAGAGATGAGCGAGCACTAAAATGCTCGGGTACTCGTTATTCGAGACGAACTTTTCCCGATGCTCGAGTGCTCGTCTCGAATAACGAGCCCCATTGAAGTCAATGGGAGACTCGAGCATTTTTCAAGGGGACCAAGGATCTGCACAGGGAAGCTTGGCCAAGCACCTGGGAACCTCAGAAAAGGATGGAAACACCACGGAAATGGACAGGAAACAGCAGGGGCAGCATGGATGGATGCCTCTGAGGCTGCTTAATCGCACCATTATGCCAAAAGTATGGGCAACAGCATGGCAATGACAGAGTGACCGAATGAGGCTAGATAGCATCTAAAACATCCAATAATTGACCTTGACACTATAGGGGACTATGCAGAGGCAGCGGCAGCAGTGGCAGGCTAGAGAGTGTCTTGGCAACATACCCCAAATGGACTCAGGCTTAAAACCAATGGGTGGCAGAGAGGAACCAAAGGAGGTGAGCAAGAAGCGCTCAAATAATATTGGTAAATGATAAAAGTTTGCCAGTATATTTTGTGGATTACACAGCAGGGTGGTGACAAAGTTAACAAGTTTGATGAGGAAGCCATGAAAACAACCCAAAATTCTGCCTGACACAGCTCGTTTGATAAGGGGACCATGTATGGAGGCAGTGAACTAGTAGTAGATTAAAGGTGCTGCAGTTAAAACTATGTTAGTTGGATCTTGGGATGGAGCTGGCGCTCCGCTGCCAGGCGAGCTTTCGCCAATCCAAGCCCCTGTCTCTAGGCTACTCCCCAAACAGCACTTCTAAGAACCTTTTGTATAAGATCAAGTGTAGTAGCGTTCTTATAAGTTTGGGTTCTGGCGGGTGAGGGGAATGTAAACAGATGCGCAAGAAGCGCTGAAATAATATTGGTAAATGATAAAAGTTTGCCAGTATATTTTGTGGATTACACAGCAGGGTGGCGACAAAGTTAACAAGTTTGATGTGGAAGCCATGAAAACAACCCAAGATTCTGCCTGACACAGCTCGTTTGATAAGGGGACCATGTATGGAGGCAGCTATATGGACTACTTTTGGAGGCAGCTATGGCGATGACGTGTGGAGGTAGCAATGGAGACAACGTGTGAAGGCAGCTAAAAAGACGACGTGTGGAGGCTGCTATGGAGACAATTTAATTTGGATAGTGCCTGTATGTGGCAGTCCAAAAAAGTTTTCAAACCAGAGGAGCAGGTAGCTGGTCCTCCAGAAAAATTACATAGATTGAGTGCCTGTATGTGGCAGTCCAAAAAAGTTTTCAAACCAGAGGAGCAGGTAGCTGGTCCTCCAGAAAAATTACATAGATTGAGTGCCTGTATGTGGCACTCCCAAAAATTGTTTAAAACAGAGGACAGGGTAGTTGGCCCTCCAGAAAAATTAAATACATAGAGTACTATAGCCAGAGCCAGTTGGCCCTGGCAAAAAAATAGCCAGTTTCCTCTGCTTTAGTGTACAAAGAGGAGGAGAAGGAGGACAATGAGGAGGAGGAGTGCATACATTATTCAGGTTCAGCTTCTTTCACCTGGTGGAGAATGGAAATGCGGAGAAATCCAGGCTTTATTCATCTTGATAAGCGTCAGCCTGTCAGCGCTGTCAGTCGACAGGCGTGTACGCTTATCGGTGATGATGCCACCAGCTGCACTTAAAACCCGCTCGGACAACACGCTAGCGGCAGGGCAGGCAAGAACCTCCAAGGCGTACAGCGCCAGTTCGTGCCACATGTCCAGCTTTGAAACCCAGTAGTTGTAGGGAGCTGTGTGATCATTTAGGACGATGGTATGGTCAGCTACGTACTCCCTCACCATCTTTCTGTAAAGATCAGCCCTACTCTGCCGAGACTGGGGACAGGTGACAGTGTCTTGCTGGGGTGACATAAAACTGGCAAAGGCCTTGTAAAGCGTACCCCTGCCAGTGCTGAACAAGCTGCCTGGTCGCCTACTCTCCCTCGCTACTTGTCCCGCAGAAGTACGCCCTCTGCCGCTAGCGCTGTCAGAAGGGTAATACTGTTTCAGCTTGTGCACCAGGGCCTGCTGGTATTCATGCATTCTCACACTCCTTTCCTCTCCAGGGATGAGAGTGGAAAGATTTTGCTTGTACCGTGGGTCCAGGAGAGTGAATACCCAGTAATCGGTGCTGGAATAAATTCTTTGAACGCGAGGGTCACGGGATAGGCAGCTTAGCATGAAATCTGCCATATGCGCCAGAGTCCCAACGCGCAAGAATTCACTCCCCTCACTGGCCTGACAGTCCATTTCCTCCTCCTCCAACTCCTCCAACTCCTCTTCTTCTGCCCATACACGCTGAACAGTGAAGGTCTGAGCAATGCTCCCCTCTTGTGTCTCGTCAACATTCTCCTCCTCTTCCTCCTCATCCTCCTCCACCTCCTCCGATATGCGCTGAGAAACAGACCTGAGGGTGCTTTGGCTATCAACAAGGGAATCTTCTTCCCCCGTCTCTTGTGACGAGCGCAAAGCTTCCGACTTCATGCTGATCAGAGAGTTTTTCAACAGGCCAAGCAGCGGGATGGTGAGGCTGATGATGGCGGCATCGCCACTGACCATCTGTGTTGACTCCTCAAAGTTACTCAGCACCTGACAGATATCAGACATCCACGTCCACTCCTCATTGTAGACTTGAGGAAGCTGACTGACCTGACTACCAGTTCTGGTGGAAGTTGACATCTGGCAGTCTACAATCGCTCTGCGCTGCTGGTAAACTCTGGATAACATGGTTAATGTTGAATTCCACCTCGTGGGCACGTCGCACAACAGTCGGTGAGCGGGCAGTTGGAGGCGGCGCTGCGCTGCCCTGAGAGAGGCAGCATCTGTGCTGGACTTCCTGAAATGCGCACAGATGCGGCGCACCTTCGTGAGCAAATCTGACAGATTGGGGTATGTCTTGAGGAAACGCTGAACTATCAGATTTAACACATGGGCCAGGCATGGCACATGTGTCAGTCTGCCGAGTTGCAGAGCCGCCACCAGGTTACGGCCGTTGTCACACACAACCATGCCTGGCTTCAGGTTCAGCGGTGCCAGCCACAGATCAGTCTGCGCCGTGATGCCCTGTAATAGTTCTTGGGCGGTGTGCCTTTTATCGCCTAGGCTCAGCAGTTTGAGCACCGCCTTCTGTCGCTTAGCGACGGCACTGCTGCTGTGCCTAGAGCTAGCGAGTGATGGCGCCATGCCCACGGATGGTAGTTCGGAGGAGGAGGTGGAGGAGGGGTGGGAGGAGGAGGAGGCATAGTAGGCCTTTGAGACCTGGACCGAGGTAGGCCCCGCAATCCTCGGCGTCGGCAGTATATGACCAGCCCCAGGGTCAGACTCGGTCCCAGCCTCCACCAAGTTAACCCAATGTGCCGTCAGCGATATATAGTGGCCCTGCCCGGCAGCACTCGTCCACGTGTCCGTGGTCAGGTGGACCTTGTCAGAAACGGCGTTGGTCAGGGCACGGATGATGTTGTCTGACACGTGCTGGTGCAGGGCTGGGACGGCACATCGGGAAAAGTAGTGGCGGCTGGGGACCGAATACCGAGGGGCGGCCGCTGCCATGAGGTTGCGATAGGCCTCGGTCTCTACTAGCCTATAGGGCAGCATCTCCAGGCTAAGCAATCTGGAGATGTGGACATTAAGGGCTTGGGCGTGCGGGTGAGTTGCACTATATTTTCTTTTCCGCTCCAGCGTCTGGGGTATGGAGAGCTGAACGGTGGTGGATGCTGTGGAGGATCGTGGAGGCGACGATGGGGTTTTTGTGCCAGGGTCCTGGGCAGGGGGCTGACTATCAGCTGACACAGGGGAGGGAGCAGTGGTGTGCACGGCCGGAGGTGAACGGGCTTGGTGCCACTGATTCGGGTGTTTAGCATTCATATGCCTGCGCATACTGGTGGTAGTTAAGCTAGTAGTGGTGGAACCCCTGCTGATCCTGGTTTGGCAAAGGTTGCACACCACAGTCCGTCGGTCATCCGGTGTTTCCTTAAAGAACCTCCAGACTTCTGAAAATCTAGCCCTCGCCGCGGGAGCCCTCGCCACGGGAGTTTGACTACGTGACACATTTGGCGCTGATGCACCTGCTCTGGCCCTGCCTCTCCGTCTGGCCCCACCACTGCCTCTTCTAACCTGTTCTGCTATAGGACTCTCCTCCGTCTCAGAAGCACTGTGTTCACCCGGCCTCTCAACCCAGCTTGGGTCTGTCACCTCATCATCCTCCGATCCCTCAGTCTGCTCCCCCCTCGGACTTCCTGCCCTGACAACAACTTCCCCACTGTCTGACAACCGTGTCTCCTCATCGTCGGACACCTCTTTACACACTTCTTCCACTACATCAAGAAGGTCATCATCACCCACAGACTGCGACTGGTGGAAAACCTGGGCATCGGAAAATTGCTCAGCAGCAACCGGACAAGTGGTTTGTGACTGTGGGAAGGGTCCAGAAAACAGTTCCTCAGAGTATGCCGGTTCAAATGCCAAATTTTCCTGGGAGGGGGCAGACTGGGGGGGAGGAGGCTGAGGTGCAGGAGCTGGAGGAGTGCCGATTTCGGTGACATGGGTGGACTGCGTGGAAGACTGACTGGTGGACAAATTGCTCGAAGCATTGTCGGCAATCCACGACATCACCTGTTCGCACTGTTCTGGCCTCAACAGTGCTCTACCACGAGTCCCAGTAACTTGAGACATGATGAACCTAGGGAGTGTAGCTCTGCGGCGTTCCCCTGCTCCCTCATCAGCAGGTGGTGTCTCACCCCACCCAGGACCACGGGCTCTGACCCCTGCAGTAGATGGACGCCCACGTCCCCGCCCTCGTCCTCGTCCTCTACCCCTAGCCCTCGGGTTAAACATTTTGAAAATGAAAGTAATATAACTTTAATTTTTTTTTTAACTTTTTTTTGTGTTTTTTTGTGTTTTTTAGTTTTTTTTTGTGTTTTTTAGTTTTTAAAACCAAACAATGCTATCCTATTGCTATTTTCTAGCCAAGTATGAAAGCACACTGCTATGCCAGATGAGATGACGCTGAGTTATGAAAAAATAAACGTAAAATAAAAAGGAAATGGCAGACTGTGCCTAATTGAAATCCAACCCCTAATAAATTATCCCACTTCGGTCTTTGCGATGGATATGTGCGTCACTAAGCGCTAAACACAGCGGTCGCAAGTCTCACTCCAAATTCCTCACAATTGGCTAGTATATGCACTGCAGCAAGGACAGCCACCAGCAGATCAACCAGAAATAAAATATATATAACGCTATTGTAGGCGTAAGTAAGCCGTTTGGATTCTCCTTTGGCTATTTTCTAACCAAGTATGAAAGCACACTGATGAGATGACGCTGAGTTATGAAAAAATAAACGTAAAATAAAAAGAAACTGCCAGACTGTGCCTAATTGAAATCCAACCCCTAATAAATTTTCCCACTTAGGTCTTTGCGATGGATATGTGCGTCACTAAGCGCTAAACACAGCGGTCGCAAGTCTCACTCCAAATTCCTCACAATTGGCTAGTAGATGCACTGCAGCAAGGACAGCCACCAGCAGATCAACCAGAAATAAAATATATATAACGCTATTGTAGGCGTAAGTAAGCCGTTTGGATTCTCCTTTGGCTATTTTCTAACCAAGTATGAAAGCACACTGATGAGATGACGCTGAGTTATGAAAAAATAAACGTAAAATAAAAAAAAACTGCCAGACTGTGCCTAATTGAAATCCAACCCCTAATAAATTATCCCACTTCGGTCTTTGCAATGGATATGTGCGTCACTAAGCGCTAAACACAGCGGTCGCAAGTCTCACTCCAAATTCCTCACAATTGGCTAGTATATGCACTGCAGCAAGGACAGCCACCAGCAGATCAACCAGAAATAAAATATATATAACGCTATTGTAGGCGTAAGTAAGCCGTTTGGATTCTCCTTTGGCTATTTTCTAACCAAGTATGAAAGCACACTGATGAGATGACGCTGAGTTATGAAAAAATAAACGTAAAATAAAAAGAAACTGCCAGACTGTGCCTAATTGAAATCCAACCCCTAATAAATTATCCCACTTCGGTCTTTGCAATGGATATGTGCGTCACTAAGCGCTAAACACAGCGGTCGCAAGTCTCACTCCAAATTCCTCACAATTGGCTAGTATATGCACTGCAGCAAGGACAGCCACCAGCAGATCAACCAGAAATAAAATATATATAACGCTATTGTAGGCGTAAGTAAGCCGTTTGGATTCTCCTTTGGCTATTTTCTAGCCAAGTATGAAAGCACACTGATGAGATGACGCTGAGTTATGAAAAAACTCAGCCATCCATCCTGCCCCATGGACTAGAAGGGTTGCCTCTCCACCCCCCCCCCCCCCCCGTTCATGATCGCTGCTGTTGGCTCTTCAATGCAGGACTGCCAATAGCAGCAAATTTACTTATGACGTCAGTAATAACGATCACCATGTCTGTAGACACGGTGATCGGAGCAGGGTGGCGGCTGTTCCTGACAGCCACCAATTTTGCCTTGCGGTCCAGAGGGGTTTTGCTTCCCCCCTCTGTACATGTTTGCCGCTATTTGCTGGTCGATTTGGTCCAGCCAAAAGCAGCAATATTCATCACAATGGGCATCGCTTGGGTGAATAAGAGCAACACTTGGCAATAATTTCCCTACAGAATTTCCCCACGGAAAACGAAGATATGGTATAAAAGTGCTCGCCGTGTACATTGTACAGATGATGCTGTACAACTCTTACAAGCTGTTCCAATGTGCAGGTCCTGCCGTATCATTTCTCCGTTTTCAAGAGGAAGATTTTAGGAGACTAATATTGGAACAAGAAGGACGGGCCCCAGTACCTCTGGATTAGATGTTCCCGTGTTTTGCCAGGACAGCATTTTCACGGTGAATTCTGCTGCTTCTAAAGGTAGGACTCAACAAAGAGGAGTTAGGATGAACACTAAGAGACCTGCAACAACTCCGGAGTGACAAAAGTTTAGTTGGTCCCCTGGTATTTTCCACCTCCTTATACACATTCACAATTCACGCCCAACCTGTTGTGAATTCATTTCGGTAAAATGAATAATTGTAACAACGTTGCTCCCTATACCCCTCCAATTTTTCATTGTGGGATGTAGTTTGCAAACTAGGGGCACATGTGGGTTTATGTTTTTTATTTAGGTTTTCTATTTCCCTTCTAAGATTCTGGATTAGTTAGCAGATGCTTTGTAATTCTCCAAGTCCTTTATTTATTTATTATTATTTATTTATATTCCAAGTGCTTTATCATTCCGGAGCCCTGCTGGATTTTCTGGCTAGCATTTGGGATCACATGTTGGGTCTTTCTCGCATCAGGAAACATGGCTTCCTAATCAGAGAGCTGACATGTTACAGTGGATTCAAACTAGGCATCACATAATGGGTGCCACATAATGGGCGCCACATAACAGGCACCACATAACGGGCGCCACATAACGGGCGCCACATAACGGGTGCCACATAACGGGTGCCACATAATGGGCGCCACATAACGGGCACCACATAACGGGCGCCACATAACGGGCACCACATAACGGGCGCCACATAACGGGCACCACATAACGGGTGCCACATAACGGGCACCACATAACGGGCGCCACATAACGGGCACCACATAACGGGCGCCACATAACGGGCACCACATAACGGGCACTGAACTTTCCAGAAATAATTGCAATTTCCATCTTGGACTCCATTGCACATCGTATTTGGAAACCACCTATATGTTCATTTCACCACGTGTATTACATTACACCACATATTACACCTTGCTATATTCCCCAAGGGGTGTACATTCAACAATTAGGGTCACTTTTCGGGTTTTCCTCTGTTTTGGTACCACTATGGCAAATGTATCCTGACACACGTGAAGGATTTCTGTCAAACTTGGCCACTAAAAGACAAACATCCCTCTTTTCCTCTACTGTGCACCCATAAAGCATTTTATATGCACATGTGGGGTACTTCTACACTCAGGAGAAATAGTTTTACACCTTTTTCAAGGTTATTTCATCTTTTATCCCTTGTAGCTTACAAAAATTAGGGGTAAAAGTGACATTTATAGGAAAATTTTCACCCTTTTAATTTTTAGGGCCTAATTGGATCATTCACCTATAGGGGCAAATACATATATTACACATTGTGAAATTCTCTAAGGGGTGTGCATTCAAAAATTAGGGTCACTTTTCGGATTCTTATCTGTTTTATACCACTAGGGTTCTCCAAATGCATGTCAAACATTTCGGTCAAATTTGGCTTCTAAAAGGCAAATATCCCCCTTTCCTTTTACTGTGCGCCCATACAACATTTTATATACACATGTGAGGTACTTCTACACTAGGGAGAAATAGTTTTACACATTTTGGGGGGTTATTTCATTTCTTTATCCCTTGTGGCTATAAAAAATTAGAGGTAAAATGACCTTTATAGGAAAATTTTCACCTTTTTCCTTTTTAGGTCCTAATTAAATCAAACACCTTTAAGGACAAATACACATATTACACCTTGCTAAATTCTATAAGGGGTGTGCTTTCCAAAATGGTGATACTTGTTGGGGTTCCCCTCTGTTTTGGTACCACTACGGCTCTCTAAATGCATCCTGACATGTGTAAAGGATGTCTGTCAAATTTGGCTTCTAAAAGGACAACGCCCCTCTTTCCCTTTTGAGCTTCACTGCGTACCCATACAACATTTTATTTGCATGTGTGGGGCAATTTTACACTCGGGAGAAAAGCTAGTACACATTATTTGGGGTTGTTTCATCTTTTATGCCTTATGGGAAACAAAAATTAGCCATAAAAGTGACTTTTTTGGGAAAATTGTCATCTTTTTCCTTTGAGGGACCTAATTGAACACCCGAAGGGGCAAATACACAAAATATACCTTGCTAAATTCTCCAAACGGTGCACTTTCCAAAATGGCGACACTTGTTGGGGTTCCCCTCTGCTTTGGTACCTGTTTGGTACCAAATTTGGGAAAAAGTGACTTTTTTGAGAAAATTTTCATCTTTTTCCTTTTTGGGCCTAATTGAATCAAACACCTGTTGGAAAAAATACACAAATTACACCTTACTAAACTCTCCAAGGGGTGTACTTTCCAAAATGGTGTCTCTTGTTGGGGCTTTCCTCTGTTTTGTACCACTAGGGATCTCCAAATGCATCCTGACACATGGCTTTTTCAGCCATATTTGTCTTCCAAAACCGAAACAACACTCTTTCCCTTCCAAGTGCCCCCCTGTGCCCATACAGCAGGGTACAGTGACAAAATGGGTATTGGCATACTCAGGAGAAATTGCACTAAACATTGTAAAATGCATTTTTCTTTTTAACCCATTGAGAAGGTGCAAATTTTAGTGTTCAATGAATCTATTGTAAGATAAAATTACATTTCTGTAATTTCGCTTTCATTTGTTTTTCACCCTCATGAAACGCTTAAAGGGTTAACAAAATTCCCAAAGGTTGTTTTGAATATTTTGAGGGGTGTAGTTTCTAAAATGGTGTCATTTGTGGGGCTTTTCTGTCATGTGGGCCTTATAAAGTCACTTCTAACTAAATTGACCCTCCAAAAGTGGGGTTTGATGATTTTCGTGAAAATCTGAAAAATTGCACCTAAAGTTATAAGCCTCCTAACATCCTAAATAAAGGAAAAGATGTTTGAAAAATGATGCTAAGTTAAAGCAGACATATGGAAAATGTTAGTTATCAAGTTATTTTAGTGATATGACCAACTTTCCAAAAAGTAGAACATTTAAAATTTTCACCAAGTTTCCGTTTATTTCATAAATAAATACTAAACATATTGCTTAAATTTCTCAACCAGCATGAAGTACAATGTGTCACAAAAAACAATCTCAAAATCAACTGGATATGTTAAAGCGTTCCAAAGTTATAACCACTTAAATAGACACATGTCAGATTTAAAAAAATGATCCATGTCAGAAAGGTGAAAAGTGGGGTTAAAGGTTAAAGTGAATGATAAGATATACTCAGCAAGATCCAGGCAATGGGGGATATTTATCATTCGCAGCGCGATACATCAAGAGGCTTCTGCCTCTTGATGTATCGGGCTGCCAGCAGCGCAGCACTTATCCTAGAAAAAAACGCAGCCGGTAACTTTTCACGTATGAAAAGTCGCTGGTCGCAGCGAGTGCGCAGGCGCGGGGACAGTAACGCCCCGAGCCAGCCCACTCCTGTCCGGCCGCGCCCCCCTTCGCGCCCCTTCACGCCCCACTGGCGTGAAGGTGGCGGATTGGGGAAAATAATCGCAAAAGCTAGCAATAAGCTAGCATTTGCGATTATTTCAGGGCCTCTGCGCCAGTGGCGATGCGCAGAGGTCCTGATAAATATGCCCCAAAGGCTCTATGTCTCTATTTATACAGTAGGTGATACACAAGTAAGTGTCCCATATGATTAATTCTGTGCAGTGGGAGTTGAATCTCCCATTTATAACAAGTGTCTTGTGAATGGAGACACCAGTCCCTAAGAAATAACCATGCTATAGAGTTAAAATAAAACATTGTAATATTTTGCCATTTTTATGCTGATGACGATTTTCAGATTTAACTGATTTTAAAAAATGTACAGTTCACATACATCAATGAAAACTGCAGCTTCTCCAGAAAACACCTTACACAGCTCCAAATAAATGATCCTGGATAACCTAGAATCCTTGTGGACTCCAGCAACAATATTTGAGAAAAAAATTATCATAACATCTCACTTAACAAAGTTCATGTTCGTTAAAAAATTTTGTGTTAGATTTTTGTGTTTATTTATGAAACATATTTGGTGTAAATAACATAACATCGGAAATACTTGATAACTAACAGTAACCGAATGTCTGCTTAGTGTTGAATAGATTTTTTATGTGTCCTCTCTTTTTTAGAAGGTTATAGTACTTTGAATTTACGTGTAATTTTTCACATTGTCATAAAAAACGCAAAATCCTGCTATTGAGGTACTTGCTCAGATTTCAAGTTACTTTAAAAAGCCTCAATAATAGTAAAACCCCATAAATTATCCAATTTTACAAACTACGCCCCTCAATGCTGTACGGCAGCCGATGCCAGAACCAGGAAGTAGTACTACATCACGATGTGCTAAGTCCCTGCCAACCGTGACATACTACAAGGTAGTATGTCCACTGTCGAAAAGGGGTTAATGCTTCTTCTCTTTTTTGCATACCAATAAAGTGAGATTTTATGATAACTTTTCTCAAATATCATTGCTGGAGTCCGCAAGGATTATTATATTTTCTGGATATATATCTGCTGGCTCCCACACAGCTCTCCATGGACCAAAGAAAAAGTTTCTTATGCCCTCGGTACAAGGTGAACTGAACTTATTTTTTCTCCACAAATAAAATATTGCTGTCAGAAAAGGGAAACACAAACATATATTTTTTTAAATTAGCATTTTAAAGATAGGAAGAAACTTTATAAATATCTACTTGATCTGTCAATTCCACCACATTTGGATTTTTCCAGCTCTCCAGTAAATTGTATAGAAAAACAGATGGTGTCACTACAAAGTGCAATGTGTCCATCAGAAAATAATCCTCCATA
This sequence comes from Engystomops pustulosus, assembly GCF_040894005.1. Taxonomy (NCBI): domain Eukaryota; kingdom Metazoa; phylum Chordata; class Amphibia; order Anura; family Leptodactylidae; genus Engystomops; species Engystomops pustulosus. Next base: position 293,145,865 of record NC_092411.1, on the reverse strand, counting down.
CACGGCATCTCAGTAGACTAAAAATAACAGCATTGTGGCTTTTATGGGTTTTGGGAAGGATTATTATACAGAAACTGGGTTTAACCTCTTGGGGTTTAAAATCACCAAATTATCTGATTTCAATATTTCTATGAACTATTTATAAATTATTTTTCTCCAGAATGACGTTTCTTGAGTTCTGTTCAGGTTTTAAAAGCAAAATATAAAGTTTAGGGAAAAATATACAACCCAGAACTCCAGCACATGAGGTCAGGATGGCGAATACCTCCACAGCCACCATGTATTTCCCTCTGGTGCTCAGATAAGCCGGGATCATGGAGATCCAGACACTGCAGAACAGAAGCATGCTGAAGGTGATGTACTTGGCCTCATTAAAACTGTCCGGTAATGTCCTCACCATGAAAGCCAGAACAAAGCTCACAGCTGCCAGGAGCCCCATATAACTCAACATGGAGTAGAAGCAGATATCTGACCCCTCATTACACTGAATGATGATCTTCCCAGGATACGTTTGATGGTTATACTCTACATAAGGAGGAGACACCAACAGCCAAATAACACAAATAAGAACTTGTACAGAAGAACACACCAGGACCACAGAATTAGAGACTTTAAGTGAGACAAACTTCTTCCAGGAACTTCCAGGTTTGGTGGCTTTGAAGGCAACGCAGACTGTGATAGTTTTGGCCAAAACAGAAGAGATTCCAATAGCAAAAAAGATCCCAAATGATACTTGTCTCAGTAAGCAGGTGATGTCCACTGGACGACCAAGGAAGAAGAAGACACAGAGGAAGCTCAGCAAGATGGAGACCAGGAGGATGAAGCTCACAGTCCGGTTATTGGCTTTAACAATTGGAGTTTCCCAATAGTAGATGAAACTTATTAATATTAACAATGTTATAGCAGAAAGAAATAAAGAAAGTGCTAAAAAGATGAAAACCAAAGTGTCCTCCTCATAGGATAGAAACTCGTAGGTCTTGGGAATGCACCTCACTTTCTTCTCGTCAGGCCACTCATCTTCAGGACATGGATGGCAGGTGTCACTGTCTACAATTCATCAAAATAAATAAATATCAATATATAGAAATTGTCAGCAATTCTCCTGCAATTCTAGTTTCCAGACCCTTATTTTACCACAATTCTTTCAAATAAAAACACACTGTAAACAAATGAGCATCAGAGATGTCAAATACATTAAAGTAACTTTCATTTGAGGGTATTTTTCTAATGTGTTTGGAGAGATGTGGTGAATATTTTTATAATATACTTGAGTAACAAGAAGTGAAGAGAGAGGTGTACTCCAGCCTGTATATCCTTAGTTTATGGAGGCTTGCAGTGAGAATTAACCCCTTCACTTTTAGCTTGATGTTTAACATGGTGCTCATTGCATACTACAGCCAGTGAGAGCAAGAAGGGTTAACACTAACTCACAACTGCGTAACAAGCATTAGAAGAGAGGAGAGAGAAACCGGTCTTCCATCCTGTAGACAGATTTGCCATTAAAGTCTGTTTCTTTACAAACTAAGGAGGATTTCTTATCCTCTCTGCTCGCCCAATGACTTTAGATGTCACTGCTGTTTACTACTGCTCCCGTGCTAGTCGCGAGAGTAGGACCCGGTCGCTGAGTGTTAGAGTCTAGGGAGAAGGGAGATGCCGTTAATTACCGATATTAGCTCGATGCATGGAGAAGCAGAGTTGGCAATGCCTCTGGTTCTATAGACTTGGCAGTGACGTGACTGCTGGATCTAAAGGGGTTAATCAGAGCTGTGGGGTCTAATCCGACCCAGTATAGCTCTGATCAGCACCACCAGTCACAGGTGTAAAAGAAAAGAAAAATTTAAAATTAAGACCTCATGGGGGACATACAAACTAAAAACACACACACACACAAAAAATATTCATAAATATTCATAAAAATACATTTGCATTTCCCCATATAATACAAAAAATATCAGGCTACACTACAAAGTCTCCCCGCCTGCCAAAGACTATACATGTTATATAAGAAAACGACCAAAACGAAATATGCAATTCATTAATAATGTTCATTTTGAGTCAATTTGAAAATAAAAAAAATATATCTATACTATAAATTACAGATAAAGCCTTTTTTCCACTTTATCTGCTAAAAAACAAAAAATAATAAAAGACTTTAAACATTTATCATGGTTTTTAATAGCTCTATGTGTCCTGAAAAAAACACTGCAAAAATTTTAAGGTAACAGGCTTAACACTGTTTGGATTGGGCATGTTGGGTCAACACCAGACTAATGACCCTGCTGAGCAATCAAACCTGTTATACAAGGATGAAACAAGGAAGTGATAATACACAGTCCAGTACATAAACTTATTAGGGAACATTAATCAAAACCAACAATGTGTACATTGTAGTTGTTACAACTTCTAAGGTGATGAAGCAAAGTATCTAATTTATAGCTAGGAACATGTCTACGAATAAGGGCCTCTCCTACTATTATTCTATGAAGTATGAGCTGTAACCCACAGATCCCAATTTTTTTTTTTTTAAAGTGAGTATCTGTTAGATTGAAGAGCTTTCTCGTATGCACAATTAGTATTGACTTGTTTGAGAATCTCTTGGATTCCCGGGAAACCTTTTATTTCCAGTGTCTCGTTATAATGAGCTTTTCTGGCCACAAGTACAAGCTATTATTATTCTTGCTCTGTGTGGTATCTTACCTATACCTATGACCTTACCTAAACCTATGAGGGGGTAAGGACAATTCTGGTGTGGATGGAATATTGCGAATATTTAGATTTGATATGACCCTGAATTTCCATTGTGGTTGTATTTTTGGTCATGCCCATACCATATGCACCAAGTACCTTTTTGGCCACATAGTCTCCAACATCCTGGAAGGGTAGAGGGGAATATTTTATTCAGTCTAACTGGGGTAAAATACCACATCATGTATGTTTTTACAATCCCTTTTATGTGTGATACGCTTCTAAAGAATGCGCTTTGCTCCATAGTTCCTTAGGAAAGTTCTGTGCCAAGTCCTTTTCCCATGCTTACATATATGGAAGCTTAGTTATCATCCCTCTCCCCCAAACTCTTGTAAAACCAAGATGTCCCCTTCTTACAATGTGGACGTTGCTGTATGAATTGAAGGACTCATTGTTCAGGGATACATCACTTGGGATTTTATTATACAAGAAGCTCCTGATCTTTAGATAGATAGATATTCCCTCCTGGGGGAGTTGTTGGATGTGGTGAGATGTGTATATATACTAAGTTTCCCTTCTTTGGTTTTGTCTGATAAATGTTTTAATTCTAAGGCTCGCCATTTTGAAAACTTAATGTTGGGTACCGGTATATTATATTCAAGAAATTCCAGTGATATTGGGAGGTTGGTCTTTTCCGTTGGTGCCGATAGAAAAATCTTCCAGGCTTTATCACTGTCACTTGTATGGTAAGTAATTTTGTTGGTTGTGTGTCAGTTTTCAGATTTGATTCATTATATGTAGGTGAGGAAAGAAATTTTTATAACAACCGTTTCTATGTTAAGCCACTTAATGTCTGCCGTGCTGTCCCACCAGTGACGAGTCTGACCTAGAACTGCGGCCGGATAATAATCTTTCATATCAGGGACGCCCAAACCGCCCATTTTCTTTGGTTTTGTTAAGATAGGTCGTCACTCTCCCACGCTATGATAGAATAAGTTTAGAGTAGTCAGTCAGCTCTTTGTTTTATCTATAAGTGTAAGATAATTGTTGCGATATAGGCCTATCGATGGAAATGAGGGTTCAATCCCCAAGTACATAGTAGGGTTTTTCTGCTAGTCCAGAGGGTATGCCGTATTCAAACTGTCCAGTGTTTCTCTTGGCACATTTATTGGAAGAATTTGTTATTTAAGTTTGTTTCCAGAAATCTGCTAGTGTTTCAAATATAAAGTGTAGTGATTCCCAAAATCTCTGTATGTTTACTGATAGGAGAGAGTGGGCAACCTTGCCGTGTGCTGTTCGACAGGGTGAACTAATGGGAGAGCATAACATTCAGTAAGACTCTAGCTGATGAGTATAATGTTTTAATGGCGAAAAATATATGGCCAAGTTTGTGAAGCACCATAAATACATATTCCCGATTCCCCCTGCCGAACAACTTCTCAGCATCTACCATAAGAAAGGTTGAGGGCATCTTCTCTGTTTTGCAGATTTGCATGAAATCTATTCATTTGCGCTTATTATTGGACGCATGTCTCCCAGGGTAAACCCAGCTTGTACTGATGCTATCAGAGAAGGGCAAATAATTTCAAGCCTGTTTCAAGCCAAGATTTTATCATAAATTTTTACGTCGTCATTAGAGATGAGCGAACATGCTCGTCCGAGCTTGATGCTCGTTCGAGTATTAAGGTACTCGAGACGGCTCGTTGCTCGGACGAGTATTTCCCCTGCTCGAGATCGAGCATTTAATTAAAAAAACACAGTGAAGAACAATGAAGAATAGAATAAAAACAGTGAACACAGTGAACACAGGATCATTTAAGTGAAAAACACAGTGAAGAACACAGTGAAGAATAGATTACAGATGTTCGGCACATCTGCTTACTTGTCGGAAGATACGCGCGGAACGGTGCGAACAAAATAGTATGTGAAGAACAATATATATGTGTGAAGAACACATTGAAGAACACGGTGAGCAGGACAGAGACAACGGGGAGCAGCACAGAGACACCGGGGAGCAGCACAGAGACACCGGGGAGCAGCACAGAGACATCGGGCAGCGGCAGCACAGAGACATGGGGCAGCGGCAGCACAGAGACATGGGGCAGCGGCAGCACAGAGACATGGGGCAGCGGCAGCACGGAGACATGGGCACGGAGAGCAGCGGGGCACGGAGAGCAGCGGGGCACGGAGACATGGGGCACGGAGACATGGGCACGGAGAGCAGCGGGGCACGGAGAGCAGCGGGGCACGGAGAGCAGCGGGGCACGGAGACATGGGGCACGGAGAGCAGCGGGGCACGGAGAGCAGCGGGGCACGGAGACATGGGGCACGGAGACATGGGCACGGAGAGCAGCGGGGCACGGAGACATGGGCACGGAGAGCAGCGGGGCACGGAGACATGGGGCACGGAGAGCAGCGGGGCACGGAGAGCAGCGGGGCACGGAGAGCAGCGGGGCACGGAGACATGGGGCACGGAGAGCAGCGGGGCACGGAGACATGGGGCACGGAGACATGGGCACGGAGAGCAGCGGGGCACGGAGACATGGGGCACGGAGACATGGGCACGGAGAGCAGCGGGGCACGGAGACATGGGGCACGGAGAGCAGCGGGGCACGGAGAGCAGCGGGGCACGGAGAGCAGCGGGGCACGGAGAGCAGCGGGGCACGGAGACATGGGGCACGGAGAGCAGCGGGGCACGGAGAGCAGCGGGGCACGGAGACATGGGGCACGGAGACATGGGCACGGAGAGCAGCGGGGCACGGAGACATGGGGCACGGAGACATGGGCACGGAGCACGGAGACATGGGGCACGGAGAGCAGCGGGGCACGGAGAGCAGCGGGGCACGGAGAGCAGCGGGGCACGGAGAGCAGCGGGGCACGGAGACATGGGCACGGAGAGCAGCGGGGCACGGAGAGCAGCGGGGCACGGGACAGCGTATCTCCCGACAAGTAAGCAGATGTGCAGAACATCTGTAATCTATTCTTCACTGTGTTTTTCACTTAAATGATCTTGTGTTCACTGTTTTTATTCTATTCCTCACTGTTCTTCACATCTGTTAACTTGTCGGGAGATAATATACGCGCGGAACAGTGAAGAATAGATCGCAGATGTTTGCATACATCTGCTAACTTATCAGAAGACATTCTTTTTCAATTAATTAACACATTTTATTCCCGAACCATGGTCCCTTTGAAAAATGCTCGAGTCTCCCATTGACTTCAATGGGGCTCGTTATTCGAGACGAGCACTCGAGCATCTGGAAAAGTTCGTCTCGAATAACGAGCACTCGAGCATTTTAGTGCTCGCTCATCTCTAGTCGTCATTTAATAATGATATTGGGTGGAAGTTGGCTGGTCTATGCCGAGTTTTCGCTTGTTTAGGTCGAGTGATAATTAATGCGGAAATCATTTTTCCTGGGAATTCTCCATTAGTTGCAGATTGGTCATAAACTCTTTTTTAAATAGGGGGTCAGCACCTGGAATTATATTTTGTAATATGCCCCAGGTAGTCCATCTCGTCCTGGAGCTTTATTGGTTTTTGACTCAGAAATCGTGGCATTAAGCTTAACGAGTTATTCTTATGTGACTTTGGGAAGATTTACTTTGTCTAAAAAAAAGGATTCTGTCTGGTCAGGGGATAGTTGTCAAAATATCCTCTTCAAGGTTGTAAAGATCCGTATAAGCCAGCAACTTCTTGTCATGTATCAAAATTAGTCTGGACTCTGGGGATAGTGATGTAAAATTACCACTGTACAGGGCATTGGTTCGGCCTCAACTGGAATATGCCGTCCAGTTCTGGGCACCAGTCCATAAAAAGGAGGCCCTGGAAGGACTCACTTATGAGGAAAGATTAAAAGAATTAGATTGTTTTATACTACAGAAATTTAATCCCTTACATCCTCATCTCCTTAGACACTTTCATTTCAGTTCCTTGTTGTAATGTACATATGTGTAAAAGAATAATCCAGTTGATCAGCATATAACAGAACAGAATCACAGTGTTATTGTTCCACTTGATCAGATTATAAATGGTGCACAATGGGGCCGATTTACTTACCTGGCCCATTCGCGATCCAGCGGCGCGTTCTCTGCGCTGGATTCGGGTCTGGCCGGGATTTATGAAGGTAGTTCCTCTGCAGTCCACCAGGTGGCGCTGCTGCGCTGAAAAGCATCTCAACGCGCCGGAATACACCGAGCTGGACCAAGTGAAGGTAAGCGCTTCCCAAGCGACACATTTTCGGGTTTTAAATGCGGCGTTTTTTCCGAATACGTCGGGTTTTCATTCGGCCACGCCCCCCGATTTCTGCCACGCGGATGCCGGCGCCGATGCGCCACAATCCGATCGCGTGCGCCATAATCCCGGGGCAAATCAGGTACAATCGGCGCAAATCGGAAATATTCGGGTAACACGTCGGGAAAATGCGAATCGGGCCCTTAGTAAATGACCCCCAATGTATCTATACCAGGCACATGGACTGCAATGCTCATAACACATAAAGGTTAGATATGTTTTGACATAAATAAAGGTTAAAGGAAAGTTGAAAGAAAATATATAAATACCTGGTTTAGGAGATATTTCCCCCTCAGAGCATGGGACACAGTTATAGCAGCAGAGATGATATCCTCCATCAGAAATCTTCCTGGATCCTGGAGGACACCGATCATTACACCGAAACGTTGGCATCTTTTGTAATAGAGAAACACAACATGAACACAATGATATATTTAAAGGGAGCCCGTTTTTTGGATCCCCCATGTCCCATTAGAGAATAGTGTACACATTGCCATAGAGTTTTTATAGTAAAACTGTCTTTTTACGAAATAAAAATAAGTTAGGTCAAAGTTTACCTTTCCGGATGCAAAGTCGGGTCCCTAGTTCCATGGGAGTGGCCTGTGAGAAGTGGATTGCCTTCCACCCTCAGAAAATTGCTCAAAAAACTGCTCAGAAAACTGCTTGGAAAACTATGCATCGATTTAAAATTTAAGAAACATGCATGTCTCACATAACTCCTCCCCCAAGTTGATTTCCCCCTCAGGATGTCATACATGTCGACCCCACTCTTCACAGGCTATTCAGTATCCAGTTTAAGCCAGTCTAGAGATTCATTGGGGTGGGAAAGAAAGTTTGTTACTAGAGATGAGCGAACATGCTCGTCCGAGCTTGATGCTCGGTCGAGCATTAGGGTACTCGAAACTGCTCGTTACTCGGACGAATACTTCGCCCGCTCGAGAAAATGGCAGCTCCCGCCGTTTTGCTTTTTGGCGGCCAGAAACAGAGCCAATCACAAGCCAGGAGACTCTGCACTCCACCCAGCATGACGTGGTACCCTTACACGTCGATAGCAGTGGTTGGCTGGCCAGATCAGGTGACCCTGGGATAGACTAGCCGCTGGCCGCGCTGCTCGGATCATTCTGTCTCTGGATGCCGCTAGGGAGAGAGCTGCTGCTGGTCAGGGAAAGCGTTAGGGTGTTCTATTAGCTTACTGTTAGGCAGGAGTGATTCTCAAAGAACCCAACAGCCCTTCTTAGGGCTACAATAACGTTCTACTTTTTTTATTTTAATTTGCATCTTTTACCATTTTGTGAGGAATTAGCAGGGGGACTTGCTACCGTTGTGTTTAGCTCTTAGTGGCACACATATCCATAGCAAAGACCGAAGTGGGAAAATTCAGTAGGGGTTGGATTTCTATTAGGCAATAACTCAGTGTCATCTCATCTGGCATAGTAGTGTGCTTCCTTTGATACTTGGCTAGAAAATAGCCATAGGAGAATACAAACAGCTTCTTGAAGCCTACAGTAGCGTTCTATATATTTGATTTCTGGTTGATCTGCTGGTGGCTGTAGTTTCTGCAGTGCATGTACTTGCCAATTCTGAGCAATTTGTAGTGAGACTTGCGACCGCTGTGTTCTGCGCTTAGTGGCGCACATATCCATAGCAAAGGCCGAAGTGGCAAAATTCAGTAGGGGTTGGATTTCTATTAGGCAATAACTCAGTGTCATCTCATCTGGCATAGTAGTGTGCTTCCTTTGATACTTGGCTAGAAAATAGCCATAGGAGAATACAAACAGCTTCTTGAAGCCTACAGTAGCGTTCTATATATTTGATTTCTGGTTGATCTGCTGGTGGCTGTAGTTTCTGCAGTGCATGTACTTGCCAATTCTGAGCAATTTGTAGTGAGACTTGCGACCGCTGTGTTCTGCGCTTAGTGGCGCACATATCCATAGCAAAGGCCGAAGTGGCAAAATTCAGTAGGGGTTGGATTTCTATTAGGCAATAACTCAGTGTCATCTCATCTGGCATAGTAGTGTGCTTCCTTTGATACTTGGCTAGAAAATAGCCATAGGAGAATACAAACAGCTTCTTGAAGCCTACAGTAGCGTTCTATATATTTGATTTCTGGTTGATCTGCTGGTGGCTGTAGTTTCTGCAGTGCATGTACTTGCCAATTCTGAGCAATTTGTAGTGAGACTTGCGACCGCTGTGTTCTGCGCTTAGTGGCGCACATATCCATAGCAAAGGCCGAAGTGGCAAAATTCAGTAGGGGTTGGATTTCTATTAGGCAATAACTCAGTGTCATCTCATCTGGCATAGTAGTGTGCTTCCTTTGATACTTGGCTAGAAAATAGCCATAGGAGAATACAAACAGCTTCTTGAAGCCTACAGTAGCGTTCTATATATTTGATTTCTGGTTGATCTGCTGGTGGCTGTAGTTTCTGCAGTGCATGTACTTGCCAATTCTGAGCAATTTGTAGTGAGACTTGCGACCGCTGTGTTCTGCGCTTAGTGGCGCACATATCCATAGCAAAGGCCGAAGTGGCAAAATTCAGTAGGGGTTGGATTTCTATTAGGCAATAACTCAGTGTCATCTCATCTGGCATAGTAGTGTGCTTCCTTTGATACTTGGCTAGAAAATAGCCATAGGAGAATACAAACAGCTTCTTGAAGCCTACAGTAGCGTTCTATATATTTGATTTCTGGTTGATCTGCTGGTGGCTGTAGTTTCTGCAGTGCATGTACTTGCCAATTCTGAGCAATTTGTAGTGAGACTTGCGGCCGCTGTGTTCTGCGCTTAGTGGCGCACATATCCATAGCAAAGGCCGAAGTGGGAAAATTCAGTAGGGGTTGGATTTCTATTAGGCACTAACTCAGTGTCATCTCATCTGGCATAGTAGTGTGCTTCCTTTGATACTTGGCTAGAAAATAGCCATAGGAGAATACAAACAGCTTCTTGAAGCCTACAGTAGCGTTCTATATATTTGATTTCTGGTTGATCTGCTGGTGGCTGTAGTTTCTGCAGTGCATGTACTTGCCAATTCTGAGCAATTTGTAGTGAGACTTGCGACCGCTGTGTTCTGCGCTTAGTGGCGCACATATACATAGCAAAGACCGAAGTGGGAAAATTCAGTAGGGGTTGGATTTCTATTAGGCAATAACTCAGTGTCATCTCATCTGGCATAGTAGTGTGCTTCCTTTGATACTTGGCTAGAAAATAGCCATAGGAGAATACAAACAGCTTCTTGAAGCCTACAGTAGCGTTCTATATATTTGATTTCTGGTTGATCTGCTGGTGGCTGTAGTTTCTGCAGTGCATGTACTTGCCAATTCTGAGCAATTTGTAGTGAGACTTGCGACCGCTGTGTTCTGCGCTTAGTGGCGCACATATCCATAGCAAAGGCCGAAGTGGCAAAATTCAGTAGGGGTTGGATTTCTATTAGGCAATAACTCAGTGTCATCTCATCTGGCATAGTAGTGTGCTTCCTTTGATACTTGGCTAGAAAATAGCCATAGGAGAATACAAACAGCTTCTTGAAGCCTACAGTAGCGTTCTATATATTTGATTTCTGGTTGATCTGCTGGTGGCTGTAGTTTCTGCAGTGCATGTACTTGCCAATTCTGAGCAATTTGTAGTGAGACTTGCGACCGCTGTGTTCTGCGCTTAGTGGCGCACATATCCATAGCAAAGGCCGAAGTGGCAAAATTCAGTAGGGGTTGGATTTCTATTAGGCAATAACTCAGTGTCATCTCATCTGGCATAGTAGTGTGCTTCCTTTGATACTTGGCTAGAAAATAGCCATAGGAGAATACAAACAGCTTCTTGAAGCCTACAGTAGCGTTCTATATATTTGATTTCTGGTTGATCTGCTGGTGGCTGTAGTTTCTGCAGTGCATGTACTTGCCAATTCTGAGCAATTTGTAGTGAGACTTGCGACCGCTGTGTTCTGCGCTTAGTGGCGCACATATCCATAGCAAAGGCCGAAGTGGCAAAATTCAGTAGGGGTTGGATTTCTATTAGGCAATAACTCAGTGTCATCTCATCTGGCATAGTAGTGTGCTTCCTTTGATACTTGGCTAGAAAATAGCCATAGGAGAATACAAACAGCTTCTTGAAGCCTACAGTAGCGTTCTATATATTTGATTTCTGGTTGATCTGCTGGTGGCTGTAGTTTCTGCAGTGCATGTACTTGCCAATTCTGAGCAATTTGTAGTGAGACTTGCGACCGCTGTGTTCTGCGCTTAGTGGCGCACATATCCATAGCAAAGGCCGAAGTGGCAAAATTCAGTAGGGGTTGGATTTCTATTAGGCAATAACTCAGTGTCATCTCATCTGGCATAGTAGTGTGCTTCCTTTGATACTTGGCTAGAAAATAGCCATAGGAGAATACAAACAGCTTCTTGAAGCCTACAGTAGCGTTCTATATATTTGATTTCTGGTTGATCTGCTGGTGGCTGTAGTTTCTGCAGTGCATGTACTTGCCAATTCTGAGCAATTTGTAGTGAGACTTGCGACCGCTGTGTTCTGCGCTTAGTGGCGCACATATCCATAGCAAAGGCGGAAGTGGCAAAATTCAGTAGGGGTTGGATTTCTATTAGGCAATAACTCAGTGTCATCTCATCTGGCATAGTAGTGTGCTTCCTTTGATACTTGGCTAGAAAATAGCCATAGGAGAATACAAACAGCTTCTTGAAGCCTACAGTAGCGTTCTATATATTTGATTTCTGGTTGATCTGCTGGTGGCTGTAGTTTCTGCAGTGCATGTACTTGCCAATTCTGAGCAATTTGTAGTGAGACTTGCGACCGCTGTGTTCTGCGCTTAGTGGCGCACATATCCATAGCAAAGGCCGAAGTGGCAAAATTCAGTAGGGGTTGGATTTCTATTAGGCAATAACTCAGTGTCATCTCATCTGGCATAGTAGTGTGCTTCCTTTGATACTTGGCTAGAAAATAGCCATAGCAATAGGATAGGATTGTTTGGTTTTAAAAACTCAAAAAAAAACAAAAAACACAAAAAAAAAAAAAAAACACAAAAAAACACACAAAAAAAAAAAAGAAGTAAAAAAAAAAAAAAAGTTATAACTCTCATTTTAAAAATGTTTAACCCGAGGGCTAGGGGTAGAGGACGAGGGCGGGGACGTGGGCGTCCAACTACTGCAGGGGTCAGAGGCCGTGGTCCTGGGCGGGGTGAGACACCACCTGCTGATGAGGGAGCAGGGGAACGCCGCAGAGCTACACTCCCTAGGTTCATGTCTGAAGTTACTGGGACTCGTGGTAGAGCACTGTTGAGGCCAGAACAGTGCGAACAGGTGATGTCGTGGATTGCTGACAATGCTTCGAGCAATTTGTCCACCACCAGTCAGTCTTCCACGCAGTCCACCCATGTCACCGAAATCCCCACTCCTCCAGCTCCTGCACCTCAGCCTCCTCCCCCCCAGTCTGCCCCCTCCCAGGAAAATTTGGCATTTGAACCGGCATACTCTGAGGAACTGTTTTCTGGACCCTTCCCACAGTCACAAACCACTTGTCCGGTTGCTGCTGAGCAATTTTCCGATGCCCAGGTTTTCCACCAGTCACAGTCTGTGGGTGATGATGACCTTCTTGACGTAGTGGAAGTGTGTAAAGAGGTGTCCGACGATGAGGAGACACGGTTGTCAGACAGTGGGGAAGTTGTTGTCAGAGCAGGAAGTCCGAGGGGGGAGCAGACTGAGGGATCGGAGGATGATGAGGTGACAGACCCAAGCTGGGTTGAGAGGCCGGGTGAACACAGTGCTTCTGAGACGGAGGAGAGTCCTCGACCTGAACAGGTTGGAAGAGGCAGTGGTGGGGCCAGACGGAGAGGCAGGGCCAGAGCTGGTGCATCAGCGCCACTGTCAACTAGTAAAGCTCCCGTGGTGAGGGCTCTTGCGGCGAGGGCTAGATCTTCAGAAGTGTGGAGGTTCTTTAAGGAAACACCGGATGACCGACGGACTGTGGTGTGCAACATTTGCCAAACCAGGCTCAGCAGGGGTTCCACCACTACTAGCTTAACTACCACCAGTATGCGCAGGCATATGAATGCTAAGCACCCCACTCAGTGGCAACAAGCCCGTTCACCTCCGGCCGTGCACACCACTGCTCCTTCCCCTGTGTCAGCTGCTAGTCAGCCCCCTGCCCAGGACCCTGGCACAAAAACCCCATCGTCGCCTCCACGATCCTCCACAGCATCCACCAGCGTTCAGCTCTCCATACCCCAGACGCTGGAGCGGAAACGCAAATATAGTGCAACCCACCCGCACGCCCAAGCCCTTAATGTGCACATCTCCAGATTGCTTAGCCTGGAGATGCTGCCCTATAGGCTAGTAGAGACCGAGGCCTTTCGCAACCTCATGGCGGCGGCCGCCCCTCGGTATTCGGTCCCCAGCCGCCACTACTTTTCCCGATGTGCCGTCCCAGCCCTGCACCAGCACGTGTCAGACAACATCATCCGTGCCCTGACCAACGCCGTTTCTGACAAGGTCCACCTGACCACGGACACGTGGACGAGTGCTGCCGGGCAGGGCCACTATATATCGCTGACGGCACATTGGGTTAACTTGGTGGAGGCTGGGACCGAGTCTGACCCTGGGGCTGCTCATATACTGCCGACGCCGAGGATTGCGGGGCCTACCTCGGTCCAGGTGTTTCAGGCCTACTATGCCTCCTCCTCCTCCCACCCCTCCTCCACCTCCTCCTCCGAACTACCATCCGTGGGCACGGCGCCATCAGTAGGTAGCTCTAGGCACAGCAGCAGTGCCGTCGCTAAGCGACAGCAGGCGGTGCTCAAACTGCTGAGCCTAGGCGACAAAAGGCACACCGCCCAAGAGCTATTACAGGGCATCACGGCGCAGACTGATCTGTGGCTGGCACCGCTGAACCTCAAGCCGGGAATGGTTGTGTGTGACAACGGCCGTAACCTGGTGGCGGCTCTGCAACTCGGCAGACTGACACATGTGCCATGCCTGGCCCATGTGTTAAATCTGATAGTGCAGCGTTTCCTCAAGACATACCCCAATCTGTCTGATTTGCTCACGAAGGTGCGCCGCATCTGTGCGCATTTCAGGAAGTCCAGCCCAGATGCTGCCACTCTCAGGGCAGCGCAGCGCCGCCTCCAACTGCCCGCTCACCGACTGTTGTGCGACGTGCCCACGAGGTGGAATTCAACACTGACCATGTTATCCAGAGTTTACCAGCAGCGCAGAGCGATTGTAGACTGCCAGATGTCAACTTCCACCAGAACTGGTAGTCAGGTCAGTCAGCTTCCTCAAGTCTACAATGAGGAGTGGACGTGGATGTCTGATATCTGTCAGGTGCTGAGTAACTTTGAGGAGTCAACACAGATGGTCAGTGGCGATGCCGCCATCATCAGCCTCACCATCCCGCTGCTTGGCCTGTTGAAAAACTCTCTGGTCAGCATGAAGTCGGAAGCTTTGCGCTCGTCACAAGAGACGGGGGAAGAATATTCCCTTGTTGATAGCCAAAGCACCCTGAGGTCTGTTTCTCAGCGCATATCGGAGGAGGTGGAGGTGGAGGAGGATGAGGAGGAAGAGGAGGAGAATGTTGGCGAGACACAAGAGGGGACCATTGTTGAGTCCTTCACTGTTCAGCGTGTATGGGCAGAAGAAGAGGAGTTGGAGGAGTTGGAGGAGGAGGAAATGGACAGTCAGGCCAGTGAGGGGAGTGAATTCTTACGCGTTGGTACTCTGGCGCATATGGCAGATTTCATGCTAGGCTGCCTATCCCGTGACCCTCGCGTTCAAAGAATTTATTCCAGCACCGATTACTGGGTGTTCACTCTCCTGGACCCACGGTACAAGCAAAATCTTCCCACTCTCATCCCTGGAGAGGAAAGGAGTGTGAGAATGCATGAATACCAGCAGGCCCTGGTGCACAAGCTGAAACAGTATTTCCCTTCTGACAGCGCTAGCGGCAGAGTGCGTAGTTCTGCGGGACAAGTAGCGAGGGAGAGTAGGCGAGCAGGCAGCTTGTCCAGCACTGGCAAGGGTACGCTTTACAAGGCTTTTGCCAGCTTTATGTCACCCCAGCAAGACACTGTCACCTGTCCCCAGTCTCGGCAGAGTAGGGCTGATCTTTACAGAAAGATGGTGAGGGAGTACGTAGCTGACCATACCATCGTCCTAAATGATCACACAGCTCCCTACAACTACTGGGTTTCAAAGCTGGACATGTGGCACGAACTGGCGCTGTACGCCTTGGAGGTTCTTGCCTGCCCTGCCGCTAGCGTCTTGTCCGAGCGGGTTTTCAGTGCAGCTGGTGGCATCATCACCGATAAGCGTACACGCCTGTCGACTGACAGCGCTGACAGGCTGACGCTTATTAAAATGAATAAAGGCTGGATTTCTCAGAATTTCCAATCTCCACCAGGTGAAGGAAGCTCAACCTGAATAATTGATCCACTCCTCCTCCTCCTCCTCATTTTCCTCCTTCTCCTCCTCTTTGTACAGTAAAGCAGAGGAAAATGGCTATTTTTTGACAGGGCCCACTGGCTCTTGCTATAGTACTTCATGCATTTAATTTTTCTGGAGGGCCACCTACCCGGTCCTATGTTTGAAACAATTTTTGTGAGTGCCACATACAGGCACTCAATCTATTCCATTTTTCTGGAGGGCCACCTACCCGGTCCTCTGTTTTAAAAAATTTTTGGGACTGCCACATACAGGCACTCAATCTATTCCATTTTACTGGAGGGCCACCTACCTGCTCCTCTGGTTTGAAACATTTTTGGGACTGCCACATACAGGCACTCAATCTATTCCATTTTACTGCAGGGCCACCTACCTGCTCCTCTGGTTTGAACAATTTTTGGGACTGCCACATACAGGCACTCAATCTATTCCATTTTACTGGAGGGCCACCTACCTGCTCCTCTGGTTTGAAACATTTTTGGGACTGCCACATACAGGCACTCAATCTATTCCATTTTACTGGAGGGCCACCTACCTGCTCCTCTGGTTTGAAACATTTTTGGGACTGCCACATACAGGCACTCAATCTATTCCATTTTACTGCAGGGCCACCTACCTGCTCCTCTGGTTTGAACAATTTTTGGGACTGCCACATACAGGCACTCAATCTATTCCATTTTACTGGAGGGCCACCTACCTGCTCCTCTGGTTTGAAACATTTTTGGGACTGCCACATACAGGCACTCAATCTATTCCATTTTACTGCAGGGCCACCTACCTGCTCCTCTGGTTTGAACAATTTTTGGGACTGCCACATACAGGCACTCAATCTATTCCATTTTACTGGAGGGCCACCTACCTGCTCCTCTGGTTTGAAACATTTTTGGGACTGCCACATACAGGCACTCAATCTATTCCATTTTACTGCAGGGCCACCTACCTGCTCCTCTGGTTTGAACAATTTTTGGGACTGCCACATACAGGCACTCAATCTATTCCATTTTACTGCAGGGCCACCTACCTGCTCCTCTGGTTTGAACAATTTTTGGGACTGCCACATACAGGCACTCAATCTATTCCATTTTACTGGAGGGCCACCTACCTGCTCCTCTGGTTTGAAGAATTTTTGGGACTGCCACATACAGGCACTCAATCTATTCCATTTTACTGGAGGGCCACCTACCTGCTCCTCTGGTTTGAAACATTTTTGGGACTGCCACATACAGGCACTCAATCTATTCCATTTTACTGGAGGGCCACCTACCTGCTCCTCTGGTTTGAAACATTTTTGGGACTGCCACATACAGGCACTCAATCTATTCCATTTTACTGCAGGGCCACCTACCTGCTCCTCTGGTTTGAACAATTTTTGGGACTGCCACATACAGGCACTCAATCTATTCCATTTTACTGGAGGGCCACCTACCTGCTCCTCTGGTTTGAAACATTTTTGGGACTGCCACATACAGGCACTCAATCTATTCCATTTTACTGCAGGGCCACCTACCTGCTCCTCTGGTTTGAACAATTTTTGGGACTGCCACATACAGGCACTCAATCTATTCCATTTTACTGGAGGGCCACCTACCTGCTCCTCTGGTTTGAAGAATTTTTGGGACTGCCACATACAGGCACTCAATCTATTCCATTTTACTGGAGGGCCACCTACCTGCTCCTCTGGTTTGAAACATTTTTGGGACTGCCACATACAGGCACTCAATCTATCCCATTTTACTGGAGGGCCACCTACCTGCTCCTCTGGTTTGAAAAATGTTTGGGACTGCCACATACAGGCACTATCCAAATTAAATTGTCTCCATAGCAGCCTCCACACGTTGTCTCCATTGCTACCTCCAAAAGTCGTCCATATAGCTGCCTCCATACATCGTCCCTTTATCAAACGAGGTGTGTCAGGCAGAAATTTGGGTTGTTTTCATGGATTCCACATCAAAGTTGTTAACTTTGTCGCCACCCTGCTGTGTTATCCACAAAATATACTGGCAAACTTTTACCATTTAGGGATATTATTTCAGCGCTTCTTGCGCATCTGTTTACATTCCCCTCACCCGGCATATCCTAAACTTATAAGAACGCTACTACACTTGATCTTATACAAAAGGTTCTTAGAAGTGCTGTTTGGGGAGTAGCCTAGAGACAGGGGCTTGGATTGGCGAAAGCTCGCCTGGCAGCGGAACGCCAGCTCCATGCGCATCATGCGCTTCTTGCGCATCTGTTTACATTCCCCTCACCCGCCATATCCCAAACTTATAAGAACGCTACTACACTTAACTTGGTGCAGGCTGGGACCGAGTCTGACCCTGGGGCTGGTCATATACTGCCGACGCAGAGAATTGCGGGGCCTACCTCGGTCCAGGTCTCAAAGGCCTACTATACCTCCTCCCACCCCTCCTCCACCTCCTCCTCCTCCGAATTACCATCCGTGGGCATGGCGCCATCAGTCGGTAGCTCTAGGCACAGCAGCAGTGCCGTCGCTAAGCGACAGCAGGCGGTGCTGAAACTGCTGAGCCTAGGCGATAAAAGGCACACCGCCCAAGAGCTATTACAGGGCATTCCACATCAAAGTTGTTAACTTTGTCGCCACCCTGCTGTGTAATCCACAAAATATACTTGCAAACTTTTACCATTTAGGGATATTATTTCAGCGCTTCTTGCGCATCTGTTTACATTCCCCTCACCCGCCATATCCTAAACTTATAAGAACGCTACTACACTTGATCTTATACAAAAGGTTCTTAGAAGTGCTGTTTGGGGAGTAGCCTATAGACAGGGGCTTGGATTGGCGAAAGCTCGCCTGGCAGCGGAGCGTCAGCTCCATGCCAAGATCCAACTAACATAGTTTTAACTGCAGCACCTTTAATCTACTACTAGTTCACTGCCTCCATACATGGTCCCCTTATCAAACGAGCTGTGTCAGGCAGAATTTTGGGTTGTTTTCATGGCTTCCATGTTAACTTTGTCGCCACCCTGCTGTGTAATCCACAAAATATACTGGCAAACTTTTATCATGTACCGATATTATTTGAGCGCTTCTTGCTCACCTCCTTTGGTTCCTCTCTGCCACCCATTGGTTTGAAGCCTGAGTCCATTTAGGGTATGTCGCCATGACACTCTCTAGCCTGCTGCCGCTGCCTCTGCATGCCGTCCCCTATAGTGTCAGGGTCAATTATTGGATGTTTTAGATGCTATCTAGCTTCATTCTGTCACTCTGTTATGGCCATGCTGTTGCCCATAATTTTGGCATAATGGTGCGATTAGGCAGCCTCAGAGGCATCCATGCATGCTGGCTGCCCCTGCTGTTTCCTGTCCATTTCCGTGGTGTTTCCATCCTTTTCTGAGGTTCCCAGGTGTTTGGCCAAGCTTCCCTGTGCAGAGCCTTGGTCCCCTTGAAAAATGCTCGAGTCTCCCATTGACTTCAATGGGGTTCGTTATTCGAGACGAGCACTCGAGCATCGGGAAAAGTTCGTCTCGAATAACGAGTACCCGAGCATTTTAGTGTTCGCTCATCTCTATTTGTTACTCAAAACAGATAATTCATCACTTGATAACTGATTTGAAGATGTATTTAGCACAGGTTAGACAGCTACTTCCTCTCCGTGGTCTGTGTTTGTATTGTCTATTTTATTTACCTCCTCTTCTCTGTCTCCTATGTTTGTTATAGGTTGCAGATCCAGCGGAGAAGACCCTAAGAAATACCCTTGTGTGGATGTGGCTGGGCTACTTGTGTCACATCTCACGTCTGTTCTTTTTATGTTGGAAATCCTCCTGTGAAAACTTTGCCCAAACTGTAATCATCTGGCAATGCTACACAGTGTACATCCTGTGCCATGTATGCTTTCCTTCAACAACCGTTTGAGGGGGTATATACTGCTGTGTGAGGGGGTACATACTGATGTTTAGGATGTGTGGAAAAGTTTCAAGGCTGCGGCCAATTGACAATATGGAGTGAAGTTTGAAAAAGCAGGTGGGGTCGTTTGAATATTTCATCTAGGAATAATGGAATAGCATAGCTGTTCTATTTTTTATTTTTTTCGGAAATGGCTCCATGATTAAGAGCGACAGTATGGGGCATCCATATTGCACTGCTATGATTGAAACTTCAGGTCTCCTGCATGGCGGCGACAGATGGGCCGAGTTCCATTATGTATCTGGTGAAACACCCGAAAATTCTGCCTGACACAGCTCGTTTGATAAGGGGACCATGTATGGAGGCAGTAAAGTAGTAGTAAATTAAAGGTGCTGCAGTTAAAACTATGTTAGTTGGATCTTGGGATGGAGCTGGCGGTCCGCTGCCAGGCAAGCTTTCGCCTGTCCAAGCCCCTGCCTCTCGGCTCCTCCCCACCCAAAATGGGCCTGGGGCCAGAAGTGTTTACTTAGAAAAAATTATAATTTTCAAAGCAGGTGGGGGCTACAAACAGCACTTCTAAGAACCTTTTGTATAAGACGGGTGAGGGGAATGTAAACAGATGCGCAAGTAGTGCTGAAATAATATCGGTCGAAGATAAAAGTTTGGCGGTATATTTTGTGGATAACAAAGCAGGGTGGTTAACAAGTTTGATGTGGAATCCATGAAAACAACCCAAAATTCTGCCTGACACAGCTCGTTTGCTAAGGGGACGATGTATGGAGGCAGCTATATGGACGACTTTTGGAGGCAGCTTTGGAGATGATATGTGGAGGTAGCAATGGAGACAACGTGTGGAGGCAGCTGTAAAGACGACGTGTGGAGGCTGCTATGGAGACAATTAAATTTGGATAGTGCCTGTATGTGGCAGTCCAAAAAAGTTTTCAAACCAGAGGAGCAGGTAGGTGGCCCTCCAGAAAAATTAAATAGATTGAGTGTCTGTATGTGTCAGTCCAAAAAAGTTTTCAAACCAGAGGAGCAGGTAGGTGGCCCTCCAGAAAAATTAAATACATACAGTACTGTAGCTAGACCCTGGCAAAAAATAGCCAGTTTCCTCTGCTTTTGTGTACAAAGAGGAGGAGAAGGAGGACAATGAGGAGGAGGAGGAGTGCATACATTATTCAGGTTGAGCTTCTTTCACCTGGTGGAGAATGGAAATCCTGAGAAATCCAGGCTTTATTCATCTTGATAAGCGTCAGCCTGTCAGCGCTGTCAGTCGACAGGCGTGTACGCTTATCGGTGATGATGCCCCCAGCTGCACTGAAAACCCGCTCAGACAACACGCTAGCGGCAGGGCAGGCAAGAACCTCCAAGGCGTACAGCGCCAGTTCGGGCCACATGTCCAGCTTTGAAACTCAGTAGTTGTAGGGAGCTGTGTGATCATTTAGGACGATGGTATGGTCATCTACGTACTCCCTCACCATCTTTCTGTAAAGATCAGCCCTACTCTGCCAAGACTGGGGACAGGTGACAGTGTCTTGCTGGGGTGACATAAAACTGGCAAAGGCCTTGTAAAGCGTACCCCTGCCAGTGCTGGACAAGCTGCCTGCTCGCCTACTCTCCCTCACTACTTGTCCCGCAGAAGTACGCCCTCTGCCGCTAGCGCTGTCAGAAGGGAAATGCTGTTTCAGCTTGTGCACTAGGGCCTGCTGGTATTCATGCATTCTCACACTTCTTTCCTCTCCAGGGATGAGAGTGGAAAGATTTTGCTTGTACCGTGGGTCCAGGAGAGTGAATACCCAGTAATTGGTGCTGGAATAAATTCTTTGAACGCGAGGGTCACGGGATAGGCAGCCTAGCATGAAATCTGCCATATGCGCCAGAGTCCCAACGCGCAAGAATTCACTCCCCTCACTGGCCTGACTGTCCATTTCCTCCTCCTCCAACTCCTCTTCTTCTGCCCATACACGCTGAACAGTGAAGGACTAAGCAATGCTCCCCTCTTCTGTCTCGCCAACATTCTCCTCCTCTTCCTCCTCATCCTCCTCCGATACGCTTTGGCTATCAACAAGGGAATCTTCTTCCCCCATCTCTTGTGACAATTCCAAAGCTTCCGACTTCATGCTGACCAGAGAGTTTTATACCAGGCCAAGCAGCGGGATGGTGAGGCTGATGATGGCAGCATCGCCACTGACCATCTGTGTTGACTCCTCAAAGTTACTCAGCACCTGACAGATATCAGACATCCACGTCCACTCCTCACTGTAGACTTGAGGAATCTGACTGACCTGACTACCATTTCTGGTGGAAGTTGACATCTGGCAGTCTACAATCGCTCTGCGCTGCTGGTAAACTCTGGATAACATGGTTAATGTTGAATTCCACCTCGTGGGCACAACGCACAACAGTCGGTGAGCGGGCAGTTGGAGGCGGCGCTGCGCTGCCCTGAGAGTGGCAGCATCTGTGCTGGACTTCCTGAAATGCGCACAGATGCGGCGCACCTTCGTGAGCAAATCAGACAGATTGGGGTATGTCTTGAGGAACCGCTGAACTATGAGATTTAACACATTGCAGAGCCACCACCAGGTCACGGCCGTTGTCACACACAACCATGCCTGGCTTCAGGTTCAGTGGTGCCAGCCACAGATCAGTCTGCGCCGTGATGCCCTGTAATAGCTTTGGGCGATGTGCCTTTTATCGCCTATGCTCAGCAGTTTGAGCACCGCCTGCTGTCGCTTAGCGACTGCACTGATGCTGTGCCTAGATCTACCGACTGATGGCGCCATTCCCACAGATGGTAATTCGGAAGAGTTGGTGGAAGAGGGGTGGGAGGTATAGGAGGCATAGTAGGCCTGAGAGACCTGGACCGAGGTAGGCCCCGCAATCCTCGGCGTCGGCAGTATATGAGCAGCCCCAGAGTCAGTCTCGGTCCCAGCCTCCACCAAGTTAACCCAATGTGCCGTCAGCGATATATAGTGGCCATGCCCGGCAGCACTCATCCACGTGTCCATGGTCAGGTGGACCTTGTCAGAAAGGGCGTTGGTCAGGGCACGGATGATGTTGTCTGACACGTGCTTGTGCAGGGCTGTGACGGCACATCGGGAAAAGTAGTGGCGGCTGGGGACCGAATACTGAGGGGCGGCCGCTGCCATGAGGTTGCGGAAGGCCTCGGTCTCTACCAGCCTATAGGGCAGCATCTCCAGGCTGAGTAATTTGGAGATGTGGACGTTGAGGGCTTGGGCATGTGGGTGGAACTGTATTTCCTCTTGCGCTCCAGCGTCTGGGGTGCGCATGGAGACTTTGGTGGATGCTGTGGAGGCGAAGGTGTGGTTTTCGCACAGGAGGTGTTTGGGCCGGGGTCCTGGGCAGAGGCAGCAGATGACACAGGGGAAAAAGCAGTGGTGTGCACGGCCGGAGGTGAACGGCCTTGGTGCCATTGAGCGGGGTGTTTAGCAGTCATATGCGTGCGCATACTGGTGGTGGTTAAGCTAGCAGTAGTGGAACCCCTGCTGATCCTGGAGTGGCACAGGTTGCACACCACAGTCCGTCGGTCATCCGGTGTTTCTTTAAAGAACCTCCAGACTTCCGAAAATCTAGCCCTCGCCACGGGAGCTTCACTACGTGAAACATTTGGCGCTGATGCACCAGCTCTGGCCCTGCCTCTCCGTCTGGCCCCACCACTGCCTCTTCCAACCTGTTCTCGTTGAGGATTCTCCTCCGTCTCAGAAGCACTGTCTTCACCTGGCCTATCAACCCAGCTTGGGTCTGTCACCTCATCATCCTCCGATCCCTCAGTCTGCTCCCCCCTCGGACTTCCTGCCCTGACAACAGGGCAGACTGGGGGGAAGGAGGCTGAGGTGGAGGAACTGGAGGAGTTCTGATTTCGGTGACATGGGTGGACTGCGTGGAAGACTGACTGGTGGACAAATGGCTGGAAGCATTGTCCGCAATCCACGACATCACCTGTTCGCAGTGTTCTGGCCTCAACAGTGCTCTACCACGAGTCCCAGTAACCTGAGACATGAAGCTAGAGAGTTTAGCTCTGCGGCGTTCCCCTGCTCCCTCATCAGCAGGTAGTGTCTCACCCCGCCCAGGACCACGGCCTCTAACCCCTGCAGTAGTTGGACGCCCACGCCCTCTACCCTAAGCCCTCGGGTTCAACATTTTGCAAATAAGTGTCTTTTATAGACAAAACAAAAATATAAACTGTAAAAAAAAATTTATATTTTTTTTTTAGTTTTTTATTAATTTATTTTTATTTTTTTTTTATAGAAAAAAACGTGCAAAAGAAATCAGACAGCACAGTAACCTCAGAAGATAATTGCTATGTCTAGTTCAACCAACACTGACAGCACACATTTTGTGCTGTGTGACTTTCACTTTGGCGACAAAAAAAAAAAAAAAAAAATCGGCACACTGTGCCTGATTCTATCAAACCCCCAATAAATTGTTCCACTTAGCTAGCTGTGTGTCACTAATAGCCAAAATGAACGTGCACAACTTGCGAATCGCAAGTCTCCCTGCAAAAGTATTGCAGTAGCTGCACTACTAGTGCCAGCAAGCCCAGCCACAAGCAAAGAAAAAAAATAAATTTTAGCCCTAACAAGGGCTGTTGGGTTCTTGTACACTCACTCCTGCTTAACAGTAAACTAATATAACACCCTAACACTATCCCTGCAGCAGCATCAGCTCTGTCCCTGACAACATCCACACAGAGAATGATGCGAGCACCGCGGGCAGGGGCTAGTATATTCCAGGGTCACCTGATTAGGCCAGCCAACCACTGCTATCGACATGTAAGTGTTTATAATGGCAAGTAAAGAAAGCGAAAAGGAGATAGTCTCTACTCATAAAAAAATACACATATTGGAACAACAAAACAAAGCCTCTCCCTCCCCTAATCTAACACAATCCAGTTAGAGAGAGATAAACTAAGAAATCTTATGTTGCTAAAACATGCTAACAGTCATAGAATAATGAAAAGTAGATACTATTCCCAGGGCCAAAAAACAGGGTCTCTACTAGCCCGCAGCCTCAAGCAAAAAACACAGAAATGTAAAATCCCTTTCATCAATCACCCCACCACTGGGGAAAAAATTCTCTCTCCCAGGCGCATTATTGAAGCCTTTAAATCTTATTACGAAAGTCTTTACAACCTTTAAGAAGACCCCTCAATAATACAACCCACTCAAGACATGATAGATACCTTCCTCCATAGAGTTAACCTCCCTAAGATCTCTCGGGATCAACTTGAGTTGCTCAACTGCCCCATCTCTCTCGAAGAAATCAGGAATACTGTCAAAGCGATTCCCTCAGGCAAAGCACCCGGACAAGATGGCCTTCCCTCAGATTATTATAAAAAATTTATAGACAAAAATTATCCCCCATATGAAATCTTCCTTTGACCTAGCTTTCTCCTTGGTCGTTTGTCTTCTCGGCTCTCACTAAATTTGGCCTGATAGGTCCCATCCAGACAGCTATCAAATCTCTTTACTCACTCCCCACGGCCCGGGTTTACACGAACGGATTACTCTCTAAATTTGCTTTAAAGAATGGCACAAGGCAGGGGTGCCCTCTATCCGCTATTTTCTTTATTCTCTCCATAGAGCCTTTGGCTGAGCTTTTAAGAACAGACTCTGGTTTCTCAGGTGTGAAGGTGGGCCCTATAGAACACAAAATTGTGCTTTTTGTGGATGACATCATCATGATCTCCACAAAACCCTACTAAAACCCTCTCCCCTCAATATTCAACATTATACAAGACTACGGTGCAGTGTCCTATTATAAAATGAACACATCCAAATCCCAAATCCTCCCCATAGCCATACCACAAGATCAGATTCAGTATCTTAAACATCGCTTCCCCCTGTACTGGCAAACTATTTAGGGATCCAATTAACCTCCCCTACATCTAAACTTTATGACACAAACTTCCTACCACTTCTAGCCGAAATAGACAAAGATCTTTCCAATTTCTCCAAAGCCATACCATCCTGGTTTGGCAGAGCGGCGGCATATAAGATGTGCATTCTCCCCAAGTATCTATATTTATTTAGAACTATTCCAATACAACTTCCTAAGTCCTACTTCTCGGCTGCGAATGCT
Organism: Engystomops pustulosus; assembly: GCF_040894005.1. NCBI lineage: Eukaryota > Metazoa > Chordata > Amphibia > Anura > Leptodactylidae > Engystomops > Engystomops pustulosus. Next base: position 293,120,495 of record NC_092411.1, on the reverse strand, counting down.
CAACCTAGGATGGGTTACTGAGTTGCCTTGATCTTGGATTTATTCCGGAAGTGGAGCGGCCTCTAAGACTCGGCCCAAGACGGAAACAGATGGTAAAAGGAGGAGTTAATTGTCTTGATATGTACAAAGGAGTGGGGAGTTATCCATTAGTTATATGCCCCCTGCAGAAGCGGAGGTGACGCGAAACGCGCGTTGGGGAAATTGAACACGGCTGACACCTGGGAGTTTTTTCTGAATGGGTATGTGAAATATGGTTTGTGACACATTATGGACACTGGTTCTGTTTAGACCAATATATGTGAGGCACTGGCATATGTGATATTTGGCACTTATTTCCCTTTCATGATGTTTACATGGACTATGCACTTATGTCCCAATAACATACTCCTTAGATTAATTTCAGCTTAATGGCAATATAGCTAGTTGGAGTCCTAATTGCTTTGTTTTTATGTAAGATACGTATGTGTTTTTTAATGTAATTATATAAATAGAAGTTAACTTTGTCGGACCATAAAAACTCTGTGTGTCTATGGTTTGGATATTCTGTGATGGAGTTGGTTATTTATTTCAAAGGAGCGTCACTATGTGTCACCTAGCCTATACATTTTTTGTCTGTAACAATTGGTTTGATGGTAAGCCATAGAGCGGCACAATGACAAAGAGTGGAGGTGGCGGCAGCAGCAGAAGCCCACAGAGTGGCACATTGACAGAGTGTGTAAGTGGCAGCAACATGGTAAGCCACTGAGTGGCACACTGAAAGATTGGAGGTGGCGGCAGCATGGCAAGCCGCAGAGTGGCACAGTGATACAGTGCGGATTTTGCGGCAGCTGCAGGAGGTCACAGAGTGGCACAATGATAGAGTGCGGACCTTTCGGCAGCAGCAGCACCAGGAGGTCAGAATCGCACAATGACAAATTATTTTGCTGGCAGCAACATGGTAGGCCACAGAGTGGCACAATGACAGAGTGTGGAGGTGGGTGAAAATTTCAGTCTGTTGTAAAGATTGTGGGATGAGATGGAGCAAATGGCAGCAGATGTGTGGCATCAGGTGGATGGCAGCATCAGAATAGTGGCAGGTAGTTAGAATCCAGACTCATTCCTCAAGGTTTGGGGGAGGCTGATCTAATCTGATGCATAAGGTATTGGTGTGTTGAAATCCTGGCCGATCCAAGCCTGATTAATCTTGACAAAGGTCAGTCTCTCCACATTAAGGGTGGACAAACAGGTTCTCCTTGGGGTAACGATGGCCCCCACCGCACTGAACACCCGCTCTCATGCCATGCTACTGGTTTGGTAGAACAGCTTCTCTACTGCAAACTCCGGAAGTTGCAGCCACGCATCAAGTTTGGATGCCAGTAGTACAGGGGATCCTCTACCTGGGGTGGTAAAGTGCTGTTCAAGTAGTCCACCACCTGCTGGTGCAGGGTCTTCTCCATGTCCTGCTGCTGCTGGTGGCGGCTAACCTCCTCACTAGGCGGGTGAAGGAAGCTGCTCATTAAGGACTCCAGACTTAAGCTCCTGCTGATGGAGCTGCTACTGCTCCTACTGGCAGAGAAGAGACATAAACTTTGGACTGTAGCAAAAACTTGGTCTTTGGTCTGAACTGATGGAGTTTAAGCCTGATTGTGGTGCCGGAGTGCCAGTAGGGAAGGGGGAATTTTAAGACCTGTTGTTATCTATAAATTCCCTGCAATACATCTGACCATCAGCACAGAACCTCCATTATGAATGTTCTATAGACACTTAGAATACATAGGGACAATAAACAAATTACTTACCCGGTTATTTTTCCACTTATGTATCGGTGCTTTGCGAAGAAGTGAAAAATTCCTTTTTGGTGATTCTGTGAATTTATACAGGATGGTTTCTACCAATTCAGTTAGGTCTTCACTAGTTGGATATAGCACCCAGGATACTAAATGCCACTCAAAGAGAACTTCACCGCTGGGATCAAAACTAATTTTCTTCCCACTGGGATCCGTGAACTTAACATACTTCATGTACTGCCGCAGCTGTAACACATAAAAATCATCACTCAGTATTATTACTACTATTATCATACACTGAGGATTCTCATTACTAAATAAATTTAAAGATGGCGCGGCGTCCTGGACTGCACCTAAAATTTCGAGGCTGGGAAATTTCAGGAATTCCATGTACAACCCTATGGTGACGTGAGCGCGAGACAGCAGGAAATTCTCCAATCAAGAGACTACATGATCCAGGATGTCTGATAGGTTATGCTTTGTTCACTCCTACTTCTCTACTTTGTTCACTCCTACTTTTCTACTTTTTTTCCACTTTTCTATAAAGACTGGTAAAACAAATAAACCTTACACATTGCAGAATTACCAAGGGCGGGAGCATGAGCAAGACTTTAGCTATCAGTTATCTCAGAGTCATTCCTTGAGGTGTGCACACATGCTTCACTAATTTGGACCACACAACTGACACGCACTGAGGAGATTAGAAACCTTCACCCCATCAGTTGGCAACCGAACAGGAACCCCTGAGAAGCGGGACCAGGACCAGCCTTGGGATCGCCGCTCCCCGATCGGGACTGAACAACCTATGCTCAAAGTAAGTTTCAGGTTGCATATGTTAACCTGTTGCTTGCCTGTGACTCGAGGAGTGGTAATGTGGTTGTAGGTAGCCGGGATTGGAGGGTAAAATGTATATACATATAGATACCTGGTGTCCCACGCCAGGGTCTGAATTGTTATACAGCTCTGTGTGAGATTGGAGGAAGTGCTTCAGTTGTTGTGTGAGCATGCTCGCTGAGCCATAACAGAAGGGGAGGGGGAGGACGTTTGAAGGTCAGACAAGATACTGAAAGGAGCAAAGCAAAACCACAGTGAAGAGGAGACACAAGCCACCAGGGAAAATAGGACGGGTGCCTGGGATTTAGATACAGTTCACCAGAATAGTGGATAAATAAGCCGGGTGTCTGGGATTTTGATAGAAATTAGGTAAAGGGTGAGATCGTGAAGGGGGACCTTTTGATAAGACTCTGTAAATGACACGTGGTTAGCTAGGTCTCTGTAACTGCTGATCGGTGAGTTTGAAGGTCAGCCCTTAGTTCGGTGAGCAGCTGCACCGGTAAGGGTCTCGGATAAATTATGCTGCAGTTTCAGAAGAGAAAGAACGTCCTCCCAGAGGGAGCCACTGGCGCGCTAGCGATGATTCAGGGCAGGGAAGGGAAGAAGCATGTCTTAGAAGAAATAAGTTTCTGGGCTTGCCTTCAGGTGGTAGACTACAGCCCAAAGTTTGGAAAGAGAGCGACCTAGAGGGTCATTCTTAGGGCAGAGTGATAGGAATCCTTCAGAGTGCCCAATGAAGAAAGAGACAGGCGATAAGGGACATTTAAAATTTTTTAATGTGGAAAGAATTTGAGAAAAACAAAAGAGATTTTATTACATTTTCCTCCCTGGAAAAAGGAAAAAAAAGATGGCATCTAGGATCCAGACCAGCACCCTCTTAAACTCCACCCCTGTACCTGGTGGTTAGAGAAGATGACACGCCCTACCATCCTTCAGTGGCGGCCATCTTAGAACTGTTTATTATCTGTTTAACCATTACGGGACTCATCCTCTTTTGGCCTTAAGGACGCTGCCCCATTTTTCAAATCTGCCCTGTGTCACTATAAGTGGTTATAGCTTTGGAACGCTATGAGATATCCAGGGGATTTTGAGATTGTTTTCTCGTGACACCTTCTACTTCAAACTGGTTTAAACATTTGGATGAAATCTTTTGTGTTTAGTTATGAAAAAAGCTAAATTTGGCAAAAATTTGGGAAAATTCTTTATTTTCAACGTTCTAAATTCTCTACTTTTGATGCAGATATAGCACCCAAATAAATTCATAACTTACATTTTCCAAATGTCTGCTTGATGTTGTATGGTTTTTTAAGATTCCACATATTTTACTAGAATGTTATGAGGCTCAGAATTTAGGTATCATTTTTCAAATTTTTTTTAAAATCACCAAAACCCGTATTTAGATGGACCTGCTCAACTTCTAATTGACACTGAGAGGCGTAAATAATAGCGAGACTCGTAAATTACCCCATTATGGAAACTACACCCCTCAACGTATGAAAAAACACTTTTAAGAAGTCTGTTAACCCTTTAAGTGTTTTATGGGGGTTAAAACAAAATGGAGGTGCAAATTGTAATATTTTTTCACAATACACTCGTTTTGGGTGGAAAATTAAAGATTTGCAATGGATCAAATGAAAATGGCTCCACAAAGTTTGATACCCAATATCTCCCAAGTACACTGATACCCTATATGGGGTGGTATCCTGATGTATGGGCACGCGACCGGGCATAGAATGAAAGGAGGCGCCATCCAGAGCAGATTTGCATTGTCAAATGTGGACCTATAGGGGCTTATTTCTTTTGCCACATGAGATGTACTTTTCTGGTGCGTAATTTTGGGGCATCTATAGCCAATTGGTGAGATTTTATTAACTCTTTGTGGAGTAAATGAAAATCATCATTTTTTTTGGAAGTTTTTTTTGTGGTTTTTTTTTAGCCGTTAACCATACCATAAAAATAGTATATGATTTTTGTTCTATGGGTCGCCATGATTATGAAAATACCTCATTTATATATATTTTTTATTATTTTTCCCATTTTTACTGAATAAAAAGTAACTTGACAAAAATGTCGTTAATTTTAGCATCACAGTCTTATATGCATAACTTTTTTATTTTTTGCCTTACAAATCTGTTTAAGGGCTTATTTTTTGCGAGAAGGATTGTTCTTTTTTCTCATTCAAGGCTTAATTGATTAAATTGAGAAACATACAAAGTAATATGAATTTATGCATTATTTGCCTTTAGGGCATGCATAGTTAACAAGCCAACATTCCAGTTAGAGATACAAAGAGGAAACATTTATAACAAGAATGAGCGATAAGAACTGACCTTCACCATTGTGTTATCTTTGTTACATAAGGTTATACATTGCAGTGATGTTTGGGCAAGCCTTGTTGCCGATACACATAGCAGATATAGAAAGAAAAGATGGGAGATAGAGGGGGGGGGGGGAACGAAAGATTAGGTAGATGGGGGTTAGGGGAGGATGGGGGGAGGACGAGGGGGAGGGGGATAGAAGGGGCACATGATGGTACCAAAGATGTGCACAGGGCGTTGTAGTTTTCCCCGGATGCACCACCTCCACAGAAACCTTACTCTTGTAATGTGCGGTAGGACTGGGAGCTCAAGAACTGCTGCCAGTGAAACCACGTCTTAGAAAATCGCATGCGGTCCTTTGGAGACTGAGCGATGAGTTCCTACATTCTGTGCGTTAGGACTACTTCCCCGAACCATTCACTCAATGTGGGGGGGCAAGTCAGATTTCCATTTCAGTGGAATAATTGTCTTGGCTGCCTGCAAGAGGTGTTTGGCCAGCGATTTCTTATATGTTGAAACGGATATGTCAAACATGAATAGTAGACCTGCTTCAGGGGTGTTGGGTATTTTAAGACCTGTGATCTCTTCAATGACCTGAAGTACATTGGGCCAAAAGCTTTGTAGGCGAGGGCACCGCCACTAGATGTGAGACATTGTACCTCCTGTCGATCCACAACGCCAGCACTTGTCAGGGACAATTTGTGTAGAAGTGAGGGTACTCTGTACCATCTCGCCAAAATTTAATAACTAGTTTCTTGGTGTTTAGAGGCTATGACTGCTTTCTGAGCCAGAGAGAAACACTGTGACCATTGTCCTTCGGAAAATGTCTGACCCAGTTCATTTTCCCAGGCTTTGCAAAATGACGGTGTAGGCGTGCGGCTGGGAGAAGTTAGCAGTTTGTACATCTCTGAGAGGGCATGGGGCGTGTGAGTACGCGCCAAACAAAATTGTTCGAAATGTGTCAGGGTGCATGAAAGTTGGGAGTGAGATTTAATGGAGGCATGAAAGTGTTGGAGTTGGGTATATTGGAAGTGGTGAGTGGCTGTTGGTGTGGTGCCTGATAGAAGCACTGAGAGCGGCTGCAGAGTGGTTCCTGCCAGGACGTGTGCAAAGCGAAGAGGTTTATGTTGTGTGCCCGATAGGAATTCGCCCTTGTGGAGGCCAGGTCGGAATAGGGGGTTGTCCGTGATAGGTGTGAGGGGCCCCTGCTTGTCCACTAAGGAGTACCGGGGGCTTAAACCTTTCAGGATTCGCAGTGTATGTTCAGTGGAGAATGAGAGAGGGGTAGGGTCTCTAGCGGTTAGGGGACCACGTCCAGGGGAGGGTGGAAAGTGCTCTTGGGCATATACTCTGCGCCAGTGAAACCCATGTTTTGGTGTGCCTATGATGAAAGAGGTCAAGCACTCTAGCGTGTGCTGCCGCTGAATAGTAGAGTCGACAGTCCGGCAGACCCACACCTCCTCTTTTGGTAGTATCAGTATGTCTCTCTTCACTTTGGGGCGACCCGGGGACCAGACGAACTTGGAGAAGCACTTTCTAGTTCTATCCCAAAAGGAAGCAGGAATGGCAATGGGGATGGTTTGCAGGAGGTATAGTAGTCGAGGCAGGAGGGTCATTTTAAGGATATTTAGCCTGCCAAACCAAGAGAAGTCTTTTTTCCGCCATTTGTCTAGGTCTGAGATGAAGTTGGCCAGTATGGGAGAGAAATTGTTATTAAACAGTTTGGATAGGTCACTGGAGATCTTAACACCCAGGTAGGTAATGCCCCCAGGGGGCCAAGTAAAAGGGAGGGTTGTCTTGAGGGTTTCTACTTCAGAGGGGGCGAGAGACACATTTAGGGCTTCTGATTTTGTCATGTTAACTTTAAAATTGGACCACTTCCCGAACACTGATAGGGTGGACATCTGGGCAGGATTGGTGATATAAACCAGGAGGTCATCTGCGAAAGCCGAACATTTATATTCGACCCCAGCAATGGAAATACGCTGGATGTTAGGGTTGTTGCGTATGGCTCCTAATAAGTGTTCCATCACCAGAACGTATAGGAGCGGGGAGAGGGGACATCCCTGGCGGGTTCCATTGTTGATGGAGAAGGGGGCAGATAGGGTTCCATTGATTTTCAATCTGGCTGATGGGTTGTTATATAGAGATAATATTTTGGCAGTGAAGACGGGACCTATTCCTATGTTATGTAAGGTTTCTCTTAGCGAAGACCATGAAATTCTATCAAAGGCCTTTTCGCCGTCCAGGGATAATATCATCATAGGGATTTTATGGGACTGGGCGTATTGCATGATGTCGAGGGTTTTTATGGTGTTGTCTCGGGCTTCTCGGCTAGGCACGAACCCTACTTGATCTTTATGAATAAGATCTGGCAAAAGGGGGCTTAAACGGTTGGCTATAAGTTTGGCATAGATCTTAAGATCGCCATTAAGGAGCGAGATTGGTCTATAGCTACTGCAGGATTGAGGGTCTTTGCCTGGCTTGGGAATGACCACGACGTGTGCGGATGTCGCCTGGGGGGGAAGGGGGAGTCTGGCGAAACAGTGTTGAATGCTTTCAATAGAATAGGGCTCAATTTGGACAGGAAATGTTTATAGAATTTCCCTGTGTAGCTGTCAGGGCCGGGGCTCTTACCTCCAGGGAGGGCTTTGACAACCGCTTCTAGTTCTGCTTGTGAGAAGGGTTCTTCTAAGGCAGAAATGGTTCCTACTGAGGGGAGAGTGAATGGGGGAGGGGGGAGTTCGTCTCTCCTGTGGGATGGGGGGGTGTCTGGGAGGTTATATAAGTCAGTATAGAAGGAGTGGAAAGCCTCACAAATGTCTGGGGTGGAGTGTGCTATCTTGTTCGTGTAGGTGTCGCTGAGGCGCGTTTGTGCTGTGTTTCAAGGGAGGAGACCTTTTGTAGGGCTAATTGCAGTTTGTGAGCCTTTTCCTTTTTCAGGCGGGTCCCATGTCTAACAAATACGCCCCTTATCAGCCATTTGAGGGTGTCCCATTTGGTTAGAAGGGGGTCATGTCTTGGTCTCTTTCCTGAATGTAGTTAGTGATTGTTTGTCACACTTCAGCCGTGCAGAGGGGATCTAGCAGGAGTGATTCGTTTAGTCTCCACGACCATTCGCGTTTGGTCAAGAAGGGTAATCTAAAAGAGGAGTAAACTGGGGCATGGTCAGAGAGAAGTATATTGCCAATGGAGGTGGAGACCAACCAGGGAAGAGTGTTGTGTTGGGTCAGGATGTGATCCTGTCTGCTATAGACACCATGTGGAGACGAATAGAAGCTAAAATCCCTGTCCGAGGGATGTTGTATCCTCCAGATATCACACAATTGTAATTGTCTGAAGGCCCGTTTTACTTTTTTCAAGGGTAGGATCCAAAGTCAGATTTAGGTCACCACATAGTATAGCAGAACCCCGTATCAATGGAAGTACATCGTCAAGCAGTTTAAGTAAGTAGGCCACCTGGCCTTGATTGGGTACATAGACATTGAGAATGGTGAAGATGTGGCCACTAATGTCGATAGTGAGCAAGAAATATCTGGCGTTGGGGTCCATGGTACAATCAATTATTGTGTGGGGTAGGGATTTATGTATGGCTATGGCTACTCCACAGGAGCGTGACTGGGGATTGTTAGCAAAGTGCCAGGAGGTATAGTGTTTATGTCTCATTAAAGGGGAGTGGCCCACTTTAAAATGTGTCTCTTGCAGGCATAAAATTTGTACTTTGTTTCTGTGGAAGTGGTGCAGTACCTGGGCTCTCTTGGAAGGAGCGTTGAGTCCTTGGGCATTGAAGGAGGCGATCTTGAGGTCAGCCATCGTCAGGGTGGATGATCACTTTATTGAGTTTCCGCACCTCTAGGTACTAAGGGAGAGAGGAGTTAGAAGTGGAGACAAGTATGATACTCTCGGAGGGTTTTGGGAAGGGGATGGGGTTGGGTTGGTGGGGAAAAAGGAAAGGATAAGTAGCGGAAGGAGAGGGAAGGAAAACAAGACAGAAGCAGCGCCTAAGAGGAAAGGTGAAGGGGCTGCAGCAGCAACTAATAACAAGTGTTATAGAGGGTGTTGGGCTGACAACCAGTGTCGACCGATATCCTCCAACTAATGGGGTGTGAGATTCCAGCCAGGTGAGCCACGAGTGGTCCCCCTAGGGTGGAATGGCAAGACTATCAGGCAAAACAGGAACATATTGATACAAGTTATAGTGGGCAAATCATTATACATTACAGCAAAGAGGGCATAGATTCATGGGGGGAAACGGCAATTAGGTTGTGGTAACAGCATTCAGATAGTATCCAGGGACCGATATTATGGCGGTTCAGGTCTAGAAATCGGCGTTGAGATGCAGAGTCCTGGCCGTTGGTGCGATGAGGCCGCTTCCTGGGGCTCCTCTTCGGGAGGCCTAGTGGTGTTAGGTTGGCGGAGAGTGGGTTGATGCCTCCTTTTGATGGTATGGAGACAGAGGGCCAAGTGGATAGATAAACTGTAGGTAGGTTCAGATCGCGTAGGAAGGATGACAAGTCGTCAGCTGAGCGAAGGGAGTTTTCTTTGCCGCCTTGGCGGACATGTAGAGCAAAGGGAAAACCCCATCTATAGGGTATGTCACGTTCACGTAACAGATCTAGCAAGGGTCGAAGGGCAGCTCGTTGCGCCAGTGTATAACGAGACAAGTCCGGTAGGATTTTAATGACAGTACCTTGGTATGTTATCTGTTTTTGAGAGCGGATTTTGAATAGAAGCTGCTCCTTCAGTGCGTAGAAGTGTATCCGACAGATGACATCTCTAGGTGTTTGAGAGTTCGGATCAGGGGGTCTCAGAGCGCAATGTGCTCTGTCAATTTCAATATATGTGTCAGGTGGGCGCCCTAGAATGCCATTGAAGATGGTGGTTATTGTCGAGAGCAGGGTAGCTTGTGAGACAATTTCTGGAAGGCCTTTAATACGTAAGTTATTGCGCCTACTTCTGTTTTCAATATCGTCTATATGTTGCTGTATGGCAAATAGCTGGGCCTGTTGTCGTTGAACTGTATCTTGTAAGGTCTCAATAGATGCTTCTGTGGAGGATTTGGCCTGGTCCAGAACATCGATTCTGCTGGAGAGCGTTGAGATCTCAGAATGCAGTTTGGCAAATTCCTGCTTGCAGTCGGCAGTTATCTGCGCTGTGAAGTTGGACATGTCAGCCTTAGTAGGCAGGGAGGAGAACAAGATGTGAAGGTCTGACAAGGTGGGCATTCTCTCCTCAGTGAGGGAAAATTGTGTGGAGATGGGATCTTGCATCATTGCCATAGGAGGAGTGAATGTTCCTAATTGCGGGCTAGTTACAGGCCCTGTATGAGCAGGAATGGGCACCATCTCAAGATGTGGTATGGTTTGCAGGGGGGAGGTTAAGGGGACTCCAACCCTGTACTCACAAGAAGCCTTCCGCGCTGCAGGGGCTCGAGGGCCCTGGATCTCCTGTCCCGGTTTTGTGCTGGGTTTCCACGGAGGTATCAAGCAGGCTCCTGGTGTGTGCTATGCCCTGGTCCGGAGCTAGCTCTCTTCCCTTTGGACCCTTGCTGTTTTCCTCCCGCTGGGAGTCGGTGCCTGGTTTGTTGGTGGCAGGTTCCGCCTCTATGACAGGGCCAGCAAAAAGCTGCGTCTGCGGCACGGACCGCGGTGGTGGCGGGAAGGTGGAGGTCTGATGGACGATCGTGGCTTGCGGCGGGTCTGTAGTCTCGGTGCGCGCCATTTTGATCTCTTCGCCGCGGGCTCCGGCGGCGTGGTGCCTAGGAGAAGCGCAGAGCAGCTCGGGATACTCGGAGCTGCGTATGTGGTAGTTGTCCGAGCGGGCTCAGAGGCTGCGGGCCGCGGTGTTGTCGCTGCGCCTGGTCGCTGCGGGGAGCAAGGCGGACGGTGGCGGCCATCTTGGCTCCTCGTGGTCGGTGCCATAAGGTCCATGTTCTCCGGAGTGGAGGCAAAGAAAATGGCCAATTCCCTTCTTGGTCGTGGTGATCGTTTGGGGGGTCTTAGTTAGCCCTTTTCTGGTGGGTTTCCCCGGATGCCTGGTGGCTATAGATGGAGAGGGGTACACAGCGGAGCTCGGGTTCAGTGCGTCCTCACTCTTCCATGGCTGGCCATGCCCCTCAGGATTGTACTTTTTAGTGGTCTTATTTTAGAGTGCATAACATTTTTTAAATCACTTTTTAGAGAATTTTTTGTAGGGTATTAATTAAAAATTATTTTTTTTTTGGAGCGTTTTTTTTTTTTTTTTACGGGGTTCACTTTGCGGAAGTAATGACGATTCTGTTTTATTATGCAGACAGATACGGAAGGAATGGCAAGGTATCAAGTGTGCTTAGGGGGCAGGGGGGTTAAGAGAGTCCTCATTGCCCTGTAAGAATGTTTTGCACAGTCTGGATTCAAAGAATGAGGACTAGAGTTCCCAGAGTGTCTTGTGGGCAGTATGTTTCCTACGGTCATATGCGCTAAGTTCTTCTAATCTAGCAAGCTGAGAAGTTTTGTTGATCCATTGTCTTATGGATGGAGGTCTAGATTGTTTCCAATTGAGCGGGAAAATAAATTTGTCCATTAGTAAAAGGAGATAGAAAAGTTTGCCAAGTTGTTTCTTAATTTTCTGTCAAAGGGGCCTATTTTTAGCAATTTTGTAAAATTTGCTTTTATCTGAGAGTACCAGATGAAGTAAGATCTTGGGAATTGATGTTGCAAGTCATTAAAGGGAGGAAAGGATCCTTCCATTAGAATGTTCCACACTGTGCTATCGCCAAATATTGTCAGGGATAGGGAGCCCATTGTGGGAGGAGCATCTTCCAAGTCTAGAAGACGTCCCCCAATTTTTGTTGTGGGGGATGGAATTTCTCCTATTCCAGGGAATTTAGAGGATGTCGCCCAGGTGTTGATCACTGTCCGTATGAGGGGGTTTTTATAAGTCGCTGGGTGGTCTTTGCAAAGTAGTGTTTGGGTTTGCCAAGATTTTGCTCTTCTATATGTACAGGAGTTTTGGAGTTGTAGTGTTTATGCTGGTCCCTGAGCCTGGTTAATTGGACAGCTCTGCAGAATTGTTTGAGATGAGTAAGGCCCAGTTCTCCTTTTAGACATGGGCGTTTCATGATTGAGTTGGCCAATCTGTGGCCCATTTTCGTCCCATATGCATGAGAGGGCAGCTATCCTCAGTGAGTCAAAGAAGTGGTTGGGTATCTTGATAGTGAGGACCTGCATCAGGTAAGTTACTTTCTGGACTAACATCATCTTGTAGAGATTGACTCTGCCCATCCATGAGGTGAAGGGGATTTTCCCATTTATAAGGTTGTCGAGAATGGTATTTAGGAAGAGTTTATATTTAAGGGCAAACCATTCATTAGGGTCTTTTTATATGTTTATCCCCAAATATTTTATATAGGATTTGGCCCAGGAAAAAGATTATTTATCCATCGCTTCCCTAATCAATTTTTTGGGGGCAGGAAATATTTAAGGCCAACGATTTTGCAGAGTGCATTTAAAAATTTGATAGAATTTGATGGAATTGTTGGAAGACGTCCAAAAGTATTTTGAAGGAATCTTGTCGATTAGTGGTTATAATTAATAAGTCATCCGCGAATGTGGCGGCCGTGTGTGTTTTGTTCCTAACCTTAAAGCCCAATATTTATGGGTGTTGCCTGATGTGTTGGATTAAGGTCTCCATTATGAGAACAAATAAGAGGGGGGAGAGTAGGCATCCAGAAGAGTCCTGTTTGAGATGTTGAAAGAAGGTGAAAGAGTCCCATTTATCCATAATTCTGTGGGTGGGTGTGTGTGTGTGGGGGGGGGGGGCGATGTATAATGCCATGATACTACCAATTGCTTTTTGGGGGAGGCCAACCTTTTTTTAAAGTTTATTGCATGTATGTCCAGTCCACCTGGCCGAAGGCCTTCTCGGCATCTGTAGATAAAAATGCTAGTGGAATCTGCCCTCTCCGGGTGAACTGGATCATGTTGAGGATGCGTAGGGTATTATCTTTCCCCTCCCTGCCAGGAACGAAGCCCATTTGCTCCGGGTCGATAAGGGATGGTAGAAGAGTTTTTATCCGGTTGGCTAGTATTTTTGCAAATATCTTCAAATCTTCATTAAGTATGGAGATTGGGCTGTAGTTCCCTCATTGTGTGAGATCTTTACCTTCCTTGGGGAGAATATTGATGTGAGGCTGAAGGGACTGTCTAGGGAAGTTCGTAGAGTCTGATAAGGAACTAAAGTTATCCAGTATATGAGGCAGGAGTAAGTCTTTAAAGGTTTTATAGTATGCCACTGTTGTGAATGGTTTGGCCAGAGCATAGATTGTTGTAAAGTTAGATTAGGTAGTTTGAGTTTGTCAAGGAATTTGGTTCCATTCTGCGATCTGGGGGTTCCGAGCTCATAATCTGGGGGCGATCTGGGGGTTCCAAGCTCATAAAATGTTTTGAATTCCTGAGCAATGGATTTAGTGTCTGTAATGGGAGAATTAGTTGTTGAAGAGATAGTTTGAATAAAAGCCTGGGAGCGCCTTTTCTTTGCTAAAGAGGCCATTAGTTTTGAGCCATTGTTGCTGTGCATAAACACTTTATGTTGGGTGTAGAGATAGGCTTTTGCTGCACATTGATTTGCTGCACATTGATTTGAGTTGTTTGAGTTTTTCCCTAGCTACCATGAGATTGGCAAAGGTCTCTTGAGATAGTGTTGCCCTGTGTTCGTGCTTCACATCTAAAATCTGCTGCAGAATTTTATTTCTCAGTTTTTTTTAAATCAGGTTAATATTTATTGAAAAGTTTTTTTTAACCCCCCCTCCCCCTTTTCTCCCTAACAGGTACAAACATTACATGAATAAAGCACATATAAAGACTGACTCAGCATACTTCTTTACAATATCACATTTGTGATATCCATAGTTACAGTACAGAATGGAAATTTGCAGCCTCCAAACATACAGTATATTGAAACAAAAATACAAAGACCCCCCCCCCCCCTTATACCAATTCCCCACCCGCCGCATGAGTCAGCTTCAACTATAACCAGTTGCTACCTTGTTTCCTGACTTGGGCATTTGCAACATATTATTTCACCAGTGATAATTGATATTCAAGACTTGCTCTTAATCTTAAAAAAGTTGCTGATGGTATTCCAGGAGAGTCCATCCACTTCCCCCATATTTTATCAGAGTTCGGAATACCATTCCACTTAGCATAGGTACAGTATTCCAATTTTATGACTGCATTCATGCGATCTATAAATTCCGTCTTGTCCAGAGTTCTAGGCCTGATCCAATATGTCGCAATAACTTTCCTAACCTGATATAGAGACCTTTGGATTGCAATGTTGTGAGGCCCTGTAATACCATACACTTTGAGTACTCTCAGAAGACATGCCAATGGGGTTTCATCTATGGTCACGTAGTAGGCCGTACGTATGATCTCCAAAACTGCATTCCATAGAGCACCCAGTTCCCTACAACCCCACATCATATGTAGAATATCAGCTGCCTCTGTACCACATCGAGGACATACAGAATTAGGTCTAATACCTACCTGGAACATTAATTGAGGAGATTTACATGCCCTGTGCAATAAAAGTAGTTGGACATTCCTCGAGCTTCACTGGGTGAAAGGAGAGGTATCAACTCTAGCGCCTCCTCCCATTGTTCATCTTCTATGGGGCCGACCTCGCTGTCCCATTTGGCACAACATTTCAGTTGTGTATCCTTTGTGGAATCACTAAGCAGTACTGTGTATGAGTAGGAAATCAATCGTTTTGTTGTGTCTGCCCGTAGTATTCTATTCAGCACCCCTCTAGCCCCCACTTCCATGGATTTTTCCCTTGCCTGTGTGTCAAAGGCATGATTGGTAAAACCATGCATGTGGTAATTGGAATTCTTCCTGTAATTGATTAAACGCTTTACACCTACCCTCTGAACATAGGTGTTGCAATGTTCTCACCCCTTCCGACTCCCATGGGGTAAACTCTTCCAGTCGGAATATTTCTGGTAAGGCTGGATTTCACCACAAGGGAGTATCAGTAGTGAATTTGGGGATTCCCATAATACCTTTAACCTTCTGCCATACTTTGAACATGAGAGATAATGTAGGTTTATTACTCACTTCTCCCCCACCAAAGGATGGCTCCATAGCCTGCACTGGCGTGTTATGTTTTGCCCATGAACAAACCAATTCGCATACTGATCATACCGTCCCCCATTTTGCGTCTTCTGAAAGTGAGTTTCTTGGAGATGATAATGTCAGAACGAACCCTTTTTAGTAGCTGGAAAACATGGGAGCGTTTCAAAAGGGAATTTAATCCCTTGTTGTTCCAAAATGAAACAGTTATGTCTGCCATAGTCAAGGAGGGTGTTAATGGATCGGAGAAGATGGGAAAGGGAATTATTTAAACAGTGGTGAGGAGGTGCGTGATGTCTAGGCTATAGATTCAAGTAGATACCTACTAGCCTGTAAAGTAAAAGGAACCAGCCAGATGGTAACCTGCCATTCCTACTCCCACTGTCTGCCCGGCATTTAAACAGGCCAGGGGATCACAGGAAGTGAGTAAGCCAATGTGTGAATATGAGATCATGTCACTCACGGTTGAGTGAGCGGGGACACTGTTCTCGGTGAAGGGGTCAGTCCATTGTAGTGTTCAACCTTTTCCTGCTTGACTTGGGTCGCACAGTTTGCAGGTCAGGAACATCAGGAAGAACTGGAAGTAGTGCAACATCGGTGATCTGCAGCCAGCATGGGATGTTGCTGGGATCCAAGCTGATGTCATCACAGATTGGAAGGAAGTCTTCAAGTCTCAAGATTATTTTAGTTGAGCCATTGATCTGAAAGGACAGTGCAGATGGGAAGAGCCATTGTTATTGTATTTTCTTATGGCATAGTCCTTCCATCCACGGGATGAAGCCTTCTTTTGTTGATCGTTACTGGGGTTACATCTTGAAATATTGCCAAGTGAGTGCTGTCGAGCTGTAGATCTTGTGTATCTCTGGCTTTACACAGCATAGCATCTCTGTGGAATGAGTTGAGGACTTTACATATAATGTCTCTTGAAGGCTTGTTGTCTTTAGGTTTGGGACGTAGGGCCCTATGAGCTCTTTCTATTACCACTGAGGCAGCCATATCTTGATCCAGTAGGGACTTAGCCAGCGTGAGGACTGTGTTTTGTTGTGTCTTGGTGAACATGTTCGCGTAAACCATTAATCCTAAGGTTGTTGCGGCGGCCCCTGTTGTCTTTATCTTCCACATAATTCAGGAGGCTGTTGATGAGATTGGTGAGATTGGCAAGAGCCCATTACAACTGATGTGGCAGCCCAGAAAGAAAGATGTTCGTGAAGTTCTTGCATTACAGGTTTAAGGGCATTTTCTGTTATTTTTTTCTGCAATATCTGGATGGTGGAATCCATATTATCATCTCTCCCTCCAATTTCAGCTTCTGAGGTTTCGTTAACAAAAGGTTGTATAGGAGGGTACTTGGACATTGACTGTATCCCAGCGGAGGATTTTTTTTGCGGAGGTATATGTAAAGATCAGATTGTGATTTTTTCTGTTTCGGGGTACAAAAAGTATCTTTGCTGGAGCCCTTGGCCATACTGTGGCTTTCTTCTTCCTATTTTTGAAGAAAAGGCGTTATTCTAATCGGTTCTGGTTGGTTGTGTGTATGGTCTGAGTAAGGGCATCTCGCCACCCAAGTCCCCCTCCTTTTAGCAAGCTGCACCGAACTCCATATTAGCTTTTGAAGGTAGTAGTGAAAATTTTTGTAGACACTTGGTGGGCTTGTCTGCCTCTCTGGAATTCAGAGGGATATAGGGGAAATGCTCAGAATAGGAGGTGTGCGGAGGCTGGGACAAGGGGACATGAGCTCAATGACCTGATGGATGTGTATCAGTGGGCTGTGCAGGGGTGACAGGTGGGGGGTCCAGATAGTCTCTTCCGCTGTTAAGGTAGGCTCTTGCAGGACCACTGACCTGTTGTTTGCATATCAGTGGCCTGAACTTCGGTAGTGTTGCAAACTAGGTAGGGAGATAGTCTTATCTTCCCAAGCTGATTGGTGTCCTGGTTTGTCCCTTTTGGGGAGAAAAGGGGATTATTCTCTAAATTGGCCTACTTCGGTGTAGCAGGGCCAGAGATGGGGGCCGGGGTGAGAACAGGCTGCAGCAGAGAATGTGTGGGGCTTTCCCCTTAGTGCCCCTTCACCCACCTGTATGTCTGGAGAGCAGGTGGAGTCTGTCTTGAGGTGGGCTGGTACCAGGCCGGGCTGCTTTTGGGATGGCCTTTAACTTTAGTCCCCAGCTTTTCATGTCTAGTGGCTGGAGATGCTGCTAAATGGCTGGGGGAATCTGGTTCATTGATTTTGTATTATGCTTTACTAAAAGCATTAGTGGAGGGGCAACAAAAAACAAAACTTCAGGAGGGCAAATTTTCAGCAACTAAGGGAAGACCTTCAAGTTATAAACTGGGTGGGGGGGGGGTTGATCTCAGCATGCAGAGAGAGCAGACGCACGCCGTTGGAGCTCCCGCTACCCGGACAACATTTAGTGTCATCCCGGTGCCCGGAACACAAAAGACTGTGGCTATGAGTAAAGGGAGGCAACACAGGACCGCCCTGAAGCCTGCGGTTACCCAGCGAACACCCTCCCCTGTTACCTGTGCTTCCGGACCAAGACTACCACCGGGCCAGGGAACATGTCCGCTGCGCCTGAAAAGATAGCCACCGCCTCTGCCCGTGCCCCTGCTCCTCAGGCCGTGAGGGACCTCCACCTTAGTCCCCAGCCCGCAACAGCGTGAGACGCTCGCAGTAGGCCCGCTACCAACAGGTTGTCGGGGGCGCTGACAGATAAAGCTGCCCGCGGAAAGCCTGATGCCGGCCGCTCATCATGTTTGCTGGTGCTCCTCTGGCAGGCCCAGGGATGGAACAGGGACTCATGTGCCCTCAAACCCCAACTTCCGCGCCAGCCGCGATGGGACTTACACCACCCAGGAGGGGGAACTCACCTCACGAGTCCGGCGGCGCAGGGAAATATGGAGGATGCTGCAGGCCCGAACATGGAAGACCCAGGATTGATTCCCTTCAGTGAGGCGGTGTCCCTCAATACCGACCGCAGGCGGCCCCAGCGGCACCTGGAGGGTACTGCAAGGAGAAACATTATCCACCAAGCGCAGCTACATGCTGCGCCCTCTGCTGGTCAGGAGTTAAAATGCATGGGGACCAGTGATCAAGCTGGGCAGGAATCACCCCACACAGGTCACTCACAGGGATACGCACTGGCCCAAGCTACGGTCCTACCGGTGGATTCGGGATCGGCCGCACAAGGGTACAATGCAGTCCCCTTCACTGGCCCACATGAGAGGTGAGCCTTCCCTCTGTGTGACACTAATGCCCAGCACCCTGGAGCCCCCTCCGACCCCACTGCTGTTCCAATCCCAGGCCAGCCCAATCGGGGGCAGAGCCAACCCAGACATGAGCTACGAGCCGGCTGCAAAGAGTCATGAGCTGACCCTCGGGCCTCAGGCCTTACCGACTGATGATCTTCTCCCCTTCTGCATCCCCAAGTCACTGGTCCTCTTCAGCACAAATGGACCCACGATGCCCAGAGTTCCTGCCCTCCCAAACGTGGGCTTCCCCCTACGAACAGGACTTTGAGCTCCCGGAAGAACCCCCACTGACCAGAGATGACTTACATTAGGCTTTGAGGAATTTACCTACAAGAAGTTTTTACTACTCTATGATCTCCAGGATGGAGAAGATGCAACTCAATGTCTGGATGAGGTACACCGCACCATGGAACAGATGGGCTCAAGGGTAGGCTCTCCAGAAAGACAAACTGCTTCCCATGAAACCAGATTGGAGCAGCTAGAACAGCGAGTCACCGCACAGCAATGATACGTTCATTGACTCTGGATCATGACGAGAGAATCAGGGTCATTGCAACAACGTGAGGGTGAGGGGACTTCCTGAAAATGAAAAGGGTGAGGACCTTGGGTCCAATGTCACCACAATCTTCAAAGAAGTGTTAGGGGACCCAGCGGATACTCCAATTGAACTGGATAGGGTTCACAGAGCCCTAGGCCTGAAACCAACTGATCCGGCTTACCCACGAGATGTAGTATGAAGAATCCATCATTACCGTACCAAGGAGCGACTGATGAGATGCACCGAGAAAAAGGCCAATTGACATGTGGCGGGGTCTCCATACAGATCCTGCCAGATCTTTCAGCCCGCACCCTGCAGATGTAATGTATACTACGCTCCCTGCTGGACATAATTAGAGAATGTGATGCTTTGTACATCTGGGGCTTTCCTTTTCACTTGGTTGTGTGGAGGGGAGGCCGTTAATTGCCTGTCTATGATCCCAGTGATTCGCCGGTCCTCTTTAATCTACTAGGATGTGCCCCGTGTGATGTTCTGGACTGGCTACAGGCTGCAGCTCTGCCACGTACCCGGCGAGGGCACCGAGATCGTCCTGGAATCCCTCGCCCTCCAAGAGAACGCCCAACTAGGAGGGGGGGTCCAGATGACCGTTGATCCATCGCTGAAGACGAGCTAACTGACCAAACACTTCTATCTGGTTTATTGCTTGATATTTTGGACAGTTGCGGTGCATTTCTCCTGCCCCTAACAGGGTCTCTGAAACATCTCCGTTTTTGGTTGTTAGTTATGCTCTAGGATAGTTGACAAGGTTACAAGGTTGCCAAGGGCCTCCTCGCTAGGTTTAGTTGAAAGTTGCCATAGTGTGTTGTTCATATTTCACATTACTATAATAGCAAGTTTTGTGCCAGTCCCAGGTTGGGAGCCAAGTTTCAGAGAGGTACCTAAAAGCTCACAAAGCAGGGTGCCAATTAGAGATGAGCGAGTATACTTGTCCGAGTATACTGCTCGGTCGAGTATTAGCATACTCAGACCGGCTTGTTACTCGGACGAGTATTTCCCCTGCTCGCGATCGAGCATTAAATTAAGTGAAGAACAGTGTTTTTATTGTTTAATAAAATATTACAGATGTTTCCTGATGTTTTGCTTGTAAGAACACATTGAAATAACACTATTCTTCACTTTGCAGGTGTCCGCACGTGTCTCCCGCTAGGTTCGGAGATGTTCGGAACATCTGAAATGTGAAGAATATTGTTCTTTCAATGTGTTCTGCACTTTAAAAACAGTGAATACAGGACCATTTAAGTGCAGAACACATTGAAAGAACAATATTCTTCATACTGCAGATGTTCCGAACATCTCCGAACTTAGCGGGAGACACACGCGCACACCTGCAAAGTGAAGAATAGTGTTATTTCAATGTGTTCTAACAAGGAAAACATCAGGAAACATCTGGAATATGTAATTAAGCACTGTTCTTTTACTGTTCTGTTTTAGCAAAAAAATGCTCGGGTCTCCCATTGACTACAAAGGGGCTCGTTATTCGATACGAGCACTCGAGCATCTGGAAAAGTTTGTCTCGAATAACGAGCACCCGAGCATTTTAGTGCTCGTTGATCTCTAGTGCCAATCCCTGCCTCTGGTCTTCTGCGGCTGAAAAAACCTTCTGAAGGGTGAAATCCACTTTTGCTTCAGTCCCAGTTCTCACTAGGTCTGATACTGAAAAGCCCTTTCATCTGAAAGTAGATGCATCCTCCGTTGGTGCAGGGGCGGTGCTTACTCAAAAAGGGACTTTTTCCTCCGCAGAGAGGAATTAATTTATAGGAGATAGAGAACTTCTGGCCATCAAACTTCCCCTGGAAGAGTGGCAATATCTGCTGGAGGGAGCTCACCATCCGGTCTGCATATATATGCATGTCATAAGAATCTCCTGTATTTCCAGAGAGCCCAAGGTCTCAACTCTAGGCAAGCCCTTTGGTCCATCTTCTTTCCACATTTTTACCTACAGATTCACTTCTGTCCTGCTAAGAAGAATATCAAGGCTGACGCCTTTTCCTGTGCCTCTGATGTCATTGTTGAAGAGCTAGTCCCCCGGCATATTATTTCTCCTGAACAAAACTGGTGGTTGCTGCTCAGGTGGATCTTTGGCAGCTTCCAACCAAGCCCCCCCCCCCCCCCCGCGGCAAGAAATATGTCCAACCTGCACTGCGAAAGAGGATATTTTCTTGGGGACATTGTTTGCGTCTGGCTGGGCACTCTGGAGTGCAATTCTCTGTGGTCCATATCTCCCATAACTACTGGTGGCCTGACTTGGTCAAAGATGTTCGGGACTTTGTAGGTTCCTGCACTTCCTGTGCCCGTAATAAGCCATCTCAGCTTAAGCGGCTGGCCTGCTGCTTCCGTTGCTGATACGAATCGCCCGTGGTCGCATGTGACAATGGACTTTGTCATGGACCTTCCACCTTCCTCTAGCAATACCACCATCTGGGTGGTGACTGACCGGTTTATAAATCTTGTCTTGCCAGTTTGTTCTTTCATCACATCTTCCGGCTTCATGGACTTCCCTAACACATCGTGTGAGACTGAGGGCTTCAGTTTGTGTCTAAGTTCTGGCAATTCTTGTGAAACCAGCTGCAAGTGAATCTGGAAATTTTTTCCGCTTATCACCCCCAGTCGAATGGTCAAGTAGACAGTTATCTCGGTCATTTTGTCTCTTCCCACCCGGATGACTGGTCCAATCTGATCCATGGGCTGAGTTCTCCTATAAGTCCCTGGACCCTGAGTCTGCTGCGGCAGCTCCTTTCTTTGTTGTCTAGGGATGAATTCCATGCCCTCCTCTTCCTCTGTCTGTTCCCTTCAGACAATTTCAATTTGGGAACAAACTCGTCAGTCTCTCCTTTGGGCCTCTGCCCGCACCAAGGTCCAGGCTGATAAAAAACGTAGGTCTTCTCTCCAGGTGACAAGGTGTGGCTATTGTCCAGATATGTCCTGCTTAAAATCCCTAGCTACAAGCTTGTACACACTTTCTGGGTCCTTTCAAGGTGGTGAAGCGCATAAATCCTGCGGCGCATAAACTTTGCCTTCTTCCCACTCTGCACATCCAGAACTCCTTCCATATCTGTAACATACAGAAAGCATACATGTCTCTTTTAGAAATGAGAACATGTGACATGAAGTCAAGTGATGTGGTTGCTGGGAGCTAGGAAAAGAAATGTTGGATGTCTTACTGTACATGTTATAATTAAAGAAGTTTCTGATGGAATTCATCTCTGCCTGCTGCTATCACATGGAGACATTACAACTGGCGACGAGGATGGGATGGGCGTCCTGCTGCAGTGAGTACTGACTGCATTCTACACGTGCTCAATGCCAAGATGTGTGAGATAAACACCTAGAGACACAGATAGAAGATCTGCCTCTCTGACACCACAGCACAGCTACCTCCTGCACTACTCTACTGAGCAGAGCTAAGATGGCAGATGGCCATCAGCTACATGTGTTCCCCAAATTTGATACAACTGATACCAACAACCTAGCTCACAACTGGAGAAAATGGATAAGCAGATTTGAGAACTTTCTGGAAGCCATAGACATCAAAGATGATAAAAGGAAAAGAGCTTTACTGTTGCACCATGCAGGCTCAGAAGTGTATGACATATACTATATATACTTTATATACTGCACTATATACTATATATATATTATATATACTGCACACTGCCTGCTGCAGACACTGACACCTACAGCAGCTGCTGCAGAGCTCTGACATATTACTTCAACCCTAAACAAAACATCAGATATGAGAGATACAAGTTTAGGATTGCCAAGCAGCTTCCAGAAGAATCCATGGATGCCTATGTGACACGGTTAAGGGAATTAGCACAAGGCTGTGCTTTTGCTGATAATGATGATGACATTTTAACACAAGTAATTGTTTCTTGCACATCTTCTACAATAAGACGCAAAGCGCTGCAGCAAGACTACTCTCTACATGATTTTCTCAAAATGGCCCGTGCCATAGAAATAGCAGATCATCAGGCCACTACAATGGAAAAAGGCGACGTCTCCCAGATACATCACATAAAATGTAAAGCTACAGCAGACAACAGAACTCCGAAACAAAAGAAATGTTACCGATGTGGAAAAGACTTTCCTCACATAAATAAATGTCCAGCGTTAGGGCAAACAAGCAGCAAATGTGGTAAAGAGAACCATTGTGCATCAGTATGCAAATCAGCACTTCCCAAGCCCCCTCCAAATCCAGCAAAACAGGCCAATGTACAAGTATTACACCAGGATGAAGAGGAGACATCCGCCACAACCAATGACTATGGGGCAGATTTACTTACCTGGTCCGTTCGCGATCCAGCTGCGCGTTCTCTGTGGTGGATTCGGGTCCGGACGGGATTCATTAAGGTAGTTCCTGCTGCGCTGAAGTTCCCAGAGGCGCGCTGAAATGCCCCGAAATTCAACGGCCAATAACTAGTGAAGGTAAGCGCAATTTTCGCTACACATTTTTTTTTTAAATGCGGCGGTTTTTCCGAATCCGTTGGGTTTTCGTTCGGCCATGCCCCCCGATTTCCATCGCGTGCATGCCAGCGCCTATGCGCCAAAATCCGATTGCGTGCGCCAAAAACCCGGGGCAGTTCAGGGAAAATCGGCGCAAATCGGAAACATTCGGGTAACACGTCGGGAAAACGCGAATCGGGCCCTTAGTAAATGACCCCCAATGTCTTTATTACCTCTGCACCCAAACCACTGCAGTCTCCGAGTGTAATAATCACTGTTTTCAGTACTGACATTGTGGCAGATTGCAGCTATCTGGAGTTGAAGCATCAGGACACAGTCAGTTGTGGAAGTATCTTCATTGTGATCTCTACTGGAGATACACAGCAACCATTACATGCCTAACATGGGATCTCACAAACATCATAGCTCCCAACCGTCCCGATTTTGCCGGGACTTTCCCGCTTTTCGTACCCCTGCCCCGCGTCACGGGCAGCTATGATATTGTCACGGATTTTCCCCCCAGGTCCCGCTTTGTCCCGGCACTGTGTCCGCATAGTAAATACTTTGAAAGTCTGAACTCACAGTACAGAATGGCTTCTACAGACATCGGGCAGGGAATCCTTTTCAGAGAAGTGTCGGGCTTAGCGCAGAGCAGGGACCACGTCATCAGCTTCAGATCTGTCCATATATGGTCACTGCATCTCCTAGGGTTCCCCAGAGCAGACATCGGGCAGGGAATCCTTTTCAGAGAAGTGTCGGCTCAGCCGGAGAGCAGGGACCACGTCATCAGCTCAGATCTCTATCTGTCCATATATGGTCTCCAGGTCTTCCCCAGACACAAGCTATTTATATAATTAAATTAAATAAAGTTTTGGCCAGGCTGAGATTCGAACCTGGGACCCTCTGCACCCTAGACAGGAGCTTAACTAACTGAGCTATAAGCCCAGTGATACAGAGCTGAGGATTTCTGGTAAGTAAGAAGTGTTATCTGCCATTTACACTGTGACACAGACTAATGCACTGATATATAGAGGGATCTTCTCAGAGATTATTATTGTAATTATTCAGACTATTATTATTATTATAAATTTTATTATTATGGAGATGATTATTAATAATGGTAAAAATAATAATAATCATCTCAATAATAATAATAATAATAATAGTCTCAATAATTACAATAATCTGAGAAGATCCCTCCCTATATACCAAGGCAGTATATAGTTCTTAGTTACCAAAATTCTCCACTTGTTAATCACTGAGGTTATAGCTCAGTGGGTTGAGGCGCTGTGTTATTATTGTACATGGACACTGCAGGTTCTGGGTTCAAATCCCAATGAGGATAATTTTTTTTTTTTTTTAAATTATGATTTTTATTATTTTTAATATGGTTAAAATTTGGGGCGTGGCCAGGGAGTGATTGGGGGTGTGGCTTAGGGGGATCGCTACGCGTGCCGCCATTTTGTCCCTCTTTCCTTTTCCCAAATGTTGGGAGGTATGCAAACATGGAGGATACAAGAGAGATCTAACAAGCTGAGTAGTAAAACACTGGCTCAAAAGTTTATAAGTAAACACATTAACACTTAACACAGCGCCCCCTACTGTCTGTATGACCACAGTCCCCTAACATAAGCTAAAGTTGTTGTATATTCTCCAACAGACATTACATTTACTATTGATACTGGAGCATCTGTGAACATCATAGACAACAATACATATGAACAGATGAAGATAAAACCAGTGCTCAAGACTGTTCACACAAAGATCTTCCCATATGGATCTCAGATTCCGCTACCTACTATGGGAACATTTGATGCTGAAATCAATTACAAAGACAAAATACAGAAAACAAGCTTCTACATCCTACGAGGCTCTGGAGGTTGTCTTCTTAGCTACCATACAGCTATGAATCTTGGTCTCATTCAGATCATTCACACAATAACTGATCCAGCTGACAAGGAAATTCAAACTATGCTTAATGAATTCTCTTCTCTTTTTAGTGGATTGGGAAAATTGAAAGATTTTCAAGTGCACCTTCATGTGGATGAAAGTGTCCGTCCAGTTGCACAAGCTCATAGACGCATTCCTTTTCATCTAAGAAAAAAGGTGGAAGAAGAGCTTCAATCCTTAGAGGATCAGGATATTGTTGAAACAGACACTGGTCCTACCCCATGGGTTTCTCCAATTGTGGTGGTTCCAAAACCAAAGGATTCTGACAAGGTAAGAATTTGTGTTGATATGCGCCTTCCAAATGTTGCTATTCAGAGAGAGAGACCTATCTCTCCAACAATGAATGACATCATTCATCTACTAAATGGAGCAGCTATTTTTTCAAAACTGGACCTCAATAAAGGCTGCCATCAGCTGGAACTGAGCCCGGAGTCAAGATATTTGACAACATTTTCAACACATTTGGGCCTAAGAAGGTACAAGCGCTTAACCTTTGGAGTCTGTGCTGCAGCAGACATTTTCCAAGATGCCATTCGAGGTGTAATCCAGCACATTCCCAATGCTTCAATTATAGTGATGACATAATGGTATTTGGAAAAACCCAGAAGGAACACAATCATGCATTGCATGCTGTTTTTGAGTGCTGATCAGCTCAGGGACTCACATTAAACAAAGAGAAATGTGAATTTAACAAAACTTCTCTAGAGTTTTATGGTCATATTTTTTCTGCTGAGTCCAATTCACATGCATTTTTACTTTTTTTTAAATACCTATATATATAACCCTACCCTCTCCCCCCCCCCCAACCTCCCACCGGCGGTTGACGGCAACCTTAGGTATACTTCAGTGTCTGGGCAGATCAGATATCCCACATTGCCTTATTTCATACTAATACCTCCTATTTAACCACACTTCCCAGCCCCTCTCTACCTTATAACCTTTTTCGATTGCCTCCTGCCTATCGGCATGGCACACCAGATCAAACCTTGCTGCCCACTGCATTGACTTAGGTGGCTCGATATTTTTCCAGTGGTAGAGAATTACTTTCCTTGCTGTTAAGAGACCTTTGAGTATATAAATACTATTTTTTGCCTCTCCCCCTATACCCATTCTTGTACCTAGAATGCACACCTGTAGGATTAACGGAATATTAGATTCAAATATCAGTTACAATTTATCAACTACCTTCCTCCAATAGCGATGGAGTTTTGGGCACCTCCAGAGCATATGAATCAAATCCGCATCTAACAAATCACATCTAGGACATTTTTCCTAATTTTTTTTCCAAAAATAATTTAGACGCTTGGGTGTATAATGTACCCTATGTACTATATACAATTGAGTTACAATTTAAGACATATTTTTAGTGTTTTTTTTATCATATTCAATGGGGGTCATTTACTGGGATTTTGACGCACGTGATCGGATTGTGGCGCATCGGCACTGGCATGCACGCAACGGAAATCAGGGGGGTGGCCGAATGGTAACCCGACGTATTCGGAAAAACCGCTGCATTTAAAAAAAAAAAATTGGTTGCACGGCCCATACTCACATGCACCACGATGAAGACGATGAACTCCGGGGCATCTCGGTGGACCTCGGCGCAGCAGCGCCACCTGGTGGACATCGGGCGCAGGATCTTCATGAATCGCTGGAAGACCCGAACGCTCGTCAGAGAAGCCGCCGCTGGAACACAAATGGACCGGGTAAGTAAATGTGCCCCAATGAGTCTGCCCACTCCTCCACCTTTAGGTCTGCCACATCCTTTCTCCATTTTTCAAAACATTCCTTAGCAGGAGGGTACTCATCGTTTCTTTGTAGAGTCTCATAAACCCTGGAGGTCATAGCTCTTTTGTCTACCTGTGGAGAATATGCCTCTAATGGGTGGACCTGTTCCTTAAAATCCTCCTCCCTTTGGCGGACACACAAGGCGTACCTGAGCTGAGCATAGAAAAACCAGTCGCCCACACTGAGCTGGAAGTCGGCCGACAATTCTTCATAAGATCTTAGATTCCCTAGTTCCAATATCTGGTGAATAAAAAAAAATCCCTTTACCCTGTAGAAGCCTTGAGTGAC
Source organism: Engystomops pustulosus (assembly GCF_040894005.1). Lineage (NCBI taxonomy): Eukaryota > Metazoa > Chordata > Amphibia > Anura > Leptodactylidae > Engystomops > Engystomops pustulosus. The sequence continues at coordinate 293,093,191 of NC_092411.1, read as the reverse complement.
CAGTTGGGGCCAGAGCCCATTTATTGAATCCCCTTAGTGGTGATATCCTAAAGTACCCTTTTAACCCTAATTAATTTTTAATCCTCTCCCAAACCCATTGCATCAGAGCAAGCATGGGAAGTTGTGCTTTATATTCCATTTTTTTTAAAACCCCTGTTTCCAATAAACTCCAAATATCATATACTGTCAAAAACTCATATTTTTTCCCTATTGTATAGTTCACCTTCTCTCTATCTGTGTCAAAAATACTCTGCCATTGTGAAGCTAAATAATAACAAAAAAAATTGGGATGGCTAATCCTCCCTTCTCTACCTGTGGATACATTTTCTCTAATTTTATACGTGCCCTTTTCCTGTTCCATATAAAATCCCTTTACACGGAATCCAAAATCAAAAAGATCTTTTTAGGAAAGATTTCTGGGCTATTCTGAAAGATAAACAGAATCTGGGGTAACGGCATCATTTTGAAAATTACTATCCTCGCGGCTAGGTTCATTCTTTTCCAGACTTCCATGTTTCCCCTGATCTTTTGTATAAGAGGCTTCACATTTAACTCTATATACTCTCTGGGTTCTTTACTAACAACAATCCCCAGATAGCGCATCTTCTCCACCACCATCAATTTATCTGATGGGTGTACAGACAGATCTCTATCAATTTGCAGACATGAGGACTTTCCCCAGTTTATTTTTATGCCCAAAAATTTACCAAACTTTTCAATCATCTCAATTACCACCTTTATCCCCTGTTCTGATTTGTCCAAAAACAGCAGCGTATCATCGGCATAGAGTAGGAGTTTTATCTCCCTCTGTCCCCAGACAATTCCTTTTATACTCTCCGAAACTCTAATACTGCATGCCACTGGCTCTAGAGCCACTGCAAATAATAGAGGGGACAGGGGACACCCATGTCTGGTTCCCCTATAGCTGCCAACCTGCAGAGGCTCTTCCATTTATACTAATCCTAGCCGAGGCTTTATTATAGAGTAGCTTCACCAGTTTAACAAACTGCGGTCCAAATCCCATCCTTTCTAGGACTATCCAAATGTAGTCGCACTTGACGCGGTCAAAAGCCTTGACCGCATCAGGGAGACCACCACCCTTGTTCCCACAGCCTCCAGAGGAAGAAAACAAGGTTTAATCACCAAAGGTGACAGGGATTTTTTACAATGAAACTGTCAATCTGTGAAATAGCATTGATAGCATAACATTGATGGTTTTGCTATATTTCCCCATAAATCCCTTCCTAATCCAATCCCTTCCCTTCCTTGGTTGAACTGGGTGGACGTTTGTCTTTTTTCAACTGTATAAACTATGATACTATGATACTATATAGGTGATTAAAAATTTAGAATACACCTGCGCTGAACTAGTAATATAGATGCTAGCTAACGTGGTACCTATGATGGAGCATGAAAACTTCCAGATGGTAATTGTATCCAGTCCCAATTCACCTGAATGATCCAAAGAGGTTTCTGCATCCAAGATATTGGTAGATAGATGAGGTTCTTCAAGTGGTGCACTTTGAATAAGTCAGCAATAATGCGGAGCAGCCCCGGCCGGTGGCTGCAACCCGCTAGACAGTTCCGTTGGAGTGTATTGATCTAAATGTACATCCTAATCTAGATGAAAAAAGTGTGTAATAAATAAAAATCTCTTTATTGATACAATTAAAAAATATATGAAGAATATGTATAAAATATTTATGTATATATGTACACCTTCTTTGAAAGAATATGTCTCTAGCTCTACTTCATGATGGATACCAGCAATGTTTGCAGTTACCAAATCCTATATAAAGAGGATGGTCATGGTGTGTCACACTTACCTCTCATTCCTGACGAAGAAAGCCGTGACTTTCGAAATGCGTCGAGGAGAAGTGTTCCTTTGGACGACCCGTAGATTGAGTGACGTCACTCCAACGGAACTGTCTAGCGGGTTGCAGCCAACGGCCGGAGCTGCTCCGCATTATTGCTGACTTATACAGTGCACCACTTGTAGAACCTCATCTATCTACCAATATCTTGGAAGCAGAAACCTCTTTGGATCATTCAGGTGAATAACAGGAATTCGGACTGGATACAATTACCATCTGGAAGTTTTCATGCTCCACAGGTACCACGTTAGCGCATTTATATTACTAGGACAGCGCAGGTGTATTCTAGATTTTTAATCACCTTTACTTATTTGAAGGAATAGTGTGGGCTACCCCTTCCTCCACCAGCGAAGTACAACCACACTCTACATTGTCTACTCTGTTTTTTTTTGCTTCATTTGAAATTGTATTGATTTATGATGCTGTATATGCAGTCCCTCCTTCATCCCATTCCCTCATTAGATACCAGTGCACCTTTATACTATACACACTTTCTGCTGATGAGCATTTCTCCTGAATTTCATTGTACCAGCGTCTTATACTTACCTGTTACTGATGAGCTGTACCATTTAAATGCCACTCCATATTCAATGAATCAGTGATTTCATTAATATAATCCTGGAGACAGGGTCCCTGAGATTAGGTACTATATGTATATAACAGCACATTGATATCCTCTTCTCTATATCACTCCTGGTCATGCGTCATGTCACTGAGTACCGAGCACTCAGTATTACACTACTATTCACAATCTCCATCCAGTGATGGGAGACAAGTGAATACAACCTGACTGACGATGTTTCCAAGTGTTAATTAATGCTCTAAACAACTTAACAAGGGTTTATAAGTATATAAGTATGTTTATTCATCGTTCTTTTACACTCATTACCAGTCACTGTCTTCCTGTAGTGGTAGGAGACTGGTAAATACAACTTTATAGACAACGCATTGTTTTTATACTGTATGTATACATGAATGTACTAAACCACAAATCAAGAGTTTTCAAACATATTTTTCATACCGAATATACTTGTATATAAGCCGAGCTTTTCAGCACAAAAAATGTGCTGAAAATCCACACCTCGGCTTATACACGAGTCAATACAGAGCCCAGCACTTAAAAAAAAAAAAAACTTTTATAATCACCTTCAAGCGGCCCCGATGCGCAGCGCAGCTCCCGCGATGTCAGCGTGGCTCCTCCTCTGGCTTCCGCGCCTGTCTTCTTTCTTTCGGTAACAGCCTGCAGGGCTATGTTTTCTCCTAGCTGGCGCATAGCATGACGTCAGCAGCGGCAGCGTCATAGTATGTGCCTGCCAGCCGGGAAAGAATTATAGCTGTGCCCTGCAGGATTTTAAAGAAGAAAGAAGACAGGCACGGAAGCCAGAAGAGGAGCCGCGTTGACATCGGGGGAGTGAGTATATACGTTTTTTTTTTTTTTTGTGTTGGGCTGGCTGTATACTACTGGGAGCAGGCTGGGCTGGCTGTATACTACTGGGGGCAGGCTGGGCTGGCTGTTTACTACTGGGGGCAGGCTGGGCTGGCTGTTTACTACTGGGGGCAGGCTGGGCTGGCTGTATACTACTAGGGGCAGGCTGGGCTGGCTGTATACTACTGGGGGCAGGCTGGGCAGGCTATATACTACTGGGGGCAGGCTGGGCAGGCTATATACTACTGGGGGCAGGCTGGGCTGGCTGTATACTACTGGGGGCAGGCTGGGCTGGCTGTATACTACAGGGGGCAGGCTGGGCTAGCTTTAAACTACTGGGGGCAGACTGGGATGGCTGTATACTACTGGGGGGCGGGCTGGGCTGGCTATATACTACTGGGGCAGGCTGGGCTGGCTGTATACTACTGGGGGCAGGCTGAGCTGGCTGCATACTACAGGCGGCAGGCTGGGCTGGCTGTATACTACAGAGGGCAGGCTGAGCTGGCTGCATACTACAGGCGGCAGGCTGGGCTGGCTGTATACTACTGGGGGGCGGGCTGGGCTGGCTATATACTACTGGGGCAGGCTGGGCTGGCTGTATACTACTGGGGGCAGGCTGGGCTGGCTGTATACTACTGGGCGCAGGCTGGGCTGGCTGTATACTACTGGGAGCAGGCTGGGCTGGCTGTATACTACTGGGGGAAAGCTGGGCTGGCTGTATACTACTGGGCGCAGGCTGGGCTGGGTTTATACTACTGGGGGAAAGCTGGGCTGGCTGTATACTACTGGGCGCAGGCTGGGCTGGCTTTATACTACTGGGCACCGGCTGGGCTGGCTGTATACTACTGGGCACAGGCTGGGCTGGCTGTATACTACTGATACTATCTCCCCTTGTTTCTGTGCCAAATGAAGTTTAAATACTGCAGGACGGCATCCACATGTAGGACTGAGGCCGAAACACCACAGACCTGAAACACCTAGATGTTTCTAACCCATTTTCTAACCCATAATTCTAGGGTGAATCGCTCTATTAATCCCCCGTTTTATATTTTGTATGCAAATATTTTTTGCTAATAAAACAAATCATTTTATTCAGGAAGCGCCTGTGGAGATTCTGTTTTATCACTTGTTCTCTGCACCACGTTTACTGCTGGAGGAAGAAGTAGCAAAAGTGCAACCCCTAAATACACCACCTTAAATGTGAGGCATGGAGGGGCAATTATCGTTCTTTGGGGGGCTTTTCTGCTAAGGGGATAGGACGACTGCACTGTAAGGATTATGAATGGCACCATCAATCTCCTTCCCTCAGTAAAAACATTAAGGTTGAGTCATGCCTGGGTCTTCCAGGATGGCAATGACCCCAAACACAAAACATGGGCAACTAAGGAGTATTTCTGTGAGAAGCCTAGCCAGTCTCCAGACCTGAACCCATCAATGTAATTTTCCAGATTCTGTCTCTCACAGATGAATATAACAATTACAGACCTTTCCATTCTTTGTAGGGGACAGTTGGGAAGTGTATTAATCAAGTCCGGGGTCTGCATTGACGTCTTTAGAGAGACACCTAGAGACCATAGGGAGAAGGGAGATGTGGTTTATTACCACTTCTTCCTTCTGCGCTCCTCACTGCATCCTTCTGAAGTAGAGTGATTCACAGAGGAGCACAGCCTGCGCTGCCGGCGGCTCTGTAGACTCGGCGGTCATGTGACTATACGTATTGTATATCTAAATGACCAAAAGAAAATAGGGAATTCAATGATAAAATTCATTTTGAGTTTATTTGAAATGTAAAAAAATAACTTTTCCCCCATTTTTAAGCCCAAATAAAAATATAAATGAAAACATTTTTTAAACTTTTTTTTACATTTAAACTAGCTCTATGTGTCCCGAAAAAAACACAAAAAAGAAAAAAGTTATGGCCCTTAAACCGCCAAAATTTGCTAAAAATGCCTGGTTACTAGAGCCTTTTTTAGGCCTCATCAATAAAGGGTTAAATAATTATTTTCCCCACTGTAATCCTTACCTTTTGTTGAAACTTATTTGCACTTAGTTGATTCCCAGTCATCTTCATAATGTGTAAGGCATGGGCCAGAATATACACCGATACATATGTGTAGTATAAGCTTTTATCATTTCTGCGATGGTCTGATGGAATATAATACATCTTAGTGCAGTTCACTCCGCGATGTCTATAATACCACTGGTAACAGTAATTTCTATCTTTATCCTTGGTCAGACAATGGAAGAGCATGAACCAGATCTCCTCCAGCAGTGGATCACTTGGTCGGGTTATAGAGTTCACATACTTAATAGATTTAATCACCGCTGAGATTGTTCTTCTCTCCACCATGAGAACTAAACTGCAGTTGATAATTTTATGTATCTCATATTCTTCTTCCATTATATCAATCCACGACTCGTGAAGGATGAGGGTGATATTTTCTATAAGAGCTTTAGATTTTCTTATAATTGACATATAGTTTATTGAGTAAGGTCCACAGATCACCACAACTTGTGCAGTATATTTATCGATCTCCTCCATTTGCCTCATGGCTTTCTCTTTGTGGCTCAGATTAATAATATACTCAATGCAGATCCTGCGCTTGGCCATCAGTTTACTCAGTTCTCTTACTCCCATCTCATTGCTCCCCTCACCTGTTGTGATAATCCCAACCCAGTTCCATCCAAACTCTTCCATAAAATAAACAATTGCCAGATTTCGAGTGGAGTCGTCGGGAGCAAACTGAAATGTTGTGGGGTATAAATCTCTGTCATGTAGGATGGGGTCACTGACTCCATAACTGAGCTGCCGAGACAGAACACAATGGGATAAGAAATACAAACTGTTTACTGTTTTATTCAATGTTTGGTATAATACAACTATTTGATCTTTTTTCAGGATTGCACCTGAAGAATAATGTAGAGACCTGAAGGATCCTTTTAGACCTAATCAATGTAACAGCCTCCTTGTACTCCACTCCTATGTAGGACATGGTTGTCAAAAGGCCGAGCTCAAGAAGAAACGTCATTGGCTCAGTTCTAATTCAGAATCAACAAATTCTAATTTAAGGGAACCTAGCAACACGATTCTACCTATAAAGGTAGATCGGGTGGTATGTGGATGAATGGGACGTGAGGATAGCCCCTTTTTTGGGCTAATCCTCACGTCCCGGCTATCTTTAAGAAAACTTTAATCGGGGGATATATGTACATTTTTTTAAGCGGCTACTTGGGCGAGGAGTATCCGGACATGAGGCTGCACGTTGCGGCTACTCCACACCCCAGTAGCCTCTTTTCTCCGCCCATCATTGCATTGCATAGCTCTTAGTAGCTGCGCGCCCTCGTCCGAGTGCCCGGCATCTGCGCATGCGCAGTAGCTCCGGCATCGGAGCTGTGGCCACGAACCCTGCAGGTTCTACGCATGTGCAGAACGCCAGGTATTCGGGCAAGGGTGCGCAGAAAAGAGGCTACTGGGGCGTGGAGTAGCCGCAACATGTAGCCTTATTTCCGGCTACTTTACGCCCCAGTAGCCGCTTAAAAAAATTTACATATCCCCTGATTAAAGTTTTCTTAAAGATAGCCGGAAAGTGAGGATTAGCCCAAAAAAGGGCTATCCTCTCATCCCATTCATCCACTTACCACCCCATCTACCTTTATAGGTAGAATCGTGGTGGTAGGTTCCCTTTAAAGAAACTCCTGATTATCTGCACAAAGTAACCCTACTTAAATGGGGAGGAGACAAGACCTAAATCGCATATTAGAATGAAATCTTGTGAAGGGGCCATGTCATCATCAAAACCAGACAAGAATTATTATTCCAATACAATTGATTGTGAGAACAACTCAGCAGAGAAAGCCCTTCCCGGCTCCGCTCTATTACACAGGTGTCCTCCCTTATAATCCCAGAAGGGGGAACACTTAGAAGAGGCACCTGCCGGATAAAATCGGATGTTGAGGTCAAATTGTTTAATTTTTTACTGTCATATCCAGGAAAATGTTACCTGGGCAACAGCTACAGTGGGGAAACTATAAAGTCAGCCTCCAATTGTGCAAGTTCTCCCACTTATAAAGATGATATTTGATCAGCGAAAAACAAGCAAGATTTTTTTCTCTCACAGACCTGTAACATCTTTAACCCCTTAACGCTCTGTGCCGTAGCTCTACGGCGCAGAGGTATAGGGAATGTATGAAGAGGGCTCACGGGCTGAGTCCTCTTCATACAAGGGTGGGGGTTTTTGCATATTGCAGCAAACCCCCACCGCTAATAACCACGGTCGGTGCTTGCACCGATCACGGCTATTAACCCTTTCATTGCCGCCGCCAAAGTCGTCGGCGGCATTTAAAAGACGGCGGCGCGTGGGCGCCGCCATCTTAATTACGATCGTCGCGCCCCCGAACATCATCGGGGGGAGGCGATCGATTGCCATGGTAGCCTCGGGTCTTTGTTTGACCCGAAGCTATCTGGCTTCTGCAGATTCGGTACAATGAGCCAGTGGCTCATTGTAATGAATGAGCTGCAAAAATTCCATATATTGCAATATGGTATTGCAGTATATGGTAGCAGCGATCTGACCATCTAGGGTTAATGTACCCTAGATGGTCTAAGAAATAGTGAAAAAAAAAAGAAAAAAAAAGTTTAAAAAATAAAAAAAATGTATAAAATATTAAAAATACAAATCACCCCCCTTTCCCTAGAACTGATATAAAACATAATAAACAGTAAAAATCACAAACACATTAGATATCGCTGCGGCCCAAAATGCCCGATCTATCAAAATATAAAAACGGTTATGGCCGGCGGTGACCTCTGAGGCGGGAAATGGCGCCCAAATGTCCGAAATGCAACTTTTACACCTTTTTACATCACATAAAAAATGATCCAAATGTTGCACAGTCCTCAAAATGGTAGCAATGAAAACATCGGCTCATTTAGCAAAAAATGACACCTCACACATCTCCGTGCGCCAAAGTATGAAAAAGTTATTAGCGTCAGAAGAGGGCAACATTTTTTTTTCTTTTTTGTACACATTCGTTTAATTTTTGAAAATGTATTAAAACACAATAAAACCTATATTTATTTGGTATCACCGCGATCGCACCGAACCAAAGAATAAAGCTGAGGTGTTATTTTGAGTGCACAGTCAAAGTCGAAAAAACTGAGCCCACAAGAACGTGACACACGTGCGGGTTTTTTTCAATTTTTCCACATTTGGAATTTTTTTTCAGCTTCACAGTACACGGCATGTTAAAATAAATAACAATACAGGAAAGTAAAATTTGTTACGCACAAAATAAGCCCTCACACAGCTCTGTACACGTAAAAATGAAAAAGTTATGGATTTTTGAAGGTGGAGTGCGAGAAATGAGCGAAAAAACCCTGCGTCCTTAAGGGGTTAAAGGGGTAGTAATAGTTACTGTTTGAACTTGTTGTCAGTATAAAAGACCCCTGTCCACAACCTCAAACACTCACACTCCAAACTCTAGAAACACACAAAACCAACTCCTTGTACACTGCATTAGGCGATGTGTACAACCCAAAGAAATTACGCGAGTAGCTCATTTAACATGGCAGCCAATGCAAGCTGTGGCAGGAGGGTTAGTATTGGGAATAGCATTGGAGGGCTAACACTGTGCATGGCGAAAGGCATTTGCAAGATAACAGAAATATTGGCGAACGTGACAGAGTCTGGAGACACCATGGAGAACATTCTGCTGCCTGCAACCTCCTCCAGCATGACCAGTTTGGCCGTGGGTCAGTAATGGAGTGGGAAGGGACCACACAGAACTACATGTGCAAGTCAGAGAGAAAGTTTTAATTAATTTCTTATCACTGACAAACTGAAAAGTAGAGGTACAGCAGAAGACTGAGTTGAGCGAAGGGCCTGTATTTTTGTAGTAAGACCACAGATAGAAAGGAAAATTTCAGGGTAAAGCAATGAATAGAGGAAAGACAAGAAGAGTCAGCTTCAGGTAGAGAGAGGACATTATTTAAGATACAGAAGAGATTCACTATTTCTCTCTGGTAAGGCGTGGGTGGCGCTTCATGAAGAAGTATAGTTTTGAATAACATCAGTGTCAGGCACCAGGGGTAGTGGACCCACTGGACCACCGCGGACAATGACGTAAGCCTACACCTGGGAGTCACCAGAGCCCGCCACATAGCGCGTTAGACCTGGTACCACCAGGTCGTTCCACAGACGAGACTTTGCCTGCTGTGGCGGCCAAGGCAAGTACAGAATTTTAAAGAAAATGTTCAGGGACAGGCAATAGGTTGAGACAGGCAGCACAGGATCAAAGTTGGGGACATAGGGCAGGCAGCAAAGGAGCATAGTCAGGAACGGAACCGGGATCACAACGGGAATTCAGAACACAAACACAGGGCATCAGGAACAAAGCATTCTCAAAGGCACAAGGCACAAAGATCCGGCATGAAACACAAGAAAAGACTGGCTTTTTAACAGAATTGACAGGTGGACAGCACCAATTAGTGGCACACTGGCCCTTTAAATTTCACAGAGCTGGAACCTGGCAAGGTGAGGGGCACACAGAGGTACATGGGTGCGTCGGCGACCCGAGACATGGGTCGTCAGGGCACCCATGACAATCAGTAAAAAGATTGTACTGAAAACCATCTGCTGATGATTTATCCAATGGTAACCGAGAGGGAAAAGACAAAAGGACATTGAAGAACCCTGAAAGCAAGAGGAAAAGGGGAAGAAAGAGATCCAGTAAAGTTTACAGTGAAGTCAAAGCGATTACAAGGAAACTGTGTCCTTAAAGGACACCTGTCATCAGGTCTGTGTCACTTGTCCTGTCACCTCTACCTGTTGGAGCAGCTCACAAGGATCCCATCCCAGCCTTTATCTAGTTATTTCATACATTTATCATTATAAAATCATCTATTCTTTATCATGTAAATGAGGCTGGTCACATGGTCAGAGGCAGTGATGTCACCCCTGTTCCCCCTCCCCTCTCCTCCCCCTGCTCATGTCTGTGTGTAATGTATAGTAAAGCATGGCTAGTGTGTGTGCTGCATCTGCTGACATGCTGCATTCTCCTTATATACAGGTGAGAGACACAGACATCAGCTACACATGAATCTGACATGTTCTGCTGTAACATGGCTGCATCCTGGAGCTGCTGTATCTTTCACACACACACACACACATGCACACACAGGCTGCAGGGGAAGGGGGGGCACCAGCACCAGGAAGCACATGATTATACAGCCTCACATCATTATACAGGCTGTCAGTCATGTGTATAGGAGTATCTCATACACACACAGGCTGCAGGGGGCGTGGCCACCAGCACCAGGAAGCACATCATTATACAGCCTCACATCATTATACAGGCTGTCAGTCATGTGTATAGGAGTATCTCATACACACACAGGCTGCAGGGGGCGTGGTCACCAGCACCAGGAAGCACATCATTATACAGCCTCACATCATTATACAGGCTGTCAGTCATGCACTGGGGGTGTGGCTGCGCCTCCCACTCATGAATAAGGTGGACAGCTTGAATATGCTAATGCTTCATTGGACATTTCACAAGTCATTTGCATACAGCTTTAGGACCTCATTGCTTAGGTTTACAGGCATGTAGAGGGACAATGAAGGGATAGAGGCAATGCTCTCTAATGGCAGTTTATGAAAATATATTTAGTTTAGGGGAGTTATTTTGCATGACAAGTTCTCTTTAAGGCCAATAGCATGAAGCGTCCTTGAGGGGAGATGATAGTCTGGTTCCTCCTCAGATCAACAATTCAATAGTATTTCACCTCCCAATCTCTTGAAAACTGAAACCATTTATTATTAGATGGACCAAATCTTTTACCTTTGTACTGTTGGTCGATTCTTGACCTATGACAGTTATCAGTTTCATTCCATCACAAAATCCATCACAAATATTTTAACTAGCAAAATGTTGTTATTGCAAAGATGAAGAAAATCTGAGATTTTACTTACAAAACCAAAACTTTCCAGCCATGGTTTCAAAAATTGATCATCCTCCACCTCAGCTGTGTAGTGTCATGAAGTTAGATCATTATGAATTCTAGTCCCTGGATTTCTTTCCCGGTGGGACACATCACCCTTTTGGCTTTCCAAACTCCATGGTACAACACCACCATGTGACCATAATAGGTTTGAAAATGTCTATTATATTTCTGTCTTTTGTAATTTAAGAGTTAATGGTTTTATTTATGTCATGTTTGTTACTCACTGTATCTTTCCTGGGGCTTAGCAGGCAGCAAGTTGGTTGGTACCCCCCCCTCCCCCACACTATTTTAACAAGTTGCTTGTTATGAGTGAACTACTCTATCATTGAAAGAGGGTAGCACTTCTGCTTTGCAGCGCTGGAGTCCTGGGTTCAAGTCCCACAGTTAATATCTGCAAAGAGTTTGTATTTTCTCTCCGTGTTTACGTGGGTTTCCTCCCACACTCCAAAACATACTTAAGGTTGTTTAGATTGGGAGCCCCATGGGGACAGGGACCAATTTGGATAGCTTTGTGCAGCGCTGCGTAATCTGTAGGCGCTATATAAATAAAGAATTATTATTATATTATTATAAAAATCCACTAAAGGAAAACCATTCCCTCCCAAGAAGGTAAATACGATGGTGCAAGACATACAGATGGTGTTAGAGATTTTACACAGGGCTTCATCAACCCTTTCTCAGTTGTAAAGTGATCTCCAAAAGTGATCTCCAAATTAATAGATTAATAGACATCCTACTTCTTTACATCCTTACTTTTTACATCTATCCTAATGCCTTGTACATTCAGCACTCCATAGTTTGGAGACGCTATATCAACGACATCTTCTGCATATGAGGAGGGACCGTGGAAGACACTTCTCACTTTCCATCAATATATCAACTCCATTTTTCCAGAGCTTAAATTTACCCTTCAGTACAGTGTCACAAGGATTAGTTTCCTTGACACCATGGTTATTAAGAACGAAGATGGCACACTTGATACTGACATCTTTCGCAAAACTACTGACCGCAACAGTCTATTGCATTTTAAGAGCTGTCACCCCCTCCCCCGGCCACGATTAATTCCATCCCAAAATCCCAATTCACTAGAGTGAAAAGATTGGTGTTCTAATCCTGATACACGAGCCCTGAGACTAAACGAAATGTAGGTAGGGGAAAACACTTAGAGTATCAAAGAGTAGATAGGACAACACAAGTCCACCATAAGGAATAAGAACTTGCTATTACCGCTACCAGCACATTTTCATTCGATGCATCATAACCTGGCACAACTGAAGTTCCAGGTTATAGACCGTATACCACCATTGAGGAGAGGTGGAAACAGGATCGAGCTGTGTGAGGCATTCTGGATTCACACCTTGCAGATGCTTGAACCCAGAGGACTCAACAGAGATTATGACGTACACAGTTTGATCTAATTTTCTCCAATACCTGCATTGTGTTTTGTATGCGATGTTACCTACTATATTATATTTATGTTGAATACTTTTGTTCTTTTTCTTCTACAGAGACAATAGAACACCTTCTTCCATAGACTCCACACATAGTCCTAGTAGCATTATACAGAGGATCAGGTCCAGTTTGTTCATAATATAATATATACATCTAGTGTGCATTACTAAGACCCCTGCTGGGAACCACATTGGGGCAGATTTATCAAGTTGTCTCAAAGTCAGAATATTTCTAGTTGCCCATTAATATTTTAAAGGGGAGCTATGATTGGTTGCCATGGGCAACTATAAATATTCTGACTTTCAGACAGCTTGATAAATCTGCCCCATTATGTCCAAACAGTGTAACAGCCATTCTATGTGCAGTTGCACTCCAATTACCTCAATAGCTCACTATCTGTCCAGTGCGCGTGCGCATAAACATTACGTGCGCCTAATCTGTCGCACCATTCCCTGTTACCATTGAGCGTGCACACAAACCGACTTGTGCACCTAATCAGTCGCGCCTTTTACTCCACCTGCACGGCTGCGCCACCCTTCCCCGCCTCCATGGGGTAGGACTTCAGGCTTAAAAAGCCGACCCCTTGCAGGAGAAGCTAGCGCATCCCATGGCATGCAGCAGACACGATTCCCAGCGCCAGTACCTATCCCAGTTTCGTCAGCTAGCCTTGGTGAGCACTCACCTGTACTTGTTTCCTTTTCAGAGTCCTGGACCTGATGTCACTATACCGTCGCTAATTTTCTTGTATATTTAATTCATTATAGGCTCACTCTCTTTCTGTATATACTGTATGTATGGATCTTTTTGTAAATATTTATGACTTTGCCACTGTATATTTTCACTCTATTTATTGTATATATCTATGCTTCACTTACAGTATTTGACAAAGGCCGGAAATTGGCCGAAACGTTATACGCTATTAATGTAAATTCACATTTACAAGTACAAGACATTAAAGAAGCATATTGAAACCCATTGAAGTGCTTCATCCTATATATAGTATATTGATCCTATATATCCTATATAGTTACCTGGGGTTGGATCCCTGGATCAATAGCACCAACGCAACAAGGTTGTGGAGACTGAACAGTCTCTCCAGTGGTTGAGTGCCATGGAAAATTCAGAGACAAAGGGCTGATGGAGAGTTGACCCAGTTGATCCTAGTACTACAACAACTACAACAGGGTCTATTGATGATGAGAACCCTTGACACTATCAGCTAAAAATGTGAGTATCAAATTGTGTTCCCAGAAGGGATGCCAAAATAGCCCTAGATATATTTCAAAATTCTTGGATTATTACCTCAAACCATGCATAGAGGAATAACACTCATAGAATCTGGACTCCTGAGTAGAGATGGGCGAATCGATTCTAAAGTTTCTAACTTCGGTTAGAATTTCAGGAAAAATTTGATTCGTCACGAAGCCGAAGTTTATGCTGATTCGCGGGAACAAAGTTGTTTTTTTTCCCCTCATGTTTCTGCTAAATGGGCCCGAGAACAACGTGTTACATGGGGCAGAGAACTCTGGGAAGGAGAAAGGAACACCCCCGATGACATCTGCAGACCTGTAAGCCAATCAGTGACCGGCAGGCTTATGTGATGTCACACAGCCCTATAAAACCCAGCCATTTTCTATTTCAGCACTTCACACTTCATGTTGTAGCGTCCAGCTGCTGGCACTGTACTGTGCGATTCTTGCTGTAATCTTTCGCTGTTCTTTAAGGGGGATCTGTATACCCCAAATAGCAGTTCTATTTAGTGAAAAAATCGAATAGGAAGAAATCTATTTGACTTTCATGCATCTGCAGTAGCGATTGGTGGACCAATCCCTGGTTGTTCTTTAAGGGGGATCTGTATACCCCAAATAGCAGTTCTATTTAGTGACAAAATCAAATAGGAAGAAATCTGTTTGACTTTCATGCATCTGCAGTACTGAGCTGTCAGTTGTGGGGTATCTGTATAACGCACATTGCAATACCTTTTGGGGGCTCTAGTTTACAGCCAGATTCACATGTGAAATCCACATAGTTTATACAGTGATTTTCGCTGAAATTACACTGTCAGTTGTCGTGTATCTGTATAACGCACATTGCAATACCTTTTGGGGGCTCTAGTTTACAGCCAGATTTACGTGTCAAATCCACATACCGTATTTTCCGGACTATAAGGCGCACTTAAAAGCCTTGGATTTCCTTGGAAATCCAAAGTGCGCCTTATAGTCCGGTGCGCCCTATAGGTGGGCAGCGGACCCCTATAGGGCAGCGGACTTACATAGGTCCCCGCTACCGGAGACAGCAGATCTCCAGCGGGAACTGCAGACCCCACGATCTGCTGTCTCCGGTAGCGGGGATCTATGTAAGTATTCTATTCCCCACTTCCCCCTCACCTTCCCCGCTCACCTTCCCCGCGTTCCGCGTGTCTTCTCGGCGTTGCGTCGCGTCCCGTCGGGTCTCCGCTCCGCCCCCGGACCTCCGCCACGCCCCCGGACCCTGTGCCTTATAGTCCGATGCGCCTTATATATGGAATTATTACATATATAAGGCGCATCGGACTATTGAGCCTTATATTCCGGTGCGCCTAATGGCCCGGAAAATACGGTAGTTTATAAACCACTATGTCAGACAGAAAGGTGGCAGGTGGAGCAGGCAGAGGAGGCAGCACAGTAAGGGGATGTCGCAGCAGGGGTGACTCTGCGAGGCCAGAACTGCCGTTCTCATCTAGTGGCAGTGTGTTGATCAACAACCCAAAGGTTGTTGAATGGTTGACTAGGTCATCCAATTCCTCAAATATAACATCTGACAACCCCAGCCAAGAATCCGTGGGTTCCTCTGATACAACAATTAGTTGGCATGGCCCAGGAGCAGGTCAGCGGCCCTCGCCTGTCCTCAATCAGGCTCGGTTTTGTTCCTAGATACTAGGTGGTCTGGGCACAGCCACTATTCAGCGAGGACGAAGTGTTTGAGGACAGTCAGCAGCTGCTTTGCATTGAAGAGGTGGGGCAAACTTCTGCTGCTTCCTGCAGTAGGTAGGCTGTGCATACTGACACCAGTGAGGAGAGTAGCAGTGACCGGGAAACGCAAATTGACGATGATGTAGCCGATCGCACTTGGGAGCCGGGTGTAGCTTGTAGAGAGTGTCAGCTTGCGGAGCAGGCAGCAAGTCGCTACTGTGGCTGTGAGTCAGCAGGGTGGCAGCAGTGCGAGGACGGGAGCCAAACCTCCGCGGGGTACAAATCCCGATTCGCAGGCCCAAATAAGCAGTGGCACAGGGGCTCAGCGAGGCAGCAGCGGTAGTCGTTGCTCAGTGCAGAGTGTTGGCGGTGTGGCAGTTGTTTGTAAAGACACCAGAGGAACCGAGCGTGGGTATATGTCGTATCCACGGGCAGAAAGTGAAGCGTGGCCAGGGAGCTATCCTTGGCACCACGGCCCTGCGCCAACACATGCAGCGTCACCATCCAATGGCCTGGAAGAAACGGGTGTCATATGCATTCCATCCTGCAGGCGAAGCAACAGCAGCAGCACCTCGTGGCACACATGCTGTTTCAGAAAGTCAAGGCTCCAGCACCTCTGCCGAAGGGAGCTGTTTGTCTTTGACATCATCTCCTGGTCCATATGCTCCTGCTCCCCGCTACGCATGGTTCCAGCAGTCGTTGAGCGAGGCGATTACAAAAAGACAACTCTATGCGTCCATCCATCCTAAGGTGCAGAAGCTGACTGTGCTCTTGTCGAAGTTGTTGGTACTGCAGTCTCTCCTTTTCAAAGTCGTGGACTCCGCACCCTTCAGAGAACTAATGGCTTGTGCCGAACCGAGGTGGAGAGTTCCAAGCCGCAATTTTTTTCCCAAAAAGGCTGTGCCAGCCCTTCACCAATATGTACAACAGAAGGTGGGCCAGTCCTTGCGCTTATCAGTGTCTTCCAAGGTGCATGGCAGCGCGGACGTGTGGAGCTGTAATTATGGTCAGGGCCAGTATATGTCCTTTACGGCCCACTGGGTGAATGTGCTTCCCGCCCAGCCACACCAGCAACTTCCATAAGAGACGGCGCTTTTTCCTCCACGTTGTCAAACTGCTGCTCCTGCGCCAGTGTCCGCCTCCTCCTTCTCCACCACCACCTCAGCCTCCACAAGTGCTGCTCCATCATACCAGGGCAGGTACAGCGGTGTCACGCAGTTCTACACCTGGTTTGCCTGGGTGAACGAAGTCACACAGGGGAGGAACTGCTCCGTGTCATGCAAGAAGAAATCAATGTGTGGCTTTCTCCGTGACAACTAAAAATCGGAACCATGGTGACAGACAATGGGAGGAACATGGTGTCCGCGCTGCACCGAGAAGGGATGATCCATGCGCCCTGCATGGCCCACGTGTTCAATCTGGTAGTCAACAAGTTACTGAAGTCTTACACCCATCTGCAAGACATTCTAAAAATGGCCAGGACACTGTGCATGCACTTCAGCCATTCTTACAAAGCCAAGCACACCCTCCTCGAGTTGCAGCGCCAGAACGGCCTACCCCAACATGGTCTGATATGCGATGTTTCCACCCGTTGGAATTCCAGCCTCCATATGTTAGACCGCCTGTATGAACAGAGAAAAGCCATTAATGATTTTTTGATGATGCAAGTGGACCGGAGTATCTCCCCTGTGTAACTTTGATGTCAGCCACTGGCATCTCATGCGTGACACCTGCAGTTTGCTCAGGCCTTTTAAAGAGGCCACGTTATTTGTCAGTCGCCAGGACTGCGGGATAAATAACATCATTCCACTGCTTCATGTCCTGGAACTCATGCTGCAAAATCTGTCTGGTCAGGGCACTGGAGAAGTGGAGACTACATCTCTTGGCCACATGAGTCCGGTGGGGGCTGAACTGGAGGTGGAGGAGGAGGACATTGGAGCACAAGCAGAGTCTGGTGCAATTTGTGGTTTTTCTACTCAGGTGACAGGAGAGGAGGAGCAGGAGCAATTGGAGGAGGTAGAAGACGAGGCAGATGACCCAGAAGCACCGTGGCAGTATACTGTGGATATGGAGGCCGAGAGTCCCTCAGAGTCACTTGCGCAGATGGCCCGCAGCATGCTGCTTTGCCTAACTAGTGACAGCCGAATAATCAACATCCGGCATAGGGATGTCTTTTGGCTCTCCACCCTCTTGGACCCTCGCTACCAGTCCAAAATGGATGACTTTTTTCCTGCTTCTGAAAGGAAGGAACAACTGGCGTACTATAGAGAAATACTGAGCACACAGTTGGCCGCTGCCTATGTGCACCATTGTCCATCCTCTGTCAGGTCTGACTGGGGGATTTCTGGCAGTACTACTACCACGGCTGCTGTGGGGAGCTGGGGGGGGGGGGGGGGGGTAGGAGCAGTAGCAGTTCCATCAACAGTCGCTAAAGTCTGGATTCCTTAATGAGCAATTTCCTTCACCCGCCTAGTGAGGAGGGTAGCTTCCCCCAGCAGCAACAGCAGGACATGAAGCAGACCCAGCACCAGCAGGTGGTAGCCTACTTGGACAGCACTTTACCACCTGAGGTAGAGGATCCCATGGACTACTGGGCAGCAAACTTGATGCGTAGCTGCAACTTGTGGAGTTTGCAGTAGAGAAGCTGTCCTGCCCGGCCAGTAGTGTGGCATCAGAGCAGGTGTTCTGTGCGGCGGGGGCCATCGTTACCCCCACGAGAACCCCCTTGTCCACCCGTAATGTGGAGAGATTGACCTTTGTCAAGATGAATTAGGCTTGAATCGGCCAGGATTTCAACTCACCAATGCCTAATGCATCAGATTAGATCCGCCATGACGTCTCCTCCAAATGTTGAGAAATGAGTCGGGGTTCTAACTACCTGCCTCAGCTACTATTCTGATGCTGCCACCTGCCTGATGCCACACATCTGCTGCTAGTTGCACCATCTGCCTCCTACCATCTTTACCAGGGACTGGAATTGTCCGCCAGCTCCACACTATATCATTGTGCCACACTGCAGGCTCCTGCTGCTTCTGATGCCACCTTCACACTATATCATTGTGCCACTCTGCGAGCTCCTGCTTTTGCTGCTTCTGAAGCCGCCTTTACACTATATCATTGTGCCACTCTGCGGGCTCCTGCTCCTGCTGCTGATGCCACCTTCACACTATATGATTGTGCCACTCTGCGGGCTCCTGCTTCTGCTGCTTCTGATGCCACCTTCACACTATATGATTGTGCCACTCTGCGGGCTCCTGCTTCTGCTGCTTCTGATGCCACCAACACACTATATCATTGTGCCACTCTGCGGGCTCCTGCTGCTTCAGATGCCACCAACACACTATATCACTGTGCCACTCTGCAGGCTCTTCCTGCTTCTGATGCCACCTTCACACTATATGATTGTGCCACTCTGCGGGCTCCTGCTGCTGCTTCTTATGCCGCCTTCACACTTTATCATTGTGCCATTCTGCGGGCTCCTGCTGCTTCTGATGCCACCTTCACACTATATCATTGTTCCACTCTGCGGACTCCTGCTGCTTCTGATGCCACCTTCACACTATATGATTGTGCCACTCTGCGGGCTCCTGCTGCTGCTTTTGATGCCGCCTTCACACTATATCATTGTGCCATTCTGCGGGCTCCTGCTGCTGCTGCTTTTGATGCCGCCTTCACACTATATGATTGTGCCACTCTGCAGGCTCTTGCTGCTTCTGAAGCCACCTTCACACTATATCATTGTGCCACTCTGCGGGCTCCTGCTGCTTCGTATGCCGCAAACACACTATATCATTGTGCCACTCTGTGGGCTCCTCCTGCTGCTGCTACTGATGCCACCTTCACACTATATCATTGTGCCACTCTGCGGGCTCCTGCTGCTGCTGTTTCCGATGCTACCAACGCACTATATCATTGTGCCACTCTGCAGGCCCTTGCTGCTTCTGATGCCACCTTCACACTATATCATTGTGCCACTCTGCGAGCTCCTGCTGTTTCTGATGCCACCTTCGCACTATATCATTGTGCCACTCTGCGAGCTCCTGCTGCTTCTGATGCCACCGTCACACTATATCATTGTGCCACTCTGCAGGCTTCTGCTGTTTCTGATGCCACCTTCATACTATATCATTGTGCCACTCTGCGGGCTCCTGCTGCTGCTGCTTCTGATGCCACCTACACACTATATCATTGTACCACTCTGCAGGCTCTTGCTGCTTCTGATGCCACCTTCACACTATATCATTGTGCCACTCTGCGGGCTCCTGCTGCTTCGTATGCCGCCAACACACTATATCATTGTGCCACTCTGCGGGCTCCTGCTGCTTCGTATGCCGCCAACACAATATATCATTGTGCCACTCTGCAGGCTCCTGCTGTTTCTGATGCCACCTTCACACTATATCATTGTGCCACTCTGCAGGCTCCTGCTGCTTCTAATGCCACCTTCACACTATATCATTGTGCCACTCTGTGGGCTCCTGCTGCTGCTGCTTCTGATGCCACTTTCACAATATATCATGGTGCCAATCTGCAGGCTCCTGCTGCTGCTGCTTCTGATGCCGCCTTCACACCATATCATTGTGCCACTCTGCGGGCTCCTGCTGCTGCTGCTTCTGATGCAACCAACACACTATATCATTGTGCCACTCTGCAGGCTCTTGCTGCTTCTGATGTCACCTTCACACTATATCATTGTGCCACTCTGCGGGCTCCTCCTGCTGCTGCTACTGATGCCAACTTCACACTATATCATTGTGCCACTCTGCGGGCTCCTGCTGCTGCTGTTTCTGATGCCACCATCGCACTATATCATTGTGCCACTCTGCAGGCTCTTGCTGCTTCTGATGCCACCTTCACACTATATCATTGTACCACTCTGCAGGCTCATGCTGCTTCTGATGCCACCTTCACACTATATCATTGTGCCAGTCTGCAGGCACCTTCTGCTTCTGATGCCACCTTCACACTATATCATTGTGCCACTCTGCAGGCACCTGCTGCTTCTGATGCCATTTTCACACTATATCATTGTGCCACTCTGCAGGCCCTTGCTGCTTCTGATGCCACCTTCACACTATATCATTGTGCCACTCTGCGGGCTCCTGCTGCTTCTGATGCCACCTTCACACTATATCATTGTGCCACTCTGCAGGCTCCTGCTGTTTCTGATGCCACCTTCACACTATATCATTGTGCCACTCTGCAGGCTCCTGCTGCTTCTAATGCCACCTTCACAATATATCATTGTGCCACTCTGTGGGCTCCTGCTGCTGCTGCTTCTGATGCCACTTTCACAATATATCATGGTGCCAATCTGCAGGCTCCTGCTGCTGCTGCTTCTGATGCCGCCTTCACACCATATCATTGTGCCACTCTGCGGGCTCCTGCTGCTGCTGCTTCTGATGCAACCAACACACTATATCATTGTGCCACTCTGCAGGCTCTTGCTGCTTCTGATGCCACCTTCACACTTTATCATTGTGCCACTCTGCGGGCTCCTGCTGCTTCGTATGCCACCAACACACTATATCATTGTGCCACTCTGCGGGCTCCTCCTGCTGCTGCTACTGATGCCAACTTCACACTATATCATTGTGCCACTCTGCGGGCTCCTGCTGCTGCTGTTTCTGATGCCACCATCGCACTATATCATTGTGCCACTCTGCAGGCTCTTGCTGCTTCTGATGCCACCTTCACACTATATCATTGTACCACTCTGCAGGCTCGTGCTGCTTCTGATGCCACCTTCACACTATATCATTGTGCCAGTCTGCAGGCACCTTCTGCTTCTGATGCCACCTTCACACTATATCATTGTGCCACTCTGCAGGCTCCTACTGCTTCTGTTGCCACCTTCACACTATATCATTGTGCCAATCTGCAGGCTCCTGCTGTTTCTGATGCCACCTTCACACTATATCATTGTGCTACTCTGCAGGCTCCTGCTGCTTCTGATGCCACCTTCACACTATATCATTGTGCCACTCTGCGGGCTCCTCCTGCTGCTGCTACTGTTGCCACCTTCACACTATATCATTGTGCCACTCTGCGGGCTCCTGCTGCTGCTGTTTCTAATGCCACCAACGCACTATATCATTGTTCCACTCTGCAGGCTCCTGCTGCTTCTAATGCCACCTTCACACTATATCATTGTGCCACTCTGTGGGCTCCTGCTGCTGCTGCTTCTGATGCCACTTTCACAATATATCATGGTGCCAATCTGCAGGCTCCTGCTGCTGCTGCTTCTGATGCCGCCTTCACACCATATCATTGTGCCACTCTGCGGGCTCCTGCTGCTGCTGCTTCTGATGCAACCAACACACTATATCATTGTGCCACTCTGCAGGCTCTTGCTGCTTCTGATGCCACCTTCACACTATATCATTGTGCCACTCTGCGGGCTCCTGCTGCTGCTGTTTCTGATGCCACCATCGCACTATATCATTGTGCCACTCTGCAGGCTCTTGCTGCTTCTGATGCCACCTTCACACTATATCATTGTACCACTCTGCAGGCTCGTGCTGCTTCTGATGCCACCTTCACACTATATCATTGTGCCAGTCTGCAGGCACCTTCTGCTTCTGATGCCACCTTCACACTATATCATTGTGCCACTCTGCAGGCACCTGCTGCTTCTGATGCCATTTTCACACTATATCATTGTGCCACTCTGCAGGCCCTTGCTGCTTCTGATGCCACCTTCACACTATATCATTGTGCCACTCTGCGGGCTCCTGATGCTTCTGATGCCACCTTCACACTATATCATTGTGCCACTCTGCAGGCTCCTGCTGTTTCTGATGCCACCTTCACACTATATCATTGTGCCACTCTGCAGGCTCCTGCTGCTTCTAATGCCACCTTCACACTATATCATTGTGCCACTCTGTGGGCTCCTGCTGCTGCTGCTTCTGATGCCACTTTCACAATATATCATGGTGCCAATCTGCAGGCTCCTGCTGCTGCTGCTTCTGATGCCGCCTTCACACCATATCATTGTGCCACTCTGCGGGCTCCTGCTGCTGCTGCTTCTGATGCAACCAACACACTATATCATTGTGCCACTCTGCAGGCTCTTGCTGCTTCTGATGCCACCTTCACACTTTATCATTGTGCCACTCTGCGGGCTCCTGCTGCTTCGTATGCCACCAACACACTATATCATTGTGCCACTCTGCGGGCTCCTCCTGCTGCTGCTACTGATGCCAACTTCACACTATATAATTGTGCCACTCTGCGGGCTCCTGCTGCTGCTGTTTCTGATGCCACCATCGCACTATATCATTGTGCCACTCTGCAGGCTCTTGCTGCTTCTGATGCCACCTTCACACTATATCATTGTACCACTCTGCAGGCTCGTGCTGCTTCTGATGCCACCTTCACACTATATCATTGTGCCAGTCTGCAGGCACCTTCTGCTTCTGATGCCACCTTCACACTATATCATTGTGCCACTCTGCAGGCTCCTGCTGCTTCTGTTGCCACCTTCACACTATATCATTGTGCCAATCTGCAGGCCCCTGCTGTTTCTGATGCCACCTTCACACTATATCATTGTGCTACTCTGCAGGCTCCTGCTGCTTCTGATGCCACCTTCACACTATATCATTGTGCCACTCTGCGGGCTCCTCCTGCTGCTGCTACTGTTGCCACCTTCACACTATATCATTGTGCCACTCTGCGGGCTCCTGCTGCTGCTGTTTCTAATGCCACCAACGCACTATATCATTGTGCCACTCTGCAGGCTCTTGCTGCTTCTGATGCCACCTTCACACTATATCATTGTACCACTCTGCAGGCTCCTGCTGCTTTTGATGCCACCTTCACACTATATCATTGTGCCAGTCTGCAGGCACCTGCTTCTTCTGATGCCACCTTCACACTATATCATTGTGCCACTCTGCGGGCTCCTGCTGCCACCTTCACACTATATCATTGTACCACTCTGCAGGCTCCTGCTGTTTCTGATGTCACCTTCACACTATATCATTGTGCTACTCTGCAGGCTCGTGCTGCTTCTGATGCCACCTTCACACTATATCATTGTGCCACTCTGTGGGCTCCTGCTGCTGCTGCTTCTGATGCCACCTTCACACTATATCATTGTGCTACTCCTGCTGCTGCTACTGATGCCACCTTCGCACTATATCATTGTGCCACTCTGTGGTCTCCTGCTGTTTCTGATGCCACCTTCACACTATATAATTGTGCCACTCTGTGGCTTTCCCTGTTGCTGCCACCATGTTGCTGACACCTGTGGACTCCTGCTGCTGCTTCTTCTGTCGCCACCTCCACACTCTTATCATTGTTCCACTTTGTGGTCTCCTGTTGCTGCTGCTGCTGCTGATGCCACCTCCACACTATATAATTGTGCCACTCTGTGGCTTTCCCTCTTACTGCCACCATGTTGCTGCCACCTGTGGGATCGTGCTGCTGATGCCACCTTCACAATAAATCATTGTGCCACTCTGTGGCTATCCCTGTTGCTGCCACCATGTTGCTGCCACCTGTGGGCTCCTGCTGCTGCTTCTGCTGCTGCCACTTCCACACTCTTATCAGTGTGTCACTTTGTGGCCTACCATGTTTCCGCCACCTACATAATTTGTCATTGTGCCACCCTGCAGCCTACTCATGCTGCTGCCAACTGACCGCTATCTCCCTGGAACACCCTGTGATTTCCATAATGCTGTTTTCACCCTCCATCACTCTATGATGTTGCCACTATGTTTGGTTTTCCCCTTCATTTCATCTGTCAGAAGGATGAAAAGCTTCAGGATTGATAGCCAAAAGCAGGAGTGGATACAGAACACAGAGGACATGCAAATATCCCATTTGCTGGTCATCTCTATTCTGGATCAACTCCTGTTTGTTTTTGACTTTAGCAATACTGATGGATTATTGACCGATTGAAAGAGGACAGTGACGCGTGAAAAGAAGGGCAAAATGATCAGTGACGTCAATGCAAAATTACTGCTGACATCCTCTGCACTCTTTTGGGGGGCTTTCCACATGTATCCGCATTTAACAGAACAGGTTCTGTCGTAATCTATGGAATCATCTGATATCAGTGTAAAAAGAGTGCACTCTTTGATGTTATAGTGGGATCTTGGTCCTCAGCTCAGTCCTTTTGAGGCTGCGTTCCCACTTCGCTTATTTGGGGAAGTTGGCCTATGTAAGTGCACATGGAAGTGAAGAGTGAAGCGATTCTAAGAGCGGCGCTGTCATGTGCATGTCATACTAAAACACAGCATTGTTTGAAGACCAAACCACGCTCCCTATGCATATTTAAGCATGGCACAATGTTCTACAACACCCTACAGGCTCTCTGCAGCCAGGAAATGCCTGTTTTTAACGTGATTCGGATCGAATCAAATTTTTTCCACAAATTTGGTGAATTGGGACGATACGAATTTTAACAAATTCGACCATCTCTACTCCTGAGATGTATTGAAGATTTTAGATGGTGTCACCTTGGATGAGTGCATGTATCTTGTTTCCCGTGATGTAGAATCCTTGTACATCGGAATCAATCATGGACTTAGGGCCATCAGGCACTTTGTGTTCACCCAAGCATGTGAATCTTGTGTGAGTTTTCTGAGCTTCTAATGTGTCTGAATTCATACTAAAGAATAATTTTTTTTTCAAAGAATAATTATCTTCAAATGCGTGGTGTGGCCATAGGGTTAGCATGTACTCCGACACATGCAAACCTGTTTCTTGGATATTAAGAGAGAACCATCATGCAATGAGTGGACACTGAAGATAATGGTACAGTTACTATTTGGATTCATTTTACAGGCAATATTCGATTTATATGGCAGGAAGGAAAGTTGGCAATGAAAATTTTTTTACAATAATTGAATGATGATGATTTGAACATAAAATTCACACAAAAATTACCCAACAGCATATTGAATTTTAATATTTAGATATTTGGATGAAATACAAGAATACACAGTAAAACACCAGTGTCAGTGCAATTCTACATGTATCCCAATTATAAGTGCAAGAAAAATACATGGTCTCCCATAAGAATTTGAAAAAGTAGCTGAAACATTGAGGCAATGATTTCAACAAAGAGGGTACAACTAACAACTTATAGAAAATTGATACAATAGAATGAAAGGGAAAGAGAGGAATCGTCTCCCTGTACCTATAGACAAGGAACAAGATACTCAACAGTTGGTAAGGTTAATTACTAATTATAATTCACAATGTATTGAAATGATGGTCAGTTTCGGACAGTTCTAAGACTGATGATAATGACTTAAGGGGTAAACTCCGGTAACAACCAAAGGTGACTGTAAAAATTGAGTAGGAGTATGATAGATCTCTTGGTGCACAGTCATAATGTTTCTCCAAAATCCAAGTTTATTTTTAATTCAAAGTGTCCCAAGTGCGGTTCATTTCCATGTGGTGACTGTTCAATTTAAAAACAGATGGTAAAAGCACCAGCATTCTTCCATTCCAGAGGAGATCAGGACCGTGTTATCCATTTTATAATACGTTAGACCATTTGTGTGGTTACTAGAGATGAGCGAGCACTCAAATGCTCGAGTGCTCGTTATTGGAGACAAACTTTTCCTGATGCTCGAGTGCTCGCCTCGAATAACGAGCCCCATTGAAGTCAATGGGAGACTCGAGCATTTTTCACTGAAAGAACACATTGAAAGAACACAGTGAAGAACACATTGCAGATGTTCCACACATCTGCTAACTGATTGGAAGACACGCGTGCAGAACGATGTTCTTCACAATAGTATATGACGAACAATATGTTTGAAGAACACATTGCAGATGTTTCCATACATCTGCAATGTGTTCTTCACACATAATGTTCTTCGTATACTATTGTGAAGAACACCGTTGGCACGCGTGTCTTCTGATAAGTTAGCAGATGTTTGGAACAGATCTGTTCTTTACTGTGTTCTTTCTGTGGTGTTGGTCCTGCTCCAGCCCCGCTCCGCACCAGCCTTTATTTCAGCCCCTGCTCCGATCCTCCATGCCCGCTCCAGCGCGGCTCCGCCTGCTCCGTGATGCACGCTCCTCCATGCCCGCTTCAATACTCCATGCCTGCTCCAGCCCTGCTCTGCTCCTCCATGCTCGCACCAGCCCTGCTCCGATCCTCCATGCCCGCTCCGATCCACCATGCCCGCTCCAGCCCCGCTCTACTCCATGCTCGCTCATGCCCTGCTCCGATCCTCCATCCCCGCTCCACTCCGTGATGCCCGCTCCTCCATGCCTGCTCCGATCCTCCATGCCCGCTCCAGCCCCGCTCAGTGATGCCCGCTCCTCCATGCCCGCTCCGATCCCCATGCCTGCTCCAGCCCCGCTCCGTGATGCCAGCTCCTCCATGCCCGCTCCGATCCTCCATGCCTGCTCCAGCGCCACTCCGCTCCAGCCCCGCTCCACTCCGTGATGCCCGCTCCAGCCCCACTCCGTTCCGTGATGCCAGCTCCGCTCCGTATTGCCTGCTCTTCCATGCCCGCTCCGATCCTCCATGGCCGCTCCAGTCCCACTCTGCTCCTCCATGCCCGCTCCAGCCCCTCTCCGCTCCTCCATACCTGCTTGGTGATGCCGGCTCCGCTCCTCCATGCCCGCTCCAGCCCCGCTCCGCTCCACTTCAGCCTCCGCTCCTGCATGCCTTATCCAGCGTCTGCGCTCGTGTCTTCGGCTAAGTGAGCAGATGTGCCGAACATCTGTAATCTGTTCTTCACTGTGTTCTTCACTGTGTTCTTCACTTAAATGATCCTGTGTTCACTGTTTTAATTGTATTCTTCACTGTTCTTCACTGTCTTTTATTAATGGGCATGGAAAATACTCGTCCGAGCAACGAGCCGTTCCGAGTACTCTAATACTCTAACGAGCATCAAGCTCAAACGAGTATGCTCGCTCATCTCTAGTGGTTAACTTTTAAAGATGTGGTATTAACATCAGGAGAGCTGCGTACTGGAATATAAGAGCATATGAATAACATCAGGAAAGCTCAAACTTTAACACAAGATGATGTTGAGAAAACAAAGAAACTCAAAAGATTGGCCGTACTAACGTCAGTGTACCCAGCTTACCCACCCGGCTCGAATAAAGGCACAGACTCGTATATTGGGAGAAAATGGGGGGTCGGCCACAGCTTTAATCTTTAACAAATTAAACCAGGTGGTCCAATGGGGAACCCCAGGCCCTACCTACTATCACCTAGCATGCCAGGCCTCCGCAGGTGCATGTCCTTGTTGATTCATCAGGGGATCTTGTGCTAACTCCAGAAAGGGTCAAGGATTCCACCATAGGCCAAAGCTGTGACTACCTACAGATATTCTAACAAAAAAAATGTAGACAATCATTATTTAGCAAAATGATTAACAAACACGAAGCAATGACAAAAACCCCAAACAAAGTTGGGGAGGGCGGGCGGTATCTTTCCTGGTGCAGAGCCGTCCTGAAAGAGGACAGGATGCTCCGCACCCGTAAATAAATATCCTGGACCTGCATCCCCGTGTGGCCAACGGAAGACGCTGGCCAAATGCTGTCGGGTGGGAGGGATTGTTGGGTGGGCCGTGCTCAAATTACAGCTTTAGAGCACGGCCAGTCCTGTATTTGAGCATGATAACTTATTATATTTTAGCTCCAACAATTATATAACTTGATATTGATATGTGACTTGTACCCTCGCTGCCTTGTGTGTTTTTAACATGGATGTCTTTGTGTTTTCAACTGAAATTGAGGACAATTGCCACATGGACAAGGGCTCTGTAAAAAATATTAATCAGTCTTTAATAAGTATGCTGAAAACTCTTCCTGCTTTGAAACGGCTATATCTTTACAAAACACTCACTGCTCAATCGCATACACCACAAATTATCTCATGTTTGGAAGACCTGGACGCCTGCTTACTGAGATGGACCTGGACATTGTGGCTCCAAAATCTCAGCTTTCTCTTCTCTAGACTGACTGGGTCAAGGAACACAAGCATTGTCTGGCTGATGCCAGTGAGATTGTGGACTTTGAGGGTCAAGAAGGCCCAGCATAAACAAAAGCAGAACTTCGATCATCAAGCTTGTAGGGAACCCTTACTCCCTGGGGATCTGGTCTGACACAAGAACAACCACCCTACTAGCAAATGAAATGGGAAGTAGCAGTGTGAGCCATACCTTGTTAGGGACAGTTGATCCCTTGAAATCTACAAGATCTTCAGAGGAGAATGTCCTGTGCAGAGCATGCACTTACTGTCTTACTGTTCTAATACCACTGATATTCTTCAGCTGCTGACTGTCCACAGAGTAATGATCTCCATGCCTGCATAAGAAGAGCAAAGCCTGCCAGAGGGAGCCCACACCAGCAAGTCTCGAATAACGAAGTCAATGGGAGACTCGAACATTTTTCAAGGGGACCAAGGCTCTGCACAGGGAAGCTTGGCCAAACACCTGGAAACCTCAGAAAAGGATGGAAACACCACGAAAAAGGACAGGAAACAGCAGGGGCAGCATGCATGGATGCCAATGAGAAGACTTCCATGATTAAGAGCGACAGTATGTGGCATCCATATTGCGCTGCTATGATTGAAACTTCAGGACTCCAGAATGGCGGCGACAGATGGGCCGAGTTCCATTATGTATCTGGTGAAACACCCGAAAATTCTGCCTGACACAGATCGTTTGATATGGGGATGATGTGCTGTATTACCTCTCGCGCTCCAGCGTCTGGGGTATAGACAGTTGAAAGTTGCGCATGGAGACATTGGTGGATGCTGTGGAGGATCGTGGAGGCGAAATGGACAGGAAACAACAGGGGCAGCATGCATGGATGCCTCTGAGGCTGCCTAATCTTGGGATGGAGCTGGCGGTTGGCTGCCAGGTGAGCTTTCGCCTGTCCAAGCCCCTGTCTCTTGGCTATCCCCCACCCAAAATGGGCCTAGGGGCCAGAAGCGTTTACTTTGAAAAAATTATAATTTTCAAAGCAGGCCGGGTCATTTGAATATTTCATCTAGGAATAATGAAATAGCATAGCGGTTCTATTTTTTATTTTTTTTCGGAAATGGTTCCATGATTAAGAGTGACAGATGGGGCATCCATATTGCGCTGCTATGATTGAAACTTCAGGTCTCCAGCATGGCGGCGACAGATGGGCCGAGTACCATTTTGTATCTGGTGAAACACCCGAAAATTCTGCCTGACACAGCTCGTTTGATAAGGGGACGATGTATGGAGGCAGTAAAGTAGTAGTAGATTAAAGGTGCTGCAGTTAAAACAATGTTAGTTGGATCTTGGGATGGAGCTGGCGGTCCGCTGCCAGGCGAGCTTCCGCCTGTCCAAGCCCCTGCCTCTTGGCTCCTCCCCACCCAAAATGGGCCTGGGGGCCAGAACTGTTTACTTAGAAAAAATTGTAATTTTCAAAGCAGGCGGGGGCTACAAACAGCACTTCTAAGAACTTTTGAATAAGATCAAGTGTAGTACTGTTCTTATAAGTAATTGTCTTGGTTATGGCGGGTGAGGGGAATGTAAACACATGCGCAAGAAGCGCTGAAATAATATCGGTAAATGATAAAAGTTTGGAAGTATATTTTGTGGATAACACAGCAGGGTGGCGACAAAGTTAACAAGTTTGATGCGGAAGCCATGAAAGCAACCCAAAATTCTGCCTGACACAGCTCGTTTGCTAAGGGGACGATGTATGGAGGCAGCTATATGGACGACTTTTGGAAGCAGCTATGGATATGACGTGTGGAGGTAGCAATGGGGACAACGTGTGGAGGCAGCTATAAAGACGACGTGTGGATACTGCTATGGAGACAATTAAATTTGGATGGTGCCTGTATGTGGCAGTCCAAAAAAGTTTTCAAACCAGAGGAGCAGGTAGGTGGTCCTCCAGAAAAATTAAATAGATTGAGTGCCTGTATGTGGCAGTCCAAAAAAGTTTTCAAACCAGAAGAGGAGGTAGGTGGTCCTCCAGAAAAATTAAATAGTTTGAGTGCCTGTATGTGGCAGTCCAAAAAAGTTTTCAAACCAGAGGACCGGGTAGGTGGCCCTCCAGAAAAATTAAATACATAGAGTACCTGTATGAGGCACTCCCAAAAATTGTTTTAAACAGAGGACCGGGTAGGTGGCCCTCCAGAAAAATTAAATAGAAACAGTACTATAGCTAGAGCCAGTTGGCTCTGGAAAAAAATAGCCTTTTTCCTCTGCTTTAGTGTACAAATAGGAGGAGAAGGAGTGCATACATTATTCAGGTTGAGCTTCTTTCACCTGGTGGAGAATGGAAATCCTGAGAAATCCAGGCTTTATTCATCTTGATAAGCGTCAGCCTGTCAGCGCTGTCAGTCGACAGGCGTGTACGCTTATCGGTGATGATGCCACCAGCTGCACTGAAAACCCGCTCAGACAACACGCTAGCGGCAGGACAGGCAAGAACCTCCAAGGCGTACAGCGCCAGTTCATGCCACATGTCCAGCTTTGAAACCCAGTAGTTGTAGGGAGCTGTGTGATCATTTAGGACGATGGTATGGTCAGCTACGTACTCCCTCACCATCTTTCTGTAAAGATCAGCCCTACTCTGCCGAGACTGGGGACAGGTGACAGTGTCTTGCTGGGGTGACATAAAACTGGCAAAGGCCTTGTAAAGCGTACCCCTGCCAGTGCTGGACAAGCTGCCTGGTCGCCTACTCTCCCTCGCTACTTGTCCCGTAGAAGTACGCCCTCTTCCGCCAGCAGTGTCAGATGGGAAAGACTGTTTCAGCTTATGCACCAGGGCCTGCTGGTATTCATGCATTCTCACACTCCTTTCCTCTCCAGGGATGAGAGTGGAAAGATTTTGCTTGTACCGTGGGTCCAGGAGAGTGATTACCCAGTAATCGGTGCTGGAATAAATTCTTTGAACGCGAGGGTCCCGGGATAGGCAGCCTAGCATGAAATCTGCCATATGCGCCAGAGTCCCAACGTGCAAGAATTCACTCCCCTCACTGGCCTGACTGTCCATCTCCTCCTCCTCCAACTCCTCCAACTCCTCTTCTTCTGCCCATACACGCTGAACAGTGAAGGACTGAGCAATGCTCCCCTTTTCTGTCTTGCCAACATTCTCCTCCTCTTCCTCCTCATCCTCCTCCACCTCCTCCGATACGCGCTGAGAAACAGACCTGAGGGTGCTTTGGCTATCAACAAGGGAATCTTCTTCCCCCGTCTCTTGTGATGAGCGCAAAGCTTCCGACTTCAAGCTGACCAGAGAATTTTTCAACAGGCCAAGCAGCGGGATGGTGAGGCTGATGATGGCGGCATCGCCACTGACCATCTGTGTTGACTCCTCAAAGTTACTCAGCACCTGACAGATATTAGACATCCACATCCACTCCTCATTGTAGACTTGAGGAAGCTGACTGACCTGACTACCAGTTCTGGTGGAAGTTGACATTTGGCAGTCTACAATCGCTCTGTGCTGCTGGTAAACTCTGGATAACATGGTTAATGTTGAATTCCACCTCGTGGTCAAGTCGCACAACAGTTGGTGAGCGGGCAGTTTGAGGCAGCGCTGCGCTTCCACGAGAGTGGCAGCATCTGTGCTGGACTTCCTGAAATGCGCACAAATGCGGCGCACCTTCGTGAGCAAATCAGACAGATTGGGGTATGTCTTGAGGAACTGCTGAACTATGAGATTTAACACATGGGCCAGGAATGGCACATGTGTCAGTTTGCCGAGTTGCAGAGCCACCACCAGGTTACGGCCGTTGTCACACACAACCATGCCTGGGTTGAGGTTCAGCGATGCCAGCCACAGATCAGTCTGCTCCGTGATGCCCTGTAACAGCTTTTGGGTGTCGCTTAGCGATGGCACTGCTGCTTTGCCTAGAGCTACCGACTGATGGCGCCATGCCCACGGATGGTAATTCGGAGGAGAATGTGGTGGAGGGGTGGGAGGAGGAGGAGGCATAGTAGGCCTGAGAGACCTGGACCGAGGTAGGCCCCGCAATCCTCGGCGTCGGCAGTATATGAGCAGCCCCAGGGTCAGACTCGGTCCCAGCCTCCACCAAGTTAACCCAATGTGCCGTCAACGATGTATAGTGAACCTGCCCGGTAGCACTCATCCACGTGTCCTTGGTCAGGTGGACCTTGTCAGAAACGGCGTTGATCAGGGCACGGATGATGTTGTCTGACAAGTGCTGGTGCAGAGCTGGGACGGCACAACAGGAAAAGTAGTGGTGGCTGGGGACCGAATACCGAGGGGCGGCCGCCGCCATGAGGTTGCGAAAGGCCTCGGTCTCTACCAGCCTATAGGGCAACATCTCCAAGCTCAGTAATTTGGAGATGTGGACATTGAGGGCATGTGGGTGGGTGGAACTGTATTTCCTCTTGCGCTCCAGCGTCTGGGGTATAGATAGCTGAACGCTGCCCATGGAGACATTAGTGGATGCTGTGGAGGATCGTGGAGGTGAAGGTGTGGTTTTGGGCCGGGGTCCTGGGAAGGGAGCTGACTAGAAGAGGCAGCAGATGACACAGGGAAAGGAGCAGTGGTGTGCCCGGACGGAGGTGAATGGCCTTGGTTCCATTGAGTGGGGTGTTTAGCATTCGTATGCCTGGGCATACTGTTGGTAGTTAAGCTAGTAGTGGTGGAACCCCTGCTGATCCTGGTTTGGCACAGGCTGCACACCACAGTACGTCGGTCATCCGGTGTTTCTTTAAAAAACCTTCAGACTTCCGAAAATCTAGCCTTCGCCATGGGAGCTTGACTACGTGAAACATTTGGCGCTGATGCACCAGCTCTGGCCCTGCCTCTCCGTCTGGCCCCACCACTGCCTCTTCCAACCTGTTCTCGTCAAGGACTCGCCTCCGTCTCACAAGCACTGTGTTCACCCGGCCTATCAAACCAGCTTGGGTCTGTAAACTCATCATCCTCCGATCCATCAGTCTGCTCCTCCCTCGGACTTCCTGCCTTGACAACAACTTCACCACTGTCTGACAACCGTGTCTCCTCATTGTCCGACACCTCTTTACACACTTCTTCCACTACGTCAACAATGTCATCATCACCCACAGACTGCGACCGGTGGAAAACCTGAGCATCTGGAATGAGCTCAGCAGCAACCGGACAAGTGGTTTGTGACTCTGGGAAGGGTCCAGAAAACAGTTCCTCAGAGTATGCTGGTTCAAATGCCAAATTTTCCTGGGAGGGTTAGACTGGGGGGAAGGAGGCTGAGGTGGAGGAGCTGGAGGAGTGCTGATTTCGGTGACATGGGTGGACTGCGTGGAGGACTGACTGGTGGACAAACGGCTAGAAGCATTGTCCGCAATCCACTACATCACCTGTTCGCACTGTTCTGGCCTCAACAGTGCTCTACCACGAGTCCTAGTAACTTGAGACATGAACCTAGGGAGTGTAGCTCTGCGGCGTTCCCCTGCTCCCTCATCAGCAGGTGGTGTCTCACCCCGCCCAGGACCACGGCCTCTGACCCCTGCAGTAGTTGGACGCCCATGCCCATGCCCTCGTCCTCTACCCCTACCCTCGGGTTCAACATTTTCAAAATTAAAGTGTAAACTGTTTTTTTGTGTTTTTTTATTTTTTGTGTTTTTTTGAGGTTTTTTTGTGTTTTTTTGAGGTTTTTTTGTGTTTTTTTTTTTTTTTTTTAACAAAACGATGCTATCCTATTGCTATGGCTAGTTCCTAATGTACACTGACAGCACACAACAGGATTTTGTTCTGTGCCTGTGATGACTTTTAGTTTAGAAAAAAAAAATAGGCAGACTGTGCCTAATTCAATCAAACCCCTAATAAATTGTCCCACTTAGGTGTTTGAGATGGATATGTGTGTGACTAAGAGCTAAACAGAACGTTCGCAAGTCTCCCTGCAAATTCGTCCCAATATGGTACTAGTTGCAATACTAGTGCCAGCAAGGCCAGCCACAAGCAAATCAACAAAAAATAAAATATATAACGCTATTGTAGCCCTAAGAAGGCCTGTTGGGTTCTCGTATGGCTAGTTTCTAGCCTACACTGACAGCACACAACAGGATTTTGTGCTGTGCCTGATGACTTTTAGTTTTGAAAAAAAAAAAAAGCAGACTGTGCCTAATTCAATCAAACCCCTTATAAATTGTTCCACTTAGGTGTTTGAGATGGATATGTGTGTCACTAAGAGCTAAATAGAATGTTCGCAAGTCTCCCTGCAAATTCGTCCCAATATGGTACTAGCTGCACTACTAGTGCCAGCAAGCCCAGCCACAAGCAAATAAAAAAAAATAAAATATAACGCTATTGTAGCCCTAACAAGGGCTGTTGGGTTCTTGTAGAATCACTCCTGCCTAACACTATTCTAATAGAACACCCTAACGCTATCCCTGACCAGCAGCAGCTCTCTCGCTAGCGGCATCCATATTGAGATGGGTGTTGCTAGAGTGTTTTCTCCTCCCCTCTCCTTCTTTTTCCTGTTTCCTGGTTTCATAAGGGGCTTTCAGCTACTCCTCTTCCTCTATGATCTGCAGCAACAAAGCAGTCCCACCCTCCCTCCCTACAAGTTGCAGCTTTATGTTGTACTGTTAACATTTTCTACGTTTTATAGCCCTGAAGTCACAGATGGTGAAAAGAAATGGAGAGAGGATGGATGTGTTGCTCATCTGGCCGACTTGTCATCTGGAAGTCCAGGTGGGCATAGTGCAGTACGAGGCGTATTTTTTATGGAGATTTACCTAAAAAAGTGTGATGTTGAGATTTCTGGATTTTATAAAGAAGTGAGAAATGGAGAGATAATGGAATACTGCTTTGCTCGTCTGTCCGACTTGTCATCTGGGAGTCCGGATGGGCATAGTGCAGTACGAGCCGTTTTTTCTTATGGAGATTTACCTAAAAATGTATATGATGTTGAGATTACCACTTTTTATAAGAAAGTGAGAAATGGAGAAATAATGGTGTCATCTGGGAGTCCAGATGTGCATTTGAGTAATGTTTTTCACTGTGGAGATATACTTTGGAAGGTATATGATGAGATTTCTGGGTTTCATAACGAAGCCACAGCTGGCGGTGAGAAATGGAGAAATAATGGAATGCTGCTTTGCTTGTCTGGTCGACTTGTCATCTGGGAGTCCGGGTGGCCATAGTGCAGTCGAGCCATTTTTCTTCGCTGTAGAGATTTACATTAAAATGTGTATAGTGCTGAAATTTTCGAGTTTTATAACGATTTATATTTATATCAAGATATGTGACCGGTTTCCACCACCCAACATGAGTCTCAGTGTCAATTATTTCAGGAAAATGGTGTTTTATGTGGGTTATTCAAGAAAGTGCCCTGGGAGTATAAGGGGCGAAATATGCATTTCGCCAGTCTGAAGTTGTTCAACCTGATTGGAGAGGGGGTACTTTTATTAACAAAATTTCCAGAGCTGAAAGTAAGTGGATCTATGAGCTGAACACTTTGGTTCCATTTGGGATTAAATAGTGAAATAGAAACCATTGCCTTTTTAGCCAAAAGATTCCTGTAAGTGCTGTAGATGTTTACAGTGTGGTCACAAGCTGTAAAAGGCAATTTAAGAAGAATGAACATGAACCCCAATGAAGGAAGCCAAAAAGTTAACAAAACATGTAGAAAATTTGTCCTTCACTGTCCACCATGGTCAAGTGGTGACGTCACCGAAGCAGAAAGAACAGGTACTTACATGAGTGTGATTTAGTGAGGAAAAGAATACAGTTATTGTCCTCCATTTTAATATATAGGGAGCACTAAATACATTGTTATGTATATATTGTTGTAATTTTAATATTGCAATAGGATATATTTGTATTTTGTAGAACTCACCAACACATAACTGCACCAGTGAGTTCTACACCTTTGCACACATCTTGGTTTTGACCCGGTTCCGACTCCAACTCCGCTTTCTGTCTGTATCTGTTGTGTGTCCATCAGTGTTGTGTGTCTCCTCATGTGAACGTCCTTTCCCTGTCTCAGACTTTTTGGTTTGACACTTTTCTGTATACAAATGTGAACACTGGTCTAGGTCTAATTTCCTGATACCTGTCTGCTCCATCATCCAGCGGCAGCAATCTTTTTGGTGTTACCTTGCAGGGTCATTTAGGGTCCATTATTTAAGTTCCTGAGGGTGGACCATAGCCGACATGGATGTAGCAGGGTTAGTTCACCACCGCTTACACAGGAAGTGCCAAGTCAGGTTGGGGTTGTGCTGTTGCTGGACAGGTTTGTGATAAAGGTATAAGATTTATGTAGGATTTCATATAGAAAATAGTTAGAATTAAAGTTATAATCAACATTTGGATATTTTTATTTAATTTTCTTGAATGCAAAATACACAAAACAAAGATGACCATGGTCTGTGTAAGGCTGTTAGCAAATATGAAAACAATTTTCTTAAATTGGACAGAAAGCCAAGTCAGGATCAAAAATGGAACAGTGAAACAGAGGACCTCTCACTATCATCACAACCAAAACCAACACAACTTGTCAGCATTACAAAATAGATGCCACATCACTGATTTCAACTTATTTAGAATCTGTCTTTTACCAATTCCAATCCTTAAAAAAGTGAAACGTTTCTGCAGGTCTGAACATAAATGTTAGTTAGACTTTGATAAATCTGTAGACGCCACTTACCTGAGTGTACTTATACAGGCTGAGTAGTGGGAGCATGGCATGACTGGTGTGATATTTAGTATCAACTGCAAAAGCAGCCACCCTGTCATTCCAACAGGAGTAATTGGGAACCCTATTATATTTTCCTGTCAGGATCCTAAGGACAGCGTGACCAGTCACCAATGGATCTCCACACGTATCAATTATGTGATATCCCAGAGTAACATTGGGGAGAAGATCAGGATCCTTATTAATCTCATCAACAGCAAAGATGAATGACAAGACACTTCTGTAGTTGTTAACTTCAACACTGGAAAAATAATCAATATCAAATAGTTAATAAACATGGAAACAAAATCTTACATGAAAACTACAGAGGAGGGAAATATAAATAATGAAATACAGTAATCAGCAGTGATCACTACACGGAGTGCGCTCCATGTCACAGCTACCAGGTCTTCTTCTGGCTGGTGACTGGAGAATACAACGTCATGACTTCTCCTCGTCTGTCACAGGAGAAAAATATTGGTAAGCAAGACAACCAAGAACCTTATTGTCCCTCTGGTTGCAGGAAGAGTTAGAAAGGGCAAAGGAAAGTTTCAGATATCAAAGAAAAACAAACTAATCTCTGCAATCACTGCTCGTCAATGTTCCCTGTTGTTTTCCTCCTTCCCTACCTTCCATCTATCCCCTCAGTGCTGACCATCCATATCAGTTCTTCCCTCTTGCCTCACTGTTATGCTTCTCTCATGTGCTCTATAGGTTATATAACCACAGTAACCCATCTTATTCTTCTATGATGTAGCGAAAACCCACTCATAAATCACTAAACCATCGCATTGGCCTTATGCTCATGACCGTGTGTCCAATACTTTCCAGTGTTTTTAGCCCTTACTATACAGATGGATGCACCAGTCACCCCACTTATGTCCAAAGGAACTGGGCAGCCGCAACGCAATATGGGCAGAAATAGGACCAACACGCTGCATGGCTCACTCATGATGGAGCCACCAAGCCTCACTGCTCTGTGACTGTTCGCAATAGAACTCTATGGGAATTGTGAGCTAACTGCAAATTGTGCAGCTAGCTCAAGCTTAAAATATGATTGTGTGCACAAGGCCTTTGTCAGCATCTGAGCTGGCATCTTTTTGTTATTGGGGTTTCTGCATTACCTGCTTGTGTTTTTAGGTTGCAGCTGTGGTAATGTGTAGTTTACTATCAGGAGAGGCCAGGCTCCATGTAAGGCTAGTTTTGTGTTAGGATCAGTGGATCCTCTGGACCACCGCGGGATATGTAACTAGCCAACACCCGGAACCGGAGCCTAGCGGCACCTGGTTTTCACCAGAGCCCGCCGCAAAGCGGGTTGGACTTGCTGCGGCAGGATACCACTAGGACGTTCCCAGGTGTGACTAGCCCACGGTGGCAGCCGAGGTCGAGGTACCTTAGCGGATGGCAACTCGTAGTCGGGTCCAGGCACAGGGTCAGGGCAGGCGGCAGAGATGCAACGTCAGGTTCAAGTCCGGGGTCAGCAACAGGAGGTCCAGGCAGGAGGGAACGGGAACACAGGCACACAGCAACAGGGAGGAACACAGGTAACACGGCAACACAGGACTCAGGAACGGGAACACACAGGAATACAGGAATACGCAGGAACACAGCAATACTCGCTAGGAAGCTTTCTCTAAGGCTAAGAGGCACAAAGATCCGGCAGTGAATGATGGGAAACAAAGGGTTATATACAAAACAGGAAATGACCAATACTAATCACCTGTGCGCTGGCCCTTTAAATCTTGAGACGGGGCCGCGCGCGAGACCTAGTCCGGACGGGAGCGGGAGCCAGGAGAGGTGAGTGCACCGGAGCGGGACCGGGGCAGCGGAGGGAGGCACGGGTGCACCCGCGATCCGCGATATGGATCGCGGGGGTTCCTGCAACGGAGGCACGGGTGCACCCGCGATCCGTGGTATGGATCGCGGGGGTGCCCGTGACAGTACCCCCCCCCCCCCTTCGGCCTCCCCCTCTTCTTCTTGGTCCCAAGAAACCTCTGGAGGAGAGTCCGATCAAAAATATTTTCTTCAGGCTCCCAGGATCTCTCCTCAGGCCCGAACCCCTTCCAATCTACAAGGAAGAACCGCTTACCCCTTACGAACTTCATGTCCAGAACCTCCTTGACTTCATATACATCTGGAGAATCAGCCTCAGGAGCCGGAGGAGGGGATTGCTGGGTGAAGCGGTTCAAGACGACTGGCTTCAGGAGGGATACATGAAAGGAGTTCGGGATGCGCATAGATGGAGGAAGGCGGAGCTTGTATGCCACTTGATTAATGCGCTTGATTACCTCAAAGGGGCCAAGGAACAGGGGCCCAAGTTTATAGCTGGGTATCTTAAGCCGGACGTATCTGGAGGATAGCCATACTTTGTCACCAGGAGAGAAGACAGGAGGAGCTCGACGTCTTTTGTCAGCCTGGGTCTTGGTACGGTCTGAAGCTCGTAGAAGGGACTGGCGGGTCTGGTCCCAAACAGCCTTGAGATCCTGCACCAGATCCTCCACCGCAGGGACAACAGAGGGGGTAGACAGCGGGAGAGGTGGGCGAGGAATACGTCCATAGACCACGAAGAACGGAGCCGCACAAGTAGACCCCGAATCCAGAGAATTGTAAGAGAACTCAGCCCAAGGTAGAAGGTCAGTCCAATTGTCTTGACGGGCTGAGACAAAGTGGCGCAAGTAGCAGCCCAAAGTCTGGTTCACCCTCTCTACTTGACCATTCGACTGAGGGTGGTAAGCAGAAGAAAAGTCAAGGATGACCTGTAGTTGGTTACATAAAGAACGCCAGAATTTAGAGACAAACTGGACTCCTCGATCGGACACAATGTGAAGTGGAAGGCCATGCAGACGGAAGATATGTTTGAAGAACAAACTGGCAAGCTGTGGTGAAGACGGAAGACCTGGAAGGGGAACAAAATGGGACATTTTGGAAAACCGGTCCGTCACCACCCAGATGACAGTATTGCCCGAGGAGACAGGCAGATCAGTAACAAAGTCCATTGCCACGTGAGACCACGCGCGACTGGGTATCGGCAACGGGAGTAACAGTCCAGCCGGTTTGAGACGAGAGGCTTTATTGCGGGCACAGGAGGAGCAGGATCCCACAAACTCCCGAACATCTTTGACCAGGTCTGGCCACCAGTAATAGCGGGAGATGAGGGCCAAGGAGCGTTGCACCCCAGGGTGCCCAGCCAGACGAGAAGAATGTCCCCAAGACAGAATCCTCTTCCTGAGAGCAGGTCTAACATACGTCTTGCCAGGAGGCAGCTGCCGAAGGTCCACCGGAGCTGCAACAACGAGCTGATCAGGAGAAATTATGTGCCGAGGAACTGGTTCATCTCCAACAACATCTGACGAACGGGACAGAGCATCAGCCTTGACATTCTTGTCTGCCGGACGAAAATGAATCAGCAAGTCAAAGCGGGAGAAGAACAAAGACCACCGGGCTTGCCTGGGATTCAAGCGCTGGGCTGTCTGGAGGTACAGAAGATTCTTGTGGTCAGTGTACACACAAACAGGATGGAGAGCTCCCTCCAGAAGATACCGCCATTCTTCAAGAGCAAGTTTGATGGCTAATAGTTCTCTGTCTCCAATGGAATAATTTCTCTCAGCTGGGGAAAAAGGCTTGGAAAAGAAACCGCAAGTCAAA
The DNA here is from genome assembly GCF_040894005.1 of Engystomops pustulosus. Taxonomy (NCBI): domain Eukaryota; kingdom Metazoa; phylum Chordata; class Amphibia; order Anura; family Leptodactylidae; genus Engystomops; species Engystomops pustulosus. The sequence continues at coordinate 293,052,237 of NC_092411.1, read as the reverse complement.
GTTCGGCCCTTGGGCCCTTTCTGAGTGAGCACCGCTCCAGCTCCTATGGAGGATGCATCCACCTCCAGAAGAAAGGGTTTGTCTGTATCTGGCCTAGAGAGTACGGGAGCCGAGGAGAAAGCAGACTTGGAGAAGGCCATTTCAGCAGCTGGAGACCAGGCACGTGGATTGGCACCCTTCTTGGTGAGCGCCACGATGGGGGACACCAGAGTGGAGAAATGGGGAATAAACTGACGGTAATAGTTCGCAAACCCCAGGAACCTCTGTATGGCTCGGAGACCCTCTGGACGTGGCCACTGAAGAACTGCAGACAGCTTTGCGGGGTCCATCTGGATGCCTCTGTCGGAAATTATGTAACCGAGGAAGGGAAGGCAGTGCTGGTGAAACAGGCATTTTTCTAACTTGGCATAGAGGTGATTGGCACAAAGTCGACCTAGAACTTGTCGTACGTGTGCGTGGTGGGACTCAAGGTCTGGAGAGTACACCAAGATGTCATCGAGGTAGACCACGACACAAGTATAAAGAAGGTCCCGAAAAATGTCGTTCACAAACTCCTGAAAAACAGCAGGGGCATTACACAGTCCAAAGGGCATCACTAGATACTCAAAGTGCCCGTCACGGGTGTTAAACGCCGTCTTCCACTCATCACCTTTGCGGATCCGGATGAGATTGTAAGCACCACGGAGGTCCAGCTTGGAGAACACCTTGGAACCACGTAGGCGATCAAAGAGTTCTGTAATCAACGGCAGGGGGTAACGTTTTTTTACCGTGATCTTATTCAGCCCACGATAGTCTATACAGGGACGTAGGGAGCCGTCCTTCTTGGTAACTAAGAAGAAACCTGTGCCAGCCGGAGAGGAGGACTTGCGTATAAAACCCCTCTGCAGATTCTCCTTGATGTAGTCGGACATGGCTAGAGACTCAGGTACAGAAAGAGGATAGACACGACCTCTGGGAGGAGTGGCGCCAGGAAGAAGATCCACAGGGCAATCATAGGGACGATGTGGTGGTAGAATCTCCGCCTGCTTCTTGGAGAAAACATCCGAAAAGTCCCGATAACAAGCTGGCAAACCCTCCAGAGACTTGGGAGCCAGAGTCGAAGTCCTCACAGGTAGCGGACGGGGAATCTGCATACAACGTGAAGCACAGTTCGGTCCCCAACGGAGGATATGCCCGGAGGACCAGTCCAGTACAGGGGCATGAAGCTGCAACCAGGGGAGACCCAGCAGTAGAGCAGATGTGCTCTGGGGCAGCACAAAAAAAGAAAGTCTCTCTTGATGTAGGGCACCAACTTGCAGAAGCAGGGGCTCCGTGCGAAACCAGATGGGCACGGAGAGAATCTGACCATTGACCGAGGCAATAGACAATGGCTTCTCGAGACGAACCACCGGGAAGTGATGCCGAGAGACCAAGGCTGCATCCACGAAGTTCGCTGTAGAGCCCGAGTCCAGGAAGACAGTAACCTGGATCTGGGTACCGGTGCCAACGCTGAGGAGCACGGGAAGAGTCAGACGTGGAGAAGCTGTGCTTACACCTAGGGACGCTTCTCCCAAGAAGCCTAGGTGCTGGCGTTTCCCGGACGTTGAGGACGGACAGGACAGGAACCGATGAAATGCTCTGGGCTGGCACAGTACAGACAGAGGTTCTCCTGTCGGCATCTTGAATGCTCTTGTAGAGTGAGCCGGGTTCGGTCAACCTGCATGGGTTCCTCAGCAGAAGATTCAGGCGGGCCCTGGAGCGGCCTTTGGAAGACTGGCGCCAGGCGAGAAATGCGTCTAACACGGCCTTGGGGATACTCGGAGCGTAGTTCCTCAGCTCGCTCCTTAAACCGAACATCAATCCGAGTGGCCAAGGTGATGAGGTCACTCAGAGTAGATGGAAGATCCCGAGCTGCCAGTGCGTCCTTGACCTGCGCAGAGAGCCCTTTCTTAAATGTAGCGATGAGGGCTGCATCGTTCCACGCAAGTTCAGAAGCCAGGGTGCGGAATTGAACTGCGTACTCTCCCACCGATGAGTTGCCCTGACGCAAGTTCAGCAATGCAGACTCCGCAGAGGAGGCTCGTGCTGGTTCCTCGAAGACTGACCGGAACTCTGACAGAAACGCAGTGAGGCTAGACACAACCGGGTCATCTCTGTCCCAAAGCGGAGTAGCCCAGGCCAGGGCTTTCCCGGAAAGAAGGCTGAGGACAAATGCCACCTTGGACCGCTCTGTGGCAAATTGCGATGGCATGAGTTCTATGTGCAAGGAGCACTGGGTAATGAAGCCCCTGCACATCTTAGGATCTCCATCATACTTGCCGGGCAAAGAGAGGCGTAGCCTGGGTTCAGCAGCAGGAAGATAAGCCGGGGTAGCAGGGGTCGCAGCGGCCGCTTCAGGAGACTGTTGCTGATGTTGGGTAGCAAGTAGTTGTTGGAGCATGGCGGTGACTTGCTCTAGCTGATTCCGCTGTGCTGCAATCTGCCGGGACTGGTAGATCACGATGGTGGCGAGATCAGGCTGACTGGGAGAAGGAGCCTTGGCGGGATCCATGGCCGGATCTTACTGTTAGGATCAGTGGATCCTCTGGACCACCGCGGTAACTAGCCAACACCCGGAACCGGAGCCTAGCGGCACCTGGTTTTCACCAGAGCCCGCCGCAAAGCGGGTTGGACTTGCTGTGGCAGGATACCACTAGGACGTTCCCAGGTGTGACTAGCCCACAGTGGCAGCCGAGGTCGAGGTACCTTAGGGGATGGCAACTCGTAGTCGGGTCCAGGCACAGGGTCAGGGCAGGCGGCAGAGATGCAACGTCAGGTTCAAGTCCGGGGTCAGCAACAGGAGGTCCAGGCAGGAGGGAACGGGAACACAGGCACACAGCAACAGGGAGGAACACAGGTAACACGGCAACACAGGACTCAGGAACGGGAACACACAGGAATACAGGAATACGCAGGAACACAGCAATACTCGCTAGGAAGCTTTCTCTAAGGCTAAGAGGCACAAAGATCCGGCAGTGAATGATGGGAAACAAAGGGTTATATACAAAACAGGAAATGACCAATACTAATCACCTGTGCGCTGGCCCTTTAAATCTTGAGACAGTGCCGCGCGCGCGCCCTAGGGAGCGGGGCCGCGCGCGAGACCTTGTCCGGACGGGAGCGGGAGCCAGGAGAGGTGAGTGCACCGGAGCGGGACCGGGGCAGCGGAGGGAGGCACGGGTGCACCCGCGATCCGCGATATGGATCGCGTGGGTGCCCGCAACGGAGGCACGGGTGCACCCGCAATCCGTGGTATGGATCGCAGGGGTGCCCGTGACATTTTGTCATTTAATATTTGGGGTGTTGTTGTATCTGCAGCTGTTCTCTGGCTCTGTTCTGCTGGAACATCTATACTTTTTATTAGCTTGTTACTTTGTCTGTGGAGAGAGATTCTGAAGTTTGTCTGTTCTCTTGTATTCACTCACCACTTTCCTGCCTGTTCTGTTGTAGTCACTCACCACTTTCCTGCCTGTTCTCTTGTAGTCAATCACCACTTTCCTGCCTGTTCTCTTGTAATCACTCACCACTTTCCTGTCTGTTCTCTTGTAGTCACTCACCACTTTCCTGTCTGTTCTCTTGTAGTCACTCACCACTTTCCCGTCTGTTCTCTTGTAGTCACTCACCACTTTCCTGTCTGTTCTCTTGTAATCACTCACCACTTTCCTGTCTGTTCTCTTGTAGTCACTCACCACTTTCCTGCCTGTTCTGTTGTAGTCACTCACCACTTTCCTGCCTGTTCTCTTGTAGTCACTCACCACTTTCCTGCCTGTTCTCTTGTAATCACTCACCACTTTCCTGTCTGTTCTCTTGTAGTCGCTCACCACTTTCCTGCCTGTTCTCTTGTAGTCACTCACCACTTTCCTGCCTGTTCTCTTGTAATCACTCACCACTTTCCTGTCTGTTCTCTTGTAGTCACTCACCACTTTCCTGTCTGTTCTCTTGTAGTCATTTACCACTTTCCTGTCTGTTCTCTTGTAATCACTCACCACTTTCCTGTCTGTTCACTTGTGGTCACTCACCACTTTCCTGTCTGTTCTCTTGTAATCACTCACCACATTCCTGTCTGTTCTCTTGTAGTCACTCATCACTTTCCTGTCTGTTCTCTTGTAGTCACTCACCACTTTCCTGTCTGTTCTCTTGTAGTCACTCACCACTTTCCTGTCTGTTCTCTTGTAATCACTCACCACTTTCCTGTCTGTTCTCTTGTGGTCACTCACCACTTTCCTGTCTGTTCTCTTGTAATCACTCACCACATTCCTGTCTGTTCTCTTGTAGTCACTCAGCACTTTCCTGTCTGATCTCTTGTAGTCACTCACCACTTTCCTATCTGTTCTCTTGTAGTAAGTCACCACATTCCTGTCTGCTCTCTTGTAGTCACTCACCACTTTCCTGTCTGTTCTCTTGTAGTCACTCATCACTTTCCTGTCTGTTCTCTTGTAGTCACTCATCACTTTCCTGTCTGTTCTCTTGTAGTCACTCACCACTTTCCTGTCTGTTCTCTTGTAATCACTCACCACTTTCCTGTCTGTTCTCTTGTAGTCACTCATCACTTTCCTGTCTATTCTCTTGTAGTCACTCATCACTTTCCTGTCTGTTCTCTTGTAGTCACTCACCACTTTCCTGTATGTTCTCTTGTAGTCACTCACCACTTTCCTGTCTGTTCTCTTGTAGTCACTCATCACTTTCCTGTCTATTCTCTTGTAGTCACACACCACTTTCCTGTCTGTTCTCTTGTAGTCACTCACCACTTTCCTGTTTGTTCTCTTGTATTCAATCATCACTTTCCTGTCTGTTCTCTTGTAGTCACTCATCACTTTCCTGTCTGTTCTCTTGTAGTCACTCATCACTTTCCTGTCTGTTCTCTTGTAGTCACTCACCACTTTCCTGTCTGTTCTCTTGTAGTCACTCACCACTTTCCTGTCTGTTCTCTTGTAGTCACTCATCACTTTCCTGTCTGTTCTCTTGTAGTTAGTCACCACTTTCCTGTCTGTTCTCTTGTAGTCTCTCATCACTTTCCTGTCTGTTCTCTTGTAGTCTCTCACCACTTTCCTGTCTATTCTCTTGTAGTCACTCACCACTTTCCTGTCTGTTCTCTTGTAGTCACACACCACTTTCCTGTCTGTTCTCTTGTAATCATAATCATAATAGTGGAATGTGATATCTTATCTATACTTATTCATCTTTAGTGTTTCCCTTATTCTCGCTCTTCTCCACTATGTGCTCTATAGAATGCTGCTTCATGTCTTTCAAACACTGAAATGTGGATCTAACAGGATGACATAACCTCCTCTGCTGCTCCTATTGTGACTCCCTACCCCAGGCCTGAGAATAGGCAAGAGGAGAATGTAAGCTTACATTCACCATGGTGAACTCTTCAGGTCACCTGCTCTGTAACCTTTTTTCACTTTACTTTCTTTTAAAGGGATTTTCCACCCATTCTCCTTTTCCGTGGAACTTCCATAACCATTTTAATTTTTTGCTTCTCCACTTTCTATTCTGTGAGAATCTAACCCCCATCATGGGAAACTTATAATATCACTATAAACACCCCCATCCACCCTTCTAGCTCTCACTAACAACCTCTTTGCTTCTCCTACTCACCAGGAGTCAAATATTCTTGAACTGGTATTTGTTTGACTCAATTCAGTATATAATTGAAAATTTTTTCATTTCCATTTTTCACTCCCCACAATCAAAAAGGTTTTTTTTGTACGTAAAAAGCAGTGTAAGGAATTGTTTTCTGGGCAACAAATTGCACTTCATAGTGATGGTATTTATTATTCCATGCCGTGTACTGGGAAGTTGGAGAATTCTGCAGCGAAATTGGTAAAAAAATCCACATTTGTGCCGTCTTCTTGTGGGCTTGGATTTTATGGCTTTCACTGTTCGCCACAAATGACAGGTCTACTTCATTCTTTGGGTCAGTGTGATCACTGGGATAACAAATTTGTATAGGTTTTATAATGTTTTCATACATTTACCAAAATTAAAACCTGTACAAAAATGTATTTTTCAGATTTTGCCATTTTTGGCACTAATAACTTTTTCATATTTTGGTGTACGGAGCTGTGGGTGGTGTCATTTTTTGCATCTTTTGATGAAGCTTTCAATGCTTCCATTTATGACAGTAGGACCTTCCGATCACTTTTTCTTGAATTTTTTATATTTTTCAAAATGGTAAAATTTGGGCGCTATTTTCCGTTACAAAGTTAAACGCAGTGAAAAAACTTTATTATTTTTTTATAGGCATTTTTGGACGCATTGATACCTAAAGTGTTTTTAATTTTTACTTTTACTGTTTCTCAGAACCCTAGGTTTTCTGATTTATCCTACCATACACTTCCTTTCTTACTGCATGGCAGTATATGGGGATTTTCCTCCTCATTCATTACAATGGGTTAAAAAGAGATAGTCTCAGGTCTTTGGAAGACCCGAGGATGTCATGGTGACCAATCACCGCTCCCCGATGAAGTCACATGGAGCGACAATCTCCAACAAGACGGTGGAGCCCATGTGCCGCTATCTTTTTAAAGCCGCCGGCAGCTTTGCCGGAGGTGATGTGCTGGTCAACACTGCAATATGCAGCAAAGACTTACCAGCTATGGAAACGGCTCTGCCCATAAGCCCTCTCTGCAGGGGCATAACTACAGCGGTAGCAGCCATAGCAGCCACTATGCGTCCCAAGGTGTCAGGGGTCCCCGTCATCCAACCTGACACAATAAAGAATGGAGGATGTGCACCATTATATCTATATTGTACTGCACATTGTCCAGCATTATATGTATACAACATATACTGTGATGTATATATGCAGTATCTGTGTTGTGTATATGGTGTAGGTATACACTGTATGTGAGTATGTTGCATATGGCACTGTATGTGTGTGTATATGCTGTGTGTGCACATGAGTGTATTTATATGTGATTGTAACTTGCATGTGTGAGTATACTAATATGTTTATTTTTTAAGTAGGTAGGGGGGGCCCATGCAGTAGCCTGCTAGGGGGCCCTGTCTCTCCTAGTAACGCCACAGCCTCTCCGTGCACCCGCAGTTGACCTATGACCTGCTATTATGTCACGGGTTGTTAGAGGGCTAAATGACCCCTATCTGGCAGATCTAAATATTGTTCATCACCTTTCACTCTAACAAAAAAAAAACTATTAGCACTGATTAAACTTTGAAATACGAAGATCCAAAGTCTTTCAAGAAAATATTTTTTTTGAGATATAAGGGGGAGTTTTATAAATCATATTCCACCACTCCACTACTTTTAAAAAAAGTATCAGAGGAGAAGCCTTCCAGGTAACAACACACATTAAATGCTCCACAACTTATTGCACATGTATTTATAAAGCGTTCCGGCCAGTGTTGTGCCTTGGTTGCGCTATGTACGCCGCAACACAGTCCTGTGCACCTCAACGGGCATCCTGGTGCGCACTTGCACCATTCACAGTATTTATGTCGGCGCACACAGCAGGATTAATGGAGCGCATGCACTGGTCTTCTTTAATCCATTTCACTCTGCACGCTAGTGAGGCAAACATCCATTTAATATTCAATCTCATTTTATCAAGCACTGTCACATCTTCTCAAAGAACCGCGCTGCATACTTAAGGGGTTAATTCATGCCACAGCCCATAGCACTGCCCTTCACCTCACCAAACAGGTCTATTTTTACATCTCTAGAGATGAGCGAGTATACTCGTCCGAGCTTGATGCTCGTTCGAGTATTAAGGTACTCGAAACGGCTCGTTGCTCGGACGAGTATTTCCCCTGCTAGAGATCGAGCATTTAATTAAAAAAACACAGTGAAGAACAATGAAGAATAGAATAAAAACAGTGAGCACAGTGAACACAGGATCATTTAAGTGAAAAAGACAGTGAAGAACACATTGAAGAATAGATTACAGATGTTCGGCACATCTGCTTACTTGTCGGAAGATACGCGCGGAACGGCAGCAGGGAGACATCAAGCAGCAGGGAGACATCGGGCAGCACGGGGGAGACATCGGGCAGCACGGGGGAGACATCGGGCAGCACGGGGGAGACATCGGGCAGCACGGGGGAGACATCGGGCAGCACGGGGAGACATCGGGCAGCACGGGGGAGACATCGGGCAGCACGGGGGAGACATCGGGCAGCACGGGGGAGACATCGGGCAGCACGGGGGAGACATCGGCCAGCACGGGGGAGACATCGGGCAGCACGGGGAGACATCGGGCAGCACGGGGGAGACATCGGGCAGCATGGGGGAGACATTGGGCAGCACGGGGAGACATCGGGCAGCACGGGGAGACTTCAGTGGAAAAAGAGGAGCGATCCCGGGACAGCTTATCACCCCGACAAGTAAGCAGATGTGCCGAACATCTGTAATCTATTCTTCACGGTGTTTTTCACTGCGTTTTTCACTTAAATGATCTTGTGTTCACTGTTATTATTCTATTCTTCACTGTTCTTCACATCTGTTAACTTGTCAGGAGATAATATACGCGCGGAACAGTGAAGAATAGATTGCAGATGTTTGCATACATCTGATCACTTATCAGAAGACATTCTTTTTCAATTAAATAACACATTTTATTCCTGAACCATGGTCCCTTTGAAAAATGCTCGGGCCTCCCATTGACTTCAATGGTGCTCGTTATTCGAGACGAGCACTCGAGCATCTGGAAAAGTTCGTCTCGAATAACGAGCACCCGAGCATTTTAGTGCTCGCTCATCTCTAATCTCTATCTCTCTCTATAATAATCCTAACGGATTATGTAATTCTCTTTGTTACTTACAAGCACCCAAGGTGCAGCTTCCTGTCATATGTCTTGGGGCTGAGGACTTGGTCACCTACTTTAAAGCTAAATGTGACTGTATTTCACAGGAAATACAGGGGGTACGGAAAGTAATTAGACCCATTTAAATGTTTCACTCTTTGTTTCATTGCAGCCATTTTGTAAGGTCAAAAATTTATTTTTTTGCTAATCATTGTGCACTCTGTCCGCATCTTGACAAAAAAACTCTGAAATGCAGATATTTTTGCTAATTTAATAAAAAAAGAAAAACTTGTATTCAGCCCCTTTACTCAGTATTGAGTAGAAGCAGTTTTGGAGCTGGAGCAGCCAGGAGTCTTTCTGGGACGATGCTTCAAGTTTCTCCCCCCTGGATTTGGGGATGCTCTGCCATTCTTCTTTGGAGATCCTATCCAGTTCCATCAGGTTGGATGGTGAACATTTGTGGAAGCCATTTTTAAGTCAAGAATGATCGCAGAGTTCTTCTGAAGCTTCAGATTTCTTATTTTATCTGTGTGCTTAGGGTCATTGTCTTTTTGGAAAGTGAACCATCATACCTGTATGAGGTCCAGAGCATCTGGAAGAGGTTTCCATCTAAGATATCTCTGTATTTGGCCATTTTCATATTTCCTTCCATTACACCCAGTGGCCCTTTCCCCCCATAGTATGATGCTGCCTTGCCATGTGTGGGGGATTGTATTTAGCAAGTGATGGGCAGCATTTTCTCCACTGCTCAGAATTAACACCAAAAGTTTAATCTTTTCTGGTAGACCTTCATGTGTTTTTTTTGCAAACTGTATGCAGTTTTGATTTTCATTGCACTAGAAGCTTCCATTGGAACACTATACCAAAAAACCCCGAATGGTGAAGCCTGCAGTGATAGTTGACTTTGTGGAACTTACTCCTATCTCCCTACTACATTTCTGAATCTCTGCAGCCACAGTGATCTTGGAAAAGGTAAAAAATAAATGTATGGAACAGTAATCTTAAGAGTTCTTTACCACTCTCACAAGGCTCTTCTCCCATGATTGTTTAGTTTTGCTGAGCGGCCAGGTAGAGTAAGAGTTGTGGAATTTTCAAACTTCTTCCATTTTATGATTATGGAGGCTGCTGGGCTCTTATGAACCTTAAAGGGGTCTTCCCATGAATCAAAGTTGGCCCCTATCGACAATATAGGGCCTAACTTGCTGATCGGTGAGGTCTCAATGATGAGACCCCACAGATCACGAGAACGAGGGGTCCAATGGGGTCCCAGTTACCTCAGTTAGATCCCTCTTCACTACCTGAGAGTAATGGAGCAAACAGCCACGCATGACCATTCTGCTCCATACATCTCAATGGAGCTGATGGTGATCTCAGAGCTCGACGCTTGGGGATTTCCCATCGGAACCCCATGTTTTCATGATCAGATTAGAGCTATCACCTCCAAACTCGCTATGACGCACCACCCACCCACACCTACTGGAATTAGGACATGCAGGTATTAACAGTGCGCCTAGCTCACTCTACTCTCCCTTGCCGCACCTGGGGGACTATCTCCAAATAGGCGGTCAGAAAACATGGCACACACGTTCTGTATTCTTTTGTTCTTTTTTAGTTTTCAGTGAGTATTTCACATAATTTAGCCTTCATCATAATAAAGATAAAGTGACAATTTTAAGTAACAGTTAAAAAATTACAATACTTCGGTCATTCCGGCCTTTGTCAAGTTAGATCTGACCTAGGGGAAATGAAGAATATGAGAAAATATAAGGCTTCCAAGTTAAATGGTCAACAAGCTGAATGGCTATGTAACTGGACATATCAAAGTCATATCACAATTATAAGAGAGCAATCAGATGTAAGAAAATGGACGGACCTTATAGCCAATAGTAAAACATGTAATTACATGTAAATGTGGGGAGGTCAGGAAATCCTCTGATGCATTAACCCTAGAATGCATATTGGGGGCCTTCTAGGCCCCATGCTTACATTTTTGCTGTTATCTGCAAAATTACTTTAGTTAGAATTTTGAAACTCCAGGTATTCCTCTAGTGTGTCATTGTTGATAATATCCAGTTGTTCATATATTTTTTTTTCATAGGCATTATGGTGTAACAATGCTTGATGGTGAAAACTACATCTGTACGAATTGGGGGCCTTTTAGACCCCCGCTGTTTTTATCATGTTCTCAGAAGTGTTTGTGTCTCAAGTGACTTTATTAGTACTCAGTAATGCTGGTGGAGGGGCCACGGTGTGGATAATAACATGTGAGGATGTCATGTAATGTGTGGAGGGAGTGATAAGGCCATGACATCACCTCAGGTCCTCTGAACACAGTAATGAGCTGTGTATAGAGTACCAAGGACAGTATACACTGACAGTATACACTAAACACACAGTATACACTGACAGTATACACTGAACACACAGTATACACTGACAGTATACACTGAATACACAGTATACACTGACAGTATACACTGAATACACAGTATACACTGACAGTATACACTAAATACACAGTATACACAGACAGTATACACTGAATACACAGTATACACTGACAGTATACACTGAATACACAGTATACACTGACAGTATAGACTGAATACACAGTATACACTGACAGTATACACTGAATACACAGTATACACTGACAGTATACACTGAATATACAGTATACACTGACAGTATACACTGAATATACAGTATGCACTGACAGTATACACTGAACACACAGTATACACTGATAGTATACACTGAATACACAGTATACACTGACAGTATACGCTGAATACACAGTATACACTGACAGTATACACTGAATACACAGTATACACTGATAGTATACACTGAATACACAGTATACACTGAACACACAGTATACACTGATAGTATACACTGAATACACAGTATACACTGATAGTATACACTGAATACACAGTATACACTGAACACACAGTATACACTGATAGTATACACTGAATACACAGTATACACTGAACACACAGTATACACTGATAGTATACACTGATAGTATACGCTGAATACACAGTATACACTGATAGTATACACTGAATACACAGTATACACAGAATGATCTGGGGTCAGAAATAGTCAAAACTCTTGCTGTTCCAATATTCAATTCAGGTAGAAACATCACCATGGACAATTATTTCACCAATGTTGTACTAGGCAATTTTCTGCCTGCAAAAGCGATTACACTTGTTGGTACTGTAATGCCTCACATGATAGAGCAAAGCCAGGAGAAAGAAAACAAAAGCGTTGTTTCATGTGTCCAAGAAACATAGAGAGGAAAACTGAGCGATATTGTTCCACTTGTAAGAAAACTGTTTGCAAAGAACAATCTTCTGAAAAAATAACTTGTCAGAATTGTTTGGAAGATTAATATAATAGAAAAGAAAGTTAGAATAAAAATGTAGCTGCAGATAGTTTGCTACAGATTTCTATGCATTTTTGTGTGTTTTCATGTCTTTGCGTGAAATTTGGGGGGAAAAAAAGATTTTTTGGTGTTTTCCGTGAAAAATTATAATAAAATGTTGTCCACTATTCATATTTTACTGAGCAATTTTGAAATAAACTTGTGAAAGTTATTTAAGTGTGTTTTTCTACATTATGTGCCTGAAAGGCCCCCATTACATTAATATGTATATTTTTAACGTCATGCGTTCTAGGGTTAAAAGGGAAAAGATACACTGTAGAAGATATTGGAAATAAAGCATGTAGTATATAGCATATAGTTTATAGTTTATAGTAGGGCACTGGTTTGAAAATACAGAAGTATGGGTAACTGGTGGGAAACACATGGAAGACATGACAAGGGGACTTGGGTGTAAGGGGTGTGGTGCGGATGATACTTACTAGAAGTTATCCGGCACCGGGTCCTGGTGAGGCTGTACTTAATCTGGCGCAGTGCTGTTTTAATAGTATGTGCGCACGTCTATGAGTAGGGACTGCGCATACCCGGAAGTGTGTCCATCAAAGTATACAGCGCATGTCCAGAAGAGGGTTCCCTGAATAGAGAATGTGTGCACGCGACACGATGTTGGGATTGCGCATGTCTGGAAGTGAATCACTTTGGACTTGCTGCACATGTCCGAAAGTCTGCTCCAAGGTTGCTATGGTGATAAGACGCTATTAGATAAATGTACTGGCAAATAGCGCAACTCTAAAAAGGAGATAAAAAGCAAAGTGGCGTTATGTCAGTAACAACCTTAGGTGTCTACGGGGAGTAAAAGTAAAAAAAGGAGGGAGTTTTGCCCTACTATATACTATATGCTATATACTACATACTTTATTTCCCATATCCTATACAGTGTATCTTCTCCCTTTTAATGCATCTGAGGATTTCCTGACCACCCCACATTCACATGTAATTACATGTTTTACTATTTACTAGAAGGTCCGTCCATCTTTCTTATTGCTCTCTTATAATTGTGATATGATTTCGATATGTCAATTTACATAGCCATTCAGCTTGTTGACCATTTAACTTGGAAGCCTTATATTTTCTCATGACCGAAATGTCGTAATTTTTGATCTGTTATTTAAAATTGTCACTTTGGGGGATAGTTATCATACGCTGGCGCTCCTGCACCCCGCTGCTGCGAACTCACAGCCCGATACATCAAGAGGCTTCTGCCTCTTGATGTATCCGGCTGCCAGCAGCGCAGCGTTTATCCTACGCCAGGCTTTTCACGTTTGAAAAGTCGCCGGCAGCAGCGAGTGCCAGGCGCGGGGACAGTAATGCCCCGCGCCGGCCCACTCCCGTCCGGCCGCGCCCCCCGCTCAGCCGGCCGCACCCCCCCTTCACGCCCCTTCACACCCCACTGGCGTGAAGGTGGAGGATTGGGGAAAATAATCGCAAAGGCTAGCAATTAGCTAGCATTTGCGATTATTTCAGGGCCTCTGCGGCAGTGGCGGTGCGCAGAGGTCCTGATAAATATGCCCCTTTATCTTTATTATGGAGAAGGCTAAATTATGTGAAAAACTCACTGAAAAATTAAAAAAATACAAAACGTGTGTGCCATGTTTTCTGACTGGATACGGATTGGATTGAGAATCCCACATTGAGAACCACTACTTTAAGAGTGTGTGGTCTCTATTGTTCCTGATACCATATCTCCACCTAAACAACAGCCACTTCTGAAATAAAGGAAATTATCCTCTCTAAATCATGTCTCATCAGACTCAAAAATATATCTGGATGGATCAAAGGTCATTGCCCCCAGCATGCAACACTAAAATGTCCGGGCATGTAGGAGATCTGCTTATAGCGATGGCTTCTGGAAGAATCTGCACTACAAATGCCTCTCCAATAGACCTCTGCCTGCCTAAAACACAAATTCCGACCTGCAGTAGGACAGGAGGAATTTTAATCCGCCCAAAAGATGTAAGAGTGGCCTGAGAGCCACACCAACGACCTGGGGCACACCGTTGTCAGAGGGCAATACTGCTGCAATGAAGTCAGGGCCACCTGCACCATCACCGACCGCACCATGGATCCGGCTCCAAATAATCTTAGGACACCGCAGACCTTCCAGGGCCGCTGATGAAAAATCAGGAAATAAAGATGTGTAAAGGTTGAACTAACACGTTATCCATTAACTCCCAGCACATGTATTTCCTTAAAAGGTAATGTTCATCTCAAGGCGCCACAATACCAAAAAGAGGTCAGTTTTTCAACACAACATACTGCTCCTAAATTATCAGCTAACCCTCATCCACAAAGCTCTGCACAATGCTGCACCACCCTATATCTCTTCCCTCATTTCAGTCTATCGCCCAACTCATGCTCTTCAATCTGCCAGTGATTTATCTCTACCTTATTTCCAACTCTCATGCACATCTCCAGGATTTCTTCCGAACTGCACCAATTCTCTGGAATAACCTTCCCTGGAATATCTGACAATTACGCAACCTCCAAAGTTTCAAACGTGCCTATCACACTTGCTTACCACATAAAATGTCAACTCTCTCTTTACTAATCCATCCTAAATCCTCCTTCCCTTGGTTATCTGGCAAACACCTGAAATATATACCAAACTCCAGGCTTCTCTGCAGCATTTCACCTTGGACTTGGATTGCGGCTGATGGCTGGTTCAAGCAGCCAAATTTTTATTTATTAACCTCCACACCTGCAGGTCAGCTTGCAATGTGGTGGTAGCATGGATCCTGTGGTACGGCTTGTGAACCCCTAGTGTGACCAAAGGCTCTGCCCATAGGTATCACCCTGCAAACAAAAATGAGCATAGCTAGCAAGGAATGCATCTAGTGGAGGATAATCTTCCTAAGGGAACAGAAACCGTCCACCAGACTTCGCCAGACTCCGCCATCCAAACTTGTCCAAAGGCGAATGGAAAACTGTTGTTTTGGAATCCAGCTTAATACCGAGAAAGGAGAGGAAAGTAAACAGCCCATCCATTTTTTCCGCCGAGAAGGGGACCCCGAAATGCTGCGTGATAAAATGAAAAAAACAAACAGGGGGTGGGACTGGGCTTGGCTGAGGATGTGAGAGGATGCTCGCTGGCAAGCTCCCGCTAGGCACCCGGCAATTCATCCTGGCGGCTATTCTAGCAAAGTAAGTTGATATGGAGAACAGGCTGCGGGGGAATAATAGATGCCTCATAGGGTCCCCAATGAATATTTTGAGCAGTGGTGGTGGAGCAGGATCACTGGGTCCCGTCGAGACCACTGCCACCAGGGAATCCGCCCCACTCAATTCTTATCCGCAAACTCCATTTTAAAGATCGGGATATCATCTTGAGTAAAACCAGAGAAAAAGAGAATCTGCAAATTAATGGTAGTCATTAGAGATGAGCGAGCACTAAAATGCTTGAGTGCTCGTTACTCGGGTCGAACTTCTCCCGATGCTCGAGTGCTCGTCTCGAATAACGATTCCCATTGAAGTCAATGGGAGACTCGAGCAGTTTTCACTGAAAGAACACATTGAAAGAACACTAAAGAAGAACACATTGCAGATGTTTGCAGATGTTTTAACTGAAAGAAAACATTGAAAGAACACAGTGAAGAACACATTGCAGATGTTCAGTACATCTGCTAACTTATCGGAAGATACGCGTGCCGAACGGTGTTCTTCACAATAGTATATGAAGAACAATATGTGTGAAGAATACATTGCAGATGTTTCCATACATCTGCAATGTGTTCTTCTGCGAGTCTTCCGATAAGTTAGCAGATGTTCGGAACATCTGCAATGTGTTCTTCACTGGGTTGGACTGTTGGTCCTGCTCCAGCCCGCTCCGCTCCAACCTCCACTTCATCCCGCGCTCCTCTCCTCCATGCCCGCTCCGTTTCTCTCCAGCTCCCGGTCTGCTCCTCCATGCCCGCTCCAGCCCTCACTCCGCTCCTCCATGCCCGCTCCGTGATGCCCGCTCCAGCTCCCGCTCCATTCCTCCAAGCCCGCTCCGTGATGCCTGCTCCGCTCCTTCATGCCTGCTCCAGCCCCGCTCCGCTTCTCCATGCCCGCTCCGTGATGCCTGCTCCAGCCCCCGATCCGCTACTCCTTGCCCGCTCCAGCCCCCACTCCGCGCCTCCATGCCTGCTCCTCCATGCCCGCTCCGCTCCTCCATGCCCGCGCCATGATGCCTGCTCAGCTCCTCCATGCCCGCTCCAGCCCCCGCTCCATTCCTCCATGCCCGCTCCTTGCTGCCCACTCCAGCCCTGCTCCACTCCTCCATGCCCGCTCTGTGATGCCTGCTCCAGCTCCCACTCTGCTCCTCCATGCCAGCTCTGTAATGCCCGCTCCACTCCTTCATGCCCGCTACGCGATGCCCGCCCCGCTCCTCCATGCCCGCTCCAGCCCCCGCTCCGCTCCACTTCAGCCTCCGCTCCTGCATGCCTGATCCAGGATCGGCACTCATGTCTTCGGCTAAGTTAGCAGATGTTCGGAACATCTGCAATGTGTTCTTCACCGTGTTCTTCACTTTAATGATCCTGTGTTCACTGTGTTCACGGTTTTAATTGTATTCTTCACTGTTTTTCACTGTCTTTTCTTAATTAAATGCTCGATTTCTAGCAGGCGAAATACTCGTCCTCTAATACTCGAGCTCTAATACTCGAATGAGCATCAAGCTCGGACGAGTATACTCGCTCATCTCTAGTAGTCATATTTCCAGTTTCCTGACTTCTCAACAGAGGTCTAGAAGCGAAGTGCGACATTTCAAGTGGTAAAGAGGCGTCTTGGAGAGCTGGAACTGCAATGTTTTATGTTTTACCCAGCAAGGCTGCGGGTGATTGCGCTGCAAGCTACTCACTTCTTCAATTCACCTAAAGAGGCCACCGACTGGCTGGATGCACATGAGCATGATTTGCGTAGGCAAAGTCTCTGGCAGGACTGAAAGAATCGTCACAGTCAGGGGCGGACTGGCCATTGTACCCACCGGGAATTTTCCCGGTGGGCCGGTCGGTCCTGGGCCGGTCTGGGGCCGGTCCGGAGCTGGTGCGGGGCCGGTCCGCACTCCCTAAAACTTTTCACATAATCTATAGTACCTGCATCGTACGATGCAGGTACTATTGATTAGTACACAGACGCAGCGCAGCACCGCTGCTTCTGCGTCTGTGTATACACCCAGCTACACAGGTTGTGCAATCGACGTCATTGCGCGACCTGTGTAGCGTGGAGTAGGCTGACTTACCAGCTGTCAGCTGTCGCCGGCCTCCGTGTAGCTCCGCGGCTTGGTGTGGAGGCGCGGAGCAGTGACGTCACTATCCCGCGCCTCTACACCAAGCCACCGAGGAAGACGGGAAGAAACTGCACCAAAGGGGTGAGTATGATGTTTTTTTTTTTTAAATTACAGAACGGGGGGCATTATTTATATGTCTGGGGAGGGGGGCTGCATTATTCTATATTTGGGAATGGCAGTGGGCATAAATTATATGTCGGGGGGGGGGGATTATTGTATATATGGGGCTGGCAGTGGGCATAAATTATATATCTGGGGTGGGGGGAGGCAGGGGGCATTAATTATATGTCTGGGGCAGGGGGGGGGCATTATTGTATATATGGGGCTGGCAGTGGGCATTAATTATATGTCTGGGGCAGGGGGGGGGGCATTATTCTACATCTAGGGCTGGCAGGGGGCATTAATTATATGTCTGGGGCAGGGGGGGGGCATTATTCTATATCTAGGGCTGGCAGGGGGCATTAATTATATGTCTGGGGTGGGGGGGATTATTGTATATATGGGGCTGGCAGTGGGCATAAATTATATGTCTTGGGTGGGGGGGGATTATTGTATAAATGGGGCTGGCAGTGGGCATTAATTATATGTCTGGGGTGGGGGGGGGATTATTCTATATCTAGGGCTGGCAGTGGGCATTAATTATATGTCTGGGGCGGGGGGCATTATTCTATATCTAGGGCTGGCAGGGGGCATTAATTATATGTCTGGGGCCGGGGGGAATTAATTATATATCTGGGGCTGGCTGGGGCCATTATTTTTATGCCTGGGTCATAGTAGGAGCTCTATCAATACTGGGGGGGGTTAAAGGAGAGAAAGAAGAAATAAATTACCCTTACCATTACAGTTACATTATGGGGCACTATTTGTGTGGTATTAATATTGTAGGGGGCTCTATTACAGTATTTGGGGCACAGTATTGGTGGTAGCAGAAGAAGGGACAATGGGAAAGTGCAGTACATAAGACGTCTGTGTGGTAAACTCTGCAGGAACGCTGTGTACCTGGAGGAAGAAACAAGGTGATGGTGGAACTAATGGAGAAGATGAGGAACGAGTACAATCCGAGGAGACGTCACCTGAGGTCACTGGATGCAATAGGTGAGGATCTCATGTGTTTTCTGTAGTTGTATATGGTAAATACTGATTTTTTTCATGTTCGCTTCTGTGTATATATGTAGTATTATAGTAGTTATATTCCTGTACATAGGGGGCAGTATTATAGTAGTTATATTCCTGTACATAGAGGGCAGTATTATAGTAGTTATATTCCTGTACATAGGGGGCAGTATTATAGTAGTTATATTCCTGTACATAGGTGGCAGTATTATAGTAGTTATATTCCTGTACATAGGTGGCAGTATTATAGTAGTTATATTCCTGTACATAGGGAGCAGTATTATAGTAGTTATATTCTTGTACATAGGGGGCAGTATTATAGTAGTTATATTCCTGTACATAGGGGGCAGTATTATAGTAGTTATATTCTTGTACATAGGGGGCAGTATTATAGTAGTTATATTCTTGTACATAGGGGGCAGTATTATAGTAGTTATATTCTTGTACATAGGGGGCAGTATTATAGTAGTTATATTCCTGTACATAGGTGGTAGTATTATAGTAGTTATATTCTTGTACATAGGGGGCAGTATTATAGTAGTTATATTCTTGTACATAGAGGGCAGTATTATAGTAGTTATATTCTTGTACATAGAGGGCAGTATTATAGTAGTTATATTCTTGTACATAGGGGCAGTATTATAGTAGTTATATTCTTGTACATAGGGGGCAGTATTATAGTAGTTATATTCCTGTACATAGGTGGTAGTATTATAGTAGTTATATTCTTGTACATAGGGGGCAGTATTATAGTAGTTATATTCTTGTACATAGGGGGCAGTATTATAGTAGTTATATTCTTGTACATAGGGGGCAGTATTATAGCAGTTATATTCCTGTACATAGGGGGCAGTATTATAGGAGTTATATTCCTGTACATAGGAGGCAGTATTATAGTAGTTGGCTTGTATATGGGAGAAGGTATTGTAGTAGTTTTATTTTGTATATAGAAGGCAGGATTGAATGTGCTATTGTAGCATTATTCCTGTACATAGGAGGCAGTATCAATATATTCTTTCTCTGAATTCTACATGTATGGCACAGGGGAAAGGTAATTAAGGCATAATTTACTGATCGACAAGTCACATTAGATTCACTTACTAGCAAAAGATGTTCTTGTTTTGCATTAAGGCCATCTACCAACAATTTGTCTGTTATAACCCCACCCACATTATCTGACCACACCCACTTGTTTTGACTCCGCCCATAAGATGGGGCCACTTTTATATTTTTTTCCAGGGCCATTTTAA
This sequence comes from Engystomops pustulosus, assembly GCF_040894005.1. Classification (NCBI taxonomy): domain Eukaryota; kingdom Metazoa; phylum Chordata; class Amphibia; order Anura; family Leptodactylidae; genus Engystomops; species Engystomops pustulosus. Next base: position 293,032,368 of record NC_092411.1, on the reverse strand, counting down.
ATTCCCAGTCCGCCCCTGGTCACAGTAGTATGTGTGTCACAATGGTTCAATGGGGGGTGCCACCTTCATGTCAGGGGGCATTCCCTTTCAATGATAGTCTAGCGGACTGTGACTCTCTAACCTTGAGTCAACCAGTTGTGAGAACAATATGCAGCTCTTCGGCTGTGGTTGCTATATTCTCCCCAGGTTGTGCCAACGGCACAGGGTTATACATTTTTATGTAAAGTTGGGTTTGTTTTTCTTGTCTTTTCAGTTAAATTGTACACTTATATGGTCAGGAAACTATGTGACTATGATGGCAGTTTAAGTAAGGATAATTGCTTGGAACACTAGGGAGTTGGGAGACTCTGCCAAAAGATACTTTGTGCTAACAGCCCTCAAGCAATATCAGCCAGCTGTGCTCTGTCTTTCTGAGGCACACTTTACAGATTCTATGGTGACACCTCTGGGCCGTGGGCGGGTAGGAGCCAATTATCATTCTACCTTCTCCTCACATTCAAGGGATGTGAGTATATTCATACACAAATCAATACCATTTCAAGGTATACACAGCACCATTGACCCAGAGGGGAGGTTTGTAGCTTTGAGGTGCAAGATATACTGCAAAGAGATTCTCCTTATTGCAATTTAGATCCCGTCACCTTACTCATCGGCAATTCTAAACAAGGCTCTGGCGCTGGCAGTGGAGTCTCCTGATCTTCTCACTTTAAAGGGGTATTCATATACAAATGGGCCCTTAAAATATAAGCTAATGTGTAATTAGATGTTATTTAAAATGTTGCTTCCCTTAGCAGAAAATGCTGCTCACTAAGACTGTAATGAAGAATTAAAATGCTACTGGCCCGTTAATCAGTCCGTTAATTTCCTCCGCGCTGTCCGTTGCGAAGCAGACACAGGACAGAAGATGGCCGCTGGCCACATTTCCACATCACAGGTCATGTGATCGCCACTTTGTTTGGGTGTAGTCGATTGGTTGCGGTGCATCCAGTATGGCCAGTGTTTTGGAGATGGCAGTTACTCATCATTACTATGGTAACAGAGCAAGAAAGTCTGTTATATCATCACTGAGAGCAGAGCATAAGAGGTAGGAGGAGTTTCTGAGAACTAAAGGATCATGGGACTTGTAGTTTCCAGTGGTGGCCATCTAAGTGATAACTCCACCTACTTTAGAGAGGTCATAAATATAGTAAATCATAAAATCAAACTATTTAAGCTCCGCTTTGTGACTAAGGACATTGAGTATTGTTGTATTCATTTATTTATATCATCATGGGCTTTTGTGTCAGATGTTCATATTCCCAGAATACCCCTTTAATCATTAGAGATTTCAATAATTATCTTAATCCATACTATGACAAACACCACCCTGGCAGCATTTCTTTAAATAACACCGACATGGTCATAGCCAAAGTACTGAGGGAAGTGGGCATGAAAGACATTTGGAGATATACACTCACCGGCCACTTTATTAGCTACACCTGTCAAACTGCTCGTTAACACTTAATTTCTAATCAGCCAATCACATGGCGGCAACTCAGTGCATTTAGGCATGTAGACATGGTCAAGACAATCTCCTGCAGTTCAAACCGAGCATCAGCATGGGGAAGAAAGGTGATTTGAGTGCCTTTGAACGTGGCATGGTTGTTGGTGTCAGAAGGGCTGATCTGAGTATTTCAGAAACTGCTGATCTACTGGGATTTTCACGCACAACCATCTCTAGGGTTTACAGAGAATGGTCCGAAAAAGAAAAAATATCCAGTGAGCGGCAGTTCTGTGGGCGTAAATGCCTTGTTGATGCCAGAGGTCAGAGGAGAATGGGCAGACTGGTTCGAAATGATAGAAAGGCAACAGTGACTCAAATCGCCACCCGTTACAACCCAGGTAGGAAGAAGAGCATCTCTGAACTCACAGTACGTCGAACTTTGAGGTAGATGGGCTACAGCAGCAGAAGACCACACCGAGTGCCACTCCTTTCAGCTAAGAACAGGAAACTGAGGCTACAATTTGCACAAGCTCATCGAAATTGGACAGTAGAAGATTTAAAAAACGTTGCCTGGTCTGATGAGTCTCGATTTCTGCTGCGACATTCGGATGGTAGGGTCAGAATTTGGCGTCAACAACATGAAAGCATCGATCCATCCTTCCTTGTATCAACGGTTCAGGCTGGTGGTGGTGGTGTCATGGTGTAGGGAATATTTTCTTGGCACTCTTTGGCTCCCTTGGTACCAATTGAGCATCGTTGCAATGCCACAGCCTACCTGAGTATTGTTGCTGACCATGTCCATCCCTTTATGACCACAATGTACCCTGTAACATCTGATGGCTACTTTCAGCATAAAGCTGGAATCATCTCAGACTGGTTTCTTGAACATGACAATGAGGTCACTGTACTCAAATGGCCTCCACAGTCACCAGATCTCAATCCAATAGAGCATCTTTGGGATGTGGTGGAACGGGAGATTCGCATCATGGATGTGCAGCCGACAAATCTGCGGCAACTGTGTGATGCCATCATGTCACTATGGACCAAAATCTCTGAGGAATGCTTCCAGCACCTTGTTGAATCTATGCCACAAAGAATTGAGGCAGTTCTGAAGGCAAAAGGGGGTCCAACCCGTTACTAGCATGGTGTACCTAATAAAGTGGCCGGTGAGTGTATATATCCTACAGCCAGGAACTTTTCCTGTTACTCTAGCCCACATAATTCGTTATCACAAATTGACCTTGCAAGTGACAAAATGGAAAAGACAGGATGGTAGCGATGACAGAAGATGTTGAGTATACCCCGAGAAGTGTGTCCGGCCACTCCTCCGTGTTGGTTACACTTAGATTGGCTGCAGACAAGGGTAACCGCGTAACAGAAAATAGCGCCCAAAGTCGAAAATGGCACTTTTTGCCATTTTAAAAAATATAAAAAATTCTATAGAAACTGAATGAAAGGTCGTACGGTCCTAATAATGGCAGCATTGAAAACACCATCAAAAGTCGCAAAAAATTACATCTCAGACATCTCAGACCCCACAGCTCCGTACACTGAAGTATGAAAAAGTTATTGGTGCCAGAAAATGGCAAAATCAAGAAAAAAAATTTGTACAGGAGGTTTTCATTTTTGTAAATGTATGAAAACATGATAAAACCTATACAAATTTGAATAAAGTAGACACGTCATTTGGGGCACATAGTGAAAGCCGTAAAATCCAAGCCCACAAGAAAACTGTATTTTTATTTTTTTCCCGCTTCCCAGTAGATGGCATGGAATATTCAATACCATCACTATGAAGTGCAATTTATTACACAGAAAACAAGCCAGCACAAAGCTCTGTACATAGAAAAATAAAAAAGTTTTTGATTTTTGAAGCTGGGAAGTGAAAAAATGGAAATGAAAAAACTAAAAAGGGCCAGGTCTTTAAGGGGTTAACCACAGCAGGTGGCACTAAAGGGTACATCTCTAGAATTCATACCATACCACGCCACAAACAGAACCCCCTTTCTTTTCACACTAAAAGGGAGGAGGACTCAATCTCCGAAGAGCATTGGTCAGATAAATTGGCAATGGTTCCCTCACTCACATTATGCGAAGCTCACCGACTGCCACAGCTTTACTTTTTACACAGAGTGTATCGTACATTGCAATGGATGGGGGAGTGTCAGAGATAAGGGCAATTCTGTAAAGATGTTCTAAATCTAATTTCAGGAGTGTTTGAGATGGTTCTGCCGGCTACCCCTATGGTTTGTGTCTTGGGTAACATAAACAGCGATAACAACAGATGGAAAACTGTTAGGAGTGAGTAGACTGGTATATCACGCTAGGAAACTTATAGCCATGTATTCGCTGTGCCCTGACACTCCCGACTTTGAGGCCTACAATAACAAAATTAATAATGTTATTTGATTGGAAAAAGGTGTTTATTGTAAAAAGAAAGCAAATACAAAATTTGAACAAGTATGGGGTCCCTGGAGAGATACTCCTGGCTTGGTATCAATTCATCTGTGCTGTAATCCATTTACAGCATTTCTGTAAATATACAAGGTCTAATGTAAACCTACTATATAAGATGTACTTGTAGCTTTGCAATATTTTGGTAGTCTGATTTATGCTTTGCAACCTGGCAGGACTGTTTGAGTGGGGGGATGTCTGTCTGCTAGCAGGTGAGGGGGAGGGAAGGGGGGATATGTATGTAAAAATGTTCAAAATGTTCAATTAAAAACTTTTACTCAAAAAAAAAAAAAAGAACAAACAGGTGAACCGGCAGGTTCGACAAACAAAAAATCATCCATGAATTGAGTAATCAAACGAAAAACTGTTTCATAACAGACAGGAAAGAAACGGAAAAGCTTGATATTCCTGCATGAAATAGAGCAGCCCATGGACAAACAAGTATCATAGTAACACAAAGCGCCAACACAGCCCCCTAAAAAGTGATAACAATACAGGTGTACAGGCAAATGCCGGAAAGCAGGCTCAATGGGGCACATTTACTTACCCGGTCCTGTGCATTGTCCGGCGATTATGGACTCCGGTGCGACTCACTAAGATTGCGCGCCTGGTTTCCTGCATGTGTTGCTTCCCCACTCAATTCCGCCGGAGTACACCTTCTTTTTCCTGGTGCATGCAAGCGTATTTCTTACGGCATAATGTAAATGCTAAATCCCGTGCTCAGTCCGTCTGTTGCATGAAAGCCGGCGTCGATGCACCAAAATCTGATTGTGTGTGACACAATCCCCTTCTAAATGCCTGTCCCGGTGCCGCAATCCCTGGAAAGTCGGAAAACCCGACGGAAATGTGACCGCAGGAAACTTAATAAATAAGCCCCACTGTCCGACTTCACCATCAGTGCACCCCGGACCACCTCGTGAAGGAGGAACACTGCACGTTCAAAGGATATGTTAGAGACTGACTACTCCTTGGTTGTATTTCCGTCGTTCACCAACGTACCCTTCAGGAAGGACAGGTGAATAAGGCAGAACTTACCCAAGTCCTTCTTGGGCACCGCACCCAGGGTGGAAACCTGCAGGTTAGTGAACAGGGGGAATGAAAAATGGGCCCTCAATCCGGCCCAAGTCCACTTACTTAGCTATTTTGGCTTAGCTTAGAGCACCTCTGGGTGTTCTGCTGCAGACTTCAGGTTAGCCACAAACGTACCCTCAGAACAATAACAAAAAGGTATAAAAAACCCAAGCAAAAAAACGAACCTTAATTGCCCAGCTGCCTCCAGGTCAGGATAGTGGTCGAGCCACAGCCCATACACTCACCTGCTACTGAACAACGGGCTTAGAGGGATGCCTGGGGGGGATTGAAGGAAGCTGAAGGCACCATGAAGCCCCTCCCCCACCCACACAAACAGAACTTGTGTTAATATTTTCAAAGGCCAAAGAAATCAGCAATGGCCTTCATTGAAGAGCCAACTGGCTCAGGGGTGCCGGTCTGGAGTCAGAACTGGTGAAAAGGCAGACATTGTGCCACCATCACATGTAGCCGGCCATTGGCTGCATTGAGCCCTACCCCATATCCAGGCTCAGTGTGGGGTGCCTCGGCAAAAATCTTCAGTGTATCGCCACAATGCCAAACTACCATGAGACTTATAGTTTCATAGTTTATACGGTTGAAAAAAGACACTTGTCCATCAAGTTCAACCAAGGAAGGGTAGGGATTGGATGAGGAAGGGATTTAGGGGAAACAATCCTATATAGCATAACAATCAATGTTATTTAGGTGTAAAAAGGCATCTAGACCCTTCTTGAAGCTCTCCGCTGTCCCTGCTGTGACCAGCGCCTGAGGCAGGCTATTCCACAGATTGACAGTTCTCATAGTAAAAAAGCCCTGTCGCCTCCGGTGATTAAACCTTACTTTCTCCAGACAGAGACAGTGCCCCCTCGTCTTTTGATTTGATTTAATCTGGAACAATTTACCACCATATTTTTTATTCATATATTTATATAAATTAATCATGTCCCCTCGTAGTCGTCTCTTTTCCAGACTAAATAAATCTAGTTGTTTTAATATTTCCTCATAACTAAGACCCTCCATACCCCTTATCAGTTTTGTGGCTCTACGTTGAACCCTCTCCAGCTCCAGGGCATCCTTTTTATGGACCGGTGCCCAGAACTGGACAGCATATTCCAGGTGTGGCCGAACCAGTGCCTTGTATAGTGGTAATATTACATCCCTATCACAAGAGTCCATACCACTTTTGATACATGACATGATCCTACTAGCTTTAGAGGCAGCTGATTGACATTGCATGCTGTTCTTCAATTTATGATCTACTAGTACCCCCAGGTCCTTCTCAACAAGGGACTCTGCCAGATTTACTCCCCCCAGGACATATTTTGCCTTTGGATTATTGGCCCCCAGGTGCATAACCTTACATTTATCCACATTAAACCTCATTTGCCAAGTGGATGACCAAACATTCAGTTTGTCCAAGTCACCCTGCAGCCTATGAACATCCTCCATAGACTGTATTACACTACACAGTTTGGTGTCATCCGCAAAAATAGACACAGTGCTATTAATTCCTACCTCTATATCATTAATAAATACATTAAATAGTAGTGGGCCAAGCACAGAACCCTGGGGTACACCACTCATAACTGGTGACCATTCCGAGTAGGAATCATTGACCACAACTCTCTGGATACGATCCTTCAGCCAGTTTTCAATCCAATTGCAAATGATTTCTGCCAAACCAATAGCCCTAATTTTACCCATCAGGCGTCTATGAGGGACAGTGTCAAATGCCTTTACAAAATCCAAGAACACAATATCCACAGCTGCTCCTCCATCCAGGCACCTGCTCACCTCTTCATAGAAGCAGATAAGGTTAGTTAGAAGCAGATAAGGTTAGTTATAGGACAAATTTATAATGTCCTGGTAAATAAAAAGCTCAGAACAGGGCTCTGGGCACTGCTGACCCATCATGCGAACCAACACGGAAAAGGCTCATGACCAATTATTAATGGTCTTGTCGACCATGGGCTTCCTATCTGCCCCTTATTTATCATATTCTGGTCTACGGACAGCAGCAACCATATGTCCATGTACCTATTGGCCCTTATCTTTTCCCTCATCTGGTTCTCATGAGCCGATATGGAACCTGTGACTGCGGAGCCGGCCAAAGGGGCCAGTGAGAAGTACTTATCTGATAGGGCCTTTAGAGATGCCACTAATTCAGAATGTTCCAGACAGAACCTAATGTGCAGGAGGATCATACTGGAGCTGACAAGTACACAGGTACAGAAGGTAGAAGAGGAACCATGGCTCTGCTGACATCACTGGGGCTCTAGTGGGTCCACTGGAGGAGTAGGGGGAGTGACACCTTGACGGCCTTTTAGAGGACCTCAAACCAGCATGACTCTGAAAAAGCACTCCGCAGAGCTGCGGCAGGAGTCTCTGTGTGCATCCCGGGAGGAGGAAAAGGAGTAAGACTGGTAGCTGCAGGACCGACGGCGCAGGTGACCCTGTTGCGGAACAAGAGATAAGGGGGTGGTTTGGGCCAGTTGGCAGCAGTGAGACTACAGAGGCTGCCAACACTGCTCACATTGTTCATTATTATTAGAACGGTCACTCACTGGGTAAGGTGAGGAGCATGCCCAACTGCTATGTAGGGGGAGGGGTGGGAATGGCTAAGATGAGCCAGCAATTGTGACACACAGGACAACCACCAACGCAACCGAACAGCAGGGACACCTGCAGGAGGAATGCCACATCATGGTGAGTAACTGGTCCAATCAGTGCTCACCTTCAGCTAGCAGTCCGTTGCGGAGCGCCACTGCTAACTGTTTTTCCAATGTTGCCAGGAATAACAGAACCTGGACAGACGGACACTGCATACGCGCTGCTGTGAAGAGACGTAGGATAAAGGAAGCCCCTGCATTAAATCCCCCTTGTAAGTTGTAACAGTGAGGGGGAATATGATAAGGTAATAACAGGGAGGGATAAGTTAGAAACTTAGCACCTGCCCATTCCCCTTAATAAAGTGCTAAACAGCCCCTTTTAAATTAATCCTTTATACATAAAATACAGCCACCAGTCCAGGGGCACCTTCCTGACTTGATCAGAGGTACCCTGCATAATTTTGCTCCACTCCTGGTTTGGACAACAAAAACTGGTTTCTTTCAAACCCCCATTCTTATCTTCTTATTCCCATTTAATTTATTTACTATTTATATTACATTTTTCCAATTAAAATTTTCTAGAAAAATCATCAATTTTACCCTGAGGAACAAGAGAGTTTTACATCAATGAAATGTTAACACTATGTAAATATGAATACAGCCTAACATCCCGTTCACATTAAGTTTACGTAAACCCATCGTTCAAATAACATTCAAATTGTGTTTATGCAAATGCTGTGTAAATATCATGTTGATGTAAAACCAGTCCAAACATTGTGGCCACATTGCGTTTAAGTAATTGTTAATGCAATGGAAAAGAAAAGTGTGTGAATACAGGCTGATATTGCGTTCTCATAGCGGTTACATGAATGCGGTATAAACAATGCATTCACTTTGCTTTTACATAAACATGGTTTAAATCAATGCAATGTGAACCCAATGTAAACACATGTAAAAACATGTGAATGCAGGCTTATTTTGCGATCACATAGCTTTACATAAATGTCGTAAAACATTGGGGCACATTTACTTACCCGTCCCGTCGCGATCCCCACTGTGCGTTATCCGACGAGGATTCGGGTCTGCCGCGATTTACTAAGATTGGGCGTCCAATTTCCTGCATGTGTCGCTTCCCCACTCAGGTCCGCCGGAGTTCACCATCTTCTTCCCGGTGTATTTAAGTGCTTGATCTTGCAACACAATTTTGTTATTAAATTCCGAATCAGTTGGGTTGTTCGACGGCACGCCCCCCGATTTGTGTCGCATGCAAGCCGGCGGCGATGCGCCAAAATCTGATCGCATGCGCCAATCGACACCTGCATCGATTGCGGATGTTAACTCTTTGAAATACATCCACCATCATATTTATTGATGGTGTACTAGTACTAATCACATTATCATTAAGACTTCATCTGCATTTATTGAAATATGCAAATAAGCTTGCAGTGCTTAGACTCCAGCTAATCAGCGGCTGCAAGTGGGAGTCCAGCCACTCCCCCAAACGCTCCCCCAAAGATCAAGTGGCTGGAACATCGATGCAAAGAGTATCTCTCAGCTTCATATTAATTGCTCCCATCTGAAACCCCTCTTCTAACAAGCATCTTAACATGATGAGATTATGGGGGAGTCTGCGGTAGGTCAGAGTGTCATCTAGAATATCCAGATTTAACTTTCTGTACAACAAGGAATTCATAACGACCACAGAGCCCCCCTCCTGACCTCACAACTAAGTCTCTGTTATTCTTTAGGGAACGGATAGCCAATTGCTCCTGTCTTGTGAGGTTGGTTCTCTCAAAGGGTTTTGTATGCACACAATGGGGCACATTTACTAAGGGTCCACACGGTGCATTTTCATCAGATTTCCCAAATATTTCCGATTTGCGCTGCATTTAAGTGGGGGTTTTGGCGCACGTGATCAGATTTTGGCGCCAACTTGCATGCAACACAAATCGGCGGGCGTGGCTGACGGACAACCCGACTGATTCTGACTAAAAGCAGGATTTACAATTCAAATTGTGTCGCAAGACAATGCACTCACATGCACCGGGAACAAGAAGGTGAACTACAACGGACCTGAACGGGGAAGCGACACATGCAGGAAAATGGACTCAAGATCTTGAAGAGTCGCGACTTCATCGTCATCGGGGAATGCACCTCGGGGATCGCAACATGACCAGGTAAGTAAATCTACCCCAATATCTAAGGATAGTTGACTCCTTCTCAACAAGTTCCTGGAATCTATCCAGTTCAACTGTTCTGGATGACAAAGCATAAAATCCAGGATTACTCATTATGAAGGGTTTGGGAACATTGTTATTGACCTGGGGAGACTCACATACCAACTGTCTGAAACTAAGAACATTTTCCTGGTCTCTAAAATCCACATATACATTTATTATCCAATGCAATATCCTGTGTTTAATTGAACTGATTTTTCAACCAAACCAATGCCATTGACGGCAGTAGCATTACCAGAAAAATGTTTTTTCACAGTTAGGTTAAAAGTAGAGATGAGCGAGCACTAAAATGCTCGGGTACTCGTTATTCGAGACGAACTTTTCCAGATGCTCGAGTGCTCGTCTCGAATAACGAGCCCCATTGAAGTCAATGGGAGACTCGAGCATTTTTCAAGGGGACCAAGGATCTGCACAGGGAAGCTAGGCCAAGCACCTGGGAACCTCAGAAAAGGATGGAAACACCACAGAAATGGACAGGAAACAGCAGGGGCAGCATGCATGGATGCCTCTGAGGCTGCTTAAACGCACCATTATGCAAAAATTATGGGCAACAGCATGGCCATGACAGAGTGGCCGAATGAGGCTAGATAGCATCTAAAACATCCAATAATTGACCCTGACACTATAGGGGACTATGCAGAGGCAGCGGCAGCAGCGGCAGGCTAAAGAGTGTCTTGGCAACATACCCCAAATGGACTCAGGCTTAAAACCAATGGGTGGCAGAGAGGAACCAAAGGAGGTGAGCAAGAAGCACTCAAATAATATCGGTAAATGATAAAAGTTTGCCAGTATATTTTGTGGATTACACAGCAGGGTGGCGACAAAGTTAACAAGTTTGATGAGGAAGCCATAAAAACAACCCAAAATTCTGCCTGACACATCTCGTTTGATAAGGGGACCATGTATGGAGACAGTGAACTAGTAGTAGATTAAAGGTGCTGCAGTTAAAACTATGTTAGTTGGATCTTGGGATGGAGCTGGCGCTCCGCTGCCAGGCGAGCTTTCGCCAATCCAAGCCCCTGTCTCTAGGCTACTCCCCAAACAGCACTTCTAAGAACCTTTTGTATAAGATCAAGTGTAGTAGCGTTCTTATAAGTTTGGGTTCTGGCGGGTGAGGGGAATGTAAACAGATGCGCAAGAAGCGCTGAAATAATATCGGTAAATGATAAAAGTTTGCCAGTATATTTTGTGGATTACACAGCAGGGTGGCGACAAAGTTAACAAGTTTGATGTGGAAGCCATGAAAACAACCCAAAATTCTGCCTGACACAGCTCGTTTGATAAGGGGACCATGTATGGAGGCAGTGAACTAGTAGTAGATTAAAGGTGCTGCAGTTAAAACTATGTTAGTTGGATCTTGGGATGGAGCTGGCGCTCCGCTGCCAGGCGAGCTTTCGCCAATCCAAGCCCCTGTCTCTAGGCTACTCCCCAAACAGCACTTCTAAGAACCTTTTGTATAAGATCAAGTGTAGTAGCGTTCTTATAAGTTTGGGTTCTGGCGGGTGAGGGGAATGTAAACAGATGCGCAAGAAGCGCTGAAATAATATTGGTAAATGATAAAAGTTTGCCAGTATATTTTGTGGATTACACAGCAGGGTGGCAACAAAGTTAACATGGAAGCCATGAAAACAATCCAAAATTCTGCCTGACACAGCTCGTTTGATAAGGGGACCATGTATGGAGGCAGCTATATGGACTATTTTGGAGGCAGCTATGGCGATGACGTGTGGAGGTAGCAATGGAGACAACGTGTGAAGGCAGCTAAAAAGACGACGTGTGGAGGCTGCTATGGAGACAATTTAATTTGGATAGTGCCTGTATGTGGCAGTCCAAAAAAGTTTTCAAACCAGAGGAGCAGGTAGCTGGTCCTCCAGAAAAATTACATAGATTGAGTGCCTGTATGTGGCAGTCCAAAAAAGTTTTCAAACCAGAGGAGCAGGTAGCTGGTCCTCCAGAAAAATTACATAGATTGAGTGCCTGTATGTGGCACTCCCAAAAATTGTTTAAAACAGAGGACAGGGTAGTTGGCCCTCCAGAAAAATTAAATACATAGAGTACTATAGCTAGAGCCAGTTGGCCCTGGCAAAAAAATAGCCAGTTTCCTCTGCTTTAGTGTACAAAGAGGAGGAGAAGGAGGACAATGAGGAGGAGGAGTGCATACATTATTCAGGTTCAGCTTCTTTTACCTGGTGGAGAATGGAAATGCGGAGAAATCCAGGCTTTATTCATCTTGATAAGTGTCAGCCTGTCAGCGCTGTCAGTCGACAGGCCTATACGCTTATCGGTGATGATGCCACAAGCTGCACTGAAAACCCCCTCGGACAACACGCTAGCGGCAGGGCAGGCAAGAACCTCCAAGGCGTACAGCGCCAGTTCGTGCCACATGTCCAGCTTTGAAACCCAGTAGTTGTAGGGAGCTGTGTGATCATTTAGGACGATGGTATGGTCAGCTACGTACTCCCTCACCATCTTTCTGTAAAGATCAGCCCTACTCTGCCGAGACTGGGGACAGGTGACAGTGTCTTGCTGGGGTGACATAAAACTGGCAAAGGCCTTGTAAAGCGTACCCCTGCCAGTGCTGGACAAGCTGCCTGGTCGCCTACTCTCCCTCGCTACTTGTCCCGCAGAAGTACGCCCTCTGCCGCTAGCGCTGTCAGAAGGGAAATACTGTTTCAGCTTGTGCACCGGGGCCTGCTGGTATTCATGCATTCTCACACTCCTTTCCTCTCCAGGGATGAGAGTGGAAAGATTTTGCTTGTGCCGTGGGTCCAGGAGAGTGAATACCCAGTAATCGGTGCTGGAATAAATTCTTTGAACGCGAGGGTCACGGGATAGGCAGCTTAGCATGAAATCTGCCATATGCGCCCCAACGCGCAAGAATTCACTCGCCTCACTGGCCTGACTGGCCATTTCCTCCTCCTCCAACTCCTCTTCTTCTGCCCATACACGCTGAACAGTGAAGGACTGAACAATGGTCCCCTCTTCTGTCTCGCCAACATTCTCCTCCTCTTCCTCCTCATCCTCCTCCACCTCCTCCGATATGCGCTGAGAAACAGACCTAAGGGTGCTTTGGCTATCAACAAGGGAATCTTCTTCCCCCATCTTGTGACGAGCGCAAAGCTTCCGACTTCATGCTGACCAGAGCGTTTTTCAACAGGCCAAGCAGCGGGATGGTGAGGCTGATGATGGCGGCATCACCACTGACCATCTGTGTTGACTCCTCAAAGTTACTCAGCACCTGACAGATATCAGACATCCACGTCCACTCCTCATTGTAGACTTGAGGAAGCTGACTGACCTGACTACCAGTTCTGGTGGAAGTTGACATCTGGCAGTCTACAATCGCTCTGCGCTGCTGGTAAACTCTGGATAACATGGTTAGTGTTTAATTCCACCTCGTGGGCACGTCGCACAACAGTCAGTGAGCGGGCAGTTGGAGGCGGCGCTGCGCTGCCCTGAGAGTGGCAGCATCTGTGCTGGACTTCCTGAAATGCGCACAGATGCGGCGCACCTTCGTGAGCAAATCAGACAGATTGGGGTATGTCTTGAGGAAACGCTGAACTATGAGATTTAACACATGGGCCAGGCATGGCACATGTGTCAGTCTGCCGAGTTGCAGAGCTGCCACCAGGTTACGGCCGTTGTCACACACAACCATGCCTGGCTTCAAGTTCAGCGGTGCCAGCCACAGATCAGTCTGCGCCGTGATGCCCTGTAATAACTCTTGGGCGGTGTGCCTTTTATCGCCTAGGCTCAGCAGTTTGAGCACCGCCTGCTGTCGCTTAGCGATGGCACTGCTGCTGTGCCTAGAGCTACCGACTGATGGCGCCATGCCCACGGATGGTAATTCAGAGGAGGAGGTGGAGGAGGGGTGGGAGGAGGAGGAGGCATAGTAGGCCTTTGAGACCTGGACCGAGGTAGGCCCCGCAATCCTCGGCGTCGGCAGTATATGACCAGCCCCAGGGTCAGACTCGGTCCCAGCCTCCACCAAGTTAACCCAATGTGCCGTCAGCGATATATAGTGGCCCTGCCCGGCAGCACTCGTCCACGTGTCCGTGGGCAGGTGGACCTTGTCAGAAACGGCGTTGGTCAGGACACGGAGGATGTTCTCTGACACGTGCTTGTGCAGGGCTGGGACGGCACATCAGGAAAAGTAGTGGCGGCTGGGGACCGAATACCGAGGGGCGGCCGCCGCCATGAGGTTTTAAAGGGCCTCGGTCTCTACCAGCCTATAGGGCAGCATCTCCAGGCTAAGCAGCTTGGAGATGTGGACGTTGAGGGCTTGGGCGTGTGGGTGGGTTGCGCTATACCTCCTTTTGCGCTCCAGCGTCTGGGGTATGGAGAGCTGAATGCTGGTGGATGCTGTGGAGGATCGTGGAGGCGAAGATGGGGTTTTTTCGCACGGGAGGTGTTTGGGCCGGGGTCCTGGGCAGGGGGCTGACTAGCAGATGACACAGGGGAAGGAGCAGTGGTGTGCCCGGCCGGAGGTGAACAGGCTTGGCCCCATTGAGTGGGGTGTTTAGCATTCAGATGCCTGCGCATACTGGTGATAGTTAAGCTAGTAGTGGTGGAACCCCTGCTGATCCTGGTTTGGCAAAGGTTGCACACCACAGTCCGTCGGTCATCCGGTGTTTCTTTAAAGAACCTCCAGACTTCTGAAAATCTAGCCCTTGCCACGGGAGCTTGACTACGGGCAACATTTGGCGCTGATGCACCAGCTCTGGCCCTGCCTCTCCATCTGGCCCCACCACTGCCTCTTCCAACCTGTTCTGCTATAGGACTTGCCTCTCTCTCAAAAGCACTGTGTTCACCCGGCCTATCAACCCAGCTTGGGTCTGTCACCTCATCATCCTCCGATCCCTCAGTCTGCTCCCCCCTCGGACTTTCTGCCCTGACAACAACTTCACCACTGTCTGACAACCGTGTCTCCTCATCGTCCGACACCTCTTTACACACTTCTTCCACTACGTGAATAATGTCATCATCACCCACAGACTGCGACTGTTGGAAAACCTGGGCATCGGAAAATAGCTCAGCAGCAGCAGGACAAGTGGTTTGTGACTGTGGGAAGGGTCCAGAAAACAGTTCCTCAGAGTATGCCGGTTCAAATGCCAAATTTTGATGGGAGGGGGCAGACTGGGGGGAAGGAGGCTGAGGTGGAGGAGCTGGAGGAGTGCCGATTTCGGTGACATGGGTGGACTGCGTGGAAGACTGACTGGTGGACAAGTGGCTAGAAGCATTGTCCGCAATACACGACATCACCTCTTCGCACTGTTCTGGCCTCAACAGTGCTCTACCACGAGTCCCAGTAACTTGAGACATGATGAACCTATACTCCATAGGTAGCTCTGCGGCGTTCCCCTGCTCCCTCATCAGCAGGTGGTGTCTCACCCCGCCCAGGACCACGGCCTCTGACCCCTGCAGTAGTTGGACGCCCACGTCCACGCCCTCGTCCTCTACCCTTAGCCCTCGGGTTAAACATTTTCCAAATTAAAGTGTAAAGTGTAAAGTGTAAAAAAAAAATTGTGTTTATTTTTTTTTAGTTTTTAATTTTTTTTAACAAAACGATGCTATCCTATTGCTATGGCTAGTTTCTAACCTACACTGACAGCACACAACTGGATTTTGTGCTTTGCAAGATGAGTTTGAGCTATAAAATGAAATAAAGGTAAAAAAAAAAAAAAAATCAGCAGACTCTGCCTAATTCTATTCAAACCCCTAATAAATTGTCCCACTTCGGTGTTTGAGGTGGATATGCGTGTCACTAAGAGCTAAACACAACGGTTGCAGGTCTCCCAGCAAATTCCTCACAGTATGGTACTAGCTGCACTACTAGTGCCAGCAAGCCCAGCCACAAGCAAATAATATTAAAAAAAAGTATAACGTTATTGTAGCCCTAAGAAGGGCTGTTGGGTTCTTGTAGACTAACTCCTGCCTAACACTATTCTAATATAACACCCTAACGCTATCCCTGCAGCAGCAGCAGCTCTCTCCCTAACGGCATCCAGACAGGGAATGATCCGAGCAGCGCGGGCAGGGGCTAGTCTATTCCAGGGTCACCAGATCTGGCCAGCCAACCAACGTGTAAGGGTACCACGTCATGCTGGGTGGAGTGCAGAGTCTCTTGGCTTGTGATTGGCTCTGTTTCTGGCCGCCAAAAAGCAAAACGGCGGGAGCTGCCATTTTCTCGAGCGGGCGAAGTATTCGTCCGAGCAACGAGCAGTTTCGAGTACGCTAATGCTCGAACGAGCATCAAGCTCGGACGAGTATGTTCGCTCATCTCTAGTTAAAAGCAAATTTATTAACAGCTAATATGGGGCTTTCACTTCTTATACCACACAAACAACATTCAACATTAACTGTAGAGCATCTTACGTGGTTTATCTTGCAGCGTGCGTCAAGTGTAGAATCCAATATGTTGGTTGCATCTGCCCTGTCAAAACTCGCATTGCACAACATACTTCAGATGTAACCATTCTTTCTGTGAATGTACCGTCAGGCAGCCGGTGGCAGAAGCAGGACGAAGTACTATGTCACGTTGCGGCAAATCCCTACGTCCAATGTTGGTAAGGGGTTAAACTATTTCTGCCTTTTCCTCAGGGTCTCTGACAGCTGGAAACCTGGTCCTGCTCCTGCAAACAGCCCAAGAGCAGTAGAAGGTGCAGTGATGCCAAAGGATGCAGACACAGAAGCCACGACGCATGTTAAGACCAAGGGCAGTCAGGATTGAGTTAAAACTAGTAAATATAAATATACTTTCAGGTGGAAATCAAAATCGGCGGATGTTTCCAAGTGTTGTGATTGCAAAAAAAACAAAGGAATCTATATTTCCCAATCCACACACATGATCACTGACCTGCCTGGAGAGGAGAAGTGCCCGTGTACACACATCAGCACCGCAGCCAATAACTGGAGTCCTCGTCTCATGCTGTACCCAGCAGGCCAGTGATTGGCTGCGGTGCTGATCTCTGTGAAAGGCTCAGTTCACGCTTATAGTTACGTTACACTCCCCCCATCAGAAGTGTAAGAGAAGACAATCCAAACATTGTAGTCAATGGGCAATGGTAGAAGAATGGCTGCGTATTACAACTTACACCAACCGGTAACACCCACGATCAGTACTGGCACCAATGCTGACTGCAATGCTGTTGGTGACAGAAGCTAGCGGCGCCAGTGTCACTCCCCATCACGTCATTGTTATACCCATGTTCTTATTATTTTACCTTTAATGTTTGTGGGAATTGTTTTTTATGCTCTATAAGTACCTGCTTGCTAGATGAAGAGAGCATTGAGGACATGACCTATGGACTGAATGAACCATGGACTGTCCATAGTGTGGTGGGGAGATTATTTCTTCCTTACCTTTGTGTATGAATATGCAAAATTTGCTGCTGATTGTAATGATAAAAAAGAATAAAGGGGAAAAAAGGATAAGTGAGTGAAATCCAGGCAAAGCCTCTCAAACTATGGGACATGGCATTCAAATTTAGGATTTTTGACCTGATATTTTCTAGCAGTTAGACCACTACATGCAGGGCAGGCACCAGCACTGGGCGTACCTGGGCAAATGCCGGGGCCCACATAAGGCTGTAAATAAGGAATCCATAGGGACAAAGGGGGCTTATATATAATAACTATAAGGGGGACGTTTGCTATGATTAATAATGGTGGTTTTTTTTAGGAAACAGGAGACTGTTTTAATTTCTGAATTTTTAAGTTGACTGCAAAGTGGCCCTCTGCGGCTCTGTCGCCCAGGGGTCTTCTGAAACTTAGAGCCGACCCTGACGATATGAATAAGCCCTTACACAGTCTCTAACCTAAATAAATGGGCGCTGGTTCTGTACTTTACAATGTTTTCAGATCATTGAGATTATGTGTGACATCAGCCTGATTTCTTCATGTCTCTGGATGAAGCAAAGAAGTTGATATATTGGGGCAGATAATATTCTGGCTGCACCAGTTTTCTGTCCTACTTTAATCTGAAAATAGTCACTGAGGAGCTTAATTAGATGTAGTACCCCAAAGATACAAAAAGGATTAGAAGGGGAGAAAATATTAAAATATAACTTTTATTGGTAACAATTAAGAACACTCCAATGTGTGAATCAGGAGTGGTGGGCGAAGCTACGACTATCACACGCCGGCGCCCACCATCAGGACACCGGCGTCTCTCTCTTTTTTATTTTGTGTCCTAAATGAATGCTAACTATCATTCTATTTAGCCTCATCCTCTGCGGTTCTCCTGATGAGCCCTACTATCGCGGGCGAAACGCGTAGAGGTAGAGAGATGAGACGTAATCTGAATGTAGCACAATAGGACTTTTATACATAGCAGAGAGATATAGCAAGCTCCATAGTTATTTAACCTGCTATAACCTGAGCTCACAATATAACTGGAGCATTTCTATATGTTGTAACATACCTGCACCTTGGCCAGTGAGCTAACTGGCACCATTAAGTACATCACATACGTATGGTGCGCTCTCTGACCTGTTAAGTCCTCTGTATCATTATTTGTGACAGGGTGTCATAGATTTTTGCACACACTGATTCACACATTGCAGCGTTCTTTATTGCTACCAATAAAAGTTTAATCTGAAAAGAAAGTCTTTGGATGAAGACTTTTCTTAAATAAATGTCATCATCCGAAGACATTCTTTCAGTGCAAAGAAATCATGAAGAAATCAGGTTGATCAGGTCACACATAATCTCAATGATCTGAAAAACATTGTAAAGTAGTTTTGCACCCAACTTGCACCCAAACGCTTGTGTTACTGCTTAGTCAGAGTATGTGCCACATTTATTTCAGAGACTTGACAGAATTGTGTTGTACGCTGTATATTAAAGATGCACCAAGAAATTACATTAAAGAACATAAAAGCTGGAAAATCACTCACTAGCAACAAATTAAGTCTAAAAAATCTGTTCTGTTGTAAAATGGAGCTCTATCAGCAAACATGTGAGCAGAGATCAGGCCGGCAATGATCACATCTCCTTCACTGTAATATTCATAGTCCAGGTATGGCGCTAATGCTGATGAATGCAATTGAGAAATATTGCGTCCATGACATGGTAATGATTGTAAGAATATAAACACATAAGCGGCAGTAAGAAGAGGAGAGCAGCTCATGACAGGGACAAGGTCTTCTCCTCCAGCACAGCGTCCCCCGGCTCTGCAGATCCTCAGCACAGGAGAGGCACAGGCCGTCACTCTGCAGCCGCTTATATACACAACCGGGGACCGATTTACACTCAGAGACAAGGAGAAGGTTACAGAAAAAAATTAAATAGATAAATAAATCTTGAATATCTTTTGAGTAAATTTATCGCTGTTCATTTTCAGCTAAAGGGATTAACTCTACACAGACTTCTCTGTAACAATGGACGACACATCATACTGTATCTGTAGGGCATATGATTGGGGTCATATCTCATTCTCTAGTAGAGATCACTTGTTATGTCCAATTAATACAATTTAGATTTTTTTAAAAATGTTCTTTATGATATTTCAATGCATGAAATAACAGGGCCAGAACAAGGGGTAGGAAGGGTAGGTTAATGCCTAGAGTAGGCAAATACCACACTTTCTACCACCTTTGGGGGTGCCTTCCCGGCCTCCTAATAGTTTTTAATGGTATATATGTCCTTAAGACACACAAATTGCTGATTACTGGACACAGTCGGCACAATGCAACCACTAACTGCACCCTTTGTGTGACCTTTCTGAGGACGCCAGCAGCAGCTTCCTGGGGGATAAGCATGGGCTGAGAAAGAAACTGCCTGGAGAATAGGGCATTTATTGGACTATCTACATATTGCTGGGATGTCCAGAGCTATCCATATATTTGGGGCATCTGCTATACCACCTATATGCAGAGGCTTGTGCTAGATTACATAGATACTGGGGGAATGAACTTGGATATTTTTTATAGTGGGGGTGGGCTGGGCTTCTTATATATCTTCGGGGAGTGCTACTATCATACTGTCATACTATGATTCTGTACTTCTCCTTGGCCACCATTGCGGACAAAGGATTAGTAAGGGAGACATGGAAGGAGTTTGAGATGTTCATGGAGGGAGGAAGACAGGGCTTATAGGACATGAGGTTGATGAGCTTCAGCACCTCAAATGGACCCAGGAAATGCAGACCAAGCTTGTAGCTGGGGATCTTCAGCTGAACATACTTGGAGGACAGGCACACTGTGTCACTTGGTGCAAAGGTTGGAGGAGGCCTGCATCTTTTGTAAGCCTGGGTCTTGGTTCGAGCAGACGCCTAAAGTAAGGAGATTCGAGTCTGCTCCCAAATAGACTTCAGATCCTGAACCAACTCAAAGTCTAAGGAGTTGTAGGAAAACTCCACCCACAGCAACAGAGTGGGCCAGTAGTCATGATGGGCAGAGATAATTTGGTGGAGATAGCAGCCCAGAGTCTGATTAACTCGTTTAACTTGTCCATAAGACTGCAGATGGTATGCTGAGGAAAAGTCCAATTTCACTTGAAGTTGGCTAAACAGAGAACCCCAGCACCGTGAAACAAACTAAAACCCTTTGGTCAGATATAATATGTAGAGGAAGACCATGAAGCCGAAAGATGTGGATGAAGAACAAGCTAGCAAGGTATGGAGCTGATGGAAGACCTGGCAGAGGAACAAAGTGGGACATCTTGGAGTATCGATCGGTTATTACCCAGATGATGGTATTATCCAGATGATGGTATTACCTGATAAAGTCCATAGCCGCATGAGTAGCTGGGTATAGGTAATGGCAGAAGAAGACCAGCTGGTTTAAGATGAGATGGCTTGTTTCGGGCACAGGAAGTGCAGGAGCCAAGAAAATCCGATATATCCTTCACTAAACCTGGCCACCAGTAGAAACGGGAAATGAGGGCAACGGAATTTTGTACCCAGGATGCCCAGAGCAACGTCAGTATCCTCTTCCGAAGGGCAGGTCGGACGTAGGTCTTGCCACAAGGAGCCAGTTCTTCTCCAACAACATCAGAGGCATGAGAAAGGGCATCAGCCATGACATTCTTTTCTGCCAGATGGATGTGGATCAAGAAATCGAAGTCAGAAAAGTAGAGTGACCATTGAGCTTTTCTTGGGTTTAAGCACTTAGCGGTCTGGAGATATAGGAGGTTTTTGTGATCCATATATACGAAAAAACAGATGGCAAGCTCCTCCCAGAAGATAGCTCCACTCTTCCAGGGTAAGTTTAATTGCTAATAGTTATTGGCCTCCTATGGAGTAATTTATCTTTGCAGCAGAGAAGGTCTTTGAAAAAAACCCACAGGTGAAACTTTGGCCTTTGGGCCCTTTCTGGGTGAGCACCACTCCAGCTCCTACTTCAGAGACATCAACCTCGAGTTTGGCATATAGGTGTTTGGCCCTTACACATCTGTGGACTTGTACATTGACCTGATGGGACTCCAGGTCTATAGAGAACACCAGGATATTGTTCAAGTAGACCATGACACAGGTGTAAAGTAAGTCTCTAAATATGTCATTAACAAACTCTTGAAACACAGCAGGTGCATTGCAGAGTCCAAAGCACATGACCAAATACTCGACCTGTCCATCCCAAGAGTTGAAGGCGTTCTTCCTTTCATCGTCTTCACGGATGCAGATGAGATAATATGCACCTCCAAGGTCCAATTTAGTGAAGACCTTGGTCCATGGAGGCAGTCAAAGAGTTCCATAATCAAGGGTAGTTGTTCTCAATGGTAACTTTATTAAGCCCACAATAGTCCATGCAGGTATGGAGAGTCCTGTCTTTCTTGGCCACAAAAAAAATCCAGCACTGGCAGGAGAAGAGTTCTTGCGGATGAACCCCTTCAGCAAATTCTCCTTGATGTAGGCTAACATAGCCTCTGTTTCGGGCTCAGACAATGGGTACACCCAGGGCCGCATCTGCCATGAGGCGAGATGAAAATCTCGCTTCAGGCGGCAGAATGCGGGTCCCTGTAAAGGGCGGCGAAATTCGCCGCTCTAAAGTGGGCGATTCGGGCGTCCATTAACGCCCGAATCGCCCACTAGCTAAATAAATCGCGCCTGTCTCTTTAAGACACAGGCGCGATTTATATGCGGAGCGACGCAGCGCCTTCCCGGCAGCTGCGTCGCTCCGTTCTAAGCAGTGACACAGGCGTCATGACGTCACGCGCCTGTGTCACTGTGCGGAGCCGCGGCTGCCGGAAGCGCCGCGTGAGGACGGGACCCGCGCGCCGAGGGAGCAGCTGCCTGCAGGTGAGTATGATTTTTATTATTTTTCATGTATTTAATTAATTAAATGTGGCTAATAATTAATAGTGGGGGGGCGCTATATATATCATATGGGGCCAGAATTATTTTATACTGGGGGGGGGGGGCTTGATGGAATGCTATGTATTTTATTTGGGGCTATAATTATTTTATACTGGGGGGGTGGGCGCTATATATATCATATGGGGCCAGAATTATATTACACTGGGGGGGGGGGATGATGGAATGCTATGTATTTTATTTGGGGCTATAATTATTTTATACTGGGGGGGGGTGCAATATATATTTATATTATTTGGGGCTATACTGTAATTATTTTATACTGGGGGGAATGCTATATATATTATTTGAGGCTATGATTGTTTTATACTGGGGGGATGCTATAGATATTATATGGGGCCAGAATTATTTTATACTAGGGGCAGGGGGGAGGTTCTGTATATTTTATTTGGGGATTTGGGGCTATACTTATTTTATACTGGGGGGATGCTATAGATATTATTTGGGGCTATAATTATTTTATACTGGGGGGGATGCTATAGATATTATTTGGGGCTATAATTATTTTATACTGGGGGGGATGCTATAGATATTATTTGGGGCTATAATTATTTTATACTGGGGGGGGGGTGCTATAGATATTATTTGGGGCTATAATTAATTTATACTGGGGGGGGGGGATTCAGTATATATTATATGGGTCCAGAATCATTTTATACTGGGGGGTGCTGTATATATTATATATCAATATATCACTAAGCTGGGGGGGGCTGTATATGGGATACAGTATATTACTAAGCTGGGAGGCTGTTTATGGGATACAGTATATTACTAAGCTGGGGGGGCTGTATATCAGGTACAGTATATTACTAAGCTGCAGGGGCTGTATATGGGATACAGTATATTAGTAAGCTGGGGGGGGGCATATAGCAGGTACAGTATATTACTTAGCTGCAGGGGCTGTATATGGGATACAGTATATTACTAAGCTGGGGGGGGCATATAGCAGGTACAGTATATTACTTAGCTGCAGGGGCTGTATATGGGATACAGTATATTACTAAGCTGGGGGGATGTATATGGGATACAGTATATTACTAAGCTGGGGGGCTGTATATGGGGTACAGTATATTACTTAGCTGCAGGGGCTGTATATGGGATACAGTATATTACTAAGCTGGGGGGATGTATATGGGATACAGTATATTACTAAGCTGGGAGGATGTATATGGGATACAGTATATTACTAAGCTGGGGGGGGGCTGTATATGGGATACAGTATATTACTAAGCTGGGGGGATGTATATAGGATACAGTATATTACTAAGCTGGGGGGATGTATATGGGATACAGTATATTACTAAGCTGGGGGGATGTATATGGGATACAGTATATTACTAAGCTGGGGCTGTATATGGGATACAGTATATTACTAAGCTGGGGGATGTATATCAGGTACAGCATATTACTAAGCTGGGGGGATGTATATGGGATACAGTATATTACTAAGCTGGGGGGATGTATATGGGATACAGTATATTACTAAGCTGGGGGGATGTATATAGGATACAGTATATTACTAAGCTGGGGGGATGTATATGGGATACAGTATATTACTAAGCTGGGGGGATGTATATGGGATACAGTATATTACTAAGCTGGGGGGCTGTATATGGGATACAGTATATTACTAAGCTGGGGGGGCTGTATATGGGATACAGTATATTACTAAGCTGGGAGGGGGCTGTATATGTGGGGCAAGATTTTATCCCTTTATAATGAAGGGATGTGTTATATGTGGGGTAGCGTGCGGTCAGTTGTGTTGTGAGGGGTATATATTATTTAGGAGCACAGTGTTGTTATCCAGGAGACTTTATACTGTAAGTGACTGTGGTATTTTTAGGGACGCCGGGTGGAGATGCTGCACGGAGCTGAATTCAGCAGTGATACGTCATGGATTGTAGAACCCGGAATAAAGTCCTACTGATGGAAGAGATTGTCATCTATAAGGTACTAGATGTCACTAATGCCTCTTAGATCCTGTAGTCAGTCACACAGTGTCAGGGAGCTGTCTGTAGGGATGTTACTTGTTAATAAAGTTTAAGGATTTACTTAACAGGGAGCGGGGGGGGGGGCAGCATTTTAATATTCGCCTCAGGCAGCAAATATGCTAGAATCGGCCCTGGGTACACCCAACCTTGTAGAGGTGATGCACCTGGTAGCAGCTCTATGGAACAGTCGTGAGGATGGTGTGGAGGCAGAATCTCCATTTGCTTCTCCAAGAAGACATCAGCATAGTCCATATAAGAAGCGTCGAGACTCGCCAGAGACTTGGAGATTACCGCGTAGAGTATGGTGAACACCAAATGGAGAGCTGTGAGACAGCGAGATAGGCACTCGGGACCCCAAAGTAGAATCTCCCCAGTCTGCACAGGAGCATGTTGCTGCAACCATGGGAGGCCCAAAAGCACGGAGGATGTGTAGACGGGGAGGCACATAAAGTGATAGTGTCTCTGTGTGCAATGCCCCAACTTACAAAGAAAGAAGCTCAGTGTGGTAATGGACACAGGATCTGCTCACTAACAGACAAAATGAAGCTTTTTAAGGCGGACCACAGGAAGGCAATACTAAGAGACCAGGGCAGAATCCACAAAGTTTCCTGGAAAGCCGGAATCCAGGAAGGCCAAAACTTGAAACTGGCTCCCTTTCCAAGACCTGAATAGAACAGGTATGCTTAGGTATAGAGAAGCTTGGCTCTCACCTAGGGACGCTTCTCCAAAGTACCCTGGGTCCATGTGTTTCCCGGACGCTGAGGATGGAGTGGACAAGTGTGAAGAAAGTATTCCAGGCTGTCACAAGGCTGGCACCTCAGGGACAGAGATTCTCCTGTCCCCACCTGGAATGCTCCTGGGGAGTTAGCCAAGCTCTATCCACCTGCACGTGTTCCTTTGCAGCTGACATGGAAGTCGGACAGAGGTGGAGGTTGGAAGACAAGTCATAGAGCAGACTTCAGGTTATGCCTTGCACTTGTTCAAGATGCTGCTCCTCAGAGAGTTCAGTGAACTGGATGTCAATCTGAGTGGCCAGAGAGATGAGACCACTCAGAATAGACAGCAGGTCTAGTACAGACAGTCCGGAAAGTCCCTTCTGAAAGGTTGCAACCAAGGCTGCTTCATTCCAGGCCAACTCAGAAGCCTGTGTACGGAACTGAACTGCATAGTTGCCGACAGATAAGTCCCCTTGATGCAAGCTCAGCAGGGTGGTCTCATCAGAGGATAAACGGGTAGGTTCCTAAAAGATGGACTGAAATTCCACAAAGAAGAAGGTGATGTGAGCTGTGACTTTCCTGCCCCAGAGGGGAGTAACCCATGCCGAGGCCTGGAGGCTGATGATGAAAGCCACTTTAGCCCTTTCCGTGAAGAGCTGCATTGGCATAATTTCAATGTGCAAGGAACACTGGGTAATAAAGCCCCTGCATGACTTGGGATCCACATCATACTTAGAGGGCATGGAAAGACTTAGCTTAGGTTCTGTATACAAACTGGAGTAGCCAGATACCAAAGGAACTTGAGTGTGCTGCTGGGTAGCCATCAATTGTTGCAACATGGCGGTGACGAGTTGCTGACCTTATGCGGCAATCTGCTGGAACTGTTGGACCACAATGGTGGTAAAATCAGCCAGGCCAGGTAGCGGAACTTTGGCAGGATCCATGGCCGGATCTTACTGTCAGGATCAGTGGTAGTGGACACTCTGTACCAATGTGGACAATGAACTAAGCCGACACCTGGAGCAAAGTCTAAGTGGTACCTGGTTTCAGCGGACCCCGTCACAAAGCAGGTTGAACTTGTTGCAGCGTGGTACCACCAGGTTGCTCCACAGACACGACTTTGTTCGCAGTGGAAGCCAAAGTGAAGTAGAAAGTCGTAGAACCGAATTTTAGTCGGGGACAGACACGAGGTCAGGACAGGCAGCACGGGATCAGAGTCGGGGACATAGTAGAAGGTCAGGGCAGAAGGCTAAGGAGCACAACGAAGGTCACAATGGAAATTCACAACACTGGCACAAAGCATCGGGAACAAGCTTTCTCAGAGGCACAAGGCATAAAGAACCGACAGGGGACACAGGAAGGGGCAGGGAATTTAACAGGGAAGGCACGGTCAGCCAGCAAAAATCACTGGCACTGGCGCTTTAAATCTTAGACGGCCGACGCGTGTGCTCACCCTAGGAGGGACGCATGCTAGGGCATGGTGAGAGAAGCTATCAAGCTTTGGGGGCACAGGGAGTGTCTGTGACCTGGAACATGGGTCGCAGTGACACCCATGACATATATATTTTGTACTACTCATTGTGAGGATGCATCAGATCCATCAGGTCCATCAGGTCTTCTTCAGGTCGACAAAGTACACTCTAAAGCCAATTGTTAGTAAAACAAAAGAATTTTCAGTTGTACATGAATCCATAAAAATCTATAATTTATTGTATGAAAGGTCATATTTGGGGGAAATTCTTATATACATACAAAAATTATTTAGTGGTATTAGAATTAGGGGGCCTACACGGATGCAAGGCAGATTGGTAAGTAGTATAAAAAGTATAATGTGATAGAATGGAATTGATGAAGGATGGCACATGGTATGGAGTGTTACGGCGCATGTGGATTTGGCTGGTTTTAAAGGCTTCAGATAGAGCGGCATCACTCCTACTTTCACTCTTACCCCATATGGGTATTTGGTGAGTATATGAAGAGAAGCTACAGCGACATTAACACATATAGGTGCAAAAAATGAATCAGTGAATAAATAAATACATCTGAAAAAGGTGAATGATGACATTTTATTGGGAAATATAAATACATGTATAAAATTATGGACAATTGTATGAATAGTAAAAACAGAATAAGAAATAATGATAAGTATTATATGAACATTAAAAGTGTTTCATTGAGCCTCCGTGTAAATTGTGGTCTGGGGAGAGTGGGGAGGAAAAATATCAGGTAAACTGCTGCGTGGTCTGAAACTGTTATGCTGTCTATGCCGGAGGTTATCCAAACACACAACCTTAAAACCACCCCGGGAATCTTTTCCACTTTCTTCTACTAATGGCCAAATCCCTTATTCCACTCTTATGGAAGCAGACAAGACAAGAAAATGGATCAACAAGACCCAAAAATGGATCAACAAAACAAAGCCCAATTAGCTAGATTGGAGGAACTAAGCTCCTATGACCGCAGGAAACATAGTGAATACAACATACTTTGGGATCCCTGATTCTCATTTTTTGAGTCTAATCAATGCAAATTACACCTTGGAGAGATTTCACAAGAAGATGTGCAAGTCCACCCTGATCCCTAATCTACTCAGATTCCCCATTCCACTCACTCCCCCCGTAGTTCTTACCCCTCCCCCCCCTTGTTCTACCCCCCCTCTCCTTATCGGAGTTGCGGCCAACCGCCCACTCCCTATACCCAATAGGGCAGATTGCACGGGCTACTATTGGGACCTTCATTCCCCACCCCCCAAACCTCTTCCAACACCTCCCCTCTTTGACAATTTTATTGTCATATGAATGTTATCTTTCCAAGATGCTTTCCGATCGATGCAATTTTCTTAGTAAATAGTAAAATGCCTCAATGTTTGTCTTTTTCTGTTTTGTAATCCATCACTGTTATATGGAGATTATATGGTGTTTGTTATATACATTATAAAATGTAAAAACAATACAAAGATTTTACAAACAAACAATAAAGATGAATGACAATCGTAAACCCATAAGAAGCACCAGAAGAGGCAGAAAAGAAGGAGGCCGGCGGAAACAAAAAGGAAGCAAGTGTCATGGAGAACGTAGAGCAATCCCTGATCATTAATCTAACGGACATGTCCCTGGATCCAGCAGCTACATCCATCTTGCAGAAGGGACTAATTTTTGTTCTCACCAAGAAATGTGACACAGGTAATTCTGAAACTGACTTATTTAAAGGAATTAGAAAAAAGGCACTTAAAAAGAACATTTCTCCCGCTATTTGGGCTTCCACCTGGGGAGCCCAGGGTTGCAGGGGTACCTGCTACTATCGTCCCGCCGGGTTTCTTCATGTGGAAACCCCTCACCAAAGAGGCAGAACAGTTCCTTTTTTTTTGCGGGTTTAAAAGAAACAACTGTGTGTACTGATCCGCCCATCAGTCCACTTTCACACCGCAAATTACACCTGGCAGTAATTTGGATCTTTTCCATAAAATGGTCACCAAAGACATAAAATCATTATCATACAAACAAGATAACCCTAATTACACCCAAGAGGAGTTCAGAGCGTTACGGAGCCTAAAAGAGAATCCTGAAATAATATTTAAACAGAGCGATAAGGGGAGCAATATGGTGATCATGACCAGGGAATAATACTTAAAAGAGGCGCACAGGTTATTAGGGTATAAGAACACTGAGATGTTTACAAAAGATCCCACCTCCAGATTTTGTTCACACCTTACCACGTTTCTGTGCACCAAAGTAGAGCAAGAGACATTATCCAAAAAAGTAGCCGAAAAATGAATGCCCACCTGCCCAAAAAAGCCTAAATGGTATTTTGTCTCGAAGCTCCATAAAAATGTTAGAACCCCACCAGGCCGCCCCATTGGGGCAACCATGGGTTCCATTACTGAGGCACTCTCCCAATATTTAGACTTGTTGTTACCACCCTTGTTGAAAAATATTCCCACTTACATAGAAGACAGCAATGAATTTTTATGGCAGTTAAAAGAATTGAATGGCAAGAAGGCTTCAAACTTAGCATAAGATCGGTTTTAGAGGCAGCTAATAAGAACAAAGAATATGTTTCATTATTTTTGAGTCTCTCCTGTTTGCACATAATGCATTTCAATTTGATGGAAAATGGTACAACGAGAAAGAGGGTGCGGCTATGGGGACACCTGTCTCCTGCACTTACGCCAACATCTTTCAGGCCGTATTTGAAGATAGGTGCATCTACATTACTAATAACCGTTGTGCACAGAATATACACACCGATCATAGATATGTAAATTATGTGTTTATAATATGGACAGGGACAGTGGAAATGTTCGAAGAGATGGTGAGGGCCTCAAAGAGACCTACAATATGAATATGGTATTTACGTAGCAGATAGGCCTTGAAAAATGTGAGTTTTTAAACATGTTGGTAGAGATAGATAGAAACTCAATCAAGACAAAAGTGTTCGGTGTTCGGGAAAACTACAGCAATGAACCGTTTGCTCCACTATAACAGTTATCTCCCGGTGTTTGTCAAAAAGCCCCCCCCCCCTCCATAGGTAGTTTAACCGCCTGTCTAGAATTAATAGAACCCAAGAAGGCAGAAGACCTCAGGCTCCAGAATAGAGGGTATCCAAGACCCATAATACAGGATGCATATGAGAGCGCCACACAAGACGATAGGGAAATGGCGCTAAAAAGGAGCATCTATAAGACCCAAGTGAAGGGTGAGAATAGAATAGCCTTTTGTTTTGATTTTTCCCCATTGTCTGACACAATTAGGTCTGCGATTTTGAAGAATTGGCATATCCCTGAACATGACACAGATTTAGGAGAGGAGGTTACTAGAGATGAGCGAGCACTAAAATGCTCGAGTGCTCGTTATTGGAGACAAACTTTTCCTGATGCTCGAGTGCTCGAAGTCAATGGGAGACCCGAGCATTTTTCAAAGGGACCATGGTTCAGGAATAAAATGTGTTATTTAATTGAAAAAGAATGTCTTCTGATAAGTTAGCAGATGTATGCAAACATCTGCAATCTATTCTTCACTGTTCCGCGTGTATATTATCTCCCGACAAGTTAGCAGATGTGAAGAACAGTGAAGAATAGAATAAAAACAGTGAACACAGGATCATTTAAGCGAAAAACGCAGTGAAAAACACAGTGAAGAATAGATTGCAGATGTTCGGCACATCTGCTTACTTGTCGGGAGATATGCTGTCCCGGGATCCGCTCCTCTTCTTCCACTGAAGTCTCCCCAATCTCTGTGCCCTTCCCCATTTTTCTGCCCTTCCCTATGTCTCTGTCCTGTTCCCCGATCTCTCTGTCCTTTTCCCCGATGTCTCTGTCCTGTTCCCTGACTTCCTCCCCGATGTCTATGTTCTGTTTCCCGATGTCTCTGTTCTCCCTTTTGTCTCTGTGCTGCTCCCAAATGTCTCTGTGCTGCTCCCCGATGTCTCCGTGCTGCTCCCTGATGTCTCTGTCCTGCTCCCCGATGTCTCTGTGCTGCTCCCCGATGTTTCTGTGCTGCTCCTTGATGTCTCTCTGCTGCTCACCGATGTCTCTGTCCTGTTCCCCGATCTCTCTGTGCTGCTCCCAGATGTCTCTGCCCTCCCCGATGTCTCTGTTCTGTTCCCTGATTTCTCTGTCTTCCTCCCCGATGTCTATGTTCTGTTTCCCGATGTCTCTGTCCTCCCTTATGTCTCTGTGCTGCTCCCCGATGTCTCTGTGCTGCTCCCCGATGTCTCTGTGCTGCTCCCCGATGTCTCTGTGCTGCTCCCCGATGTCTCTGTGCTGCTCTCCGATTTCTCTGTGCTGCTCCCCGATGTCTCTGTGCTGTTCCCCGATGTCTCTGTCCTGCTACCCGATGTCTCTGCCCTGCTCCCCGGTGTCTCTGTCCTGTTCCCCGATGTGCAGGACGGTCTCTGTCCTGCTCCCCGATGTCTCTGCCCTGCTCCCCAATGTCTCTGTGCTGCTCCCAGATGTCTCTGTGCTGCTCCCAGATGTCTCTGTGCTGCTCCCCGATGTCTCTGTCCTGCTCCCCGATGTCTCTGTGCTGCTCTCCGGTGTCTCTGTCCTGTTCCCCGATGTCTCTGTGCTGCTCCCAGATGTCTCTGTGCTGCTCCCCGATGTCTCTGTGCTGCTCCCCGATGTCTCTGTCCTGCTCCCCGATGTCTCTGTGCTGCTCTCCGATGTTTCTGTCCTGCTCCCCGATGTCTCTGTGCTGCTCCCCGGTGTCTCTGTCCTGTTCCCCGATGTCTCTGTCCTGTTCCCCAATGTCTCTGTCCTGCTCACCGTGTTCTTCAATGTGTTCTTCACACATATATATTGTTCTTCACATACTATTTTGTTTGCACCGTTCCGCGTGTATCTTCCGACAAGTAAGCAGATGTGCCGAACATCTGTAATCTATTCTTCACTGTGTTTGTCACTTTGTTTTTCACTTAAATGATCCTGTGTTCACTGTTTTTATTCTATTTTTCATTGCTCTTCACTGTGTTTTTTTTAATTAAATGCTCGATCTCGAGCAGGGGAAATACTCGTCCGAGCAATGAGCCGTTTCGAGTACCTTAATACTCGAACGAGCATCAAGCTCGGACGAGTATACTCGCTCATCTCTAGAGGTTACAAGAAAAATGTCTATTTCTTTCAGAAGAGGTAGAACCATGAAGACTCATTTGGTCAGTAGTCGATAAAAAAAAAGGAAAAAGGAGACCTCAGAACAGAACTGGCTGCAGAAGGCAATTTCAGGGGGGGGGGGGGGGGCAGGTGTGGTAATTGCAACTACTGTACTCAGTATATTAAATCTAAAACACTACGATTTGGGAATCAGACAATTGTAAAATGGAAATCATTGTTTATGTGATCTTGTGATCATGTCGACTTTTTTTGTATAGACCATCAGGCACCTTTACATAATACGCCTATACATAATACACCTATACATATGGTTCAGGGAGCACATAAGGTCAGTCAGGACAGGAGAAGGAGCCACAAGGCTAATTGAACACATAAGAAAGGTATATAATGCCAACCCAGGAGTTATGAGGTTATGAGATTATGATTGAACATGTGCTCCCTGCAATAAATGGAGGCGACCGACAATGCACACTCCCCCAAAAAGAGGCTAGACATATAATGAAGTCTGAAACATTGGGCTCTGGGGGTCAAAATAACCTTTTGGATCTAAGTGTATTTTTATGAATAATATTTTTCTCCTTCGGTAGTGGCCTAGAGCCAATTCTAATCATTCTGAAATAGCAGAGAGTTATGTAATGGGGATCATGTATTTGTTTTTAATCACATAGGGGCAGATTTACTTACCCGGTCCATTCGCGATCCAGCGGCGCGTTCTCTGCGGTGGATATGGGTCCGGACGGGATTCACTAAGGTAGTTCCTCCGCAGTCCACCAGGTGGCACTGGAATGCCCTGAAATTCATCGGCCAATACCTAGTGAAGGTAAGCGCAATTTTCGCGACACATTTTTTTTTTAATGCTGCGGTTTTTCCGAATCCGTCGGGTTTTCGTTCGGCCACGCCCCCGATTTCCGGCGTGTGCATGCCGGCGCCGATGCGACAAAATGCGATCGCGTGCGCCAAAAACCCGGGGCAATACAGGGAAAATCGGCGCAAATCGGAAATATTCGGGTAACACGTCAGGAAAACGCAAATCGGGCCCTTAATAAATGACACCCACAATGTTGTAATTGTATTACTTAATATTCCACCAGACTTTCCCAGTTTCCATTTTTGTCTCTTTTCCTACATCCCCTCTTCCCTCCCTTCCATGCCCCCCCCCCTTCTCCTCCCATGTTTTACTAAGGATGATTTTAGCGCTTCCTATAAATGTTAGGCTCATTACAATACGATTATAGTACCATGGAGGATCATCCAGATGATTTTGCATACTTATCTATTTGTTATGGGCGCCTAGCCAATGAAATCCCTAAATTAGCCGTGGCTACCATTTTGTTGTAGATTCACCTCCTGTAATCTTATTTCTGAGTTATACGTTATTGAGCATACGCACTCACTACTTATGGACGCCATCTTGGATCTCTTATGGTCCCCCGCGGCTCGGAACCACATAGTTCCGCGCTATATCTTAAAAGCGTATTTAAACAGGATTATGCATGTATGGTCTCACCAAAGGGTTTACACAAGTAGTGTCGCTATTTCTACACTTTCACCAGGTAATTTATTATTATTTACTGTGTCCATCTTTAGTGGGAGGAGTCAGGGAGGAGTTTTCCCACCATATGGTGGTCACATGATCACAAGCAAGTGGGAAGAAACGGCCATGGCTTTTGCGGTGCACTGCGCACATCACTCCCCTGGTATGTAATAACATGTTTATGCACCTGAAGTATTAGACTGCAAGTTGGTGAGTGCCTTCCCGTTTCTTCACTACTGTATACTACAACGTTGTTTACTTGGATTGTTGTGCAGTGTCCTCTATATATATTGCATTATTCCCATGTGCAGCCTTGATCAAGTTATTCGGAGTTCGCGGTCACAGTTTCTGTGAATGGGGACGTTGCCATCGTTTTTTTGGAAATATAGAATGTTTCACAATATGCACGACCTTACCCTATCGAGCATATTCGATTTATACCTGACTTCACCGTTGATTTTCTGGATGAAGCCACCACACTGGGTTATAAAAACAAACATCTGGAAGGTCATCAGCTGCTTGGCAACATAGTGGTAGTGGATTATTAGAAACATTTCTGATTTCTTGCCTTCTGTTAATTATTTATAAAATATTTACTGCCTTATACAGGTCATTATTTATATCCGTTGTATTGATCCCAAGATTATTCTATGAATTCTAATACCACTAACTAATTTTGTGTATATACCGTATATACTCCAGTATAAGCCGACCCAAGTATAAGCAGAGACCCCTAATTTTACCACCAAAAACTGGGAAAAATTATTGACTCGAGTATAAGCTGAGGGTGGAAAATGCATTGGTCACAGACACCCCCCCCCCCCCCCAAGTATATAGCCGGCAAGCCCCCAGTAGTATATAGTCAGCCAGTTCCCAGTAGTATACAGCCTGCCAGCCCCTAGTAGCATACAGCCACCAGCCCCCTGTAGTATACAGCTAGCCAGCCCATAGCAGCATACAGCCTGCCAGCCCCCAGTAGTATACAGCCTGCCAGCCCCATGTAGTATACAGCCTGCCCCTGGTAGTATACAGCCTGCCTCTAGTAGTATACAGCCTACAGCTAGTAGGATACAGCCTGCCCCTAGTAGTATACAGTCTATCCCTAGTAGTATACAGCCTGCCCCTAGTAGTATACAGCCTGGCCCTAGTAGTATACAGCCGGCCCCCACAGCACTTAAAAAAAATAAACTTATATACTCACCCTCCGATGTCAGCCCGGCTCACCGATGTCCCCGATGTCAGCACGTCCTGTCTTCTTTTTTCTCCGCGGCTCCTCTTCTTTCTTCTTGCTTCCCTCATGGACGCGGCCATGTTTTCTTCTAGCAGGCGCAACTATGACGCGGCCGCTGCTGACATCATAGTATGCGCGACCAGGAAGAAAACATGGCCGCGTCCATGACAGAAGAAAGAAGAAAAGCCGCGGGGAAGAAAGAAGACGGGGCGTGCTGACATCGGGGACATCGGTGAGTCGCGCTGACATCGGAGGGTGAGTATATAAGTTTATTTTTTTTTTAAGTGGGTAATTTTTTTTTTGTGCTGAAAAACTCGGCTTATACACGAGTATATACGGTATATATATATATATATATATATATATATATATATATATATGTATGTATACATTTTCCGCAAAGTTTTACTTTAATATACTATGTTACACAATTTCACATTTTTATGGTTTCATGCACTTATCCTGAAAATTCTTTTGTTTTATGTACAATGTCTGTTAGGGTGTAATTTTTGGATCTGATGAAGAGGACAATGCTTCCTCAAAACGTGTAGTCCACAAAATATATATAATATAAAAATTCATCTGCAACATACATATTCCTATTGTCTATGGAGCAGTGTGTCTCTTAACTAGAGATGAGCGAGTATACTCGTCCGTTTCGAGTATTAGAGTACTTGGAACGGCTCGTTGCTCGGACAAGTATTTCCCTTGCTCGAGATCGAGCATTTAATTAAGAAAAGACAGTGAAGAATACAATTAAAACAGTGAACACAGGATCATTTAAGTGAAGAACACAGTGAAGAACACAGTGAAGAACACATTGCAGATGTTCCAAACATCTGCTCACTTAGCCGAAGACACGAGCACCGACGCTGGATCAGGCATGCAGGAGCGGAGGCTCAAGTGGAGCGGGTATGGAGGAGCGGAGCGGGGGCTGGAGCAGGCATGGAGGATCGGAGCGGGTATGGAGGAGCGGGCATGGAGGATCGGAGCGGGGCTGGAGCGGGCTTGTAGGAGCAGAGCGGGCATGAAGGAGCAGGCATCACAGAGCGGAGCAGGGCTGGAGTGGGCATGGAGGATCGGAGCGGGGCTGGAGCGGGCATGGAGGAGTGGGAATCGCGGATCGGGCATGGAGGATCGGAGCGGGGCTGGAGCGGGCATGACGGATCGGAGCGGGGCTGGAGCAGGCATGGAGGAGCAGAGTGGGGCTGGAGCGGGCATGGAGGATCGGAGCGGGGCTGGAGGAGCGGGCATCACAGAGCGGAGCAGGGCTGGAGCGGGCATGCAGGATCGGAGCGGGCTGGAGCGGGCATGGAGGAGCGGGCATCACAGAGCGGAGCAGGGCTGGAGACGGACCAACAGCACAGAAAGAACACAGTGAAGAACAGATTGCAGATGTTTCAAACATCTGCTAACTTATTGGAAGACACGCGTGCCAAAGGTGTTCTTCACAATAGTATGTGAAGAACAATATGTGTGAAGAACACATTGCAGATGTATGGAAACATCTGCAATGTGTTCTTCACACATATTGTTCTTCATATACTATTGTGAAGAACATCATTCTGCACGCGTGTCTTCCGATCAGTTAGCAGATGTACGGAACCTCTGCAATGTGTTCTTCACTGTGTTCTTTCAGTGAAAAATGCTTGAGTCTCCCATTGACTTTAATGGGGCTCGTTATTCGAGACGAGCACTCGAGCATCGGGAAAAGTTTGTCTCGAATAACGAGCACTCGAGCATTTGAGTGCTCGCTTATCTGTACTCTTAACCCCTTAACGACCTTGCATTTTTTGCTTTTTTCATTTCTATTTTTCACTCCCTACCTTCAAAAATCTATAACTTTTTTATTTTTAAACGTAAAGAGCTCTGTGATGGCTTCTTTTATGCACTTCATAGTGACGGTATATAATATTCCCTGCTGTGTACTGGGAAGGAGGAAAAAAATTCCAAACGCAGTGAAAATGGTGA
Source organism: Engystomops pustulosus (assembly GCF_040894005.1). Classification (NCBI taxonomy): domain Eukaryota; kingdom Metazoa; phylum Chordata; class Amphibia; order Anura; family Leptodactylidae; genus Engystomops; species Engystomops pustulosus. The sequence goes on along the minus strand of NC_092411.1, from coordinate 292,996,151 downwards.
GAAAACGCATTCGCAGAGTTTTCTTGTGGGCTTGGATTTTACGGCTTTCACTGTGCTCCACAAATGACAGGTCTACTTTATCCATTGGGTCCGTACGATCACAGGGATAACAAATGTGTATACGTTTTATGATGTTTTCATACATTTACAAAAATTAAAACCTCCTGTACAAATGTTTTTTTTTTAATTTGCCGCCTTCTAGCGCCAAAAACTTTGTCATACTTTGGTGTACGGAGCGGTGGGTGGTGTCATTTTTTGTGACTTTTGATGCCGTTTTCATTGCTATTATTTTTGGGACTGTGCGACCTTTTGATCACTTTTTATAGATTTTTTTTATATTTTTCAAAATGGCAAAAAAGTGTCATTTTTTACTTTGGGCGCTATTTTCCGTTACGAGTTTAAAGAGGACCTGTCACCCAATTTATCGGCACTAGGAGCTGCTTACTAGAGTAAGCAGCTCCTAGTGCTTGATCAAACGCCGCAGTGTTAGAGTGATAACACTGTACCCGCCTCAGTGTTTGATAGCGTTACCGGAGGTTTTCCGGTACCGCTATCAAACACTGAGGCGGGTACAGTGTAATCGTCGGACAGCTCGCAACGCTGTCCGACGTATTCATGAGGGGGCGGGGTTGTGGCGTGGCTAGGGGCGCTGCGAAACCCAAATATAAAGAAAAGGAAACATCATATGTTCATTTCTACATATGACAATCATGCTAAACTGATTAGGAAAACAATACTAAAACATTGGAACTTATTGAAATGTGATCAAAAATATAACAAGTTATTTGTAGATCGTTCACGTTTTGTATATAAAAAAGGAAAATCTATAGTAAACCATATTGTAAGAGCAGATATAAAAAAGGAAAAACTTTCCAAACAAGAATTTCTGCGTCCGAGACATACTGGAACTTTCCCATGTCTTGCATGTTAGAATTGTAGTTCAATAATAAAAGGAAATAAGATCTCACATCCAAGTAAAGGGACTGCGACTTATATCAAAAGTAGATTCACCTGTGATAGTAAAAATGTGATCTATATGATCAAGTGTCCATGCGGTAAAGCTTATATAGGACAAACGTCCAGACAAATAAAAACTCGTATTAATGAACATAGGTCAGCTAATAAAAACTATGAAAAAAATCTTATTCAAAATACAATAGAAAAGAAAGGAAAGAAACATCATGAGACCTCATTAGCGAAACATTTTTTTGAGCATAGACACAATGGGGGTCATTTACTAAGGGCCCGATTCGCGTTTTCCAGACGTGTTACCCGAATATTTCCGATTTGCGCCGATTGTACCTGAATTGCCCCGGGATTGTGGCGCACGCGATCGGATTGTGGCGCATCGGCGCCGGCATGCGCGCAACGGAAATCGGGGGGCGTGGCCGAACGAAAACCCGACGTATTCGGAAAAACCGCCACCTTTAAAAACCGAAAAAGTGTCGCTTGGGGAGCGCTTACCTTCACCTGGTCCCAGGTGGTGCATTCCGGCGCGTTGAGATACTTTTCAGTGCAGCACCGCCACCTGGTGGACGGCGGAGGAACTACCTTCATAAATCCCGGCCGGACCCGAATCCAGAGCAGAGAACGTGCCGCTGGATCGCGAATGGGCCGGGTAAGTAAATCTGCCCCAATGTATCAGAATTAAAATGGACTGTGTTAGAAGAAGTAGAAGCCAATGATAAAGAAAGTATGAAAAAACGCCTACTCCAAAGGGAAGTCCACTGGATTTATAAATTTGAAACATTAAATCCTAATGGAATAAATTAAGAATGTAATTTTAATGTTTTTCTCTGAAATGTATCTGATTGCTGTCAGCCTTCTTTGTTTGTACGAGGAGCGTTCATTTACTGAACTTCATGCAAAGAAAAGAAAAGAAGTTCTTCTTGTATGCACTAATGTTGTAATATGTATGTTAAGGAACTATGTGTAATCTTACATTAACAAAAGAACGTATATTTACCTATATGCAGTTATGCTTCCAGTGATTTATGTGTAAATGAGAAGGAGTGACAGAGATGCGCATGTCTGAGGAAGGAGGCGTGACCTCCGACACGTCACAGTAATCATGCGAGCGCCGTCTCTGCTAAGAAGTGACTGATACGACCTGACTCTCTGCTGAATTTTCACCTGTGAGATGTCTCAACAAGCCACGGTACAGTGAAACTCAAAAGTGGAAATTGCATCTATGCAAAGGACTGCATCTAGAGGTGTATCCTCAGAAGTTATGTATAAGAAAAATGTTTTCTATGCAATGTATTTTTTGTAACTAAGGTGTTGACAAAGAATTATATAAAGCAAAGATATTTTAAAAAGAAAATTACTTATAGTGGTTTTTTCTCATTATATCCATTGATATTCCTGGACAATTCAGGGAGTCCAGTATGTTCCACTATTTTTTCAAATTCTTGCCAATTAATATCTATATAAAAACAGCTACATAGCTGCAACATCAGAGGCACCCCTCTCCAGAGCTTTTCTAAAGAAAACCTTATTTCAGGCTCTTACCCTTGTTGCTAAAGAGCTAGCAGAGCTCAAAACCGAGATCAAGCAAATAGGGAGAAGGGTAGAAGCCCTGGAAGAGACCCAGGAAGTCAATATCCCTCACAGTGCTGCAATGGAGGAGGGCTATAGAGCTCAATTGAGAGCAATCAATTCTGCGTTCTCCTTGCTAGAGGACCAAGAAAATTGCAGTAGGCGGAAAAATCTAAGGATTAAGTGGATTCCTGAATCTGTCCTCTATGAAGACCTGCAGAAATTTGCATTAGAGATCTTTGCTAAAATCTTATCTCCTGAGAGAGCTAACCTTATTCGGATAGAATGTATCCACAGAGCCTTGAGACCTACTACTAAACAAGAGGATCCCCCGAGGGATGTTATCTGTGGGCTGCTGAGCTATGTAGATACGGCGGCCATCTTGTAAATATTGTAACTCCAACAGTGGTCAGTAGCAGGATCCAAGAAGTCACCGTGGGCGAAAAAAGATTCACAGATGCGTCATGATTTCTCTCCTCAAGTGCACCAAGGGTGACGTACTGCTTGAGATGAATGTGTTCTTTTTGACTTATTATATTGCCCTCAACACATCTGGTTAATGTGGTTTAGTTTACTAATATTTACAATAGTACCTGCTGTTTTGAGTTATAATAACTGCAGAATACTGGATGTACGCATCCAGACATTAAGAAGTACTCTCCTATCATACAGGATAATAATCCCTTAGACAATCAGAAAATCCCCCTCTCAGCTGTAGTCTCCTGATGGGTCATACAAACCCCACCTCGATCAGGACACTAGATCCCCCCCTCCCCTGCCTCTCTCCGCTTTAGTGGAGTGAGTGAGTGGAATTACCTACTCTTTCAATATTAAAAGTTACTAAAGATATGTATGAACATAAGATCACCTTGGAGATGACTTACGTAAAACTTGTTAATTGTTACCCAATGGGTTGTTTTGTATTCAGATGTTTCACACTTACACCCCCAAACCCTACAGATGTCACTGGAAAGAGAATTTTAAGTAACTATTCATATCACAGTATTCTCGCAGAACACAGTAGGAGCAATGGCGATGTTTAAAATATCTTCATTCAATGTCAAGGGTTTAAACGTCTATTACGGTCTCTGACCATGCACCTATATCATTCTCCATTTGTATACAGTCACTGCCTCCACCAGCAGGTACTTGGAGACTAAACGAGTCATTATTAGAAACGTAGCAAAGGACACGTCCATCCAGATTAACTGGCAAGCACATACAAGAAAGAGAAAGCCAGAGTATTGGATGAAACCTTGTCCAAGATATATAAGTTGGAATCCACTTTTAAAAGATCCAAATTGGAAGCCGTAAATTCAGAACTCTGTTCTGAAAAAGGGTATGTTAGCGGATATTTTAAACGCTAAAGCAGCCAAGAGCTATTTATATGCCAAATTCAGACGTTATACCCATGGAGACATGGGTAACAAATTGATGGCGCTTCTGATAAAAAAAGCAAAAAGCTACCTCCTTAATTTCCAGCATTGCCCAATCCCCCACCAAAAGTACTGACCAAACTCATGAAATTGCCGAGGAGTTCAGACGTTTTTATGAAAATCTGTACAACCTGACCCCTCATTACCCACCAAATAGTATCCAAACCAAAGAGGTTATCCACTCATTTTTGAGTAAGCTTAAGCTACCCACAATAGCACAGTCTGAATTAGAAGATTTAATTAGGCCAGTAACTCAAGAGGAAGTGGAAAAAATACTAAACTCCTTACCACTACTAAAAACACCTGGGCCAGATGGTCTTCCAACCTTCTTCTATCGCAAGTTGGCACATGTCCAGCTACCACACTTAACTGAATGGTGCGAAGCACTGAGGAAGCCCTAGAGGCACAAGCCCTAGAGGCAATTATTATGGTGATTCCCAAGGAAGGGAAAGATGCTGAACAATGTAGTTGTTATCACCCGATCTCATTAACGTGGATGCAAAAATTTGGGCAAAAATCCTATCCACACGCCTCAACAAAGTGTTACCATACTTAATTAATGCAGAACAGACGGGTTTTGTTCCGGGGAGAGAGGAACAAACTCCACTAGAATTATACATGCACAGATGCCAAGAAGGCATTTGATAGAATTAACTGGGATTATATGACTGCCACACTGGGGAGGTTTGGGTAATCCCAACAATTCATAGACTCAGTGATGGCTTTATATTCCCGTCCTAATGCGAGAGTCAGAGTGAATAACTACTTCTTGTCTCCCTTTTTAATCAAAAATGGAACGAGATAAGGCTGCCCCCTTTCCCCGGCATTATTTGTCTTAATAATGGAAACTTTACTTCAAGCCCTGAGAGAACACCCAAATATAAAGGGTTTAAAAGTGGGAAATACAACCCACCTTAATGCGGCGTTCGCCGATGATCTGTTATTACTCATCACCAATCCCAAGGAGGCCTTCCCACACGTAATGAATCTTTTCCACGAATTTGGCACGCTATATAATTTTAAAATTAATTTCACTAAGTCGGAGGCACTGAACATCCCAGCCCACAACACCTTAATTTCTGAACTTCAAAAGAAATTCCCATTTAAATGGCAACCCGACCATATTAAATATCTAGGGGTAAATATCACTAGAGACCCCACAAACCTATTTGAGGCTAACTATAAAGCTCCTCTGAGATCAATTGATCAACATCTGACCTAACTGAAAATCCCTTTTGTCTCATGGGTTGTAGAAAAAACCTCCTAAAAACATATATTATGGCGAAGCTACTTTACTTGCTCCAAATGTTACCCCTATACGTTCCGAAACACTTCTTCCAACTAGTGCAAGCATCCTTCCGCAGGTTCTTATGGCAGGGCAAAAGGGCTAGAGTGAATTACACACGACTCACCCAACAAAGAAGAAAGGGGGGTATAGGGCTCCGAGACCCACTACTGTACTACACGGCAGTCCATATTAAGAGGTGGTGTCAGATCAATTCTTCTCTGGGCAGACAATTGGGGGTGGACATAGAAATTAAGAATATCACAGACTCCCAATTAGCTTGGGCCTGGGGAATTACTCAGAACCAGGGAGGAATGACAGATAACCTACTGACTAATGGCACTCTAACTGTGATGAGAAGGAAAGATCCTGGAAAAAGTAGGGAATCAAGAGGAACTACTGACTTATTTAGATAATCTTTTACCCGACTTACATTTCTTACATAAGCTAGAAGTACACAATTTTGTGAGACAAGTAGTAGCCAAATCATTTAACCCCAACAGCTTAACATGGATTGAGGAAACGATGAGCAAGCCAATTAAACTTAAAGGTCTGATCTCCTTTATTTATAATAAACTACTGGAAGAGTCTCTAGGTGAAGCAAAACCTGACTATATTGCCAACTGGGAGAAAGACTAAAGAGTCACATTTAGTGATGCTGAAATCTCTAAAGTACACAAAAACTCACACGGATTTTCCAAATGTGTAAGAATTCAGGAGAACTCATACAAAATAATGACAAGGTGGTACAGAACTAGAGATGAGCGAACACTAAAATGCTCGGGTACTCGTTATTCGAGACGAACTTTTCCCGATGCTCGAGTGCTCGTCTCGAATAACGAACCCCATTGAAGTCAATGGGAGACTCGAGCATTTTTCAAGGGGACCAAGGCTCTGCACAGGGAAGCTTGGCCAAACACCTGGGAACCTCAGAAAAGGATGGAAACACCACGGAAATGGACAGGAAACAGCAGGGGCAGCATGCATGGATGCCTCTGAGGCTGCTTAAACGCACCATTATGCCAAAATTATGGGCAACAGCATGGCCATGACAGAGTGACAGAATGAAGCTAGATAGTATCTAAAACATGCAATAATTGACCCTGACACTATAGGGGACGGCATGCAGAGGCAGCGGCAGCAGGCTAGAGAGTGTCATGGCGACATACCCTAAATGGACTCAGGCTTCAAACCAATGGGTGGCAGAGAGGAACCAAAGGAGGTGAGCAAGAAGTGCTCAAATAATATCGGTACATGATAAAAGTTTGCCAGTATATTTTGTGGATTACACAGCAGGGTGGCGACAAAGTTAACATGGAAGCCATGAAAACAACCCAAAATTCTGCCTGACACAGCTCGTTTGATAAGGGGACCATGTATGGAGGCAGTGAACTAGTAGTAGATTAAAGGTGCTGCAGTTAAAACTATGTTAGTTGGATCTTGGCATGGAGCTGGCGCTCCGCTGCCAGACGAGCTTTCGCCAATCCAAGCCCCTGTCTCTAGGCTACTCCCCAAACAGCACTTTTGTATAAGATCAAGTGTAGTAGCGTTCTTATAAGTTTAGGATATGCCGGGTGAGGGGAATGTAAACAGATGCGCAAGAAGCGCATGATGCGCATGGAGCTGGCGCTCCGCTGCCAGGCGAGCTTTCGCAAATCCAAGCCCCTGTCTCTAGGCTACTCCCCAAACAGCACTTTTGTATAAGATCAAGTGTAGTAGCGTTCTTATAAGTTTAGGATATGGCGGGTGAGGGGAATGTAAACAGATGCGCAAGAAGCGCTGAAATAATATCCCTAAATGGTAAAAGTTTGCAAGTATATTTTGTGGATTACACAGCAGGGTGGCGACAAAGTTAACAACTTTGATGTGGAATGCCCTGTAATAGCTCTTGGGCGGTGTGCCTTTTATCGCCTAGGCTCAGCAGTTTCAGCACCGCCTGCTGTCGCTTAGCGACGGCACTGCTGCTGTGCCTAGAGCTACCGACTGATGGCGCCATGCCCACGGATGGTAATTCGGAGGAGGAGGAGGTGGAGGAGGGGTGGGAGGAGGTATAGTAGGCCTTTGAGACCTGGACCGAGGTAGGCCCCGCAATTCTCTGCGTCGGCAGTATATGACCAGCCCCAGGGTCAGACTCGGTCCCAGCCTGCACCAAGTTAAGTGTAGTAGCGTTCTTATAAGTTTGGGATATGGCGGGTTAGGGGAATGTAAACAGATGCGCAAGAAGCGCATGATGCGCATGGAGCTGGCGTTCCGCTGCCAGGCGAGCTTTCGCCAATCCAAGCCCCTGTCTCTAGGCTACTCCCCAAACAGCACTTCTAAGAACCTTTTGTATAAGATCAAGTGTAGTAGCGTTCTTATAAGTTTAGGATATGCCGGGTGAGGGGAATGTAAACAGATGCGCAAGAAGCGCTGAAATAATATCCCTAAATGGTAAAAGTTTGCCAGTATATTTTGTGGATAACACAGCAGGGTGGCGACAAAGTTAACAACTTTGATGTGGAATCCATGAAAACAACCCAAATTTCTGCCTGACACACCTCGTTTGATAAAGGGACGATGTATGGAGGCAGCTATATGGACGACTTTTGGAGGTAGCAATGGAGACAACGTGTGGAGGCTGCTATGGAGACAATTTAATTTGGATAGTGCCTGTATGTGGCAGTCCCAAACATTTTTCAAACCAGAGGAGCAGGTAGGTGGCCCTCCAGTAAAATGGAATAGATTGAGTGCCTGTATGTGGCAGTCCCAAAAATTCTTCAAACCAGAGGAGCAGGTAGGTGGCCCTCCAGTAAAATGGAATAGATTGAGTGCCTGTATGTGGCAGTCCCAAAAATTGTTCAAACCAGAGGAGCAGGTAGGTGGCCCTCCAGTAAAATGGAATAGATTGAGTGCCTGTATGTGGCAGTCCCAAAAATTCTTCAAACCAGAGGAGCAGGTAGGTGGCCCTCCAGTAAAATGGAATAGATTGAGTGCCTGTATGTGGCAGTCCCAAAAATTCTTCAAACCAGAGGAGCAGGTAGGTGGCCCTCCAGTAAAATGGAATAGATTGAGTGCCTGTATGTGGCAGTCCCAAAAATTGTTCAAACCAGAGGACCGGGTAGGTGGCCCTCCAGAAAAATGGAATAGATTGAGTGCCTGTATGTGGCACTCACAAAAATTGTTTCAAACAGAGGACCGGGTAGGTGGCCCTCCAGAAAAATTAAATGCATGAAGTATAGCAAGAGCCAGTGGGCCCTGTCAAAAAATAGCCATTTTCCTCTGCTTTACTGTACAAAGAGGAGGAGAAGGAGGAAAATGAGGAGGAGGAGGAGGAGTGGATCAATTATTCAGGTTGAGCTTCCTTCACCTGGTGGAGATTGGAAATTCTGAGAAATCCAGCCTTTATTCATTTTAATAAGCGTCAGCCTGTCAGCGCTGTCAGTCGACAGGCGTGTACGCTTATCGGTGATGATGCCACCAGCTGCACTGAAAACCCGCTCGGACAAGACGCTAGCGGCAGGGCAGGCAAGAACCTCCAAGGCGTACAGCGCCAGTTCGTGCCACATGTCCAGCTTTGAAACCCAGTAGTTGTAGGGAGCTGTGTGATCATTTAGGACGATGGTATGGTCAGCTACGTACTCCCTCACCATCTTTCTGTAAAGATCAGCCCTACTCTGCCGAGACTGGGGACAGGTGACAGTGTCTTGCTGGGGTGACATAAAGCTGGCAAAAGCCTTGTAAAGCGTACCCTTGCCAGTGCTGGACAAGCTGCCTGCTCGCCTACTCTCCCTCGCTACTTGTCCCGCAGAACTACGCACTCTGCCGCTAGCGCTGTCAGAAGGGAAATACTGTTTCAGCTTGTGCACCAGGGCCTGCTGGTATTCATGCATTCTCACACTCCTTTCCTCTGCAGGGATGAGAGTGGCAAGATTTTGCTTGTACCGTGGGTCCAGGAGAGTGAACACCCAGTAATCGGTGCTGGAATAAATTCTTTGAACGCGAGGGTCACGGGATAGGCAGCCTAGCATGAAATCTGCCATATGCGCCAGAGTACCAACGCGTAAGAATTCACTCCCCTCACTGGCCTGACTGTCCATTTCCTCCTCCTCCAACTCCTCCAACTCCTCTTCTTCTGCCCATACACGCTGAACAGTGAAGGACTCAACAATGGTCCCCTCTTGTGTCTCGCCAACATTCTCCTCCTCTTCCTCCTCATCCTCCTCCACCTCCACCTCCTCCGATATGCGCTGAGAAACAGACCTCAGGGTGCTTTGGCTATCAACAAGGGAATATTCTTCCCCCGTCTCTTGTGACGAGCGCAAAGCTTCCGACTTCATGCTGACCAGAGAGTTTTTCAACAGGCCAAGCAGCGGGATGGTGAGGCTGATGATGGCGGCATCGCCACTGACCATCTGTGTTGACTCCTCAAAGTTACTCAGCACCTGACAGATATCAGACATCCACGTCCACTCCTCATTGTAGACTTGAGGAAGCTGACTGACCTGACTACCAGTTCTGGTGGAAGTTGACATCTGGCAGTCTACAATCGCTCTGCGCTGCTGGTAAACTCTGGATAACATGGTCAGTGTTGAATTCCACCTCGTGGGCACGTCGCACAACAGTCGGTGAGCGGGCAGTTGGAGGCGGCGCTGCGCTGCCCTGAGAGTGGCAGCATCTGGGCTGGACTTCCTGAAATGCGCACAGATGCGGCGCACCTTCGTGAGCAAATCAGACAGATTGGGGTATGTCTTGAGGAAACGCTGCACTATCAGATTTAACACATGGGCCAGGCATGGCACATGTGTCAGTCTGCCGAGTTGCAGAGCCGCCACCAGGTTACGGCCGTTGTCACACACAACCATTCCCGGCTTGAGGTTCAGCGGTGCCAGCCACAGATCAGTCTGCGCCGTGATGCCCTGTAATAGCTCTTGGGCGGTGTGCCTTTTGTCGCCTAGGCTCAGCAGTTTGAGCACCGCCTGCTGTCGCTTAGCGACGGCACTGCTGCTGTGCCTAGAGCTACCGACTGATGGCGCCGTGCCCACGGATGGTAGTTCGGAGGAGGAGGTGGAGGAGGGGTGGGAGGAGGAGGAGGCATAGTAGGCCTGAAACACCTGGACCGAGGTAGGCCCCGCAATCCTCGGCGTCGGCAGTATATGAGCAGCCCCAGGGTCAGTCTCGGTCCCAGCCTCCACCAAGTTAACCCAATGTGCCGTCAGCGATATATAGTGGCCCTGCCCGGCAGCACTCGTCCACGTGTCCGTGGTCAGGTGGACCTTGTCAGAAACGGCGTTGGTCAGGGCACGGATGATGTTGTCTGACACGTGCTGGTGCAGGGCTGGGACGGCACATCGGGAAAAGTAGTGGCGGCTGGGGACCGAATACCGAGGGGCGGCCGCCGCCATGAGGTTGCGAAAGGCCTCGGTCTCTACTAGCCTATAGGGCAGCATCTCCAGGCTAAGCAATCTGGAGATGTGCACATTAAGGGCTTGGGCGTGCGGGTGGGTTGCACTATATTTGCGTTTCCGCTCCAGCGTCTGGGGTATGGAGAGCTGAACGCTGGTGGATGCTGTGGAGGATCGTGGAGGCGACGATGGGGTTTTTGTGGCAGGGTCCTGGGCAGGGGGCTGACTAGCAGCTGACACAGGGGAAGGAGCAGTGGTGTGCACGGCCGGAGGTGAACGGGCTTGTTGCCACTGAGTGGGGTGCTTAGCATTCATATGCCTGCGCATACTGGTGGTAGTTAAGCTAGTAGTGGTGGAACCCCTGCTGAGCCTGGTTTGGCAAATGTTGCACACCACAGTCCGTCGGTCATCCGGTGTTTCCTTAAAGAACCTCCACACTTCTGAAGATCTAGCCCTCGCCGCAAGAGCCCTCACCACGGGAGCTTCACTAGTTGACAGTGGCGCTGATGCACCAGCTCTGGCCCTGCCTCTCCGTCTGGCCCCACCACTGCCTCTTCCAACCTGTTCAGGTCGAGGACTCTCCTCCGTCTCAGAAGCACTGTGTTCACCCGGCCTCTCAACCCAGCTTGGGTCTGTCACCTCATCATCCTCCGATCCCTCAGTCTGCTCCCCCCTCGGACTTCCTGCCCTGACAACAACTTCCCCACTGTCTGACAACCGTGTCTCCTCATCGTCGGACACCTCTTTACACACTTCCACTACGTCAAGAAGGTCATCATCACCCACAGACTGTGACTGGTGGAAAACCTGGGCATCGGAAAATTGCTCAGCAGCAACCGGACAAGTGGTTTGTGACTGTGGGAAGGGTCCAGAAAACAGTTCCTCAGAGTATGCCGGTTCAAATGGCAAATTTTCCTGGGAGGGGGCAGACTGGGGGGGAGGAGGCTGAGGTGCAGGAGCTGGAGGAGTGGGGATTTCGGTGACATGGGTGGACTGCGTGGAAGACTGACTGGTGGTGGACAAATTGCTCGAAGCATTGTCAGCAATCCACGACATCACCTGTTCGCACTGTTCTGGCCTCAACAGTGCTCTACCACGAGTCCCAGTAACTTCAGACATGAACCTAGGGAGTGTAGCTCTGCGGCGTTCCCCTGCTCCCTCATCAGCAGGTGGTGTCTCACCCCGCCCAGGACCACGGCCTCTGACCCCTGCAGTAGTTGGACGCCCACGTCCCCGCCCTCGTCCTCTACCCCTAGCCCTGGGGTTAAACATTTTTAAAATGAGAGTTATAACTTTTTTTTTTTTTTAACTTTTTTTTGTTTTTTTTTGTGTTTTTTTTGTGTTTTTTGTTTTTTTTTGTGTTTTTTGTTTTTTTTTGAGTTTTTAGAACCAAACAATCCTATCCTATTGCTATGGCTATTTTCTAGCCAAGTATCAAAGGAAGCACACTACTATGCCAGATGAGATGACACTGAGTTAGTGCCTAATAGAAATCCAACCCCTACTGAATTTTCCCACTTCAGCCTTTGCTATGGATATGTGCGCCACTAAGCGCAGAACACAGCGGTCGCAAGTCTCACTACAAATTGCTCAGAATTGGCAAGTACATGCACTGCAGAAACTACAGCCACCAGCAGATCAACCAGAAATCAAATATATAGAACGCTACTGTAGGCTTCAAGAAGCTATTTGTATTCTCCTATGGCTATTTTCTAGCCAAGTATCAAAGGAAGCACACTACTATGCCAGATGAGATGACACTGAGTTAGTGCCTAATAGAAATCCAACCCCTACTGAATTTTCCCACTTCAGCCTTTGCTATGGATATGTGCGCCACTAAGCGCAGAACACAGCGGTCGCAAGTCTCACTACAAATTGCTCAGAATTGGCAAGTACATGCACTGCAGAAACTACAGCCACCAGCAGATCAACCAGAAATCAAATATATAGAACGCTACTGTAGGCTTCAAGAAGCTGTTTGTATTCTCCTATGGCTATTTTCTAGCCAAGTATCAAAGGAAGCACACTACTATGCCAGATGAGATGACACTGAGTTAGTGCCTAATAGAAATCCAACCCCTACTGAATTTTCCCACTTCAGCCTTTGCTATGGATATGTGCGCCACTAAGCGCAGAACACAGCGGTCGCAAGTCTCACTACAAATTGCTCAGAATTGGCAAGTACATGCACTGCAGAAACTAAAGCCACCAGCAGATCAACCAGAAATCAAATATATAGAACGCTACTGTAGGCTTCAAGAAGCTGTTTGTATTCTCCTATGGCTATTTTCTAGCCAAGTATCAAAGGAAGCACACTACTATGCCAGATGAGATGACACTGAGTTATTGCCTAATAGAAATCCAACCCCTACTGAATTTTGCCACTTCAGCCTTTGCTATGGATATGTGCGCCACTAAGCGCAGAACACAGCGGTCGCAAGTCTCACTACAAATTGCTCAGAATTGGCAAGTACATGCACTGCAGAAACTAAAGCCACCAGCAGATCAACCAGAAATCAAATATATAGAACGCTACTGTAGGCTTCAAGAAGCTGTTTGTATTCTCCTATGGCTATTTTCTAGCCAAGTATCAAAGGAAGCACACTACTATGCCAGATGAGATGACACTGAGTTAGTGCCTAATAGAAATCCAACCCCTACTGAATTTTCCCACTTCAGCCTTTGCTATGGATATGTGCGCCACTAAGCGCAGAACACAGCGGTCGCAAGTCTCACTACAAATTGCTCAGAATTGGCAAGTACATGCACTGCAGAAACTAAAGCCACCAGCAGATCAACCAGAAATCAAATATATAGAACGCTACTGTAGGCTTCAAGAAGCTGTTTGTATTCTCCTATGGCTATTTTCTAGCCAAGTATCAAAGGAAGCACACTACTATGCCAGATGAGATGACACTGAGTTATTGCCTAATAGAAATCCAACCCCTACTGAATTTTCCCACTTCGGTCTTTGCTATGGATATGTGTGCCACTAAGAGCTAAACACAACGGTAGCAAGTCCCCCTGCTAATTCCTCACAAAATGGTAAAAGATGCAAATTAAAATAAAAAAAGTAGAACGTTATTGTAGCCCTAAGAAGGGCTGTTGGGTTCTTTGAGAATCACTCCTGCCTAACAGTAAGCTAATAGAACACCCTAACACTTTCCCTGACCAGCAGCAGCTCTCTCCCTAGCGGCATCCAGAGACAGAATGATCCGAGCAGCGCGGCCAGCGGCTAGTCTATCCCAGGGTCACCTGATCTGGCCAGCCAACCACTGCTATCGACGTGTAAGGGTACCACGTCATGCTGGGTGGAGTGCAGAGTCTCCTGGCTTGTGATTGGCTCTGTTTCTGGCCGCCAAAAAGCAAAACGGCGGGAGCTGCCATTTTCTCGAGCGGGCGAAGTATTCGTCCGAGTAACGAGCAGTTTCGAGTACCCTAATGCTCGACCGAGCATCAAGCTCGGACGAGCATGTTCGCTCATCTCTATACAGAACCCCTAAAACTCTAAGCAAATGTGTCTATCCTCTAATGACGACTGCTGGAGATGCGGACACGAAAATGGGTCGCACGCCCACATCTTTTGGTCCCGACCAAGTATTCAGGGGTTCTGGAAAGATGTTTCTAAAATTACCAATCAAATTTGCTTCCAAGCTTTGCACCTCACTCCGAGTAGTGTACTCTTATGGTTACCCAATAAAACTTGGAATCCAGGCAAACACAATCTGGCTACAGCCTTAGTCCAAACAGCCAAACTGCTTATCCCTCTTCGCTGGCTTAGTAAATGCCCCCCTACAATCCCAAAATGGCTAAATAAAGTAGATCAGATGTGCAGATTAGAAGAACCAACGAGTTGGTCGGACAGAAAGCACTACACATATATAAAACTGTGGGCCCCATGGCACAAATTTAGGAAACAAGTATAAAGTTATATATAAAGATGTATATATCTAATACTTTATCTAGATCTCCTTGTCTTCAATAACATGTCTCCACAATATTTGCACTTCAACTTAGTGGAACCCTACAATGACCACTACAATGCTTATAGCATAACCCTTGTACCATAATCGTAATCAGGTTTTTGGACATAAGTTCCTATAGTGAACTAACTTAAGTAACTAGTTCCTTACGCATATGATGCGCTATACTATGTCTGACATCTGTATCCCTTCCCACCTTCCCTTCCCCTCCCCCCCCTTCCCCACCCCCACCTCCCCGCTACCTCCCTCCCAACCTCTTATGATATAAACTCACCTCAATGTATTTCAAAATGATAATACAAAGCATTCTGTCTAATAAGTGCTTTATATGTAGCAAATATATATGTATCTTAATGTCGGGATAAGAGGGGGTACCTGCGAGTACACCTACCTCTACCCCTGTTTTTGGATATGTTATATTGATTTTTCTCAATAAAAATCTTTTAAAACTCAAAAAAAAGTCCTTTTATTCATGTGTGATGGTAGACGACTTTCAAATTGATTTTAATTTTTTTCCTGAAAATTTCTAAATTGAAATTTTCAGGATATAATATTTTTTTTGTATGAGTTTGAAATATAAATTATTAGAATCCCTTATATGAATCACCACCACCACCCCATTTTCAAAAGTACACCCTTCAGGCTACTCAGAACTCAGATTTTTAACCGTTTTGATTGCTTTAGAATGGCTTAATTCTGTTGGTAATAAATTCATTTAGCTCCAAAATTTTTTATATTTCCAAAATATAAAAAGAGAAAACTTCTCCTGAATACGGAGACCCCCTACATGTGGACACTACTTGTTGTCGGAGTGCACAGCGACGCATAGAAGGGCAGGAGATTTTAGGTTTTTTATTGGTACCTTTTATTGGCTATCACATTTTTAGTTTTTCGGTAGTGGGGTCAGGTTATGCAATTTCTTTTAGCGGGATGAGATGCATTTTCCACTGATACCATTTTGCGGTTGCTATTCCTTATTGCTTAAAATTAATTAACTTTTTTGGGGGTGAAAATGTAGAAAAGCATCAATTCTGTAATGTATTTTTTACCTTTTTTTGAGTATAGCCAAACAAACATGTTATATTTATTCTGTGGGTCAATACGATTACAGGGATACCCTACTTAGATACTTTTTTCTTACATTTTACTAAATCTGCTAAATAAAACCTAATGTGGGAAAAAAAAATGTTATCACTGTATTCCAAGTAGCATAACATTTTTGTTTTTTAGCTGGTTATTGACTCATTTTTATGCGGGACCTGTTGTACTTTGCACAGGTATCATTCTGGAGTAGATATGTTTTTTAGATCACTTTTCATTGCATTTTTGTGGGATAAAAAAGTAAAAAATCATAAAAAATCATTGGTTTTTAACTGTTTACTTTAACGGTGGGAATGCTATGCATGTGGGGTTTGTGTCATGATTTTGCCTTTTTTTACACTCTGGGGCTTATTTAGTAAGGATCCCACGGCCGCATTTCCATTGGGTTTTCTGCCGTTTTCGGGGATTCTGCTGCTAGGACAGGTATTTAGCAGGCGATTGTGTTGCACGTGATTGGATTTTGGCACAATTGAGCCAGCTTTCATGCTACACAAATCGTGGGGTGGGCTGTTGGAGGAACTTAAAAATTGTGTTGCAAGACAATGCACTTACATGCACCAGGAAAAATAAGGTGAACTCTCTCGCACCTGAGCGGGGAAGCGACACATTCAGGAAAGTGGGTGCACAATCTTATTGACATTGGACAATGCACTTTTGGGAAATCCTCCAGGCCGGGTAAGTAAATGTGCCCCTATTGTCTCTTTTTACATTAATGGGGCTAAAGGGCATTTGTATTAATTAATAATTTATTTTTACTTAGGATTTTACTTTTTTATCACTTCCACTATGGGACATGAACAAGTTTCATCATGATAATACTCTGCAATAATAATGTATTGCAGGATATTAGCAGATGCATAGGCTGACACTATGCCTGTAAGATCCTGTCACAGACTGGATCTTACAGGCACTGCCTGCAGACAGCCCTGGGCTGATCGGTCCTCAGGGCTGCTATACAAATGTGGAGGGAGATGTTGCAGCATGTTTAAAGGGGTATTCCAGGAATCAGCATAATTCATATACAAGTGGGCACTCAAAATATAAGCTTATGTGTAATTAGTTGATATTTAAAATTTTGCTCCCCTTAGCAGAAAATGCTGATGACTAGAGATGAGCGAGCACTAAAATGCTCGAGTGCTCGTTATTCGAGACGAACTTTTCCAGATGCTCGAGTGCTCGTCTCGAATAACG
Source organism: Engystomops pustulosus (assembly GCF_040894005.1). Classification (NCBI taxonomy): domain Eukaryota; kingdom Metazoa; phylum Chordata; class Amphibia; order Anura; family Leptodactylidae; genus Engystomops; species Engystomops pustulosus. Next base: position 292,979,236 of record NC_092411.1, on the reverse strand, counting down.
AGCCCCATTGAAGTCAATGGGAGACTCGAGCATTTTTCAAAGGGACCATGGTTCGGGAATAAAATGTGTTAATTAATTGAAAAAGAATGTCTTCTGATAAGTTAGCAGATGTATGCAAACATCTGCGATCTATTCTTCACTGTTCCGCGCGTATATTATCTCCCGACAAGTTAACAGATGTGAAGAACAGTGAGGAATAGAATAAAAACAGTGAACACAAGATCATTTAAGTGAAAAACACAGTGAAGAATAGATTACAGATGTTCTGCACATCTGCTTACTTGTCGGGAGATACGCTGTCCCGTGCCCCGCTGCTCTCCGTGCCCCGCTGCTCTCCGTGCCCCGCTGCTCTCCGTGCCCATGTCTCCGTGCCCCGCTGCTCTCCGTGCCCCGCTGCTCTCCGTGCCCCGCTGCTCTCCGTGCCCCGCTGCTCTCCGTGCCCCATGTCTCCGTGCCCCGCTGCTCTCCGTGCCCATGTCTCCGTGCCCCATGTCTCCGTGCCCCGCTGCTCTCCGTGCCCATGTCTCCGTGCCCCATGTCTCCGTGCCCCGCTGCTCTCCGTGCCCCGCTGCTCTCCGTGCCCCATGTCTCCGTGCCCCGCTGCTCTCCGTGCCCCGCTGCTCTCCGTGCCCCGCTACTCTCCGTGCCCCATGTCTCCGTGCCCCGCTGCTCTCCGTGCCCATGTCTCCGTGCCCCATGTCTCCGTGCCCCGCTGCTCTCCGTGCCCATGTCTCCGTGCCCCATGTCTCCGTGCCCCGCTGCTCTCCGTGCCCCATGTCTCCGTGCCCCGCTGCTCTCCGTGCCCCGCTGCTCTCCGTGCCCCGCTGCTCTCCGTGCCCCGCTGCTCTCCGTGCCCCCTGTCTCCGTGCCCCGCTGCTCTCCGTGCCCATGTCTCCGTGCCCCATGTCTCCGTGCCCCGCTGCTCTCCGTGCCCATGTCTCCGTGCCCCATGTCTCCGTGCCCCGCTGCTCTCCGTGCCCCGCTGCTCTCCGTGCCCCATGTCTCCGTGCCCCGCTGCTCTCCGTGCCCCGCTGCTCTCCGTGCCCCGCTGCTCTCCGTGCCCCGCTGCTCTCCGTGCCCCGCTGCTCTCCGTGCCCCGCTGCTCTCCGTGCCCATGTCTCCGTGCCCCATGTCTCCGTGCCCCGCTGCTCTCCGTGCCCCGCTGCTCTCCGTGCCCATGTCTCCGTGCTGCCGCTGCCCCATGTCTCTGTGCTGCCGCTGCCCCATGTCTCTGTGCTGCCGCTGCCCGATGTCTCTGTGCTGCTCCCCGGTGTCTCTGTGCTGCTCCCCGGTGTCTCTGTGCTGCTCCCCGTTGTCTCTGTCCTGCTCACCGTGTTCTTCAATGTGTTCTTCACACATATATATTGTTCTTCACATACTATTTTGTTCGCACCGTTCCGCGCGTATCTTCCGACAAGTAAGCAGATGTGCCGAACATCTGTAATCTATTCTTCACTGTGTTCTTCACTGTGTTTTTCACTTAAATGATCCTGTGTTCACTGTGTTCACTGTTTTTATTCTATTCTTCATTGTTCTTCACTGTGTTTTTTTAATTAAATGCTCGATCTCGAGCAGGGGAAATACTCGTCCGAGCAACGAGCCGTCTCGAGTACCTTAATACTCGAACGAGCATCAAGCTCGGACGAGCATGTTCGCTCATCTCTACTGATGACATAGACTGTAATGAAGAATTAAAATGCTACCGGCCCTTTAATCAGTCCGTTAATTTCCTCCGCGCGGTCCGTCGCAGAAAAGAACATGGCCGCTGGTCACATGTCCACATCACATGTCCTGTACCTGCCTGGGCAGGGTCATGTGATCACCACTACGTTTAGCTGTAGTCGGTTGGTTGCAGTGCATCCAGTATGATCAGTGTTGTGGTGATGGCAGTTACACATCATTACTATGGTAACAGAGCAAGAAAAATTGTTACATCATCACTGTTAGCAGAGCATAAGTGGTAGGAGGAGTTACTGAGAACTAAAGGATCATGGAACTTGTAGTTTCCAGTGGCGGCCATCTTAGTGATAACTCCACCTACTTTAGAGAGGCCATAAATTTTGTAAATCATAAAATCATATTATTTTAGCTCCGTTTTGTGACTAATGACATTGAGTATTGTTGTATTCATTTATTTATATCATTAAGGGTTTTTGTGTCAGACGTTCATATTCCCGGAATACCCCTTTAACACCAGCAATCTGAGCTCACGCTGACCGCGGGTGTTACACTGCAGTGTCAGATGCAGCATTAAGATGTTAATGTCTTTTCATCTTCTGGTTGTTCCACATCACTATCTTACATAACTACATTCTTAATTTACAATGAGGGGGCTATGCAACATTTGTTAGAGGGTGCTATGCTGACCAAATTTTTAATGGGGTAGCTGTGCTTTCTAAATTATCGAGGAAGTTCTGGACTGTATCCATACAGGGAGAATCTGCTGGGCTAACTATACACTGGGGGTATTTGCTAGGATACCTATGTACTATTGGTATGTGCTGGGCTTCCTATATACTGGGGCATGTGCAGTGTATTCATTTCTACATATTTATATGGACAGGATATATATATATATATATATATATATATATATATATATATATATATATATATATAGCCAGTTCTCTGGCTGTCCCTAGTGGCCACAGGACTTCCTTCAGTATCCACATGGCAGCCCCCAATAGCCAAGGTTGCCCACCGCAGCCACTACACTGCCCAAGTATTTACAATAGTAGCATTGCCCCCAGTAGTCAAAAGGCTGCTCATAATAGCCACAGTGCTGCCCCAAGTAGCCATAGAGTGGCCCCCCCAATGGTCATAGTGCTGCACCAGTTACTATAGTGCTGCCTCCAGTAGTCACAATGCTCTCATCACTAACCAGTGCAGCATCCTGTAGTCACAGTGTTGCCCCATGTATTCACAGTGCTGCATCCAGTAGCCACTTCTGCCCCAAACCCCCCTCCCCCTTCATAGTCACTGCTTCCCTCAGAACCGACAGGCCCATGGTGGAACTCTGGAGACACAGGAGCGCAGGAACGCTGAAGATACTGAAGCATAGGAATGCTGGAGACACAGGAGCATAGGAACACTGGAGAATGGCTTTCTCTTCTACAGGACCAGCTTTGGGAAGCTTGGTTAGGAAACCATGGAAGTTCTAGGAATGAGAAGATCCGGCCCGGAATGGAGGGTCACCCGGGAATGACCAGCGCCAATCAGGAGGACGCTGGGCCTTTAAGTCCTGAAAAGCATCCCCGCTCCTAGGGCACGCGCAGCCTAGACGGGAAGCAGGCTCGTGGAAAGGTAAGTGACAATGTCTAAGTATTACAGTGCTGTCTTCAGTATCCAGTGCTGCCCATAGTGGTCGCAGTGCTGCCAACAGTAGTCACGGGGCTATCCCAACTTTAGTCACAGGGCTTCCTCACTAGCTAGTGCTGCTCCAGTAGTCTAAGGGAAATATACAGCAAACACTTCCCGGCAATGGAGAGGGCTCAGCCCTTGAGTCCTCTCCAAGCACCCAAAGCCGATGTGTGATGTACAGATACGTCACACATGGGTAAGGGGTTAAGCAAATGGTTTTGTTTCTATGAATTTGATAATAACATATTTTCATGTTTTTTAGATCTCTCTCGCTGTCATGCATTAGTTACTTCCAGTGGATAAAAAAATTCAGTCCATGGGCATGTGCTGTCCCAGTAATCAGTGCCATATACTATAACGCACCATGCACCAGTCCATCAAGTCCAAGCTTTAAGAATTAAATTAATGTTTTATCCCCATAACCCGTGATATTTTTTCTCTCCAGAAAGGCATCCAGGCCTCTCTTGACCATGTACATAGAGTCCGCCATAACAACCTCCTGCGGCAGAGAGTTCCATAGTCTCACTGCTCGTACAGTAAAGAACCTTTGTCTATGGTGATGGTAGAATCGCCTCTCCTCTAGGTGTAGAGGATGCCCCCTGTCTATAGTGATGGTAGAATCGCCTCTCCTCTAGGTGTAGAGGATGTCCCCTGTCTATAGTGATGGTAGAATCGCCTCTCCTCTAGGTGTAGAGGATGTCCCCTGTCTATAGTGATGGTAGAACCTCCTTTCCTCTAGGTGTAGAGGATGTCCCCTGTCTATGGTGATGGTAGAACCTCCTCTCCTCTAGGTGTAGAGGATGTCCCCTGTCTATAGTGATGGTAGAACCTCCTTTCCTCTAGGTGTAGAGGATGCCCCCTGTCTATGGTGATGGTAGAACCTCCTCTCCTCTAGGTGTAGAGGATGTCTCATGTCTATGGTGATGGTAGAACCTCCTCTCCTCTAGGCGCAGAGGATGCCCCCTTGTCCTGGTCACAGGCCTAGGTATAAAAAGATCTTTGGAGAGATCCTTGTACTGTCCATTCAGGTATTTGTACATTGTAATGAGGTCTCCCCTCAAGAACATATTTCTATTCACTGGAGGTAGGCAAAGAATGACAGCAAGCAGATATCTAGAAAATCAAAAAGAGAAGCTGAAATGATATTGGAAATGATTTCATCCAGCGGCGCATAAGATCTCCATGTACCCTGGACTGTATGAATATTATAGCCTTACAAGTCTGGAATCACTTCCTACATCTGGTACTAGAATCAGCTTTTGGGGGAATGGAGGATGTGTCCCTTCTGCCTGTTCTGTCTTTCAATCTGCAGTTTCAGGAGCTTTTGGACCTTCTAAGATCCTGAAATGGCTCTTGTATACATGTGTATTGAGAGCAGGAACAGATGTATGAGTATTAAATGGGTGAAGGTCCCTCTCAGTACACAGAGGTTTGGGTGGCCATGGGCCCTCTTGAAGGCTGGAGACGCAGGATACTGCCCACATCGTCGATATTATAATAAACTACTTGATTAAACATAAAAAATGTTTCGGTAAAACTAGACTACTCATCCATGTTCACACTCAGTTTTATTTCTCCTTTGTATCTATCCATCAGGAGGATTCCCAACACGTCCTTACACCAGCTGCTTATGCAGACCACAGAAACCCACACAAGTCATGAGATCACAAGCAAGAGGCGCTGCACACGGATGACTTCCTTATGTGGTCTGTTTTTTCTTAACTGTTTCTAGGCAACCAACTGGGCCGGGCAAAAAGTAGATTAGAAACCCTCTGGGTGTGAAAAAAATGGATGCAGATACAATCCGGACTGAAACCGGACATCACCCGTCTGAAGTTTGTGTGGATGAGCAGCAGACACGTCTGTGTGAATAAACCCTAAGGAAAGTGACATAACTGAGGAATCACTCAAGGTGTACATTCAGCGGAGGCCACAGACAGATGCCATACAGCGACTTCTGTCTCCTCCAGACCCTTACCCTTTATTCCAGGCAGTGGCGTAACTAGAAGCTGATGGGCCCCAGTGCAAAGTCTGTGCCAGGCCCCCGACTATAATGTAAGGTTCATAGTAACAGTCTTCTCATATGGGAAAGTGACACCATAAGGGCCCCCTAATCCTCTTGGGCCCAGGTGTGACCGCAACCTCTGCACCCCCTCAAGTTACGCCCCTGATTCCAGGAAGCAGAATGACATAGTGCAGTCCATGTCTATGGACATATTCAGTGTGTAGGTCAGAAGATTTCCTGACATTTACTGAACATTTCCAAAAAAACAGAATTGTTAACCCTTCCTCAGGCTGCATTCACATGTGACATTTGAATTATGCGAGATGCTATTGAAATCCAAGGGGAAGGGTTTTGACCAGATCATATGCAATGGAGAATGAGAACCACGTGTTTTGCATGTAAGGCTGTGTTCACACGTTAACACATGTGTTTTGAAACACAGTACAAGAGCTGAAGAGAAGAGATTTACCTAATTACATTGCTGATAACATTTGCTTTTACAAAACGCTATGTTTACATATGCACAGACATTGCATTAATGATTGTGTTTTGTAAACACAAATGTTTACAGCAATGTTGCGAGCGTTAACCCCTTATGTGAAGGTAGTCTGAGAACGTGGACAACATGTTCTGCTTGCAATGTGCATTGAGACACATTGGGGCAGATTTACTTACCCGGTCCGTTCGCGATCCAGCGGCGCGTTCTCTGCGGTGGATTCGGGTCCGGACAGGATTCATTAAGGCAGTTCCTCCGACGTCCACCAGGTGGCGCTGCTGTGCTTCCGAGCATCGGAACACACTCAAGTTTACCGGCCTATTCCTAGTGAAGGTAAGTGCAAGCTCCGCGACACTTTTTTCTTTTTTAAATGCGGTGGTTTTTCCGAATCCGTCGGGTTTTCGTTCGGCCACGCCCCCGATTTCCGTTGCATGCATGCCAGCGCCGATGCGCCACAATCCAATCACGTGCGCCAAAATCCTGGGGCAATACAGGGAAAATCGGCGCAAATCGGAGATATTCGGGTAACACATCGGGAAAACGCGAATCGGCCCCTTAGTAAATGACCCCCATTGTAACCGGAACTGGGAGGGTTTGCACTGATCCTTTTAGAGGAAACACATGCAACTCCTAGTACCTCGTGTTTTACATTGTTTATAGCACAAGTGGTGCTAGTTACTGATTGCATGCATTTCCTAGTTGCTGATTGCATGCGTTTCCAAGATCCCCCGCACTTTCGGGCTGTTCACGGTTTTTAGGATTTGTGTAGCTTTGACAGGTATTTAACAGGGGTTTGTGCTGGGATTGTCTTTCATGTGCAGAAATGTGTGTGTGTGTGGGGGGGGGGCGACTGATAAATGTGCCCCACTGTTTCAATACATTTCAAAACGCATTGCAAGCAGAACTTGTGTCCGCACCCTAAATACTGCAAAAGACCAGGTGTTTGTTACTAATTGTATTAGTTTCAATAAAAACGCATCTGGAGCCCGGCTGAGCCCCATCCCCTGGGGGGCATTGCATTTCTAATCCCCATGTGGGGATTAGGGTCAAGTGTTGGGCACTGCAAAGCCGACATTAACTACAGACATGGAAGTGTCTTACCTTGTCAGATGTCAGAGGGATCAGGATTAGCTTGCTACCTTGATCAGACCCAGGTTTTGGATAAGTTCTAACTTCTCAATGGAAGGTCATAGGATTCCAGTTTGATCTTATGAGACTGAATATGATCCACTTACTGTTCTCCCATTGACTGTCCTGTAATTCTCCTTACCCACAGACTCCAGAATCTTTAAGACTCAGGTATGCTATCACACTATACCTGAGTGATATAATTCTAATATAATTCTATAACTGAAGTGAAGCTGAAGTATAAATGAAGTTATAGACCATTTGTCCCTTTGTCTTGGTGGAGAAAATGTGGGAATGCTCCCAGTGCTTGAAGCTATCTCTCTTCCAGGGTGTTATTGACCTATCCAGGATGAGTCCAGGAGAAGTGAGGTGCGGTGGTAACATCTGTAAGGCCTGACATGTCCCATCCCACATTTCTGTATATTTCTATATATACATCACACACCTGTGTCTCCGTCTCTCTACATCAGCCGTCTCCTGCCGGGGGGTTGATGGTTCTTTTCTCTCTGGTCAAATCTTGATTCTATTCGAGATCCTAGCAGTTATCCAAGGAAACAATCCATGAGGAGAAGTGTAGAGATGAGCGAGCACTAAAATGCTCGGGTACTCGTTATTCGAGACGAACTTTTCCCGATGCTCGAGTGCTCGTCTCGAATAACGAACCCCATTGAAGTCAATGGGAGACTCGAGCATTTTTCAAGGGGACCAAGGCTCTGCACAGGGAAGCTTGGCCAAACACCTGGGAACCTCAGAAAAGGATGGAAACACCACGGAAATGGACAGGAAACAGCAGGGGCAGCATGCATGGATGCCTCTGAGGCTGCTTAATCGCACCATTATGCCAAAATTATGGGCAACAGCATGGCCATGACAGAGTGACAGAATGAAGCTAGATAGCATCTAAAACATGCAATAATTGACCCTGACACTATAGGGGACGGCATGCAGAGGCAGCGGCAGCAGGCTAGAGATTGGCATGGCGACATACCCTAAATGGACTCAGGCTTCAAACCAATGGGTGGCAGAGAGGAACCAAAGGAGGTGAGCAAGAAGCGCTCAAATAATATCGGTACATGATAAAAGTTTGCCAGTATATTTTGTGGATTACACAGCAGGGTGGCGACAAAGTTAACATGGAAGCCATGAAAACAACCCAAAATTCTGCCTGACACAGCTCGTTTGATAAGGGGACCATGTATGGAGGCAGTGAACTAGTAGTAGATTAAAGGTTCTGCAGTTAAAACTATGTTAGTTGGATCTTGGCATGGAGTTGGCGCTCCGCTGCCAGGCGAGCTTTCGCCAATCCAAGCCCCTGTCTCTAGGCTACTCCCCAAACAGCACTTCTAAGAACCTTTTGTATAAGATCAAGTGTAGTAGCGTTCTTATAAGTTTAGGATATGGCGGGTGAGGGGAATGTAAACAGATGCGCAAGAAGCGCTGAAATAATATTGGTAAATGATAAAAGTTTATTAGTATATTTTGTGGATAACACAGCTGGGTGGCGACAAAGTTAACAACTTTGATGTGGAATCCATGAAAACAACCCAAATTTCTGCCTGACACACCTCGTTTGATAAAGGGACGATGTATGGAGGCAGCTATATGGACGACTTTTGGAGGTAGCAATGGAGACAACGTGTGGAGGCTGCTATGGAGACAATTTAATTTGGATAGTGCCTGTATGTGGCAGTCCCAAAAATTTTTCAAACCAGAGGAGCAGGTAGGTGGCCCTCCAGAAAAATAGAATAGATTGAGTGCCTGTATGTGGCAGTCCCAAAAAGTTTTCAAACCAGAGGAGCAGGTAGGTGGCCCTCCAGAAAAATTGAATAGATTGAGTGCCTGTATGTGGCAGTCCCAAAAAGTTTTCAAACCAGAGGAGCAGGTAGGTGGCCCTCCAGAAAAATTGAATAGATTGAGTGCCTGTATGTGGCAGTCCCAAAAAGTTTTCAAACCAGAGGAGCAGGTAGGTGGCCCTCCAGAAAAATTGAATAGATTGAGTGCCTGTATGTGGCAGTCCCAAAAAGTTTTCAAACCAGAGGAGCAGGTAGGTGGCCCTCCAGAAAAATTGAATAGATTGAGTGCCTGTATGTGGCAGTCCCAAAAAGTTTTCAAACCAGAGGAGCAGGTAGGTGGCCCTCCAGAAAAATTTAATAGATTGAGTGCCTGTATGTGGCAGTCCCAAAAAGTTTTCAAACCAGAGGAGCAGGTAGGTGGCCCTCCAGAAAAATGGAATCGATTGAGTGCCTGTATGTGGCAGTCCCAAAAAGTTTTCAAACCAGAGGAGCAGGTAGGTGGCCCTCCAGAAAAATAGAATAGATTGAGTGCCTGTATGTGGCACTCCCAAAAATTGTTTAAAACAGAGGAACGGGTCGGTGGCCCTCCAGAAAAATTGAATAGATTGAGTGCCTGTATGTGGCACTCCCAAAAATTGTTTAAAACAGAGGACCGGGTCGGTGGCCCTCCAGAAAAATTAAATGCATAAAGTACTATAGCAAGAGCCAGTGGGCCCTGTCAAAAAATAGCCAGTTTCCTCTGCTTTACTGTACAAAGAGGAGGAGAAGGAGGAAAATGAGGAGGAGGAGGAGTGGATCAATTATTCAGGTTGAGCTTCCTTCACCTGGTGGAGATTGGAAATTATGAGAAATCCAGGCTTTATTCATCTTAATAAGCGTCAGCCTGTCAGCGCTGTCAGTCGACAGGCGTGTACGCTTATCGGTGATGATGCCACCAGCTGCACTGAAAACCCGCTCGGACAAGACGCTAGCGGCAGGGCAGGCAAGAACCTCCAAGGCGTACAGCGCCAGTTCGTGCCACATGTCCAGCTTTGAAACCCAGTAGTTGTAGGGAGCTGTGTGATCATTTAGGACGATGGTATGGTCAGCTACGTACTCCCTCACCATCTTTCTGTAAAGATCAGCCCTACTCTGCCGAGACTGGGGACAGGTGACAGTGTCTTGCTGGGGTGACATAAAGCTTGCAAAAGCCTTGTAAAGCGTACCCTTGCCAGTGCTGGACAAGCTGCCTGCTCGCCTACTCTCCCTCGCTACTTGTCCCGCAGAACTACGCACTCTGCCGCTACCGCTGTCAGAAGGGAAATACTGTTTCAGCTTGTGCACCAGGGCCTGCTGGTATTCATGCATTCTCACACTCCTTTCCTCTGCAGGGATGAGAGTGGAAAGATTTTGCTTGTACCGTGGGTCCAGGAGAGTGAACACCCAGTAATCGGTGCTGGAATAAATTCTTTGAACGCGAGGGTCACGGGATAGGCAGCCTAGCATGAAATCTGCCATATGCGCCAGAGTACCAACGCGTAAGAATTCACTCCCCTCACTGGCCTGACTGTCCATTTCCTCCTCCTCCAACTCCTCTTCTTCTGCCCATACATGCTGAACAGTAAAGGACTCAACAATGGTCCCCTCTTGTGTCTCGCCAACATTCTCCTCCTCTTCCTCCTCATCCTCCTCCACCTCCACCTCCTCCGATATGCGCTGAGAAACAGACCTAGGGGTGCTTTGGCTATCAACAAGGGAATCTTCTTCCCCCGTCTCTTGTGACGAGCGCAAAGCTTCCGACTTCATGCTGATCAGAGAGTTTTTCAACAGGCCAAGCAGCGGGATGGTGAGGCTGATGATGGCGGCATCGCCACTGACCATCTGTGTTGACTCCTCAAAGTTACTCAGCACCTGACAGATATCAGACATCCACGTCCACTCCTCATTGTAGACTTGAGGAAGCTGACTGACCTGACTACCAGTTCTGGTGGAAGTTGACATCTGGCAGTCTACAATGGCTCGGCGCTGCTGGTAAACTCTGGATAACATGGTCAGTGTTGAATTCCACCTCGTGGGCACGTCGCACAACAGTCGGTGAGCGGGCAGTTGGAGGCGGCGCTGCGCTGCCCTGAGAGTGGCAGCATCTGTGCTGGACTTCCTGAAATGCGCACAGATGCGGCGCACCTTCGTGAGCAAATCTGACAGATTGGGGTATGTCTTGAGGAAACGCTGAACTATCAGATTTAACACATGGGCCAGGCATGGCACATGTGTCAGTCTGCCGAGTTGCAGAGCCGCCACCAGGTCACACACAACCATGCCTGGCTTCAGGTTCAGCGGTGCCAGGCATAGTAGGCCTGAAACACCTGGACCGAGGTAGGCCCCGCAATCCTCGGCGTCGGCAGTATATGACCAGCCCCAGGGTCAGACTCGGTCCCAGCCTCCACCAAGTTAACCCAATGTGCCGTCAGCGATATATAGTGGCCCTGCCCGGCAGCACTCGTCCACGTGTCCGTGGTCAGGTGGACCTTGTCAGAAACGGCGTTGGTCAGGGCACGGGTGATGTTGTCTGACACGTGCTGGTGCAGGGCTGGGACGGCACATCGGGAAAAGTAGTGGCGGCTGGGGACCGAATACCGAGGGGCGGCCGCCGCCATGAGGTTGCGAAAGGCCTCGGTCTCTACTAGCCTATAGGGCAGCATCTCCAGGCTAAGCAATCTGGAGATGTGCACATTAAGGGCTTGGGCGTGCGGGTGGGTTGCACTATATTTGCGTTTCCGCTCCAGCGTCTGGGGTATGGAGAGCTGAACGCTGGTGGATGCTGTGGAGGATCGTGGAGGCGACGATGGGGTTTTTGTGGCAGGGTCCTGGGCAGGGGGCTGACTATCAGCTGACACAGGGGAAGGAGCAGTGGTGTGCACGGCCGGAGGTGAACGGGCTTGTTGCCACTGAGTGGGGTGTTTAGCATTCATATGCCTGCGCATACTGGTGGTAGTTAAGCTAGTAGTGGTGGAACCCCTGCTGAGCCTGGTTTGGCAAATGTTGCACACCACAGTCCGTCGGTCATCCGGTGTTTCCTTAAAGAACCTCCAGACTTCTGAAGATCTAGCCCTCGCCGCAAGAGCCCTCGCCACGGGAGCTTCACTAGTTGACACATTTGGCGCTGATGCACCAGCTCTGGCCCTGCCTCTCCGTCTGGCCCCACCACTGCCTCTTCCAACCTGTTCTGGTCGAGGACTCTCCTCCGTCTCAGAAGCACTGTGTTCACCCGGCCTCTCAACCCAGCTTGGGTCTGTCACCTCATCATCCTCCGATCCCTCAGTCTGCTCCCCCCTCGGACTTCCTGCCCTGACAACAACTTCCCCACTGTCTGACAACCGTGTCTCCTCATCGTCGGACACCTCTTTACACACTTCCACTACGTCAAGAAGGTCATCATCACCCACAGACTGTGACTGGTGGAAAACCTGGGCATCGGAAAATTGCTCAGCAGCAACCGGACAAGTGGTTTGTGACTGTGGGAAGGGTCCAGAAAACAGTTCCTCAGAGTATGCCGGTTCAAATGCCAAATTTTACTGGGAGGGGGCAGACTGGGGGGGAGGAGGCTGAGGTGCAGGAGCTGGAGGAGTGGCGATTTCGGTGACATGGGTGGACTGCGTGGAAGACTGACTGGTGGACAAATTGCTCGAAGCATTGTCAGCAATCCACGACATCACCTGTTCGCACTGTTCTGGCCTCAACAGTGCTCTACCACGAGTCCCAGTAACTTCAGACATGAACCTAGGGAGTGTAGCTCTGCGGCGTTCCCCTGCTCCCTCATAAGCAGGTGGTGTCTCACCCCGGCCAGGACCACGGCCTCTGACCCCTGCAGTAGTTGGACGCCCACGTCCCCGCCCTCGTCCTCTACCCCTAGCCCTCGGGTTAAACATTTTTAAAATGAGAGTTATAGCTTTAATTTTTTTTTTACTTTTTTTTGTGTTTTTTTTTTTTTTTTGTGTTTTTGAGTTTTTAAAACCAAACAATGCTATCCTATTGCTATGGCTATTTTCTAGCCAAGTATGAAAGCACACTACTATGCCAGATGAGATGACACCGAGTTATTAAACAAAATAAACGTAAAATAAAAAAGGACAAATGGCAGACTGTGCCTAATTGAAATCCAACCCCTACTAAATTTTCCCACTTCGGTCTTTGCAATGGATATGTGCGTCACTAAGCGCAAAACACAGTGGTTGCAAGTCTCACTACAAATTGCTGACAATTGGCTAGTAGATGCACTGCAGCAAGTACAGCCACCAGCAGATCAACCAGAAATCAAATATATAACGCTACTGTAGGCGTAAGCCGTTTGGATTCTCCTATGGCTATTTTCTAGCCAAGTATGAAAGCACACTACTATGCCAGATGAGATGACGCTGAGTTATTAAACAAAATAAACGTAAAATAAAAAAGGACAAATGGCAGACTGTGCCTAATTGAAATCCAACCCCTACTAAATTTTCCCACTTCGGTCTTTGCAATGGATATGTGCGTCACTAAGCGCAAAACACAGCGGTCGCAAGTCTCACTACAAATTGCTCACAATTGGCTAGTAGATGCACTGCAGCAAGTACAGCCACCAGCAGATCAACCAGAAATCAAATATATAACGCTACTGTAGGCGTAAGCCGTTTGGATTCTCCTATGGCTATTTTCTAGCCAAGTATGAAAGCACACTACTATGCCAGATGAGATGACACTGAGTTATTAAACAAAATAAACGTAAAATAAAAAAGGAAAAATGGCAGACTGTGCCTAATTGAAATCCAACCCCTACTAAATTTTCCCACTTTGGTGTTTGAGGTGGATATGTGTGCCACTAAGAGCTAAACACAACGGTAGCAAGTCCCCCTGCTAATTCCTCACAAAATGGTACTAGATGCAAATAAAAAAAAAAAAAAGTAGAACGTTATTGTAGCCCTAAGAAGGGCTGTTGGGTTCTTGGAGAATCACTCCTGCCTAACACTATTCTAATAGAACAGCCTAACGCTTTCCCTGACCAGCAGCAGCTCTCTCCCTAGCGGCATCCAGACACAGAATGATCCGAGCAGCGCGGGCAGCGGCTAGTCTATCCCAGGGTCACCTGATCTGGCCAGCCAACCACTGCTATCGACGTGTAAGGGTACCACGTCATGCTGGGTGGAGTGCAGAGTCTCCTGGCTTGTGATTGGCTCTGTTTCTGGCCGCCAAAAAGCAAAACGGCGGGAGCTGCCATTTTCTCGAGCGGGCGAAGTATTCGTCCGAGCAACGAGCAGTTTCGAGTACGCTAATGCTCGAACGAGCATCAAGCTCGGACGAGCATGTTCGCTCATCTCTAGAGAAGTGGCTAATAGGACAACAGAGAATCACATTGGTGATAAAGTCCGTTGCTTCTTGTGCCTCGCTCTTCTATCAGCTGATGTGCAGCTTTAGTTTTCTTGGTGATTATGTGGTTATTATGCCCCTGGTTTTCTGTGAGTATTTAGAGTTGTTGTAATTTAGATTGTTTGATGTTCCGAGGTTGTGGGAATAGACGCTCTGTGCCAGTGTTAGGTATCAATTATTGGATTACAAGTCAAGTAAAGCCCCAGGGGCCATTATAACATTAGAATAGAAGCTTGTGAATGGCTCTGTATGTGATAAGTGACCATTTTTTGTTTTTAGGGTAATTCTGTAGGGAGCCGAGCATATTCCTGCAGAAGCCTAACCAGCTGCCATTGTAAGATGACACTAGATGCTCAATCTGCTGGAAAATCACCTTGTTTTGTGAGATGTAAGGGTCTGATTGTTTTTGCCGGGTGGCATTGCTAAAGATTTATGGTTGTAGACATTTATCGGTAGCGTTTTTTTTATAGATTAGTGAATAATATAGAGGGAATGTAGTTAAATATTTTTCAAAATCTGTAATAATTTGCCATTTCTTTGCTAAAAAAGATTTTCAGAATGAATTAACTGAACAAAATGACACCCTACACAGCTCTGCATACATTATGGCTGTCAGAGAAGGGCTACACAAAGACATGTTTTTAAATATTTTTTAACAGTTTCAAGACCGAACAAAAGTATACTTGTAACTCTCATACTTCAAAAACGACAAAACTATGATTGTATTCTCAATGAAACTGGAAATGTGTTATCAGAAACTAAGCCTTCATACACTGCATCTCTGTAGACCAAAAGGAAGGATTTTTAAACAGAAATTGGGTTTGTCCTCTTGTGGTTTAAAATCACCAAATTATCCTATTTTAATATTTTTATCAGCTATTTATAAATTATTTTTCTCCAGAATTATGTTTCTCGAGTTTTGTTCAGGTTTTAAAAGCAAAATATAAAGTTTAGGGAAAAATATACATCCCAGAACTCCGGCACATGAGGTCAGGATGGCGAATACCTCCACAGCCACCATGTATTTCCCTCTGGTGCTCAGATAAGCCGGGATCATGGCGATCCAGACACTGCAGAACAGCAGCATGCTGAAGGTGATGTACTTGGCCTCATTAAAACTGTCCGGTAATGTCCTCACCATGAAAGCCAGAACAAAGCTCACAGCTGCCAGGAGCCCCATATAACCCAACATGGAGTAGAAGCAGATATCTGACCCCTCATTACACTGAATGATGATCTTCCCAGGATACGTGTGATGGTTATACTCTACATAAGGAGGAGACACCAACAGCCAAATCACACAAATAAGAACTTGTACAGAAGAAGACACCAGGACCACAGAATTAGAGACTTTAAATGAGACCAACTTCTTCCAGGAACTTCCCGGTTTGGTGGCTTTGAAGGCAACACAGACTGTGATAGTTTTGGCCAAAACAGATGAGACTCCAATTGTAAAGAAGATCCCGAATGATACTTGTCTCAGTAAGCAGGTGATGTCCACTGGACGACCAAGGAAGAAGAAGACACAGAGGAAGCTCAGCAAGATGGAGACCAGGAGGATGAAGCTCACAGTCCGGTTATTGGCTTTAACAATCGGAGTGTCCCAGTAATAGATGAAGCTTATTAATATTAACAACGTCAATACAGAAAAAAATAAAGTAAGTGCTAAAAAGATAAAAACCAAATTGTCCTTCTCATAGGATAGAAACTCGTAGGTCTTGGGAATGCACCTCACTTTCTTCTCGTCAGGCCACTTATCTGCAGGACATGGATGGCAGGTGTCACTGTCTACAAGTCATTAAACACATATATAAATAATAATATATATCATTTGGTTGCTGCTATATTGCCTTAGCCTACATGAAATAAGAATATATTGTAGTATTTTATTGGGGCATATATTTCCTGGCTAAAATAAAGACTTTGGTTGATTTTGAACAATGGGACACAAATCTCTGGAATTCCCTACAATATGTCCCTTTCTATGTATCTCTTCTCTTCAATCACCTTGGGAAAAATCTATGTTGAGTTCATATATAGGAACATCCTTCCTTACCTGTCCCCTTACCATGATGTCCCCAGATACAGCATATGTAGCAAAGCAGCTTTTCAAAAAACCTGTTTTATTGACTTTTTATCAACATTATACAACAAGAATAGTAGAATGAACGAGTCAACCCCATGGTGTCAGGCAGTAGCCTTTAAACAGTTGCCAAGTGTTACAAGTGCCTAAAGCACATAATACCACAAGATGTACATAACACAACACAAAATAAACAACCAGGAAAGAGGCAGCGGAAAGATTGGAGGGGGAGAGGACAATAGGGAAACGGCATATCTAGGAAACAAGAGATAGTATGGGTACTCAATACCATGGTCAAATGTCCACTACTAATAATAGCGTCGGGTTACATGTTTGATGTTATCAGAACTAAATGGGTTTAGTCCAGGTTAAGTTATTTATCTCAAGTGTTTTTGAAGGCTTGTATTGACCCTGTTTTTTTGCGATTCAGTGTTCTAAGTTACAGTTATATTGTAACTCCTGCACTTTGGCTCTCTTATTTGGGGTTATGATGTTTGCCAAAGTCTAGTTACATGAATCCTTGCAGTGGTGAGGATATGAAATACCAGGTCTCTCTCTTTCTTTGGTAAGCTTTTAAGTCCCAGTGTTAGAATAGCAACCTGTGGGCCTAGGGGGGGGGGGGGGGGGGGATCTTGGAGGAATCTGTTACATGTAAGGAAAATATCTCACTCCAGAAGCTGGTTAGGGCTCTGAAGGACCACCATCTTGACATCTCCAGCATGTACGAGAGGCGGCAGGGTATATATTTTCTATCTTTTGCCGTTTTTATATGGTTCATGCATCTGGAAGATTTGGCACTTGTCACCAGGACCACTCACCAGGGTTTCTCATTTGCCTTTATATTGTTAAAAGCAGCAGCTGAGGGGAGAATAGTCAATGCTGAGTAAGCTGCTCATATCCCCTTCTTTTAGGAGGGAAGAAGAAGTGGGATGCATAAGTCGATCACTCGATGCTTATAGGAAAATTAACCTTGGATAAAAGGTCCCGGAGCTGAAGATATTTATAAACATCTCATTTCTGCTTGGTCTGTAAAAGATTTAGGCACTGATCCTCCATATTAAAGACTCAATGCCGTTTCAGCTCCATAGACGAAAATCTATGTGGGGAATGAGTAAGGAGATAGCTGAGAGTGGGATTTGTTTCAAACATAAGGGCAGAAGATGGTGCTGCTGTTGTAGGACATGTTTCCAGACATGGAGAATGGCTTTAATTGTGGGAGGGGACAAAAGTGTTGAGAGGAACAACCTGCTTGCCCCTAATATGGAGAGAATGGAGTGGAGACCCATCAGATATTTTTCAACATTCTCGAACCGCCATGACTGGGCTTGGTCTGCAATTTCATCATAATGATAAGCCCCTGCAGGAGGTGTGGGAACTTTCAAGGAGACCCTCATTCTCTATCCTTTCCACATAAAGGAAAAGAGCAGCCATTGTAAATTAGCTAACATGGATTTGGGAATTAAAAGCGGGATATTACGAAAGTAGTTTAAGATCTTAATAAGAATTACCTTGCTGTAGTTTGCAGGATATGGACTGCATTATAATATACCATACATTATAGTCAGGGGCCTTGCACAGACTTTGCACCGGGGCCCATCAGCTTCAAGTTACGCCACTGCATCTCATGCATCTCTCTTCTCTCTCATCTCTCTTTCTATGTGTCAGTGTGTTAGTACAATCAAAAGCTAAATGAAAGTGTATATAAACCTGTACCCTGATAATGTAACCACATTATCACCCCACAGAATTAGATAGATAATAATGGGGGTCATTTACTAAGGGCCCGATTCGCGTTTTCCCGACGTGTTACCCAAATATTTCCGATTTGCGATGATTTTCCCTGTATTGCCCCGGGATTTTGGCGCACGCGATCGGATTGTGGCGCATCGGCGCTGGCATGCACACGACGGAAATCGAGGGGCATGGCCGAACAAAAACCCAACAGATTCGGAAAAACTGCCTCAATTTAAAAAAAAAAAGTGTTGCGGGACTCGCGCTTACCTTCACTCGGTCCGGCTTGGTGAAGATCAGTGCTTTCCGGGGAACTACAGCGCAGCAGCGCCACCTGGTGGACGTCGGAGGAACTGCCTTAGTGAATCCCGGCCGGACCCGAATCCACCGCACAGAACGCCCCGCTGGATCGCGAGTGGACCGGGTAAGTAAATCTGCCCCAATGTGTCTGCTTAGAGAGTCTTCCCCGCTCACAACCTGGGATTTTGCATGAGCAGCCTAGGGAGTGAAAGTAAGGGGTTAAAAAGATCTTTATTGTTTAAAGATCACTAGAGGATTGAGGTTTGAGCATTTTCTTTCGTTAGAAAACCCCTTGAGTGAACAGTGCGATACCATGATAAAAATACCTCTATAGGGGAATGCTATAGTATAAGACACCCTAGATTATGTAATAATGCTGACAGTAAGCAATTGCAAGTGCTACCCCAACCAGCCATAGCAGTGTGTGTGTATGAAAGTATATTATTCAATACTACAAAATAACGAAACATAAAAAGAGATTTATGGGTTTTTTAAGTGTATGGAGAGGCGGTGGCCCTCAAAATGTTTTCAATTTTCTTTACGTGGTTGTCTATTTGGGTGTGTGGAGCTCGTATTGGGCGACCAATATAATTTTTTGTTGCACGGACAAATAACTCCATATATGACATCATTACCTGGTGTATAAGATATTTCCCCTTCAGAACAAGGGACACAGGTATAGCAGCAGATATAGTATCCTCCATTAGAAATCTTCTTGAATCCCGGAGAACACTTGTCATTACACCGAGAACTTGGCATCTGTAGTAATAGACGAAAAAACCATGAAAAGAATGAAAACTCTAAAGCGACCTACATCCACTGCTGACAACTTACCTGGAAGAGCATGTGGGATGTGTAGCACTAGTGGTACGGGAAGTACACGGCCGCCGTGATTTACTATATATTATTTTATATTGTATCCCCCAATATTCTCTCTATGTAGTGTATTTTATGCATTGTCTGTTTTTGTAGCAGTTTAGGAACCAACCAAACTGCAGTTCCCAACTCCCACTTCTCATTGTGCTACTACTAGCAGTCATGGGGTTCACCAGTAATTCCGATACTTATCATTAATCCCAGTGAGTGGCCTCTCCCTGTGCTGTCCCTCATCAGGACTACCTTACTCAAGATTTGGCAGTTTTGAAACCTCTAAGCCACTTTTATAAAAAATCTCATTGTATTTATTAAATAAAAAGTTTTATTAAGTTCTGAGGGCTTGTTATTTGCCGAACAAATTGTACTTTTTAGTTACACCATTTATATTACACTATTTAACCAATAATATCCCATGCAATGCACCGGAAAGATGGAAAAATAAACCGAATGTGGTAAAATGTAGAACACTACTGCACCATTCCATGCGCTTCATTGTTATGGCTTTTGTTGTGTGGGCCCCAGTGACAACTCTCCGGTGATTTTTGGGGGTTGGTAAAATTAAGGAGAAACCATAATATAGTTTCATTATTTTACTATTTTAAAAAATATGAAATTAATATTAAAAAAAATATTTTTATATATTCAAATATTGTTTTCAGCTTCGCCATATTCTGGACCCCATAATTTTTTGGTACTTCAATTGTTATGGAGCTACCAATGTGCAGCCGCACATCAACTTGTAGTATATGTGACTCATCAGCCATATTGTCATTTATCAAACACTGGAAAAATCTAGACAATATCCAGACGTAAGTGACGATACAACAGGTTATGTCTGAATTTTAATTCAATATACAACAATACAATTATAAACAATATAATTTGATCACAGAGCAAGTGACAAACAAAAATATACAAGACCATAAATATCACGGATAAAATGGAAATGTGACATTTCCTAAAGCATAAAACATGTGAACTTCATATAAGAGAAGATGTGTCGCCCTCTGCTTGGTAGAAATGGAGCTCTAATCCATCCATAAATATCAGGGCACTTTGATAAAGTGAAGTAGTTCTCTAAAGGGGATAAAAAAGGCTTATTAATATCAGGTATATTGTACCACAAGCCACAAGTGCTTTAGAGAAAGCACTTGGAGGCAGCACTGGATGATGTACAAGTTGTACCAGCAGATGGCGCTTCTCTCCTTGTACTGTGACTGAGACCACCCCCAGTAAGGGTGGGGTGGGGGTCCCTGTGCATGGTCCTGACAGAACATTGTGCAGTGTAGTAAGCAGCGTACTGATTGGGGCATATGGGAATGGGAGTGGCCTAGGCTCAGAGCTATGTGTCCCTGTGTCTGGCTGAGGCCTGTAAGAAGACTGTGGAGTCTAATGGGGAGAGTAATGATTGGGGAATGGAGTTGCTTAGGCTCAGAGCTGTGCTGACAGCAGAGAGACAGGGCACACGCAGAGGTGTTGGCCCGCTGTTGGCACATGCTAATATGTGACCCATCACCACAGCCAGAGCTGCAAAGTTGGCATAGAGGCACTATATGTAATAATAATGTAAACGGAGGAGCTAGGAAGCAGAGAGGAACAGACTAAGAGAGGAAGGGATCCAGATATAAGGGGAGAGAGGGAAGAAGGAGGAAGCCATGGAAAAGAACAAAGGAGAGGATAAAACAACAAATAGAAGTGGGAGAGAGGGGAAGAATGAGGAAGATGGAAGGATAGAGAAAACAAGATATAGGAAGAAAAAGAAACAATTCAGAGGAAGATTCCCGGATGGATCTCGCCCAACACAGAAAGCTAGAAAAAAGAGCAAATGTGTTTTCTAACCAATTACAATATTAGAGTCATAGGAAGGGTTATATATAACAGTATATAATATATAAGTCATATAAAGTCAGCAACATAACACAGCACTTCACACATCATGTTGTTGTTACGGAAATCAATGTATGTCATGGTCTGGGTACATTACATTACTGGCTACTAGAGATGAGCGAGCACTAAAGTGCTCGTTACTCGAGTCAAGCTTTTTCCGATGCTCGAGTGCTCGTTTCGAATAACGAGCCCCATTGAAGTCAATGGGAGACTTGAGCATTTTTCAAGGGGACCAAGGCTCTGCACAGGGAAGCTTGGCCAAACACCTGGAAACCTCAGAAAAGGATGGAAACACCACGGAAATGGACAGGAAACAGCAGGGGCAGCATGCATGGATGCCTCTGAGGCTGCTTAATCGCACCATTATGCCAAAATTATGCGCAACAGCATGGCGATAACAGAGTGACCGAGTGAGGCTGCTATGGAGACAATTACATTTGAACAGTGTCTGTATGTGGCAGTACAAAAAAGTTTTAAAAACAGAGGACCAGGTAGGTGGCCCTCAAGAAAAATTAAATACATAGATTACCTGTATGTGGCACTCCCCCAAATTTTTTGTACTAGAGTACTATAGAGTACATAGAGTACTATAGCTAGAGCCAGTTGCATCTGCTTTAGTGTACAAAGAGGAGAAGGAGGACAATGAGGAGGAGGAGTGCATACATGATAATTATTCAGGTTGGTGGAGAATGGAAATCATGAGAAATCCAGGCTTTATTCATCTTGGTAAGCGTCAGCCTGTCATCGCTGTCAGTTGACAGGCGTGTACGCTTATCGGTGATGATGCCACCATGCCACCAGCTGCACTGAAAACCCGCTCAGACAACACGCTAGCGGCAGGGCTGGCAAGAACCTCCAAGACATACAGCGCCAGTTCGTGCCACATGTCCAGCTTTAAAACCCAGTAGTTGTAGGGAGCTGTGTGATCATTTAGGACGATGGTATGGTCAGCTACGTACACCCTCATCATCTTTCTGTAAAGATCAGCCCTACTCTCACGAGACTGGGGACAGGTGACAGTGTCTTGCTGGGGTGACATAAAACTGGCAAAGGCCTTGTAAAGCGTACCCCTGCCAGTGCTGGACAAGCTGCCTGCTCGTCTACTCTCCCTCGCTACTTGTCCCGCAGAACTACGCACTCTGCCGCTAGCGCTGTCAGATGGGAAAGACTGTTTCAGCTTGTGCACCAGGGCCTGCTGGTATTCATGCATTCTCACACTCCTTTCCTCTCCAGGGATGAGAGTGGAAAGATTTTGCTTGTACCGTGGATCCAGGAGAGTGAATACCCAGTAATCGGTGCTGGAATAAATTCTTTGAACGCGAGTGTCATTGGATAGGCAGCCTAGCATGAAATCTGTCATATGCGCTAGAGTCCCAACGCGCAAAAATTCACTCACCTCACTGGCCTGACTCTCCATTTCCTCCTCCTCCTCCAACTCCTCTTCTTCTGCCCATACACGCTGAACAGTTAAGGACTGAGCAATGGTCCCCTATTCTTTCTTGCCGACATTCTCCTCCTCTTCCTCCTCACCCTCCTCCACCTCTTCCGATATGCGCTGAGAAACAGACCGGAGGGTGCTCTGGCTATCAACAAGGGAATCTTCTTCCTCCGTGTCTTGTGAAGAGCGCAAAGCTTCCGACTTCATGCTGACCAGAGAGTTTTTCCATAGGCCTAGCAGCGGGATGGTGAGGCTGATGATGGCAGCATCGCCACTGACCATCTGTGTTGACTCCTCAAAGTTACTCAGCACCTGACAGATATCAGACATCCACGTCCACTCCTCATTGTAGACTTGAGGAAGCTGACTGACCTGACTACCAGTTCTGGTGGAAGTTGACATCTGGCAGTCTACAATCGCTCTGCGCTGCTGGTAAACTCTGGATAACATGGTTAATGTGGAATTCCATCTCGTTAACACGTCGCACAACAGTCGATAAGCGGGCAGTTGGAGGCGGCGCTGAGTTGCTCTTAGAGTGGCAGCATCTGTGGTCGACTTTCTGAAATGCGCACAGATGTGGCGCACACAGAACGCTAGAAAAAAGAGAAAATGTGTTTTCTAACTAATTACAATATTACAGTCATAGGAAGGCTTATATGTAACAGTATATAATATATAAGTCATATAAAATCGGCAACATAAACAGCACTTCACACATCATGTTGTCGTTACGGAAATCAATGTATGTCATGGTCTGGGAAAATTACATTACTGGCTACTAGAGATGAGTGAGCACAAAAGTGCTTGTTACTCGAGTCGAACTTTTTCCGATGCTCGAGTGCTCGTCTCGAATAACGAACCCCATTGAAGTCAATGGGAGACTTGAGCATTTTTCAAGGGGATCAAGGCTCTGCACAGGGAAGCTTGGCCAAAAACCTGGAAACCTCAGAAAATGATGGAAACACCATAGAAATGGACAGGAAACAGCACAGGCAGCATGCATGGATGCCTCTGAGGCTGCTTAATCGCACCATTATGGCAAAATTATGGGCAAAAACATGGCCATGACAGAGTGACCGAGTGAGGCTGCTATGGAGACAATTACATTTGAATAGTGTCTGTATGTGGCAGTACAAAAATTTTTTTAAAACAGAGGACCGGGTAGGTGGCCCTCAAGAAAAATTAAATACATAGAGTACCTGTTGTGGCACTCCCCCAAATTTTTTGTTCCAGAGTACTATAGAGTACAAAGAGTACTATAGCTAGAGCCAGTTGCCTCTGCTTTAGTGTACAAAGAGGAGGAGAAGGAGGAGAATGAGGAGGAGGAGTGCATACATGATAATTATTCAGGTTGAGCTGCTTTCACCAGGTGGAGAATGGAAATCCTGAGAAATCCAGGCTTTATTCATCTTGATAAGCGTCAGCCTGTCAGCGCTGTCAGTCGACAGGCGTGTACGCTTATCTGTGATGATGCCACCAGCTGCACTGAAAACCCGCTCTGAAAACACGCTAGCGGCAGGGCAGGCAAGAACCTCCAAGGCGTACAACGCCATTTCGGGCCACATATCCAGCTTTGAAACCCACTAGTTGTTGGGAGCTTTGTGATCATTTAGGACGATGGTATGGTCAGCTACGTACTCCCTCACCATCTTTCTGTAAAGAACACCCCTACTCTGCCGAGACTGGGGACAGGTGACAGTGTCTTGCTGGGGTGACATAAAACTGGCAAAGGCCTTGTAGAGCATACCCCTGCCAGTGCTGGACAAGCTGCCTGCTCGCCTACTCTCCCTCGTTACTTGTCCTGCAGAAGTAGGCCCTCTGCCGCTAGCGCTGTCAGATGGGAAAGACTGTTTCAGCTTGTGCACCAGAGCCTCGCACACTCCTTTCCTCTACAGGGATGAGAGTGGAAAGATTTTACTTGTACCGAGGGTCCAGGAGAGTGAATACCCAAAAATCGGTGCTGGAAAAAATTCTTTGAACGCGAGTGTCATTGGATAGGCAGCCTAGCATGAAATCTGCCATATGCGCTAGAGTCCCAACGCGCAAAAATTCACTCCCCTCAATGGCCTGACTCTCCATGTCCTCCTCCTCCTCCAACTCCTCTTCTTCTGCCCATACACGCTGAACAGTTAAGGACTGAGCAATGGTCCCCTATTCTGTCTTGCCGACATTCTCCTCCTCTTCCTCCTCACCCTCCTCCACCTCCTCCGATACACACTGAGAAAGGGGAGGGTGCTCTGGCTATCAACAAGGGAATCTTCTTCCTCCGTGTCTTGTGACGAGCGCAAAGCTTCCGACTTCATGCTGACCAGAGAGTTTTTCAACAGGCCAAGCAGTGGGATGGTGAGGCTGATGATGGCAGCATCGCCACTGACCATCTGTGTTGACTCCTCAAAGTTACTCAGCACCTGACAGATATCAGACATCCATGTCCACTCCTCATTGTAGACTTGAGGAAGCTGACTGACCTGACTACCAGTTCTGGTGGAAGTTGACATCTGGCAGTCTACAATTGCTCTGCGCTGCTGGTAAACTCTGGATAACATGGTTAATGTGGAATTCCATCTCATGGGCACGTCGCACAACAGTCGGTAAGCGGGTAGTTGGAGGTGGCGCTGCGCTGCTCTTAGAGTGGCAGCATCTGTGGTCGACTTTCTGAAATGCTCACAGATGTGGTGCACCTTCGTGAGCAAATCAGACAGATTGTGGTATGTCTTGTGGAACTGCTGAACTATCAGATTTAACACATGGGCCGGGAATGGCACATGTGTCAGTCTGCCGAGTTGCACAGCTGCCACCCCCTTATGGCCGTTGCCACACACAACCATGCCTGGCTTCAGGTTCAGCGGTGCCAGCCACAGATCGGTCTGCGCCATGATGCCCTGTAATAGCATTTGGGCGGTGTGCCTTTTATCGCCTAGGCTCAGCAGTTAGAGCACCGCCTGCTGTCGCTTAGCGACGGCAATGCTGCTGCGCCTAGAGCTACCAACTGATGGCGCCATGCCCACGGATGTAAATTCGGAGGAGGAGTTGGAGGAGGGGCTGGAGGAGGAGGCATAGTAGGCCTGAGAGACCGTGACCAAGGTAGGCCCTGCAATCTTCGGCGTCTGCAGTATTTGAGCGGCCCCAGGGTCAGACTCGGTCCCAGTCTCCACCAAGTTAACCCAATGTGGCGTCAGCGATATATAGTGACTAGAGATGAGCGAGCACTAAAATGCTCGAGTGCTCGTTACTTGGGTCGAACTTTTCCCGATGCTCGAGTGCTCGTATCGAATAACGAACCCCATTGAAGTCAATGGGAGACTCGAGCATTTTTAACTGAAAGAACACATTGAAAGAACACTAAAGATGAACACATTGCATATGTTTGCAGATGTTTTCACTGAAAGAACACATTGAAAGAACACAGTGAAGAACACATTGCAGATGTTCCGTACATCTGCTAACTTATCGGAAGACACGCGCTCCAAACAGTGTTCTTCACAATAGTATATGAAGAACAATGGGGGTCATTTACTAAGGGCCCGATTCGCGTTTTCCCGACGTGTTACCCGAATATTTCCGATTTGCGCCGATTGTACCTGAATTGCCCGGGATTGTGGCGCACGCAATCGGATTGTGGCGCATCGGCGCCGGCATGCGCGCGATGGAAATCGGGGGCGTGGCCGAATGAAAACCGGACGTATTCGGAAAAACCGCCGCATTTAAAAAACGAAAAAGTGTCGCTTGGGGAGCGCTTACCTTTACCTGGTCCGAGGTGGTGCATTCCGGCGCGATGAGATGACTTTCAGCGCAGCGGCGCCACCTGGTGGACGGCGGAAGAACTGCCTTCATAAATCCCGGCCGGACCCGAATCCAGAGCAGAGAACGCGCCGCTGGATCGCGAATGGACCGGGTAAGTAAATCTGCCCCAATATGTGTGAAGAACACATTGCAGATGTTTCCATACATCTGCAATGTGTTCTTCACACATAATGTTCTTCACATACTATTGTGAAGAACACTGTTCGGCACGCGTGTCTTCCAATAAGCCAGCAGATATTCGGAACATCTGCAATGTGTTCTTCCCTGTGTTCTTTCCGTGCTGTTGGTCCTGCTCCAGCCCGCTCTGCTCCAGCCTCCACTTCAGCCCCCGCTCCTCTTCTCCATGCCCGCTCCATTTCGCTCCAGCCACCGCTCCGCTCCCCCATGCCAGCTCCAGCCCACGCTCCGCTTCATGATCCCTGCTCCGTGATGCCTGCTCCATTCCTCCATGCCCCCTCTGTAGTGCCCGCTCCGTGATGCCCGCTCCATGATGCCAGCTCCGTGATGCCCGCTCCACTCGTGCATGCCCGCTCCGTCATGCCTGCTCCAGCCCCCGTTCCGCTACCTGCTGCCCGCTCCGTGATGCCTGCTCCAGCCCCCGCTCCGCTCCATGATGCCCACTTAATGATGCCTGCTCCAGTCCCTGTTCCACTACCTGATGCCTGCTCTGTGGTGCCTGCTCCAGCCTCCGTTCTGCCACCTGATGCCGGCTCCGTGATGCCTGCCCCCGCTCCGCTACCTGATGCCCGCTCCGAGATGCCTGCTACAGCCCCTGTTCCACTACCTGATTCCCGCTCCGTGATGCCTGCTCCAGCTCCCGCTCCGCTACCTGATGCCTGCTCCATGATTCGTGTCAGCGCTCGTGTCTTTGGCTAAGTTAGCAGATGTTCACAACATCTGCAATGTGTTCTTCACTGTGTTCTTCACTTAAATGATCCTGTGTTCACTGTTTTAACTGTACTTCTCACTGTTCTTCACTGTCTTTTCTTAATTAAATGCTCGATCCGAAATACTCGTCCGAGCAATGAGCCGTTCCGGGTACTCTAATACTCGAACGAGCATCAAGCTCGGACGAGTATACTCGCTCATCTCTAATAGTGACCCTGCCCGGCAGCACTTGTCCAAGTGTCGGTAGTTAAGTGGACCTTGTCAGAAACGGCATTGTACAGGGCACGGATGATGTTGTCTGACACGTGCTGGTGCAGGGCTGGGACGGCACATCATGAAAAGTAGTGGCGGAAGGGGACCAAATACCGAGGGGCTGCCGCTGCCATGAGGTTGCGAAAGACCTCTGTCTCTACCAGCCTATAGGGCAGAATCTCCAGGCTCAGTAATTTGGAGATGTGGACGTTGAGGGCTTTGGCGTGTGGGTGGAACTGTATTTCCTTTTGCGCTCCAGCGTCTGGGGTATAGACAGCTGAACGCTGCACATGGGGACAATGGTGGACGCTGTGGAGGATCATGGAGGCGAAGGTGTGGTTTTCGAGCGGGAGGTGTTTGAACCGTGCAGGCAGGGGGCTGACTAGCAGAGGCAGCAAATGACACAGGGGAAGGAGCAGTGGTGGACTCGACCGGAGATGAACGGCCTTGGTTCCATTGAGTGGGGTGTTTAGCATTGATATGCCTGCGCATACTGGTGGTGGTTAAGCTGGTAGTGGTGGAACTCCTGCTGATCCTGGTGTGGCACAGGTTGCACACCACAGTCTGTCGGTCGTCCCCTGTTTCTTTAAAGAACCTCCAGACTTCCGAAAATCTAGCCCTCGTCACAGGAGCTTCACTACGGGAAACATTTGGAGCTGATGCACCAGCTCTGGCCCTGCCTCTCCGTCTGGCCCCACCACTGCCTCTTCCAACCTGTTCTCGTATAGGACTCGCCTCTGTCTCAGAAGTACTGTCTTCACTTGGCCTATCAACCCAGCTTGGGTCTGTCACCTCTTCATCCTCCGATCCCTCAATCTGCTCCGCCCTCGGACTTCCTGCCCTGACAACAACTTCACCACTGTCTGACAACCGTGTCTCCTCATCGTCCGCCACCTCTTTACACACTTCTTCTACTACATAAACAATGTCATCATCACCCACAGACTGCGACCGTTGGAAAACCTGGGCATCAGGAAAGCTCAGCAGCAAACCTGACAAGTGGTATGTGACTCTGGGAAGGGTCCAGAAACAATTCCTCAGAGTATGCCGGCTCAAATTCTAAATTTTCCTGGGAGGGGGCAGACTGGGGTGAAGGAGGTTGAGGCGGAGGAGCTGGAGGAGTGCCGATTTTGGTGACATGGGTGGACTGCGTGGAAGACTGACTGGTGGACAAATTGCTAGAAGCATTGTCGGCAATCCACGACATCACCTGTTCGCACTGTTCTGGCCGCAACAGTGCTCTACCACGAGTCCCAGTAACTTGAGACCTGGAGCTAGGGAGTGTAGCTCTGCGGCGTTCCCCTGCTCCCTCATCAGTAGGTAGTGTCTAACCCCACCCAGGACCATGGCCTCTGACCCCTGCAGTAGTTGGATGCCCACGCCCTCGTCCTCTACCCTTAGCCCTCGGGTTCAACATTTTCCATATTAAAGTCTATTTTATAGACAAAAAAAATATATATAAACTAATTTTTTTTTAGTAATTGTTTTTTTTTCTTGGTTTTATAGAACAAAACGTGCAGAAGAAATCAGACAGCAACCTCAGAAGATGATTGCTATGGCTAGTTTCTAACCAACACTGACAGCACACAAAAAGGTTTTGTGCTGTGACTGTCACTTTAACTTTTGAAAAAACGTTAATGTAGCCCTACCAAGGGCTGTTGGGTTCTTGTAGAATCACTCCTGCCTAACACTATTCTAAAAGAACAGCCTAACGCTATCCC
Organism: Engystomops pustulosus; assembly: GCF_040894005.1. Classification (NCBI taxonomy): domain Eukaryota; kingdom Metazoa; phylum Chordata; class Amphibia; order Anura; family Leptodactylidae; genus Engystomops; species Engystomops pustulosus. The sequence continues at coordinate 292,950,092 of NC_092411.1, read as the reverse complement.
TGACCAGTAGCAGCTCTATCCCTAACAGCAGCGCGGGCAGGGGCTAGTATATTCCAGGGTCACCTGATCTGGCCAGCCAACCACTGCTATCGACATGTAAGTGTACCAAGTGATGCTGGGTGTAGTGCAGAGTCTCCTGGCTTGTGATTGGCTCTGTTTCTGGACGCCAAAAATCTAAATGCCGGGATATGCCATTTTCTCGAGCTGGCGAAATACTCGTCCGAGCAACGACCAGTTTGCTCGCTCATCTCTACTGGCTACGTTAGTGTCTCTTTGTGACTGCTGTGTTTAGCCTGTTTATTCAGCGACAGCCTAGTTTGGCCCTGTCCAGCAAAGGGTTACTGGTGTGATGGACTGGTCAGCCACTCTGCTGCGGGGGCTCCTTTATATACCTGCCAGTCCCATCAGGTCTTGCTGGTTATAGGCTATTCCTCAGCTCTGGATCTTCCATGTGTGTGATTTTCTATTGCTTATTCTGGTTATCTCTATTGGCTATTGTACTCGTGACTATCCTTTTCTGGACTCTGATTCTGTACTGTACCTGCTATCTTGTTGTGACCTCAATCACTCGTGATTGTTATTTGATTGTGTCTGCACTGTGGCTTAGGGAGGGACGGTCCTTGTCATTGTCCTCTTCCACCTTTATGGCACCTGAGGTAAGTAGATAGGTGACAGCTTTGGGGGACTCAGCTTATTTGTTACCATTGCCATTGAACTGTAGTACTTTAATAGGATGGACTGATCTCTCTTTCTAACCTTACTTACTATGATACTACTCCCATGATAGTCGGTAGGAATTTTGGGCCCATTCCTCCTGACAGAATGGTGTATCTGAGCCTCCTGGCTCTCACCTGCCCTTTTAGCTTTGCTTTTGTACTCTGGTTTATATATTTAGAATTTATTATTATTTATTAGTTTGTCATTCTTTAAAATTTGGTGTAAGATGTTGTATTGTTTCTGTCTTCTTGATTCCAGACTGGTCTTAGTTTTAACCCAATGCCGGGTTTTCCAGGCTCCTCTTGCAAGCTTTATAAACTTTTAGCTTATCTTTAAACGTTTTCTCTTACTAAACCACTGACCACTAATGAAAGTTGCAAAATGCCTCTGGCCTGGGGATCCCTCCTGTTATTATACTGTATATATCATTATAATACTAAAGTTCTGTATTAGCAGCCAAAGCAATAACTGTTCCATGTGCTTGGCTTTCCCAACTATGGAACCGAGACAATGGGGCAGATTTACCTACCCGGGGCATTCGCGATCCAGCGGCACGTTCTCTGCGCTGGATTCGGGTCCGGCTGGGATTTATGGAGGTAGCTCCTCCGCCGTCCACCAGGTGGCGCTCTGCGCTGAAGGTCCCGGCAACGCACTTCAATTCACCGAGCCCGGCTGAGTGAAGTTAAGCGCAAGCTTTGCGGCGGTTTTTCCTGCTGAAAAGCATCTGAACGCGCTGGAATTCACCGAGCTGGACCAAGTGAAGGTAAGTGCGTCCCAAGCGACACATTTTCCGTTTTTAAATGCGGCGGTTTTTCCGAATACGTCGGGTTTTCGTTCGCCCACGCCGCATGCCGGCGCCGAGGCGTCACAATTAGAGATGAGCGAACATACTCGTCCGAGCTTGATGCTCGTTCGAGCATTAGCGTACTCAATACTGCTCTTTGCTTGGACGAATACTTCGCCCGCTCGAGAAAATGGCAGCTCCCGCCGTTTTGCTTTTTGGCGGCCAGAAACAGAGCCAATCACAAGCCAGGAGACTCTGCACTCCACCCAGCATGACGTGGTACCCTTACACGTCGATAGCAGTGGTTGGCTGGCCAGATCAGGTGACCCTGGGATAGACTAGCCGCTGCCCGCGCTGCTCGGATCATTCTGTGTCTGAATGCCGTTAGGGAGAGAGCTGCTGCTGGTCAGGGAAAGCGTTAGGGTGTTATATTAGAATAGTGTTAGGCAGGAGTGATTCTACAAGAACCCAACAGCCCTTGTTAGGGCTACAATAACGTTATATATTTTTTTTTTTATTTGCTTGTGGCTGGGCTTGCTGGCACTAGTAGTGCAGCTAGTACCATATTGTGAGGAATTTGCAGGGAGACTTGTGAACGTTGTGTTCAGCTCTTAGTGACACGCATATCCACCTCAAACACCGAAGTGGGACAATTTATTAGGGGTTTGATTAGAATTAGGCAGAGTCTGCTGATTTTTTTTTTTTTTTTACCTTTTTTTTATTTTATAACTCAAAGTCATCAGGCACAGCACAAAATCCAGTTGTGTGCTGTCAGTGTAGGTTAGAAACTAGCCATAGCAATAGGATTGCATCGTTTTGTTAAAAAAAATAAAAAAAATAAAAAAAAATAAACACAAAAAAAAAAAATTAAAAGTTTACACTTTAATTTGGACAATGTTTAACTCGAGGGCTAGGGGTAGAGGACGAGGGCGTGGACGTGGGCGTCCAACTACTGCAGGGGTCAGAGGCCGTGGTCCTGGGCGGGGTGAGACACCACCTGCTGATGAGGGAGCAGGGGAACGCCGCAGAGCTACACTCCCTATTCATCATGTCTCAAGTTACTGGGACTCGTAGTAGAGCACTGTTGAGGCCAGAACACTGCGAACAGGTGATGTCGTGGATTGCGGACAATGCTTCTAGCCATTTGTCCACCAGTCAGTCTTCCACGCAGTCCACCCATGTCACCGAAATCAGCACTCCTCCAGCTCCTCCACCTCAGCCTCCTTCCCCCCAGTCTGCCCCCTCCCAGCAAAATTTGGCATTTGAACCGGCATACTCTGAGGAACTGTTTTCTGGACCCTTCCCACAGTCACAAACCACTTGTCCGGTTGCTGCTGAGCAATTTTCCGATGCCCAGGTTTTCCACCAGTCGCAGTCTGTGGGTGATGATGACATTATTGACATAGTGGAAGAAGTGTGTAAAGAGGTGTCGGACGATGAGGAGACACGGTTGTCAGACAGTGGTGAAGTTGTTGTCAGGGCAGGAAGTCCGAGGGAGGAGCAGACTGAGAGATCGGAGGATGATGAGGTGACAGACCCAAGCTGGGTTGATAGGCCGGGTGAACACAGTGCTTCTGAGACGGAGGCGAGTCCTATAGCAGAACAGGTTGGAAGAGGCAGTGGTGGGGCCAGACGGAGAGGCAGGGCCAGAGCTGGTGCATCAGCGCCAAATGTTGCCCGTAGTCAAGCTCCCGTGGCGAGGGCTAGATTTTCAGAAGTTTGGAGGTTCTTTAAAGAAACACCGGATGACCGACGGACTGTGGTGTGCAACCTTTGCCAAACCAGGATCAGCAGGGGTTCCACCACTACTAGCTTAACTACCACCAGTATGCGCAGGCATATGAATGCTAAACACCCCACTCAATGGGGCCAAGCCCGTTCACCTCCGGCCGGGCACACCACTGCTCCTTCCCCTGTGTCATCTGCTAGTCAGCCCCCTGCCCAGGACCACGGCCCAAACACCTCCCGTGCGAAAACCCCATCTTCGCCTCCACGATCCTCCACAGCATCCACCAGCGTTCAGCTCTCCATACCCCAGACGCTGAAGCGCAAAAGGAAGTATAGCGCAACCCACCCACACGCCAAAGCCCTCAACGTCCACATCTCCAAGTTGCTTAGCCTGGAGATGCTGCCCTATAGGCTGGTAGAGACCGAGGCCTTTCGAAACCTCATGGTGGCGGCCGCCCCTCGGTATTCGGTCCCCAGCCGCCACTACTTTTCCCGATGTGCCGTCCCAGCCCTGCACCAGCACGTGTCAGAAAACATCATCCGTGCCCTGACCAACGCCGTTTCTGACAAGGTCAGCGCCAGCTCCATCCCAAGATCCAACTAACATAGTTTTAACTGCAGCACCTTTAAACTACTACTAGTTCACTGCCTCCATACATGGTCCCCTTATCAAACGAGCTGTGTCAGGCAGAATTTTGGGTTGTTTTCATGGATTCCACATCAAACTTGTTAACTTTGTCGCCACCCTGCTGTGTAATCCACAAAATATACTGGCAAACTTTTATCATTTACCAATATTATTTCAGCGCTTCTTGCGCATCTGTTTACATTCCCCCCACCCGCCATATCCCAAACTTATAAGAACGCTACTACACTTGATCTTATACAAAAGGTTCTTAGAAGTGCTGTTTGGGGAGTAGCCTAGAGACAGGGGCTTGGATTGGCGAAAGCTCGCCTGGCAGCGGAGCGCCAGCTCCATCCCAAGATCCAACTAACATAGTTTTAACTGCAGCACCTTTAATCTACTACTAGTTCACTGCCTTCATACATGGTCCCCTTATCAAACGAGCTGTGTCAGGCAGAATTTTCAGTTGTTTCACCAGATACATAGTGGAACGCGGCCCATTTGACGCCGCCATGCTGGAGACCTGAAGTTGCAATCATAGCAGCGCAATATGGATGCCCCATACTGTCGCTCTTAATCATGGAACCATTTCCGTAAAAACAATTAAAAATAGAACCACTATGCTATTCCATTATTCCTAGGTGAAATATTTAAACGACCCCACCTGCTTTGAAAATTATAATTTTTTCAAAGTAAACGCTTCTGGCCCCCAGGCCCATTTTGGGTGGGGAGGAGCCGAGAGACAGGGGCTTGGACAGGCAAAAGCTCGCCTGGCAGCAGACCGCCAGCTCCATCCCAAGATTAGGCAGCCTCAGAGGCATCCATGCATGCTGCCCCTTATGTTTCCTGTCCATTTCGCCTCCACGATCCTCCACAGCGTCCACCAATGTCTCCATGTGCAACTTTCAACTGTCTATACCACAGACGCTGGAGCACGAGAGGATATGCAGCACATCATCCCCTTATCAAACGAGCTGTGTCAGGCAGAATTTTCAGGTGTTTCACCAGATACATAGTGGAACTCGGCCCATCTGTCACCATGCTGGAGACCTGAAGTTTCAATCATAGAAGCAATATGGATGCCCCAGTAGTCACTCTTAATCATGGAAGTCATCTCCATGGCTGCCTCCACATGTCGTCCCCTTATCAAACGAGCTGTGTCAGGCTAATTTTTCGGGTGTTTCACCAGATACGTTATGGAACTTGGTCACTATGTCGCCACCATGCTGTGTTATCAACTAAATATACCGTCAACCTTTTGTTCACATAGGAAATCATTTCAGCGCTTCTTGCTCACCTCCTTTGGTGAAACCTGAGTCCATTTAGGGTATGTCGCCATGAGACTCTCTAGCCTGCTGCCGCTGCCTCTGCGTGCCGTCCCCTAGAGTGTCAGGGTCAATTATTGGATGTTTTAGATGCTATCTAGCCTCATTCGGTCACTCTGTCATGGCCATGCTGTTGCCCATAATTTTGGCATAATGGTGCGATTGAGCAGCCTCAGAGGCATCCATGCATGCTGCCCCTGCTGTTTCCTGTCCATTTCCGTGGTGTTTCCATCCTTTTCTGAGGTTCCCAGGTGTTTGGCCAAGCTTCCCTGTGCAGACCCTTGGTCCCCTTGAAAAATGCTCGAGTCTCCCATTGACTTCAATGGGGTTCGTTATTCGAGACGAGCACTCGAGCATCGGGAAAAGTTCATCTCGAATAACGAGTACCCGAGCATTTTAGTGCTCGCTCATCTCTAGTCACAATCCGATCGCGCGCGCCAAAATCCCGGGGCAATACAGGGGAAAACGGCGCAAATCGGAAATATTCGGGTAACACGTCGGGAAAACGTGAATCGGGCCCTTAGTAAATGACCCCCAATGTGCTGAGGCATTGTTCCCCGCCATGTAAGCACTGTCATCAATTGTGCTGTGTGAGGCACTGTACTGTCCCATCACATGTGCTGATACTCTGTACCACCTTTCCTGCTCCAGAAGTGTCGGAGACATCTATTCTGTGAGATCATACACATCTATGGAGTCTCCACCATTCTATGTCAGTTGACATTCCCACCAGTTTGATGGAACTATCATGAGAAGATGTCTAAACACAAAGTAAAGTGTTGAGTGGACCTGTTAAAATATGGGTTCAGATGTACTTGCCCAAACCCAAACTTTAAAAAACTGTTCGGGTCCAGGAACCAAACCCCATCAGTAACACCAGCAAAGATCACTGTCGCCAGCAGCATTTAGGTTATGACTGGGGAGCAATGATCTTCCCAAAAATGGCAGCACCCTGTGCCACTGCCATTCTGGTGTTGGGCGTGCGCCCGCAGTGACTTATATGCAGGTGGAAACTTTGCCACTGACATTTAAATAGTGAGGGGTGGGATTTTAGCCGAACCCGGACCCGATTTTGTCTTGAGCTTTGTGGTTCTGCTCCACTCAACTCTAGCTATGTTGTAACACCTACAATTTTTACAACTAAAAGTCCAGTTCACAAGCGGAGTCCAGTCAAAGTGCAGTGTATTGACAATGTACAGAGCTCAGTCTGAATCTGCTCCAAACGGTATGCAGCAAAATTCAGATACATGGACTGACATGGTAGGTAGCCATTACATACCGGACTAGCAACATTTCCATCTACTAAAACTTTTACCACTTTATTCATTGATTACTGTAGTGATTTCCATCACTCTGGCACATGATGTATTAACTTAGAGGATACGTAACGTATTAAATGTTATATGTAGATCTATTTAGTCTTTATTTCTTTACACATGGATAGTTACTCCTATACAGATATTTTATAATAGGAGAGGACCCCAACACGTGGTATCTGGTATCGTGGTAATGTATTCTCTATTCCACCAAACCCACACTGTCTGTGAGGAATATATGTTGGTTCAGGTAAAATTAGAATAAATATATTTTTTTAGAAACTAAAAATATAAAAAGAATATGGACCTACATAAAAATGTAATGTAAATCTTCTTATTGGTTAAAAATTAAACACAAGGGGGAGTTTCATTCTGCCTTCTGTCAGTTTTCTGCCTTAATTTATCCCCCACCCCCGATATTTCTGAATATCAGCACATTACAGACATTCAATAAAAAAGAAAATGCAAAAAAACCTGTAATTCATGAGGACATTAAAGGGATATTCCTCCCAGGAAGACAATATTATTAAATATACTCAGGAAAACAAAATCTCTAATTCTCTATTAACAAAATTACAGCATTTCACAGTTATAAGTCCAACCTGTCTCTATCAGTCCTGCTGTACACAATTTCGATTGACCCTGACCCGACCCTGGATCTTCTAAATTTAGGGTCATCAGAAATATTCTTCTTCTGTCTGAGACTGCACTGAGCTCCTCTCTGCATCCAGCCCCCACCCGTGCATTCCAGGATGAGCTCACACACACACCAACTTCCTGCAGACATGAGGAGAGTAAAGCTAAAAGCTACAGACAGATTAGGTCTTTATCCAGGGAAGGGGTTTGGAGGCGTATAGCGGAGCTATGTGTATGCAATGGCTGAGATGTAGCTACGAATGTAATTGTGTGCTATATGCCTCTCATAGAGCTCATCATCTCTCACCTCTGATCGGTGAAATCTCTATGTGTCAGATACTATGTGTCAGATATTAGTGAATGTCTAGAAGCTAAATTAAATTGTATATTAACCTGTACCCTGATCATTTGAGCACATTGTCAGCACACAGCATCTCATAGCACAGAGGGATCATAATGGGGCACATTTACTTACCTGTCCAGAGGAGTTCACCTAAAGTGCAATGTCCAACGAGAATGCACTGTGCCACGATTCACTAAGATCATGTGCCCAATATCCTGCATGTGTCGCTTCCCACGCTCAGGTCCGACAGAGTTCACCTTCTTCTTCCTGGTGCATGTAAGTGCTTGATAATGCGACACAATTTGATTTTTAAATCCTGTGCTCAGTCCGAATCAGTATCATCACCTGACAGCACGCCCCCCCCCCCCCCTTTTCTGTTGCATGAAAGCCGTGGCAGCTACACCAAAATCCGATCATGTGCGACACAATCCCCGGTTAAATACCTGTCACTCCCCTGCAAAACCTGAAAACATGGGAAATCTGACGAAAGTGCGACTATGGACCCTTTATAAATAAGCCCCAATATGTCTGCTTAAAGAGTCCCCGAATCTTATACTGACCATGACTAATTGATAGGACCTAAAACTGCAATAAAACTGAGTAAAATTGAAAAAAAAGAGGTTAAAAAAAATCTTATTGTGTAAAAATAACTAGGGGATTGAAATTTGAAATTGAGAATTTTCTTATGGGCAAGCCATCTCTTACCATGTCATTTTTCCAGTTGTTTGCCGGAGTTTTGTTAATAATTGTAAATCTCTTTTTTGGTGATTCTATGAATTCTGATAAGACTCTTTCTACAAATTCAAACTGGTTATTTCTAATTGGGTATATTATCCATCTTACTAACTGCCAGTCAAAAAGAACTTCACCGCTGGGATCAAAACTAATTTTCTTCCCATTGGGATCCGTGTACATAACATACTTCATGTACTGCCGCAGCTGTAACACATAAAAATCATCACTCAGTATTATTACTAGTATCATCATACACTGAGGATTCTCATTATTAGAATCATATACTAGAATTACCCTATGTATCATAATACACAGAGTATTCTTATTACTTCATCAACACAGAATTTTTCAGTCACTATCACAATATTATGAGTATTATCATACACTAGCCCCAATTTATTTTATCATTGAACAAAGATTTCTTCATTGTTATTATCAACAAACATGTTACTTTTATCATTGAACAATGACGTACTCCTTACTATTATCATTATACACTGTGTATACTTATTGATAGTATCCAACAACAAGTGTTCTCATTGCAGCCATCACCATATCCTGCATATTCTCAATACTATTATTTTGCCAACTGTTGGCTTTCTGCAATGGGTTTCTGGGTCGTCGGCTGTGTGCGGCGTGCGTGCGCCAGCTTCAGAAAATTTATTCTAAGTCTTTTGACATGCTTGCCATTACGGAAACATGGATCCAGCAGGAGGACTCTGCCGCAGTTGCCTTGTCTTATGGTGGTTTACACTTTTCTCACTTCTCCAGACCTGAGAATAGGCAGGGAGGTGGGGTAGGCATACTCCTCTCTCCACAATGCACTTTCCAGGTCATTCCTCCTGTACCCTCTCTTACTTTCCCATCTTTTGAGGTCCACACTCTTAGACTTTTCCGCCCATTCTCTCTTCGTGCGGCTGTAGTATACCGTCCTCCTGGCTCACCCTATCAGTTTCTTGACCACTTTGCCTCTTGGCTCTCTCACTTTCTATCCTGTGACATTCCAACCATCATCATGGGAGACTTCAACATCCCTGGTCAAACTCCCATTTCCCCTCCTGCCTCTCAGCTCTTAGCACTAACTACTTCTCTAGGTCTTTCACAACTCTGCGATTCCCCCACTCATAACGAGGGAAACATCCTCGATTTGGTCTTCTCCCGACCATCTTCAATATCTAATTTTACCAATTCTTCCTTTCCACTTTCAGACCATAACCTCCTTTCTTTTACTTTCAATAATCCTTCACATTCCCAGAATCCTTCCACCCATCACTCATACCAGAACCCACGTGCAATAGATACTAACCAACTCACCGAAACCTTGCACTCTTCACTGTCCCCCATCTCCTCTTTCACCTGTCCAAACCTGGTTTCCGCTCTATGTATTCCACTGAAACTGCCCTTTCTAAAGTTTCCAATGATCTCCTCATGTAAAATCCAAAGGTGACTATTCTCTCCTCATTCTCCTGGATCTATCGGCAGCGTTCGATACTGTGGACCACCAGCTCCTCCTTAGGATGCTTCACTCCATTGGCCTAAAGGACACTGCACTCTTGGTTGTGCACTCTTGGCTCATATGTGATGCTCCTTTAAACTGGAGCCGTTTATCTTTTACACACCTGTCATAAAGTGACAATTACCGCACCTATGCCGACCTGAAGAAGCTGCTTTATTTCAACCAGTTCTTTTGTATTTGGTTAAAGCAGTAACATACCAGACAGTTTGTCACAGATTTACTCCTCTAACTGTAGGGGCCATATTGTTATCAAAAGAAAACAGTAAATTTTTGTTACTTTTTCCAGTAATAGTTTGTCTAGAGGGTTTTCTTAGTAGTTCTGAAGGTTCTGCCTGTGAGGCCTAATAAAGCAGATGTAGTGGAGGCTTGACAGTTCTTCCTCACCTACCCCGGCCCTAGTGTTGGCCACAGAAACATGATATTTACTTTAAGAATCTTTGTTGGTGCATCTATGAGATGAGAATACTTAGCTAAAATCAATGTGTCCCTATGCGCTTTCACTCTGTTCCCTCTCCCTATCTCTCTCCTTATCTGTATTTGAAAATTATATAAAAACCTATGATTTTAGATGATGAGAGACACGTTTATTCTTTTTCTATCTTTTCTTAAAAACTGTAGGTTGAAAACCATAATTAAATATGTAGATAACAGGGATGAGTCAGCACAACGCTAGACAATATGTTGATGTCGCTGGTAACAAAAAGTACCTACGCCAAACAATCTAACAAGTGAACAATCTCCTCTATATCAATATATGAAACCTCATAACATGTATATGTGTATGAAATGAGCTATATGATAGGTCTGATATATTGGAGTCTGGACAGTAATTCACTGAAGGACTAAAATAGATACCTGGTGATGGTGGAAACCGGACCTCCTGGTCAAAGGTGGATACAGTCCCTCTCCGTGCCGGAATGAGGAGATATGGTAAAGTCCACGGATGTGGTTATCCAGAAGGGTTTTCACAGGTAATCCGACCTGGATTTTCTTAGACTTGAGTCTAAGAACATCCAGACTTGAGTCTAAGAACATCCAGACTTGAGTCTAAGAACATCCAGACTTGAGTCTAAGAACATCCAGACTTGAGTCTAAGAACATCCATTTTTATTGTTTTTTCAGATTCTGTCTCCTAGAGTTGAAAATAAGAATTCCAACCTTACAAGCAGTCTATCAAATACTTATTTCCCCACTGTAATCCTTACCTTCCATTGAAATTTATTTGCACTTAGTTTATTCCCAGTCATCTTCATAATGTGTAAGGCATGGGCCAGAATATACACCGATACATATGTATAGTATAAGCTTTTATCAATCAAGTCATAATATGCTCGTGGAATAGTATACATCTCAGTGCAGTTCACTCCATATTGATCATAATACCACTGGTAATAGTCATCTCTAACTTTATTTTTGGTCAGACAATTGAAAAGCTTGTACCAGATCTCCATCAGCAGTGGATCGTTTGGACGGGTCGATGGGTTCACATTCTGAATAGATTCAACCACCGGTGAGATTGTTCTTCTCTCCACCATGAGAACTAAACTGCAGTTGATAAATTTCCTCATGTCATCTTTAGCTTTCAATAAACTGATCCACGACTCGTGAAGGATGAGGGTGATATTTTCTATAAGAGCTTTAGATTTTCTTATAATTGACATATAGTTTGGTGAGTAAGGGCCACAGATTACTACAACTCGAGCAGTTTTCTTATCAATCTCCTCCATTTGCCTCATGGCTTTCTCTTCCTCGCTCAGATTAATAATATACTCAATGCAGATCCTGTGCTTGGCCATCAGGTTACTCAGTTCTCTTACTCCCATCTCATTGCTCCCCTCACCTGTAGTAATAATCCCAACCCAGTTCCATCCATAACCTTCCATAAACTTTATAATTGCCAGATATCGAGAAGAGTCATCAGGAGCAAACTGATATGTTGTGGAGGATAAATCTCTCTCATGTAGGATGGGGTCACTGACTCCATAACTGAGCTGCAAAAACGGGACACAATGGGATAAGAAATGAAAACTGGTTCACTTTTTTCTTTTTTTCTGGATGCAAATGAAAAATAAAGCAGAGACCTGGAGGATCCTTTTGATCCTAATACATTGAATATGTATTACTCGATTACTATATAGGACATGGCTGTCAAAACTTCTTGTGGCCTGGAAAAGGAGCTGAGCGGTGGCATGTAGACGCATGCCCCTCACTGTGTACTGCTGATAAGAGCGACACACCAGCCCGGGACGGACGAACTTTACAACCCACACAGATCAAAGATCAATGTATTCCCAGAGAAGGAAATTACAGGGAGAGTTCAAATGAGTTATCTCCCAGCATTTGAGTAATGCAAATAGTTGGGTGGAATGGTCCCCGCCTACGTCACCCTGGGTATATACTGAGCAGTGTAGTATAAATGGTGCGTGTTAAAATATAACTTTTAATGTTAATCTAAAAACCATGAAAAAAAATTGAGTTTGTAGAGATAAATGTGTAAACATAGTGTGCACGTGGCGAAGAGTCACCAAACCAGACTAAGATATACTGTCAGTCATAGACAGTGCATGAAAACACAATCTCGCACTGAGCAGATAATGGGAAGTTATAAAAATCAATCTCAGAGCTTCCTAAGAAGGATAATGACGATTGTATAAAGGGAATGATGTATGTAGACAATGTGCTCCGAGACGAGACAAAAATAAAGGTTGACAATCAAAGAATGCAAAAAAAAATAAAGGGAAAAATCCAAACCCGAGATTTGGCAATTCTATGATATACTTTTAGACACCGACCCTCAAGCCAAGTGGCTGTAAAGTAACCAAGTCCCAAATCTAATAACAGATACTGGGGTTTCTCTGGGAGGTCCAGTGCTGGATCATCAGTGGGCAAACAAGGTGAGAAAGTTTTGCTTTATAACAAGTGGATCAGAGGCATTTCACGTGTTTTTTTAATCTTGGACAGCACCTTTAAGATTCACAAACTTGGCTGCTTTTATTTGTACAAAGTGACATGAAGAATGACACCGCACTGCAGCATGATATCTCTAAATGGATATCAAAAACAGCCATAGGAAGCCATGGGAAAGCCTCTGTATTATCATGACATACCCTTTCCTACCTACCTGTTGTTAAGGTAGGTAGGGGGTAGACCAACATTGGGTAGATCAACATTTGACTCCTCTAAATCAGGTTACAAAGTTGGGGTGCCGATTCTTCTGTTATCTTTTGCCTATAATGACTACAAAAACATCACTTGCATTTATAATTTATAGGCTGTGAATAAAGATCAGAAAACATTTTTGAAAAATATGGCTATTAAGGAAATGAAAGAAACAGAACCATAAAAATAATAGGAGATTTCAACGATGTAAGAGAAGGTTAAATAAAAGTGGAATGTGATCCAGTGATGTTTAAGTAGATATTATGCCTGACCGATAGAGTGGATACATGGCGTAATATGGATCCAATCAGAAGAGACTGTGCTTTCTCATCGCCTGCTTATGGGCTTTTATCAAGGACCGATCAAGGACATCTAACATGTTGAAATCTCTATGTAACATTTTTTACATTGATCTCTATTGGTTTGTGGCATATTGAATGTCAATTGGTAGAAACAGATGTGGAGATTCTCTACCCAGTTATTGGGTGATGAAGATTTTTTAGGATTTATAAAAAATAAATGTACCTGATGTATAGGGGAAAATAAAGAAGTAAAAAACAACCCAATTTTGTCAGAGTCCATAATAGTACACAATGGGGCAGATTTACTTACCCGGCCCATTCGCGATCCAGCGGCGTGTTCTCTGCTCTGGATTCGGGTCCGGCCGGGATTTATGAAGGTAGTTCCTCCGCCGTCCACCAGGTGGCGCTGCTGCGCTGAAAGTCATCTCAACGCGCCAGAAAGCACCACCTCGGACCAGGTGAAGGTAAGCACTGCCCAAGCGACACATTTTCGGTTTTTAAATGCGGCGGTTTTTCCGAATATGTCGGGTTTTCGTTCAGCCACGCCCCCCGATTTCCGTCGCGCGCATGACGGCGCTGATGCGCCACAATCCGATTGCGTGCGCCACAATCCCGGGGCAATTCAGGTACAATCGGCCCAAATCGGAAATATTCGGGTAACACGTCGGGAAAACGCGAATCGGGCCCTTAGTAAATGACCCCCAATATACTAAGCAATATCAGAAAAAGATGAAACAAAAATATTGGAAAATAAGTCAGGAATACAGGCAGGCAGGTAATAGGTATAAAGAATTACAGAACTGGAGAGAGTCAAAGAGCTAAGAATACAATGTGATTATAGAAATCTCAAAGATGAAATAGTTTTATCTTCGGCATGGAGATTTCAGGCGGAAAGCTTTCATTTTAGCTGGGTTTTTTTTGTTTTTTTTTGTTTTTTTTTTAATTATGGGGTCACTGCACAGGCTCAGTAAACATTTTCTTTTATTCTATTTTATTTACGGGCGTGGTGATACCCATTATGTAGTGTTTTCTGGTAAATTTTAAATTAGATTTTTATATGTAATGAGGAATTACGGGATCTTTATTCATTTATTTTATACATTTTTTATTTAAAAAAACTTTGTTAAATGGGTCTGCTCCATAAATGTCGTGGTCACTATGACAGCCAGGATGGTGAGTATCACGATCCCAGCTGTTAATGCAGGATCCTGGTTTTCACATTCAGCCGAGCTCCCGCAGCAATTGCAAAGGCTCTGCTACTAAGCCCGGGCGATCGCTGAGATGTACATGTACGTCGGGATGCAGCAACACATCGTATTTCCATACGTATATGTATGGCCAAATAATAATAATAATAATAATATTTATGTATATAGCACCATCAAACTCCGTAGCACTTTACAAATCATAGGGGACATATACAAATATAATATCACATTACCGAGTACAAACAGTCATATGGAACAATATCAGATCAGAAGAGCTTACAGACTATGAGGATGAGGGGGTGACACAAGAGCTTACAGTCTATGAGGATGAGGGGTGACACAAGAGCTTACAGTCTATGAGGATGAGGGGGTGACACAAGAGCTTACAGTCTATGAAGATGAGGGGTGACACAAGAGCTAACAGTCTATGAGGATGAGGGGGTGACACAAGAGCTTACAGTCTATGAGGATGAGGGGGTGACACAAGAGCTTACAGACTATGAAGATGAGGGGTGACACAAGAGCTTACAGTCTATGAGGATGAGGGGGTGACACAAGAGCTTACAGTCTATGAGGATGAGGGGGTGACACAAAAGCTTACAGTCTATGAAGATGAGGGGTGACACAAGAGCTTACAGTCTATGAGGATGAGGGAGTGACACAAGAGCTTACAGTCTATGAGGATGAGGGAGTGACACAAGAGCTTACAGTCTAAGAAGATGAGGGGTGACACAAGAGCTTACAGTCTATGAGGATGAGGGGTGACACAAGAGCTTACAGCCTATGAGGATGAGGGGGTGAAACACGAGCTTACAGTCTATGAGGATGAGGGGGTGACACAAAAGCTTACAGTCTATGAAGATGAAGGGTGACACAAGAGCTTACAGTCTATGAGGATGAGGGAGTGACACAAGAGCTTACAGTCTATGAGGATGAGGGGGTGACACAAGAGCTTACAGTCTATGAAGATGAGGGGTGACACAAGAGCTTACAGTCTATGAGGATGAGGGAGTGACACAAGAGCTTACAGTCTATGAGGATGAGGGGGTGACACAAGAGCTTACAGTCTATGAAGATGAGGGGTGACACAAGAGCTTACAGTCTATGAGGATGAGGAGGGGACACAAGAGCTTACAGTCTATGAGGATGAGGGGGTGACACAAGAGCTTACAGTCTGTGAGGATGAGGGGTGACACAAGAGCTTACAGTCTATGAGGATGAGGGGGTGACACAAGAGCTTACAGTCTATGAGGATGAGGGGGTGACACAAGAGCTTACAGTCTATGAAGATGAGGGGTGACACAAGAGCTTACAGTCTATGAGGATGAGGAGGGGACACAAGAGCTTACAGTCTATGAGGATGAGGGGGTGACACAAAAGCTTACAGTCTATGAGGATGAGGGGTGACACAAGAGCTTACAGTCTATGAGGATGAGGGGGTGACACAAGAGCTTACAGTCTATGAGGATGAGGGGGTGACACAAAAGCTTACAGTCTATGAAGATGAGGGGTGACACAAGAGCTTACAGTCTATGAGGATGAGGGGGTGACACAAGAGCTTACAGTCTATGAGGATGAGGGAGTGACACAAGAGCTTACTATCTATGAGGATGAGGGGGTGACACAAGAGCTTACAGTCTATGAGGATGAGGGGGTGACACAAAAGCTTACAGTCTATGAAGATGAGGGGTGACACAAGAGCTTACAGTCTATGAGGATGAGGGGGTGACACAAGAGCTTACAGTCTATGAGGATGAGGGGGTGACACAAAAGCTTACAGTCTATGAAGATGAGGGGTGACACAAGAGCTTACAGTCTATGAGGATGAGGGGGTGACACAAGAGCTTACAGTCTATGAGGATGAGGGAGTGACACAAGAGCTTACTATCTATGAGGATGAGGGGGTGACACAAGAGCTTACAGTCTATGAGGATGAGGGGGTGACACAAAAGCTTACAGTCTATGAGGATGAGGGGTGACACAAGAGCTTACAGTCTATGAGGATGAGGGGTGACACAAGAGCTTACACACTATGAGGAAGAGGGGGTGACACAAGAGCTTACACACTATGAGGAAGAGGGGGTGACACAAGAGCTTACAGTCTATGAGGAGGTGACACAAGAGCTTACAGTCTATGAGGATGAGGGGGTGACACAAGAGCTTACAGTCTATGAGGATGAGGGGTGACACAAGAGCTTACAGTCTATGAGGATGAGGGGGTGACACAAGAGCTTACAGTCTATGAGGATGAGGGGGTGACACAAGAGCTTACAGTCTATGAGGATGAGGGGTGACACAAGAGCTTACAGTCTATGAGGATGATGGGAGACACAAGAGCTTACAGTCTATGAGGATGAGGGAGTGACTCAAGAGCTTACAGTCTATGAGGATGAGGGGGTGACACAAGAGCTTACAGTCTATGAGGATGAGGGGGTGACACAAGAGCTTACAGTCTATGAGGATGAAGGGGTGACACAAGAGCTTACAGACTATGAGGATGAGGGGTGACACAAGAGCTTACAGACTATGAGGATGAAGGGGTGACACAAGAGCTTACAGTTTATGAGGATGAGGGGGTGACACAAGAGATTACAGTCTATGAGGATGAGGGGGACACAAGAGCTTACAGTCTATGAGGATGAGGGGGTGACACAAGAGCTTACAGTCTATGAGGAGGAGGGGGTGACACAAGAGCTTACAGTCTATGAGGATGAGGGGATGACACAAGAGCTTACAGTCTATGAGGATGAGGGGATGACACAAGAGCTTACAGTCTATGAGGATGAGAGGGAGACATGAGAGCTTACAGACTATGATGATGAGGGGGTGACACAAGAGCTTACAGACTATGAGGATGAGGGGGTGACACAAGAGGTTGTATCATGGTCCAGCTATTCTTTATAAGGGAACAATATAAAATAATTTAATAAATACAAATTTTGCTGCTTGAACCAGCCATCAGCCGCATCTTATTGACAGGGTCCAAAAGGAAAGTGAATGCAGAGAAGCCTGGAGCCCAGTATACACTCACCGGCCACTTTATTAGGTACACCATGCTAGTAACGGGTTGGACCCCCCTTTGCCTTCAGAACTGCCTCAATTCTTCGTGGCATAGATACAACAAGGTGCTGGAAGCATTCCTCAGATATTTTGGTCCATATTGACATGATGGCATCACACAGTTGCCGCAGATTTGTCGGCTGCACATCCATGATGCGATTCTCCTGTTCCACCACATCCCAAAGATGCTCTATTGGATTGAGATCTGGTGACTGTGGAGGCCATTTGAGTACAGTGAACTCATTGTCATGTTCAAGAAACCAGTCTGAGATGATTCCAGCTTTATGACATGGCGCATTATCCTGCTGAAAGTAGCCATCAGATGTTGGGTACATTGTGGTCATAAAGGGATGGACATGGTCAGCAACAATACTCAGGTAGGCTGTGGCGTTGCAACGATGCTCAATTGGTACCAAGGGGCCCAAAGAGTGCCAAGAAAATATTCCCCACACCATGACACCACCACCACCAGCCTGAACCGTTGATACACGGCAGGATGGATCCATGCTTTCATGTTGTTGACGCCAAATTCTGACCCTACCATCCGAATGTCGCAGCAGAAATCGAGACTCATCAGACCAGGCAACGTTTTTCCAATCTTCTACTGTCCAATTTCAATGAGCTTGTGCAAATTGTAGCCTCAGTTTCCTGTTCTTAGCTGAAAGGAGTGGCACTCGGTGTGGTCTTCTGCTGCTGTAGCCCATCTGCCTCAAAGTTCGACGTACTGTGCGTTCAGAGATGCTCTTCTGCCTACCTTGGTTGTAACGGGTGGCGATTTGAGTCACTGTTGCCTTTCTATCAGCTCGGACCAGTCTGCCCATTCTCCTCTGACCTCTGGCATCAACAAGGCATTTCCGCCCACAGAACTGCCGCTCACAGGATGTTTTTTTCTTTTTCGGACCATAGAGATGGTTGTGCGTGAAAATCCCCGTAGATCAGCAGTTTCTGAAATACTCAGACCAGCCCTTCTGGCACCAACAACCATGCTACGTTCAAAGGCACTCAAATCACCTTTCTTCCCCATACTGATGCTCGGTTTGAACTGCAGGAGATTGTCTTGACCATGTCTACATGCCTAAATGCACTGAGTTGCCGCCATGTGATTGGCTGATTAGAAATTAAGTGTTAACGAGCAGTTGAACAGGTGTAGCTAATAAAGTGGCCGGTGAGTGTATATCTGCTGTTTGCCGGATAACAGATGGGGGATAGGACATAGGATGGATTAGTAAAGGCAGAGTTGATGTTTCATGCAGTTAGCATGATTGTCTAAATAAAGCATGTTTGAAGCTTTTGAGGGTGGGTTTTAGTCTGAGAGTGCGGGGAAGGGCATTCCAGAGAATTGAAGCAACATGGGAGAAGTGCATGAGAGCTTCGAATTAAGGTAGCGATTAATCTAATATCAGTGGCGGATCGAAGAGCACAGGAAGGGCGATAGACTGAGATGAGTGAAGAGAGATAGGCAGCATTATTGAGAGATTTTTGGATGAGGGCAGCCAGTGATTGGCACAATCTGAAGGCATCCGTTTAGCATTTGGTCTGAAAGACGAGCCTGAAACTGTAGAAGTTCCAATTGTCAGAAACGGTCCGATTCTGGAGATGTTTCTAAGATGTATGTGGCAAGGGCGAGCAAGAGATTGAATATATGGTGAAAAGGATAGGTCAGAGTCCAGCACAACCCCAAGACAGTGGGCCTGCTGCCTCGGTGCTATAGTGATCCCACAGACCGAGATGGAGAGGTCAGGGTTAGGTAAGTTAGTAGATGGTGGAAAAACAAAAAGAGAGGACATGATGTTTGAGACAGCAGAGAGACATTCACTAGTGTTCTGGATTAAGGCAGTGGTGATGTTACATGCAGAAGTATATAGCTGGGTGTCATCAGGATACAGATGATACTGGAAACCAAATTTGCTTATGGTCTGTTCAATGGGGCCAGTATAGAGGGAGAAGAGGAGAGGACCCAGGACTGAGCCCTCAGGAACCCCAACACTGAGAGGAAGATGAGAAGAGATTGATGCAGAAAAGGAGGCACTAAAAGTATGGTCAGAGAGATAGGAAAAAAAGAGAGTATAATGTTGTTTAGGCCAATGGAGCAAAGCATCCTGAGGAGGAGCTGATGGTCCACAGTATTGAATGCTGCCGATGTCACCTTTGGATTTTGCAGTGAGGTCATTGGAGACTTTAGAAACTTCAGTGGAATGCATAGAGTGGGAACCAGATTGTAGGGGGTCAAGGAAGGAGTTAGCTGAGAGATAGCGGGTTAGTCGAGAATAGACCAGACGTTCCAGGAGTTTGGAGATGAAAGGGAGGTTAGAAACTGGTCTGTAGTTAGCAGCATTGAATGGGTCCAATGAAGGTTTCTTGAGTAAAGGGGTAACAACAATATGCTTGAAAGAAGAGGGGACGACACCAGAAGATAGAGAGAGGTTGAAGATTTTAGTGAGGTGAGAAATGACTGCTGGGGTGAGAGACTGTACCAGATGTGAGGGGACGGGGTCATTGGTGCAGGTAGTGGGTCAAGCAGAGGAAAGGTGTCATACGGTTAAGGAAACTCATGGTATCGGTAGGGGAAGGATTTCCTGATATGAGGAAGTATAGCGCCTAACTAGATATTTAATTGATTGGTTACATAAAGAATAAATAAAGTTGGAGGAGTAATTGGACGCTCCCTTTACCCTGATAATACATAATACAGACAAAAAATGGAGATATGCGAAAAACCTAGAAGATGAGTGTCTTTGCTGATATAAAGAGGGTATGGTCTATAATTAGGAAATGGTGTAGGTTGCCTGTCCATCTAATATTTTAAAGTTGGAAGATGATGAAGATATTGTGGAATTAGATGGTAAAATAAAGAGGTTTTTCTCTATGAGAACCTTATGGCTTAGAGAATAAACATTATTTTTCACATCGACAAATAATTTTCAGTTATAGAGGGAAAATGAAATCTGTGAATGCATCGGAACATCCACAATGTTTGAAGGACTGTTTTCATCTAGAACCTCTCTGTCGTTGGGACAGATTTCTAACAAAATAAACAATGAAATAGTTATAGAAAAATATGCATCTATATGGGATGGGATGGAGAAGAGATATGAAAATAAATATAGGTGATAATGAAAGGAATGACATCCTGAAAGAAACAAAATATGTGGGAGAAACTAAAATCTGAGCTTTGGAGAAAAATACATTTTAATAATGTAAATAGAATGTAAAATGAGTTTAGTGTATGAACCAGTGCCCCACGCATGGGGGGGGGGGGGTGAGGTCACATTATCACACTGTCTATGGTCATGTAACATCAGACAAGACAAAGATTTATGAAGGAGTTGATTTTGGAAAATAGTCAGAATTAAAGTTGAACTTGATGTATTGATACTGTTTCTTTTTCATGAATTCTAAATAACATAAACCAGGATCAAGTGGCTCATGTCATTCTTCCAGCAATTTAGAAAAAAATTCTCTTGAATTGGACAGATAGCCGAGTGAAAATGAAGCAGTGAAAGAATTTGAATAAAAATATGCAAATGGAATTGTGTAATGAGATAAAGGAAAGAAACCCTAGTGGAGTTAAGAGATGGTGAATGTTCATGAAGTCTTATATAAGCAGAGAAAACCAGAATTTATTGATATGAAAACCAAAATGTCAGAAATGACCTTATCTTCACCAGAGCCCGCCGCAAAGCGTGATGGTCTTGCTGCGGCATGGAGCCACCAGGTCGTACTACAGCTACGACTAGCCCACGGTGGCAGCCAAGGTCGATGTACAGAATCAACAGGCAGTCTCGGAGTCTGGCACACTCAGGCAGTCAGGACAGGTGGCAGAGATACAGAGGTCAGAGGTCAGGTCCGGGGTCAGCAACAGGAGATCAAGCTGAGCAGGAAGGGAAACAGGAACAAGGATGGGAACAACGCTAGGATGCTCTTTGAAATATAGCTCAAAGATCCGGCGGGGAGTGTTGGAAGCTGTCGGTTTAAATAGGAACCTGGAAGTGACAAGGGCCAATCAGTGGTGCGCTGGTCCTTTAAATCTTCGAGTGCCGGCGAGCATATCCTAGGGAGCAGGAACGCATGCGTGGCCTAGCCGGGGTTGGGATCAGGAGTGTGGAGAGGTAAGTGAGAGCTGGAGGCGCCACCACGGAGAGAGGCACGGGTGTGCCTGTGATCCAAGGCATGAATCACATGATTGGTCACTTATTGCGAGCATTCACTGTCATATTACACTCAGCTATTTAATATGCACATATCTTCACAAATACTCATATTTGGTATAATTATTGCTAACAGGATATTCTCAATCCCGACATATACACTTTTTGTAATTTTTTTAGCCGTTAGTCTAAAGGCGTTACTATATATGTGCACCATATGCAACATGCACATGCCGAAATTGGTATTTATAATTATTATGTATTAATGTATATATTTGTTTTTGTATATGAATAACCTTTTTGATGTAGATAAAATGAATTTTACATTGTTACATTGTTTAGTGTTATTATATATGCATGATTATAAACAAAATTCACAATAATTTCTGCACTTATTTGTTTTCTTCACTTTTTGCACGAGCACTTTACTTTTGGGTTCCGGTATATACACATATACTTATATTGTGCTCTCTAGATTTATTTCTATACATATTGAGGTGGATTTGTGATTCATTGACCACCACCGCTTTTGTGTGTTTGTTGTGCATTTTAGGTGATGATTTTAAATTGTTTTGTCCTTTTTGGTTGCCTTGTGGAAATAAAGATTGAAGATTTTATTCTATTGTTCATGTATTGTGACTTCATTGATGTGGTCCTGTATGCTATTATTGGTATTTATTTATTATTATTATGAATCACAGGGACACCTATAACAGTACCCCTCCCATCCTCGGCCTCCCCCTCTTTTTGGTGTGAAGAAATCTTTGGAGGAGACTTCGGTCCAGGATATTCTCCTCAGGCCCAAATCCCTTCAACTCAACAAGGAAGGACTTAGCTCTCACTGTCTTCATGTCCAACACCTCCTTGACTTCATTGACATCAGTAGAGTCAGCCTCAGGAGCAGGAGATTGTTGAGAGAAGCAGTTGAATATGACAGGCTTTAGGAGGGAGACATGGAAGGAGTTTGGAATGTGCATAGATGGAGGAAGGCGGAGTTTGTAGACTACCGGATTGATGCGCTGAATAACCTGAGAAGGACCGAAGAAGCAGGGACCAAGCTTGTAGCCAGGTATTTTCAGCCGGATATATCTGGAAGACAACCACACCTTGTCACCTGGAGAGAAGACAGGAGGAGTCCTATGCTTCTTATCAGCCTGCGTCTTGGTGCAATCAGTGGCTTTGAGGAGAGATTGGTGAGTTTGTTCCCAAATGGATTTGAGGTTTTGCGCCAGAGCCTCTACCACAGGAACATCGGAGGGAGTGGGCAGCGGAAGAGAAGGACAAGGGATTTGTCCATAGGCAACAAAGAATGGAGCTGCGCCAGCACACCCAGAGTCCAGGGAATTATAGGAAAACTCAGCCCATGGTAGTAGATCAGCCCAGTTATCTTGACAGGCTAAGGCGAAGACCATTCGACTAAAGGTATGCTGAATAAAAGTCCCAATTTACTTGAAGCTGGTTACACAAGGAATGCCAGAACTTCGATATAAACTGGACCCCTCGGTCAGACACTATGTGTCGCGGAAGTCCAAGCAGCCAGAAGATTTGCTGAAAGAACAGACTGGCAAGCCATGGAGAAGACGGAAGACACGGAAGGGAAACAAAATGCAACAACTTGGAAAACTGGTCCATCACCACCCAGATAATAACATTGCCAGAGAAGAGAGGAAGATCAGTGACAAAGTCCATAGCCATGCGAGACTACGGGCAACTGGGTATATTCAACGGAAGTAACAGTCCAGCCGGTTTGAGGTGAGATGCTTTGTTACGGGCACAAGAGGAGCAGGATCCCACAGAATTCCACAGAATCCCGAACCTCTTTGACCCGGTCAGACCACCAGTAGTAGCGGGAGATGATGGCCACGGAACAATGCACCCTTGGGTGCCGAGCCAATCGCGAAGAATGTCCCCAAGACAGAATACTCTTCCGGAGTGCAGGTCTAACATACGTCTTCTCAGGAGGTAGCTGCCGAAGATCCACCAGAGCTGCAATAACAAATTGTTCAGGAGAAATGATAAGCCGAGGGACCGGCTCATCTCCAACAACATCTGAAGCATGGGACAGGGCATCAGCTTTGAAATTCTTTCCCTCAGGGTGGAAGTGAATCAACAGGTTGAAGCGTGAGAATAACAATGACCAAAGGGCCTTCAAGGGATTCAGGCGCTGGGCTGTCTGGAGGTAGAGAAGGTTCTTGTGGACTGTATACACACAAACGGGATGGAGAGCTCCCTCCAGTAGATACCGCCACTCCTCAATAGCAAGTTTGATAGCCAACAGTTCTCTGTCACCAACAGAGCATTTTCTCTCTGCAGAGGAGAAAGTCCTGGAAAATAAACCGCATGTGAGAGTTCAGCCCTTAGCCCTTTCTGGGTGAGCAAAGCTCCAGCTTCTATGGAGGAGGCATCCACCTCAAGGTTTCTCTGTGTCAGGCCTAGTGAGGACAGGAGCCGAGGAAAAAGAGGACTTCAAGCTTGAGAAGGTCCCTTCAGCCGTCGAGGGCAAGTGTCGAGGGATGGTCGCCTTTCTTGGTGAGCACCACGATGGGGGACACCAAAGTGGAGAAATGCGGGATAAACTGCCGGTAATAGTTTGCAAAACCTAGACACCCTTGTGTGGCTCATAGACCTTCTGGGCGTGGCCACTGAATAACCACAGACAGTTTGGCTGGATCCATCTGGAGACCTTTATCGTTGATAATGTAGCCAAGGAATGGAAGGCTCTGTTGGTGAAATTGACATTTTTCAAGTTTGGCTTAGAGATGATTAGCCTGTAGCTGGCCGAGCACTTGTGACTGCTGTGTCTCGAGGTCTGGAGAATACACCAAAATGTCATCAATGTAAACCACAACACACATATACAGCAGATCCCGGAAAATGTCATTCACAAACTCCTGGAAGACTCCTGGAATGACATCACTAAATACTCAAAATGTCCATCATGGGTGTTAAATGCTGTCTTCCATTTGTCTCCGTTGCGTATCCAGATGAGGTTGTAGGTCCCATGAAAGTCCAGCTTAGAAAAAACATTGGAGCCGCAGAGGCGGTCAAAAACCTTGTACAGCCGGCGGTAATCAATACAAGGACGGAGAGAGACATCTTTTTTGATTACGAAAAAGAAAGCTGCACCAGCCCAAGAGGAGGATTTGCGTATAAAGCCTCTCTGCAAGTTGCCTTTAATATACTCAGACATTGCAGCAGTATTTGGAACTGAAAGAGGGTAGACACGACCTCTAGGAGGAGAGGCGCCTGACAGGAGATCCGGAGGGCAATCATGTGGACGATGCAGTGGCAAAGTCTCTGCTTGTTTTTTGGAAAAAACATCAGTAAAGTCCCGGTAGCATGCAGGTAGACCCTCCACGGACTTGGGAGACACATAGGAAGTGGACTGGTAGACATATCCCCATGCAACGTGACTGGCATTCTGGTACCCAATGCAGGATTTCCCCCGTCTTCCAGTTAAGGACCAGAGTATGGAGTTGCAGCGATGGAAGACCCAGGAGGATGGATGAAGTGGAGTGTGGCAACACATAGATGAATAGTTTCTCCTTGTGAAGGACCCCCACTTAAAGACAGAACGGTTCATTGCGGCACCGGACCGGATCGGACAGGATTTGTTCACTGACTGAAGATATGACAAGAGGCTTCTCGAGAGGAACCACCAGAATGTGATGCCGGGAGAGCAGAGCGGCATCCACAAAGTACCCCGCAGAACCAGAGTCCAAGAAAGCTGAGACTTGTGTAGGAGTGTGCGTACTAACACTGAGAGTACAGGAACTGTCAGGTGTGGAGAAGCTGTATTCAGACACTTCTCCCAGGAGCCCTAGGTGCTGGTGTTTCCTGGAAGCTGGGGATGAACCGGACAAGCCTCGATGAAGTGCTTAAGACTGGCACAGTACAGGCAAAGATTCTACTTACAAAGTCTGGAAAGTTCCTGGATTGAGAGTCGGGCTTTGTCTACTTGCATAGGCTCCTCTTCAGACAGTGTGGTCAGAGGCTGGAGCGGCCTTTAAAAAGCAGGAGCCATACGAGGAAGACGCTAATGCCGGGCTTGTGGTTGCTCATGACACAACTCTTCAGCATGCTCCACTAACCGCACGTCAATCCAAGTGGCCAGGGGGATGAGACCACTCAGAGTAGGACAGTCATGTTTTAAATGTTGCCGATAGCACCACGTCGTTCCAGGAGAGCTTGAAAGCCAGGGTACGGAACTGAACAGCATACTCGCCTATGGATCAGTCCCCTTGGCGTAGGTTCAGCGGCGCCGTTTCTGCTAAGAAGGCTCAGGCGGGTTCCTCAAACAGGGACTGAAATTCTGCCAAGAATGCAGTATGGATAGGATAGCCTCTGTACCATAAAGGGGAAGCCCAGGCCGGGGCTTTTCCGGAAATGAGGCTGAGGATGAATGCTTCCTTGGAGCGTTCAGTGACAAACTGGGAAGGCATTAGTTCAATGTGCAATGAGTACTGAGTAATAAAAGCTCTGCAGAGCTTGGGGTCCCCATTGTACTTGTGGGGCATTGCAAGTTTGAGCCTTGCTTCAGCTGCCCGCGGACAAGACGTGGAGAAGCCGTAGGAGCTGCTGGAGCCTCGCACAGGTGCTGAGTAGCAAGCAGCTGTTTCAGTGTGGCGGTGAATTGGCCAAGTAGCTCTTCTTGTAAAGCAATCTGCTGGGACTGCTTGTCGTCTAGGCTGGTAAGATCAGCCAGAATCGGAAGCGGCACCTTGGCGGGGCAATGGCTGGATCTTACTGTCGGGGCTCGGGGTCAGTGGACCCCCTGGACCACCGCAGAAGATGGTATTAGCGGACACCTGGGACAAGAATATAAGTGGCACCCAGTCTATACCAGAGACCACCACAAAGTGGGATGGTCCTGCTGTGGCGTGGAGCCACAAGGTCATTCCACAGGTATGACTAGCCAAGGTGGTGGCAGCCAAGGTGGTGGCAGCCAAGGTCGAAGTATAGAATCAGCGGGCAGTCTCGGAGTCGGGCCCAGGCAGCAGAGATGCAGAGGTCAGAGGTCAGGTCCGTGGTCAGAAACAGGAGATCTAACAGAGCAGTAAGGGAAACAGGAGCAAGGACAGGAACTACGCTAGGAAGCTTTCACTATGGCATATAGCTCAAAAATCAGGCGGCGAGTGATGAGAGCTGCCAATCGGAACCTGGAAGTGACCAGCGCCAATCAGTGGTGCACTGGTCCTTTAAATCTTCGAGTGCCAGCACGCACAGGAGAGCAAGAGCATGAAGAGGTAAGTGAGGGCTAGGGGTGCCGCCCCAGAGAGGGGCACAGGTGTGCCTGAACATTGATCACAGAGTACCCATGACATTATTGTTTGTTTTATACATATGAAAGAATACATGCTAAATAGGACCTAACACCATCAACATCACCTTCATCAACTAAACTCAACATTACACATGTCACGTCAATGATTTTTACATATTTAGAATTTTTCTGTAGCCACTTCCAATCATGAGAAATCAGTGATTAGTTTCATCAGGTCTCAACATTAGTGTCAGATAAACTTAGCTTCATCTGTAGACACCACTTACCTGAGTGTACTTATAGAGGCTGAGTAGTGGGAGCATGGTGTGACTGGTGTGATATTTAGTATCAATTGCAAAAGCAGCCACTTCCCCGTGATTCCCACAGGAGTAATTGGGAACCTTATAGTATCTTCCTGTCAGGATGCGAAGGACAGCATGACCAGTCAGTAATGGATCTCCACATGTATCAATGATGTGATATCCCAGAGTAACATTGGGGAGAAGATCAGGATCCTTATTAATCTCATCAATGGCAAAGATGAACGATAACACACTCCTATAGATTTCAATTTGAACACTGGAAAAATTATCAATATAAAATAGTTACATTAAATAAAAACAAGATCAAGCATGATAAGAGATTATAACATGATAATTGCAAAAAATTAAATCACAGTAATCAGCAGTGAACACTACAAGGAGTGCGCTCCGTGTCACAGCTACCAGGTCTCCTTCTGGCTGGTGACTGGAGAATCCACAATCATGACTTCTCCTCATCTGTCACAGGAGAAAAATCTTGGTAAGAAAGAAAAACGAGAACCTCATCATACTGTGTGCAGGTAGGAGTTAGAAAGGGCAGAAGAAAAACAAACTACCATATATACTTGTATATAGTCGAGCTTTTTAGCACAAAAAATGTGCTGAAAAAACCCAACTTGACTTCCAGACTCACCTTCCAGCGCTTTCCGATAATCCAAGCGTCTCCTCTTACTTCTTCAAATCACATGTAGAATTACATTACTGGGGAGGCTGCTACATGTAGCATTACATTACTGGGGGAGGCTGCTACATGTAGCATTACATTACTGGGGGAGGCTGCTGCACGGGGTATTACATTACTGGGGGAGGCTGCTGCACGGGGTATTACATTAGCGCGGGAGGCTGATGCATGTGGCATTACATTACTGGGGGGGGGGCTGATGCATGGGGCATTACTGGGAGAGGCTACTACTTGTAGCATTACATTACTGTGGGGGGGCTGATGCATGGGGCATTACATTACTGGGAGAGGCTACTTCTTGTAGCATTACATTACTGTGGGTGGCTGCTGCATAGGACATTACATTACTGGAACAGCCTGCTGCATGTAGCATTGCATTACTGGGGAGTTTGCTGCTTGGGGAATTGCATTACTAGGACAGGCTGCTACATGTAGCATTACATTACTGGGGGAGGCTGCTGCCAGTGTATTACATTACTGAGGGAGGCTGATGCATGTGGCATTACATTATTGGGGCGGGCCAATGCATAGGGCATAACATTACTGGTTTGGCTGCTGCATGGGGCATTACATTACTGGGGGAGGCTGCTGCATGGAGCATTACATTACTGGGGCAGCCTGCTGCATGGAGTATTACATTACTGTGGGAGGCTGCTACATGGGACATTGCATTACTGGGGAGGCTGCTACATGGGACATTGCATTACTGGGGAGGCTGCTGCATGGGGCATTACATTATTGGGGCGGACCGTTGCATAGGGCATAACAGTACTGGGGCAGGCTGCTGCATGAGGCATTATATTACTGGGGGAGGCTGCTGCATGGGGCATTACATTACTGGAAGGCTGCTGCATGTATCATTACATTACTGGGGGAGGCTGCTGCATGGGGCATTACATTACTGGAAGGCTGCTGCATGTATCATTACATTACTGGGGTAGGCTGCTGCATGGGGCATTACATTACTGGATTAGGCTGCTGCAATGAGCATTGCATTACTGGGGGAGGCTGATGCTGGGGCATTGCATTACTTGTGCAGGCTCATGCATAGGTTATTGTATTACTGGGGAGGCTGCTTCATGGGACATTACATTACTGCGGTAGGCTGCTGCATGTAGCATTGCATTACTGGGGAGGCTGATGCATAAGGGCATTACATTACTGGGGCAGACTGCTGCATGTAGCATTACATTACTAGGGAAGGCTGATGCATGGGGCATTAAATTGCTGGGGCAGGCTGATGCACGGGGCTTTACATTACTGGGGTAGGCTGCTGCATGTGGCAATACATTACTGGGGGATGCTGCTGCATGGGGAATTTCATTACTGGGGTAGGCTTCTGCATGGGGCTTTACATTACTGGGGGATGCTGCTGCATGGGGAATTTCATTACTGGGGTAGGCTTCTGCATGGGGCATTACATTAGTGGGGTAGGCTGATGCATGGGGCATTGCATTACTTTGGTGGGCTCATGCATGGGTCATTGTATTAGTCGGGCAGGCTACTGCATGTAAAATTACATTACTGTGGGAGGCTGCTTTATGGGGCTTTACATTACTGGGGCATCCTGCTGCAAAGGGCATTACATTACTGGGGGAGACTGCTGCATGGGGCATTACATTACTAGGGGAGGCTGCTGCATGGAACATTACATTACTGGGGAGGCTGCTTTATGGGGCATTGCATTACTGGGGCAGGCTGCTGCATGGGGCATTACATTACTGTGGGAGGCTGCTTTATGGGGCATTGCATTACTGGGGCAGGCTGCTTTATGGGGCATTACATTACTGGGGCAGGCTGCTGCATGGAACATTACATTACTGGGGAGGCTACTTTATGGGGCATTACATTACTGGGGCAGGCTGCTTTATGGGGCATTACATTACTGGGGCAGGCTGCTGCATGGGGCATTACATTACTGTGGGAGGCTGCTTTATGGGGCATTGCATTACTGGGGAGGCTGCTTTATGGGGCATTACATTACTGGGGAGGCTGCTTTATGGGGCATTACATTACTGGGGCAGGCTGCTTTATGGGGCATTACATTACTGGGGCAGGCTGCTGCATGGGGCATTACATTACTGTGGGAGGCTGCTTTATGGGGCATTACATTACTGGGGCAGGCTGCTTTATGGGGCATTACATTACTGGGGCAGGCTGCTGCAAAGGGCATTACATTACTAGGGGAGGCTGCTGCATGGGGCATTACATTACTGTGGGAGGCTGCTTTATGGGGCATTACATTACTAGGGGAGGCTGCTGCATGGAACATTACATTACTGGGGAGGCTGCTTTATGGGGCATTACATTACTGGGGCAGGCTGCTGCAAAGGGCATTACATTACTAGGGGAGGCTGCTGCATGGGGCATTACATTACGGGGGGAGGCTGCTGTATGGGGTATTACATTACTGGGGGAGGCTGCTGCATGGAGCATTACATTACTGGGGGAAATTGTGGTCCCTTCTTCTTTTAATGGCCAAATATCCAATTCCCCTTTCTGGCACAAATACAAGACCTCCTCAATAGGGCAATGGATAGGCAAAAACCCCCAACTAGCCAGATTAGAAGAATTAAGTGCTTATGATAAGAAAAAATCACAGTGACTTCAAACAAATTCCTCCGTGTTCTCAGTCCTCTAATCACAGTGATGTAAAAATCTCTGATTGCAGGTGTTACAGGCGGGTCTCACCTGGACGGAGGAGCTGGTGCCATCAACTGGACGTAGTAGTCACATTGCGAAAAGTCACAATCAAGTGTCGAGAATTAAATTGCTAGCAAGGGAAGGGCAGCGCTTTTCAGAAGTTCCTTAACCCTTTGCCACCGAAGCCACTTTTCACCTTCCTGACATGACCCATTTTTTCAAATCTGACTCGTGTCACTATAAGAGGATGTATATTCAAGCATTCCGAAGTTATAACCAAGTGATTTTCAAACTGTTTTCTTGTGACACTTTGTTTGTTTTGTTAGTTTAAAAATTTTTGTGGCGGGGGTTTCAATTTATTTATGAAATGAACAGATGTTTGGTAAAAATTTTGGAAAATTCTTGATTTTTGAAATTCAAAATGTTTTTTTTTTTTTTGGACACATTGTCATAACAGCATAAAGACTTGATAAAAACATTTACCAAATGTCTGCTTTATGTAGACATGGGTTTTTTATGCATCCTCTCATTTTTGTAGGATGTTACGGGGCTTTGAACTAGGTGCGATTTTTCACATTTTCATAAAAAACATAAAATCCTGCTACTGAGGGACCTGCTCAGATTTCAAGTCACTTTGAGAGGCCGAAATAAAAGTAAAACCCCATTAATTGCCCCATTATAGAAACTTCACCCTTTGACATATGTAAAACATTTTTTATGAAGTTTGTTAACCCTTTAACTATTTTAAATTTTTTGGGCTAAATGAATGGTTTTGATTTAAAAAAATGTACAAATTCTCAGTGAATAAAATACCAAAACACTTCACACATTTTAATACCCTCTCTCCCGAGTATAACAATCCCCCATATGTATCCCCCAAATACTTCATTTTAGTGGGTCCTTAGCTTATTGATGAGATTTTATTAACTATTGAATGTATGGACGAAAAGAAAATAGTGAATTCTGTTTTTTCGGGCCGCACTCTGTACCATTAAAATAACATGATGGGGCAAATTTACTTACCCGGCCCATTCGCGATCCAGCGGCGCGTTCTCTGCTCTGGATTCGGGTCCGGCCGGGATTCATGAAGGTAGTTCCTCCGCCGTCCACCAGGTGGCGCTGCTGCGCTGAAAATCATCTCCACGCGCCGGAATGCACCACCTCGGACCAGGTGAAGGTAAGCGGTCACCAAGCGACACTTTTTCGGGTTTTAAATGCGGCGGTTTTTCCGAATTCGTCGGGTTTTCGTTCGGCCACGCCCCCCGATTTCCGTCGCGCGCATGCCGGCGCCGATGCGCCACAATCCGATCGCGTGCGACACAATCCCGGGGCAATTCAGGTACAATCGGCGCAAATCGGAAATATTCGGGTAACACGTCGGGAAAACGCGATTCGGGCCCTTAGTAAATGACCCCCATTATCTTTATTCTATAGATCACTACGATTACTGTGATTCCTCATCTATATATATATATATATATTTATTTGACATTTTACTGGAGAAAACCCAATATAGAGAAAATCTGACTTATTTTCGTATCGCCATCTTTTCTGAAGATGACTTTTATATTTGTTGTTTGTCGGAGCTGGTTTAGGGCTTATTTTTTATGGGTTGAGTTGTACTTTTCAGTGGTATCATTTTGACGCACATAACTTTTTTGATCACTTTTTGGAACATTTTTGTGAAGGTTTTTCATGACAAATGTAAATTTTTGGCCAACTTTTCAGATTTTGTTTTACGTGCTCAGCAAATTTGTCCAATAATGATTCTGAAATAATCTACAGCTTGTTATGGATGCAGCAATATAAATATGTTTTTTTTGTGATTTGGTAGGGTTTTATTTTACTTTATTTGATGTGTAAAGGAAATGTTGGTGATAAAGGGACTTTTACTTTATATAAATTATTTTTATTAAAAAAAGCTTTATTGAGTATTTTAAATATTTTTTATTTTATTTTTTTCAGGTTGGCTTGAACCAGTGATCCTCTGCTTATTCCTTTAGCACAGTGTTATACAGATGTATTACACTGCGTTATGTTACACACAGAGCGTGTGCACACATTCATTTAGCCAAAAAAAATTACATTTCAAAATTGCATCCGATTTTGTTTTATCCCCTGTAAAACAATTAAAGGGTTAATGAACTTCGTGAAAGTTGTTTTGCATACCTTAAGGTGTGCAGATTCTATATTTATGGGGTTTTACTTTTATTTCGGCCTCTTAAAGTGACTTGAAAGCTGAGCAGGTCCCTCAATAGAAGGATTTTGCGTTTTTTTATGAAAATGTGAAAAATCGCATCTAACGTTCAAAGCCCCAGAACATCCTACAAGTCATCATAAAGAAGACATTCGGTTAATGTTAGTTATCAAGTTTTTTTGCTGTTATGACATGTGTGGAAAAAGTAGAACATTTTCAATTACAAAAATCGAGACTTTTTCAAAATTTTCACCAAATATCTGTATTTTTATAAATAAACGCAAAACATACCACCATTTTTTTGTTTTTGTTTAGTAACATGAAGTACTAAGCGTCAAGAGAAAACTATTTCAAAGTCACTCGGATATGTTAAAGCCTTTCAAAATTATAACCATTTATAGTGGCACAGGGCAGATTTCAAAAAATGGGTCGTGTCATGAAGGTAAATAATCGACTTTGGCGTTAAGGGGTTAATAAATGTCGGGGTTCAGTAGATATTTATAGACTTTAAAGACTTTGGGGGTCATTTACTAAGGGCCCGATTCGCGTTTTCCCGACGTGTTACCTGAATATTTCCGATTTGCGCCGATTGAAATTTGTGTATTTTTTACTCTAAGTCTCCCGCATTCTTGAGGTTAGAAATGACCGCCGACATTTTAACAGTTTTATTTTTTTTTCTTACAAGTTTTCTGCAATCATCTATAAGAGCCCCAATTACCTGAGAAAGCAATCCTCTGTGGGGGCAGAGCTGTACTGGTCCAATTAGATCCAGCAGCTCTGATTAACCCCTGCACACCTGGCACTCACATGAGCACGGGGTCTATAGAGCTGGTGGCAGAAACATTTCACTACCATCTACCGAGGCTCAGTACATTAAAGATCTCTTTTCAGTCGGCTGGCATTCAGACGCAATTACATACCTAGTGATACAGGTTCCCAGCGACCCCTCCAATATGTACTCCTTGAACTACCTGCCGCTCTTGGAATGTACGCTCAAAGACATCTCTTTCTACGATTTAAAAAAAACCTGTCTTGGTTCAGTCGTATCAACGCCATTAAAATGGATATGCTACCCCTGTTCCTTTACCTTTTCCAGGGAGTTCTGATCCAGCCTCCTGCATCCTTTTTTCAAATCCATCAAGCTGAGTTTTGTTACGTCTTATCTGGGGCACAGCTCGCCCTAGAATTGGTTTGTCAAAACGGCATCCTTTTTGGTGAGGCTATTGGATTGGCACTATCACTAAGCATCTAAACAGCGGGTCCGGATTGAGCAATATAGCTCTACGATCCCACTACGTCTGCTTCCTTGGGTGCCTTTTCGACAAGTAGACCTGGAACCGTGGACCCTCTTCCATTCGCAGACTCTCAAATTATGGGATTCGCTCAATAGGTGTAAAATTCAAGACCACACAGCCCTCTGACACTCCTATTTAGAAATCCAGAATTCCCTCTCAGTTTCTCTGTATCCATCTTTCTGGGCCATTCGGCTAACAAGGATCTCCACGTGCAAGACCTTTTAGGCGAGGCCCCGGTACCTTAATTCAGGGACCTGGCCACAAACCCCGGGACATCCCATCTATCATGGCTAGAGCTCTCTCAGCTAGGTTCCTTTCTTGGTCGCCTGGGCTCCAATAGAGCTTTCAATGACCCTCTGACTTCCTCTGCCAAATTCTTCTGCCAAATATCTCCTCCGGAACACTGTATCTCACAAATATACAGTCTCTTAGTGAAAGAATCAGATAACTGTAGTCTGCCATATATCGCAAGCTGGGAGAGGGAATTGGGAGTGGCTTTGTCGGCAAAAGACTGGGACAAGGCATTTCCCTTTACCCACAAACTCTCAATTGTGTGTTGCTTGCAAGAACGCAACTACAAAATACTCTCAAGATGATATAGGGTCCCGGCCCTCCTGCATTCTGTCTATCCCTCACTGCCAGACATGTGTTGAAGATACGGTACTGAGAAATCTAGACATATGGTGGTTGTGTAGTAAACTTTTCCCATTCTAGATACCGGTATTTGCGATCTCTAAGACCTATCTGAACACCCCGATTACTGGTGAACCGGAAAGAGTCTTGCTTTCCATATTACCTGGTGAGATCGGGAAACTAAAGCGTAGCCTGCTTCCTTTTGTCTTATTGGCAGCACGCTTTTTCCTTGCTCCTTCCCCTGCTTTCTTTTCCCTTCTTTTATAGCCTATGTCATTGTAATTTTCCTAGATGAGTCTTGTTGGTATGAACGCTTTGTTTTGACCTTTGCACTGGGTGTATAGCCCATCATCAAGTAGGGTTCAAAATGCGATATATCACATGAGAAATATACTATAATCCACAACACACCCCTCAAGCATAGAACCCCTGTTGACACCCTCACAGCTGGAAGCTCTATTATTCTGTTTTCAAGCTGACATAGGGTGCTCCATATATATACATCGATAGGACAATGTCAGTGCTCGCAGAACTTCTTCTAGCCCCAGGGACCTGTTTCTATGATTATCAAAGTCCTTGGTCGTGCTTGCCCAACAGGAGGCCTACTTATGCTTCACCATTCCACGTATTGTACGCATAATATATGTCCACAGGTGTAATTTCTTGTATATCCCTTATTCTCTGTACTGTTTGTTGTGATTTTGATGTCCTTTACACTGTTTCTTTTATGTGGTTATATAAATCTAAAAACTTTAATAAAACTGATTGAACATAAAATCCAGGTGAAGTAAACTGTATAATATAGAACATAACATAAGAAGGAAACACACTCACTTTCCACAGAATATGTCTAACAAATCTGATCTGTCATAAAATGTAGTTTTAGTAACATATCTGTGAGCAGAGATCAGGCCGGCAATGATAAAATCTCCTTTCCTGTAATATTCATAGTCCAGTAATGGCACCAATGCTGATGTATATAATTGAAAATGAAAATTTCCATAACATGGTAATGATTGTAAGAATATGAAGCCATAACAAGTAGTAAGAAGAGGAGAGCAGCTCATGACAGGGACAAGGTCTTCTCCTCCAGCACAGCGTCCCCCGGCTCTGCAGATCCTCAGCACAGGAGAGGCACAGGCCGTCACTCTGCAGCCGCTTATATACACAACCGGGGACAGATTTTACCCTCAGAGACAAGAAGAAGGTTACAGAAAAAAATGAAATGATAAATAAATCTTGGACATTTATATATTATTGTGTAAATTTATCGCTGTTCATTTTCAGTAAATGTGATTAACTCTACACTGACTTCTCTGTAACATTGGAAGATAAATCCCAGTCTATGGGGGTCATTTACTAAGGGCCCAATTCGCGTTTTCCCGACGTTTTACCCAAATATTTCGGATTTGCGCCGATTTTCCCTGAATTGCCCCGGGATTTTGGCACAAGCGATCGGATTGTGGCGCATCGGCGCTGCCATGCACGCTACGGAAATCGGGGGGCGTGGCCGAACGAAAACTCGACGGATTTGGAAAAACCGCAGCATTTAAAAAAAAAAGTGGCGCGGGACTCGCGCTTAACTTCACTCGGTCCGGCTTGATGAAGATCAGTGCATTCCGGGGAACTTCAGCTCAGCAACGCCACCTGGTGGACGTCGGAGGAACTGCCTTAGTGAATCCCGGCCGGACCCGAATCCACCGCAGAGAACGCGCCGCTGGATCGCGAATGGACCGGGTAAGTAAATCTGCCCCTATGTATCTAAGTCATTGGATTGAGGTCATCTCATTCTCTAGTAGAGGTCACTTGTGATGCCCAATTAGTAAAAGTTGGAAGTTTTTTATGTTTGAAAGCTTTTAATAAAATTTCCATGCATCATCTAACAGTGTCGGGACAGGGTGTGGGGAGGGTGGACAATTACCTAGGGTGCCACCTAGCCTATCACCCTGGAAGCTCCATCACAGCCCTTTAATAGTAAATAACATCATGTGCATAAGCATAAGCAATTTGTTTTCCAAGGTGTTAAATGGAGAACGATGCCTCCTTTTGCTACTTTGAAAATCAGCCCTCTTAAAACCAATCATGACCTACAAGAAGTCTAGTACATGATGTGAGATTAAGCCAAACCAATATATGTATTCTTTGTTCGACCTACCTTGGTCATAGAGAGGACGCTGGCATCAGTGTCATCACTGAGGTAGTAGGGGAGTATAATTTAGTTTTTAATTTTGTGCTAGGGGCATGTAGTGAGCTACCTATATACTGGGGGCATGTACTGGGCTGCCTATATACTGGGGGTATCTGCTGTGCTTCCTATATTTTGAGGGATGTATTGGGCTTCCTATATACTGGGGGCATGTGCTGGGCTACCAATATACTGGGGGCATTTACTGGGCTACCTATATGCTGGGGGCATGTGTTGGGCTTCCTATTACTAGGGGCATGTATTGGGCTTTCTATATACCTGGGGCATGTGCTGGGATACCTATACACTGGGGCAGCTGTTCCTTCTGAATTAATGAGGATGTGCTGATGAAAAATATAAATTAGCTGTATATGCAGCGGGTAAACTGTGGTCATTTTAAGGAGAACATAGCTTTTATCTAAGGAACATTATACTGATAAGGAAATTATTTTAGAAAGCCAAAGTCACCAAGGTGGCAAATTCTGAAGAGATAAGTTTCAGCTGGAAAATGTTTCTATGATGTTTTCTACCTGATGGAGAAGAATTTCCAACAATAAGGAGGCTACATGAAAAATATTAAGATAGACCAGGCCAACACAAACCTAAAAGTGGCAGCTGAAGCCTAATTTGAACAGTAAGTGATGTCTGTGCCTGATGGAAGCCCATGTGTGCAGTACATTTTATGCTGGTATATATTTACTTGTGGTTATTTAATGTTCTTGCAGTATATTCATTGTTGGTTTATATTTATATGGTCAGGATATATTTTTATGTATTTGGTGTATTCATTGCTGGAATATACACTCACCGGCCAATTTATTAGGTACACCTGTCCAACTGCTCGTTAACACTTAATTTCTAATCAGCCAATCACATGGCGGCAGTGCATTTAGGCATGTAGACATGGTCAAGACAATCTCCTGCAGTTCAAACCGAGCGTCAGTATGGGGAAGAAAGGTGATTTGAGGCCTTTGAACGTGGCATGGTTGTTGGTGCCAGAAGGGCTGGTCTGAGTATTTCAGAAACTGCTGATCTACTGGGATTTTCACGCACAACCATCTCTAGGGTTTACAGAGAATGGTCCGAAAAAGAAAAAACATCCAAGAAAAAAAATCATCTCAGACTGGTTTCTTGAACATGACAATGAGGTCACTGGACACAAATGGCCTCCACAGTCACCAGATCTCAATCCAATAGAGCATCTTTGGGATGTGGTGGAACGGGAGATTCGCATCATGGATGTGCAGCCGACAAATCTGCGGCAACTGTGTGATGCCATCATGTCAATATGGACCAAAATTGAGGTAGTTCTGAAGGCAAAAGGGGGTCCAACCCGTTACTAGCATGGTGGACCTAATAAAGTGGCCGGTGAGTGTATGTATGTGTTTGCCACATTCATTTCAGGTATATATTTATATGTGATGTATTTTTGTTGGTGGGAAATATTTATTTGCACTATATTTACTTCTGCTAGGCCTATTTAAGATTATCCCAATTGTCCTCTTAGATTTCTTTCTTATGATTTTTAACAGGACGATGGGAAATAAAATAATCTATTCTCATTGATAATATATTCATAGTTGGAGAGAAAGTGGACAACTGTCTACAATATGTAAGTCAGAATCTAAAATCAGTGACTTGAGTGATACATCCATCCCCCATGTATAAAAATGTAGGCTTAAAAGTACTGAAAAGGCGGCACGGTTCAACAATGTTACCTATAGAGACTAGCCACGGAATTACAATATGTTGGACAAGGATATACTGCTATACTGTGTGCAGGAGAGTAGAAGCTATAAGCCATGTGAGGGGTGCTGTAGTCTCCTCACACAGCATAGGTGACATGAGGAGTTGTAGGGTCAAGGGTGAGGTTCAGATCCCCACAGTTTTACTGTACCTCAAATCAAGTTTTTGATCAGGAAGGTGTATAGGGTATCCCTGGTTTGGGACACAAATGTTGAGAAACGTGATCACACAGCCCCCAATTTCCAGATTGAGAAGAAACGGTCAATGAAGTTCAGTGTTTGGCTGATGTGGTTGGGTTTCTCAATGTATTGTATAAATCACAGATGGTACAATGGGGGCCAGTATCATAGTATCATAGTATCATAGTATATAAGGCTGGAAAAAGACGCAAGTCCATCAAGTCCAACCTTTAAGAATTAAATAAATGTTTTATCCCCATAACCCGTGATATTTTTTCTCTCCAGAAAGGCGTCCAGGCCTCTCTTGAACATGTAAGTTTGACCCAATTTCCACTAAAACTTGACTTTTATTTCATAACTTTTGCATCTCAATAATACTATAAAAACTCATCTGATCTCAAAATACAGTAGGACCCTGTTTATTCGGTCCTAATGTGGATATATTGCAGTTGTCCTGAAAAGTTTACTTACCCTTGCAGAATTTTAGGTTTCTTGGGCTTTTTTCAGTGAATATGAACTATAACACAAAACATTTTTGGCACTCATGAGATAACACCATAGTTTGACAATAAATGGCTTCACCCAACCAAACACCAGAAATGGAAAATTTGTTTTAGGTTCTCATTCATATTCAGAGAAAAAGGTAAAGAAAGCCAAAATTCTGCAGGGGTATGTAAACTTTTGTGGCACAACTGTGGCACAGACTGACTGCAAAATATAGTTGTGGAACTAGTACACTGATAAAGTGTCAGTACTTCCCCCAACAGTCCTATGTTTGGTGTATACTACGAACACAAAGGACAGCGATCCCAGTTTATGAGTCCAAGTGCTGATGCCTATGAAATTCTCTCGACATGTGCACCTATTTCCTGCTCTATGAGGTCATATAATATGATGAAAGACAGACAGGTACACATATATGTACAGGCGCAAGGCGCAGACACTACCAAGTTGGCCCAGTATGATATACTTCTGATTACTGGAGATATGGAAAGACTATGGACACATTGGAATAAGGGGGGGGGGGGGTAGCAGTCCCTAAGGCTGTGTGTAGATATAGCTAGATGCTTCTGTGCATATTAATAAAAAAATATGTTCACTGCATGATGTAATAATACTTTTACTGCCACTAGTTCAGCACAGAAGACTGAGACGATTTTCTTGTATAAATGGCGCCTATTACCATTATATACAGCTATGAGTTATATATTTGTATTACTTAAAATTTCATACTCCTCCGTGGCTAAAAATACTCCCCAAAATACTAAGAGGAGTATTATTACCCTTCTGAAAAAATGTTAGTGTGACCCCTGATGTTAGGTATCGCTGTGTCCCAAAATGTTTGATCTATCAAAATATAATAACGGTTCTTCCCGGCATTTAACCCTATAACAGAAAATAGCGCCCAAAGTCAATAATTATGTTTTTTTTGCTTTTTTGAAAGACATAAAAAATGTAATACACAGTGTACAAAACGCTGTAAAGTCCTCACAATGGTAGCATTGATAATGTCATCTCATCTCACAAAAAATGACACCACCCACAGCTCCACACACTGAAGTATGAAAAAGTTATTAGCATTTGTGGCGCGCAGTGAAAGCTGTAAAATCCGAGCAAAGTTTGCCGAGGGAACCCTCTCCTCAGTGCAAGACATTTGAAAGCCGCATACAGGGGGGTTATTTATCATACGCTGGCGCTTGTGCGTGGGCGTATCATAGCCCCGCCGCTTTTTTGCACAAGGTACATCTCGAAATAAATGCAGTGGCTGCAGCAAGTGGACAGGAAATCCCAGTGTAGGCCCACTCCCGGCCAGCTGCACCCGCCCCCCCCTTCTACGCAACTGACGTGGCACTAAGCAGAGCCACCTTCGTGGGGGGTCTAGTGGGACTGTTTTCAAAGGCCCTCCGTTTTTTCAAAGGGGGGCCTGAGGGGCTCACAGCACCCACTAAACTCCCCATTCCTGGGTCCTATATGAGAAAAAAAAAAATAAGGGGTGCATCTTTCAGGACATTTCATGAAAGGGTCATCTGGAAGGATATTTCATTAAAGGGGGCATCTAGGGTGGACATTTCATGAAAGGGGGCATCTGTTGTGGACTGGTGGGGCTATGTGGGACATGTGGGGAGACCACCTATATATTGAATGGGCATGTACAGGTTCTATCTATATGCTGAGTGGGCATGTGCAGAGTCTGGCTCATAATGTTTTGGTCAAAAAATCAATTGTGTATTATGTTATGCATCAACTGATCTTCCAGTCAGGGGCTCCAAAGTTCCTAGTGACGGCCCTGGGGCAGAGGCCCTGATCCCACACAGTGTGCAAAAACACATGAAGGACTTCCAGATTATGAGAAATAAGATTCTGGTCTGATGAGACAAAGATTGAACTTTTTGGTGCTAATTCTAAGCGGTGGGAAAAACTACCGCACTGCCCATCACCTGCCAAATACAATCCCCGCAGTGACACATGGTGGTGGCAACTGGGCCACTGGTTGAAGGAAAGATGAATGCAACCAAGTACAGAGATATTGTGGATGACTCTTCCAGATGCTCTGGACCTCAGACTGGGCCAAACCTTCCAACAAGAAAAGGACCCTAAACACACAGCTAAAGTAACAAAGCAGAGGCTTCCGAACATCTCTGTGACCATTCCTGACCGGCCCAGCCAGAGCCCGGACCTAAACCCAATTGAGCATCTCTGAAGACACTTCAACATAGTGACCACCAAAGTTTACCATCCATCCTGAGGAAACTGAAGTGGATCTAGAGGTAGAATGGCAGATGATACCAAAATCCAGGTGTGAAAAATTTCCTGCATCATTCCCAAGAAGACTCCTGGCTGTACCAGCTCCGAAGCTGCTTCTACCCATCACTGAGCAAAGGCTCTGAATACTTATGACCATGTGTTAATTCACTTTTCGTGTTTAGTAAATGATATCTACATTTCTGTTTTTTTATGTCAAATTGGGGGCAGAAAGAACATTGATGAGCAAAAACAGAACTTTTTTGATCTTACCAATTAATTAAGGGTAAAAAATTTAAAAGGGTCTGAATACTTTCCGTACTCCCTGTATCAACGGGATACAGGGCTCCAGGTAAGGGGAAATGAAGGATACAGGGTTTCAGATCTGGCACAAAAATATATTTTAAATCCAATTCATCAAATTATTTAATTCCATGATATTGTGCAGTTATTTATAATATTTTATTGATTGCATAACAAACTGAATAAATGTCACAATATATA
This sequence comes from Engystomops pustulosus, assembly GCF_040894005.1. Classification (NCBI taxonomy): domain Eukaryota; kingdom Metazoa; phylum Chordata; class Amphibia; order Anura; family Leptodactylidae; genus Engystomops; species Engystomops pustulosus. Next base: position 292,908,101 of record NC_092411.1, on the reverse strand, counting down.
ATATAGCATGCTAGAGCTAGAGTAGATAAGATTTACACTTATAGCTGTGGTATACATTGTGTATGTCTTTTATTTCTCCAGAATGATATTTCTTGAGTTTTGTTCAGGTTTTAAAAGAAGAATATATACTTTAGGGAAAAATATACAACCCAGAACTCCGGCACATGAGGTCAGGATGGCGAATACCTCCACAGCCACCATGTATTTCCCTCTGGTGCTCAGATAAGCCGGGATCATGGCGATCCAGACACTGCAGAACAGCAGCATGCTGAAGGTGATGTACTTGGCCTCATTAAAACTGTCCGGTAATGTCCTCACCATGAAAGCCAGAACAAAGCTCACAGCTGCCAGGAGACCCATATAACCCAACATGGAGTAGAAGCAGATATCTGACCCCTCATTACACTGAATGATGATCTTCCCAGGATACGTGTGATGGTTATACTCTACATAAGGAGGAGACACCAACAGCCAAATAACACAAATAAGGACTTGTACAGAAGAACACGCCAGGACCACAGAATTAGAGACTTTAAATGAGACAAACTTCTTCCAGGAACTTCCAGGTTTGGTGGCTTTGAAGGCAATGCAGACTGTGATGGTCTTGGCCAAAACAGAAGAGACTCCAATGGTAAAGAAGATCCCAAATGATACTTGTCTCAGTAAGCAGGTGATGTCCACTGGACGACCAAGGAAGAAGAAGACACAGAGGAAGCTCAGCAAGATGGAGACCAGGAGGATGAAGCTCACAGTCCGGTTATTGGCTTTAACAATTGGAGTGTCCCAGTAAGAAATGAAGGTTTTTAATAAGAACAATGTTACAGCAGAAAAAGCTAAAGTGAGAACTATAAATATATAAATAAAATTGTCTTTTTCATAGGATAGAAACTCCACTATTTTGGGAAAACAAGTCACCTTCTTCTCATCAGGCCACATATCCACCGGACATTCATTGCAGGTTTTACTGTCTTCAAATACACAAAGAAATTAAAAACAATGATTGTTAGAAATGTTAAGTACGCCCACCCACCAGAGGTATGTAGTGAGAAGGCATATATGCACCGGACAATGCAAACAAGAAGGTTCATTGTTGGGAGACATGACATTCAGGCCTAGAATTATCAACTGTACAACGTGTAGATTGCCTCACTAATGTGCAGGGTGAGGTAAGTTATTAAATACTGGTGCATGTTCTTTATTAATCTGTCGCCCTCTGCACTACTCGGGAAGTGTGCACCATCTTTTTTTTGGTGCACTATTAACATAGAGTGTACAACATAACTTTGTCGAGTCACAGTAATGAATGTGGTGCAAGGTCCAAATCAGCACCGGCACACCCCTTTAAGTACAGCATTTAAAGGCGCAGCCAGTGGTGCCACAACCGCAGTTGCAGCTGTAGCGGCTGTTATTGGGCCAGGAGGCATGGCCAAGTCATAATTTATTAATGCCGCGCCCCTGTCCCTCTATGTTCTCTTTTCAGTGTCAGCTGCGGGCCTTCTAGGTGGCTACGCTAAGTAGGGACATAGCAAGGGACATAGTGGGATGGGCCCAGGGGCATGGAATGAATACATTACGACTCGGCTGTGCCTTAAGGCCATCCCTTCGCTGTTGTCTTAGTTGTTGCAGCCACGCCCAGCCTGACCTGCCCACCTCTTTCTGTCCTTCTTCTTCCCAGCTGAGGTCACGTGGTGTTAAGTGACCCGTAACCAGAACTGACACAAGGACATCCTGCAGCTCTTGTGCAGTGATACCAGGGGGTACTACTCCGGCTTCATAGTACATGCTGGGTACCTACAGCACTTGTGCAGTGATACCAGGGTGTACTACTCCATCTCCATAGTACATGCTGGGTACCTAGAGCGCTTGTGCAGTGATACCATGGTGTAATACTCCGGCTTCATAGTATATGCTGTGTACCTACAGCCCTTGTGCAGTGATACCAGGGTGTACTACCCGGCTCCATAGTACATGCTGTGTATATACAGTGCTTGTGCAGTGATACCAGGGTGTACTACTCCAGCTTCATAGTACATGCTGTGTACCTACAGCACTTGTGCAGTGATACCCGGGTGTACTACTCCGGCTTCATAGTACATGCTGTGTACCTACAGCGCTTGTGCAGTAATACCAGGGTGTACTACTCCGGCTTCATAGTACATGCTGTGTACCTAAAGCGCTTGTGCAGTAATACTAGGGTGTACTACTCCAGCTTCATAGTACATGCTGTGTACCTACAGTGCTTGTGCAGTGATACCATGGTATACAACTACAGCTCCATAGTACATGCTGTGTACGTACAGCCCTTGTGCAGTAATACCAGGGTGTACGACTCCAGCTTCATAGTACATGCTGTGTACCTACAGCACTTGTGCAGTGATACCCGGGTGTACTACTCCGGCTTCATAGTACATGCTGTGTACCTAAAGCGCTTGTGCAGTAATACCAGGGTATACTACTCCGGCTTCATAGTACATGCTGCGTAACTACAGCCCTTGTGCAGTAAGGCCAGGGTGTACCACTCCGGCTTCATAGTACATGCAGTGTACCTACAGCGCTTGTGCAGTGATACCATGGTAAACAACTACGGCTACATAGTACATGCTGTGTACCTACAGCCCTTGTGCAGTGATACCAGGGTATACTACTCCAGCTTCATAGTACACGCTGTGTACCTGCAGCGCTTGTGCAGTGATACCAGGGTGTACTACTCTGGCTCCATAGTACATGCTGTGTACGTACAGCCCTTGTGCAGTAATACCAGGGTGTACTACTGCGGCTCCATAGTACATGCTATGTATATACAGTGCTTGTGCAGTGATACCAGGGTGTGCTACTCTAGCTCCATAGTACATGCTGTGTACCTACAGCTCTTGTGCAGTGATACCATGGTGTAATACTCCGGCTTCATAGTATATGCTGTGTACCTACAGCCCTTGTGCAGTGATACCAGGGTGTACTACTTTGGCTCCATAGTACATGCTGTGTACTTACAGCACTTGTGCAGTGATACCAGGGTGTACTACTCCGGCTTCATAGTACATGCTGTGTACCTACAGCGCTTGTGCAGTAATACCAGGATATACTACTCCGGCTTCATAGTACATGCTGCGTAACTACAGCCCTTGTGCAGTGAGGCCAGGACGTACCACTCCGGCTTCATAGTAAATGCGGTGTACCTACAGCGCTTGTGCAGTGATACCATGGTATACAACTACGGCTCCATAGTACATGCTGTGTACGTACAGCCCTTGTGCAGTGATACCAGGGTGTACTACTCCGGCTTCATAGTACATGCTGTGTACGTACAGCCCTTGTGCAGTAATACCAGGGTGTACTATTCTAGCTCCATAGTACACGCTGTGTACCTACAGCTCTTGTGCAGTGATACCATGGTGTAATACTCCGGCTTCATAGTATATGCTGTGTACCTACAGCCCTTGTGCAGTGATACCAGGGTGTACTACTTTGGCTCCATAGTACATGCTGTGTACCTACAGCACTTGTGCAGTGATACCAGGGTGTACTACTCCGGCTTCATAGTACATGCTGTGTACCTACAGCGCTTGTGCAGTAATACCAGGGTATACTACTCCGGCTTCATAGTACATGCAGCGTAACTACAGCCCTTGTGCAGTGAGGCCAGGGCGTACCACTCCGGCTTCATAGTACATGCGGTGTACATACAGCGCTTGTGCAGTGATACCATGGTATACAACTACGGCTCCATAGTACATGCTGTGTACGTACAGCCCTTGTGCAGTGATACCAGGGTGTACTACTCCGGCTTCATAGTACATGCTGTGTACCTGCAGCGCTTGTGCAGTGATACCAGGGTATACTACTCCAGCTTCATAGTACATGCTGTGTACCTGCAGAGCTTGTGCAGTGATAACAGGGTGTACTACTCTGGCTCCATAGTACATGCTGTGTACGTACAGCCCTTGTGCAGTAATACCAGGGTGTACTACTTCGGCTCAATAGTACATGCTATGTATATACAGTGCTTGTGCAGTGATACCAGGGTGTACTACTCTAGCTCCATAGTACACGCTGTGTATCTACAGCTCTTGTGCAGTGATACCATGGTGTAATACTCCGGCTTCATAGTATATGCTGTGTACCTACAGCCCTTGTGCAGTAATACCAGGGTGTACTACTTTGGCTCCATAGTACATGCTGTGTACCTACAGCACTTGTGCAGTGATACTAGAGTGTACTACTCCGGCTTCATAGTACATGCTGTGTACCTGCAGCGCTTGTGCAGTGATACCAGGGTGTACTACTTTGGCTCCATAGTACATGCTGTGTACCTACAGCACTTGTGCAGTGATACTAGAGTGTACTACTCCGGCTTCATAGTACATGCTGTGTACCAACAGCTCTTGTGCAGTGAAGCCAGGCTGTACTACTCCGGCTTAATAGTACATGCTGTGTACCTACAGCTCTTGTGCAGTGAAGCCAGGCTGTACTACTTCGGCTCCATAGTACATGCTGTGTACCTCCAAAGCTTTTGCGGTGATACCACGGTGTACTACTCCTGCTTCATAGTACATGCTGTGTACCTACAGCCCTTGTGCAGTGATACCAGGGTGTACTACTCTGGCTCCGTAGTACATGCTGTGTACCAACAGCGCTTGTGTAGCGATACCAGGGTGTACTACTCCGGCTTCATCGTATATGCTGTGTACCTACAGCCCTTGTGCAGTGATACCTGGATGTACTACTCCAGCTTCATAGTACATGCTGTGTACCTACACTGCTTGTTCATTGATACCAGGGTGTACTACTCCGGCTCCATATTACATGCTCTGTATCTACAGCGCTTGTGCAGTGATACCAGGGTATACTACTTCGGCTCCATAGTACATGCTGTGTATCTACAGCGCTTGTATGGTGATAGCAGGGGGTACTATTCTGGCTTCATAGTACATGCTGTGTACCTACAGTGCTTGTGCAGTGATACCAGGGTTTACTGCTATGGCTTCTTAGTATATGCTGTGTACCTACAGCGCTTGTGCAGTGATACCAGGGTGTACTACTCCGGCTTCATAGTATATGCTATGTACCTACAGTGCTTGTGCAGTGATACCAGGGTGTACTACTCTGGCTTCATAGTACATGTTGTGTACCTACAGCGCTTGTGCAGTGATACCAGGGGGTACTACTCCGGCTTCATAGTACATGCTCTGTATTTACAGCTCTTGTGCAGTGATACCTGGGATTACTTCTCCGGCTTCATAGTACATGCTGTGTACCTACAGCGCTTGTGTAGTGATACCAGGGTGTACTACTCCGGCTTCATAGTACATGATGTGTACCTACAGCATTTGTGCAGTGATAACAGGGAGTATTACTCTGGCTCCATAGTACATGCTGCGTACCTACCGCTCTTGTGCAGTGATACCAGGCTGTACTACTCCAGCTTCATAGTATATGCTGTGTACCTACAGCCCTTGTGCAGTGATACCAGGTTGTACTACTCTGGCTCCATCGTACATGCTGCATACCTACAGTTCTATTGCAGTAATACCATGGTGTACTACTCCGGCTCCATAGTACATGCTGTGTATATACAGTGCTTGTGCAGTGATACCAGGGGGTACAACTCCGGCTCCATAGTACATGCTGTGTATTTACAGCACTTGTGCAGTGATACCTGGGGGTACTTCTCTGGCTTCATATTACAGGCTGTGTACCTACAGTGCTTGTGCAGTGATACCAGGGTGTACTACTCCGGCTCCATAATACATGCTGTGTATCTACAGCACTTGTGCAGTGATAGCAGGGGGTACTACTCCGGCTTCTCAGTGCATGCTGTGTATATACAATGTTTGTGCAGTGATAGCAGGGTATACTGCTACGGTTTCATAGTATATGCTGTGTACCTAAAGCGCTTGTGCAGTGATACCAGGGTGTACTACTCCGGCTTCATAGTACATGCTATATACATACAGTGCTTGTGCAGTGATACCAGGGTGTACTACTCTGGCTCCATAGTACATGCTGCGTACCTACAGCTCTTGTGCAGTGATAACATGGTGTACTACTCCGGCTTCATAGTATATACTGTGTACCTACAGCCCTTGTGCAGTGATACCAGGGTGTACTACTCCGCCTCCATAGTACATGCTGTGTATATACAGTGCTTGTGCAGTGATACCAGGGTGTACTACTCCGGCTCCATAGTACATGCTATGTACCTACAGCACTTGTGCAGTGATACCAGGGTGTACTACTCCGGCTTCATAGTATATGCTGTGTACCTACAGCGCTTGTGCAGTGATACCAGGGTGTACTACTGCGGCTTCATAGTACATGCAGCGTACCTACAGCACTTGTGCAGTGATACCAGGGTGTACTGTGCTGTGCCCATACATACAGGATAGGAGTAGTAGTACGGTGATGTGCTCATATATACAGGATAGGAGTAGTAGTACTGTGCTGTGCCCATACATACAGGATAGGAGTAGTAGTACTGTGATGTGCTCATATATACAGGATAGGAGTAGTAGTACTGTGCCCATATTAACAGTATAGGAGTAGTAGTACTATGCTCTGCCCATATGTATACAGGATAGAAGTAGTGGTACAGTGCAGTGCCCATATATATATATATATATATATATATATATATATATATATATATATACATATATATATATATACACAAGATAGGTGTAGTAATGCAGTGTTTTGCCCATGTATATATACAATATAGTAGGAGTAGTGCAGCACTGTGCAGTGTAGGATAAGTGCAGTGTAGGATATGGTGCAGTGGTGCAGTGTAGGAAAAGTATAGTAGTAGTGTAGAAAGAAAAAGCAAATACACAGACAGACATAAACACATTAAACACACAGAAAACATGAACCACTTACCTCACACTGCTCAGTCACCCCACAGCAGTGCTGCACAACCAGGACCTGTGGATTATAGTGATGTGTCTTTCATGAATGAGCTGTCTCTAAGAGTTGGCCCTTTTTCATTAACGACGAAAGCTGACTCCCCTCAGTGAGTCGATGGCTAACTTAACCCCGCCCCTAACAGGCTCACCATGCCAGACACAATCGGGTTAAAAGTGGTGTGGAATGGGGTGACTGGCTGTACGCTGACTCCCTATTATACATGTAATAGGCAGCCATTCAGGAGCCAGAAGAGCCGGCTCTTCTTAGTGAGCAGAGCCTAATGATCCAGCTCATAAAGAGTCGTAATTCGCATCACTAGTGAATGACATCATCTTACAGGTCCTGTAAGGTCAATAGCAATACATATGTGTCAGAAACACATTTATTACTAGAGAGAGCAGGGCATTGCTAGTTGCACTCCTAGGGATACATAGCTGGAAAGCCGAAAGCTCCTCAGTGGGCCCCTCAAAGTTCGGAGGCCTAGAGCCACTGCTCCCCCTAATAATAATGGTCCCCTGCCTTCTCTTTGGTAGCTACAACTCTGGAGTAAGTAATTTCTTAGCCTCTCCACTATGACACTGAAAAACAATTAACTGGGGCAATTTATTTCTAGAGACCGGGGAGGGGCATTTTTAAAAAACGGAGGAGTTATATACTGAGGTTGAGGAGCTATTATACATTCAGGGTAACTGGTGGTCCATTCGCGATCCCGTGGCGCGTTGCCTGACGTCGTTTCGCGTCTGCCGGGATTCACTAATGTCGTGCGCCCGATATCCAGCAGGTGTCATTGCTGCGCCGAGGTCCGCCGCAGTTCACCTTCTTCTTCCCGGTGCAGGTAAGTGCGTGCCTTGCGACAAAAATCCTTTTTTAAATACCACGGTTTTTCTGAATTCATAGGGTTGTCCGATGACCACGCCCCCCGATTTCCGTTGCATGCAAGCCAGCGCCGATGCGACACAGTCGGATCGTGTGCGCCCAAAAAAACGGGCATTTCGCCGCAAAACGGAAAGGTTTGTGAAAACCCGATGGAATCGCGGTCCGTGGACCCTTAGTAAATGAGCCCCTATGTGTCCCTTTTATATGCATGTGGTGGGGGTCCCAACCCCCCCATCATACAATGATCCTCACCTGTGTCGGTACATGCGTTGTACCGCTACTGAGCCGGAAGTAGTTTGAAAGCTAAGGTCAAGCAGTCATCACATGACTGCATACACTCCCAAAAACCAGATAGCTACTGCGCATGCGTGAGGACTTGTATCCTGGTCTGCCGAGTCCTTTCCTCCTACTGCGCCTGCTCCGGTGCCACAATCAAATTAATGTAAGTATGTGGCACTGCTATACAGGGCCGGATTAAGGTTGGTGGGGGCCCCTGGGCGCAAAATCTGGTGGAGGCCCCCACTGAGTGCAGCGTGCATACACGTCCTCCTGCTCACTATCCACTATCCCCGAAGCAACACCGCTACATACAGCCGCCTCATCCCCAGTAACACAGCTACATACAGCCGCCTCATTCCCAGTAACACAGCTACATACAGCCGTCTCATCCCCAGTAACACAGCTACATACAGCCGCCTCATCCCCAGTAACACAGCTAAATACAGCCGTCTCATCCCCAGTAACACCACTACATACAGCCGCCTCGCCCCCAGTAACACATCTACATACAGCCGCCTCGTCCCCAGTAACATAGCTACATACATCTGCCTCATCCCCAGTAACACAGCTACATACAGCCGCCTCACACACAGTAACACAGCTACATACAGCCGCCTCATCCCCAGTAACACAGCTACATACAGCCGTCTAATCCCCAGTAACACAGCTACATACAGCCGTCTCATCCCCAGTAACACAGCTACATACAGCCGCCTCATCCCCAGTAACACAGCTACATACAGCCGTCTAATCCCCAGTAACACAGCTACATACAGCCGTCTCATCCCCAGTAACACAGCTACATACAGCCACCTCATTCCCAGTAACATAGCTACATACAGCCGCCTCACCCATAGTAACATAGCTACATACAGCTGCCTCATCCCCAGTAACACAGCTACATACAGCCGCCTCATCCCCAGTAACACAGCTACATACAGCCGCCTCATCCCCAGTAACACAGCTACATACAGCCACCTCATTCCCAGTAACACAGCTACATACAGCCGCCTCATCCCCAGTAACACAGCTACATACAGCCGCCTCATCACCAGTAACATAGCTACATACAGCCGCCTCACCCCGCAGTTGCAGTTTATACACACATTTATACACTGATATATACTCACATAAAGTTCTACACTCGTGTGCTTGCACCCATATATATACAAGTATACACACATTTATGTACCCATATACATTTATACACTAATACACAAAGTATACACAAAAACTCATAAAGTATGGACACACATACAGTATATACACATCACACATACTGCATACACATTATATACAATATATATACACACATACAGTATACACTGACCATATATACACATACATGCAGTATAAAAACCATATACACACAGGCTGCATATACATACAGAATATACACACATACAGCTGTTTGTTCGGGCGGGGGGGATTTGGAGGATGGCTGCTTATTCGGGCGGGGGGGGGGATGCGGAGGATGGCTGCTTGTTCGGGCGGGGGGGATTTGGAGGATGGCTGCTTATTCGGGCTGAGGAGGTCCAAAAAAAAAGGTCCAAAAGAGTATTTACCAAATAATGTGATATTTAAGAAAATAACAATATATATATATATATAGTTCTGCAGTACAGTGCAAAGTTTACAGAACTATGTCATAACTAGAGATGAGCGAGTATACTCGTCCGAGCTTGATGCTCGTTCGAGTATTAGCATACTTGGAATGGCTCGTTGCTCGGACGAGTACTTCCCCTGCTCGAGATCGAGCATTTAATTAAGAAAAGACAGTGGGGGCGGAGCTAAGACTGCAATGTGAGAGGACGTGCGGCAAGCGAGCTCCTGCTGCTACCCCGATATACTGCCGTGCCCAGCCTGAACCCGGTGCTAAGCACCGCTAATTACGTACCCCAGACAGGGGAGACCACCCTGCAGCCGCCGGAACCCCCGAAACGCCGCATCCACACCTCGATATGCCGGGCGGCAGAGCCGGTAAGGGGATGAGAAGGGCCTTTCAAAATGGCGCTGAGGCTACTCTTGCGCCCGCGCTACACGTGCTGCTGAGGCAGCCAGAGGAGCTGCAGAACGCCTGGGGCAATTTGCCTGGAATAGACCCAAAGCAGGGGGGGATTGCTGGGCTGGTCCCAACTACTATTCCCCTGGGAGAGCAGCAGCAGCCAGGGGCCGTTTTGGAGAGGAAGAGATGTCTGAGACAGAGGGGGCAGAGGAGGAACAAACCACCAGCCGTTCACCTAATACCCAGCATGATAATTCTCCCTCTGATTCAGAAGAACCCACACTTAAGGACATTCTCAAGGCTGTTTCACAATGCAATAAGTCACTGGCAGCTCTCAACTTTAAAGTGGGCTCTATGGCAGAAGATATGTCTATAATGCGTCATGATTTTAAAAAGCTCTCAGAGTGTACTACGGCTTTGGAAGACAGAACATGCGATGTTGAGGATGCACTCCCGCCTATCCAGAGAGATGTTCAAACGCATTCTTTAGACACTATCCTAGCCAAACAGGACGATCTGGAAAACCGCCTAAGGTGAAATAATGTCCGCTTGGTAGGAGTGCCCGAAAAAGTAGAGGGGACACGACCGACTGAATTCTTTGAAGAGTGGCTGTTGGAGAAATTCGGCAAGGACATTCTAACCCCGCTGTTTGCAGTGGAACGGGCCCATAGGGTCCCTACAAGGCCATTTCCTCCCGGCGGCCCCCCCAGGCCTGTGCTGGTCAAAGTTCTACACTATCGTGACCGTGACATCATACTACACAAGGCCAGAGATATGGAGGGGCTGTCAATTAGTGGTCAACGAGTATCCTTCTTTCCAGACTACTCGGCAGAGGTACAGAAAAGAAGAGCGAAGTTCCTGGATACTAAGAGACGTCTGCGAAACCTACAAGTTTCATACTCCATGATGTATCCGGCTCCTCAAGATGCGCTCAGTTGGCTTGACACGCATGAGCGACAGTTAAGAGATGACAACAACGGCGCAGACCAGCACCAGGAATAATCTGAACTTTTACTACTGTTTTTCAGGGGCCGGGCCGTGAGTATGGTCTGACATATGGTTGTGGTCTATACCTGGACACTTTGTACTTAACACACAGAGGGGTATACGACATATATGTTATTAGGGGTATGCACAGCGGTTTGCTCGCTGCTATTTTTGAAGAGTTTTTTATTTCTATTGTAGAAAGTTCTACTGTAAAGTGTATCTGTATTGCTAAGTTCCACTCCCACTCTATCTGAGTAGCCTTGGGGGTTGGGGAGGGCTGTGGAGTAGATCTCCCCATTCCGCACCATAGTGTCTGCTAGATAGCTTTCCCCCACAAACAACGTAAGCATAGATACTTCCGCCTGGGGGGCCCCTTGTCATCGGGACCTGTATTTTATTAGGCGACTACGGTTGCGCACTGTGTGGGCATATGTGGGATGCTCTTGTTCTAGTTTTGTTAATAGGTTGGGGGGTTGGAAATGGGGGGGTTGACGAACGCTTGGTGGGAGTTAGAAAATACTACAAGTGTATTTGGATATGTTTGATAGCTCTGGGCCCTGTTTGTGGAGCGCTGCTGCCCTCTTGTGGGAATAGAGGGTATGTCAGCCTAGACAAGATATATCTTGCTGCATATCCATGGCTTCGCCTATAACAGTAATTACGTGGAATATACGGGGGGCTGGCGAACCAAAAAAGAGACAGGCAATTTTGGACACACTTAAAAATTATACCCCGGTAATCTGCTGTTTACAAGAAACGCATCTGATAAAAGACACCACAAAATACTTAAGCCCTAAGTGGGCTGGCCTGTGCTACCACTCGGTGCATTCATCTTGCTCTAGGGGGGTTAGTGTGCTCTTTCATAGGCAGGTACCATTCACTTGCCATGATTCAATGATTGACAAAGAAGGCCGTTTTATATGTTTGTATGGGGAACTTTACAATGTCTGCATTATAATAATAGCAGTGTATATACCTCCACCCTACTCCGCTATAGTCTTACAGAAATTGTTATGTTATGTGGAAAAATATCCGGGTATCCCTCTACTTATGTTGGGAGATTTCAATAATGTACTTGATGCTGCCTTAGATAAACTTGGTAACACCTGCCTTTCATCTGTCTCACACTTGCCCACTCAATTTGGCCGCACAATAACTGATGTTGGATTGGTAGATCTATGGCGCATGTCTCACCCCATAGACAAACAGTATTCCTGTCATTCCAGAACACACAATACACTATCCAGGATTGATTTGGCCCAGGGTAATTCACTAATGATCCCTATGATCCTAGAGACTAAATACTTACCAAGACGTCTCTCGGATTATTCCCCACTCTTAGTACGATTGCGGCCCTTGTTAGAACCTATCAGAGGATTGAGATGTAGACGCTTCAATCCGTTCTGGCTGACAGTGCTATCTGAAAAGGGACGCATAATAGAACTGCAAACTATACTTATGGACTTTCTTGAACGTAACGAGGGATCCACGTCGCCTCTCCTAGTGTGGGATTGCACTAAAGTCTGCTTTAAGGATAGCCTGGTCAGAGAGGTAGCTGGGGTGAAGCGAAAGTCTAGGGAATTTGGGGATATTCTTGGCAAGGCTGTAACGACAACAGAAGAAGCATATATTCTCAATTCATCTGAGACTAACACATTGTCATGGGAGGGGGCGCAAACCCAGTTCTCTGAGCACCTACTAACTATGGCTGATAATAAACGCTTCTTTTGTAGGCAACGGTTTTATGAGGAGGGAGAGAAGGCTGGACACCTCTTAGCTATTATGGCCTCTAGTCAGAGGACAGCCACTCACATATCAGCAATCAGGGGTTCAGATGGCAAGATAGTCACCCAGGATCAAGATATATTGAATAGCTTTAAAACTTTTTACTCTTCCCTATACTCATCTAAGGTCAACCCCACGCAGGGGCAGTTAGACAGCTTTTTGGATGGCCTTAAGCTTTCCAAATTAGATAGTGAACAAAGAATGGCTCTGGAAGCTCCGTTTACATTAGAAGAGCTAGAACTTGCATTAGATTCTATGACCAATAATAAAGCCCCGGGTATAGATGGAATCCCAGTGGAAATTTTCAAAACTTTCAAAGACATCCTGCTTCCTCGCCTACTCACTCTATACAATGAGGCTTTAGATCTGGGCCAATTGTCACCATCAATGAGAGAGGCGGTTATAGTAATTCTCTTGAAACCAGGGAAAAACCCACTGGAAATGGACTCCTATCGCCCTATTTCCCTCCTTACAGTTGACATCAAATTAATGGCCAAAATGCTAGCGACTAGAATGTCCAACGTCATCACATCAGTCATACATACTGATCAAGCAGGATTTATGCCGAATATGTCCACAGCTGTCAATCTACGCCGGCTATATCTTAACATTCAAGCCTCCCGTAACAGATTACCGGATGCAGCGGTCGTGTCTTTCGATGCAGCCAAAGCGTTTGATAGTGTGGAATGGCCATATTTATTTGCAGTACTCCGAAAACTTGGGTTTGGACCGAAATTCTTAGCATGGGTGTGTTTGTTATACTCTTCCCCAATGGCTAGATTACAGATAAATTCACTACTTTCCTCCCCATTTCCATTACATAGAGGGACCCGTCAGGGGTGTCCATTGTCGCCGCTACTATTTGCGGTTGCAGTGGAACCTCTGGCGGCATCCCTACGATCCGCAGAATCCGTTAAGGGTTTCCAATATGGAAGACATCAGGAGAAAGTGGCATTATACGCTGATGATTTGTTGCTCTTTTTAGATGACTGGACCCCTTCTCTGCATGCGGCAATAGATATGATAACATCTTTTGGGTCCCTATCCGGGTTTACTATCAACTGGACGAAATCAGTAGTAATGCCCCTATCCCCACAGGCGTGTCCTAGACTACTGGCAGAACATGGCTTATCAATGGTGTCAGTGTTTAAATATTTGGGTGTCCAAATATCGGCAGATCCCACTGAATTTATTGAGCTCAATATCCTACCCCTGATCTGTAGGTTTCAAACGAAAGTGCAGGACTGGTGTAAACTCCCCCTTACTGTGATTGGCCGTGCCAATCTTATTAAGATGGTTATGATGCCACAACTATTATATTTCCTTCACAACTCCCCCATGTGGATCCCGGTGAAATTATTCCATAAGGTTAATAGTATCTTTAGGGATTTGCACTGGAAAAAAGGGATTCCGAGAATTAAGATTGTCACTTTACAAAGGTCCAAGGAAGATGGCGGCCTATCATTGCCTAATCCGTGGTTATATTTTATGGCAGCCCAGTTGCAGCATCTCCGTGGGTGGGGTGACACAGCTGCGGGTTTGTCCTCCCAAAAAATGCTTCGCCATATCCTAAATAAAGACAATTTATTGGAGGCATTGGAAGGTGGGTTATTCCAAAATGCAGATAGGGAATTTGTGACACTTAAGTGCATAAATAAATTGTGGTGGAAGATGCGCAGTCTGCTAGGGATGGAGGGATATATCTCGCATACACCCATATGGCCGAATATCCAATATCCTGAACTAGGTAAGCTTGCTCCGTTTCCCCAATGGATAAATAAGGGAATCACGACTATTGCCCACTTGTATGAGGAGAACACTATGAAGTCCTTTGAACAGTTACGTTCTGAGTTTAACCTTCCACACTCATGCTTCTATCAATTCCTCCAAATGAGACATGCAATTACTCAGCAAGAACGCTCTCAACTAGTTAAGAAATCGACCAATAACATTGTAGTAGATATGATAAATAAGACAAGAGACACCAGGGGTATAATTTCTATTAATTATTCATATCTGAGGGACGCACATATTAAAAAATTCCCTACTGATCTAAAATCTAAATGGGAGAAGGATGTGGGAACCATTACTGAAGAACAGTGGCAAGAGGTCCTAGAGTCCGCACCCAAAGTATCAGTTAGCGAGGCGCAAAGAATATCTAACTTATATTTGCTGCATAGGGTTTACTTTACTCCCGTTAGGCTGTTTAAAATGGGATATAGGAGTGATGATAGCTGTCCAAGATGTAACGGATCTGATGCAGACCTCATTCACCTGATGTGGAACTGCCCCAGATTACGTCGCTATTGGCGAGAGGTTCTTGACTTGATTGATCAGACATATACCACTACTATTGCACGTAATCCTCTTATATGTATTTTGGGCTATATGGCTGAGGTGCAGGTATCTGAGAGTCATAGACTGGCAGTGTTGCGACTACTTTACACGGCCAAGAAACTTATTGCTTTCCACTGGAAAGATACCGAGCCACCACAAATGTCTGAATTTATTTCCAGGGTTAATCTTCTGCTACGATTAGATAAATTTGTTTATCAGAAACGAAATTCACTGAAAAAATTTGACACCATGTGGGGTCCATGGCTCGATACCCCAGGATTAGCCCCTCTGACTCTTACTAGAGATAGAATACTCAGAGGCACCGTAGGGTAGTGGCTATCACTGTCATGTTAAAGGATAATGTGATGGGTGATTATGCGGAGGTCTATGACTCACAGTTTATTGGCAGCTAATCCTTTACCAATCCTGTTCGATTTATATCAATATGTACTATTATATGCTTTGAGTTGCACGGTGTGAAATAGGAGACCAACCGGAACCAGGGATATCTTGGATGGACTTTCTCTTGAAACCTATAATCCCACACCGGAAAAAACTTTAAGTCAAGCGCATGTATATTTTCTGGACATTTCACCCACCAAGCGGGGGAAGGATGGGGGGAGGGGGAGGGGGGATTTGTGTTCTTATTGTTTATACTACTAAATGTTTAAAAAATGGAAAACTATGTTGTTGGTTTTCAATAAAAATTTATTTGATCAAAAAAAGAAAAGACAGTGAAGAATACAATTAAAACTCACTGTATGGGGGTAGTGTTCCTCAATGGATGGGGGTAGTGTTCCTCACTATATGGGGGTAGTGATCCTCACTGTATGGGGGTAGAGTTCCTCACTGTATGGGGGTAGTGTTCCTCACTGTATGGGGGTAGTGTTCCTCACTGTATGGGCGTAGTGTTCCTTACTGTATGGGGGTAGTGTTCCTCACTGTATGGGGGTAGTGATCCTCACTGTATGGGGGTAGTGTTCCTCACTGGATGGGGGTAGTGTTCCTCACTGGATGGGGGTAGTGTTCCTCACTGTATGGGGGTAGTGTTCCTCACTGGATGGGGGTAGTGTCCCTCACTGGATGGAGGTAGTGTCCCTCACTGTATGGGGGTAGTGTTCCTCACTGTATGGGGGTAGTGTTCCTCACTGTATGGGGGTAGTGTTCCTCACTGGATGGGGGTAGTGTTCCTCACTGGATGGGGGTAGTGTCCCTCACTGTATGGGGGTAGTGTTCCTCACTGTATGGGGGTAGTGTTCCTCACTGTATGGGGGTAGTGTTCCTCACTGGATGGCGGTAGTGTTCCTCACTGGATGGCGGTAGTGTTCCTCACTGGATGGGGGTAGTATTCCTCACTGTATGGAGATAGTGTTCCTCACTGTATGGCGGTAGTGTCCCTCACTGTATGGCGGTAGTGTTACTCACTGTATGGGGGTAGTGTCCCTCACTGTGTGGGGGTAGTGTCCCTCACTGTATGGGGGGTAGTGTTCCTCACTGTATGCGGGTAGTGTTCCTCACTGTATGGCTGTAGTGTCCCTCACTGTATGGGGGTAGTGTTCCTCACTGGATGGCGGTAGTGTTCCTCACTGTATGGGGGTAGTGTTCCTCACTGGATGGCGGTAGTAATCCTCACTGTATGGCGGTAGTGTTCCTCATTGTATGGTGGTAGTGTCCCTCACTGTATGGTGGTAGTGTTCCTCACTGCATGGCGGTAGTGTTCCCCACTGTATGGCTGTAGTGTCCCTCACTGTATGGCGGTAGTGTTCCTCACTGTATGGTGGTAGTGTTCCTCACTGGATGGCGGTAGTGTCCCTCACTGTATAGGGGTAGTGTTCCTCACTGTATGGGGGTAGTGTTCCTCACTGGATGGCGGTAGTGTCCCTCACTGTATGGGGGTAGTGTTCCTCACTGGATGGCGGTAGTGTTCCTCACTGTATGGGGGTAGTGTTCCTCACTGGATGGCGGTAGTGTTCCTCACTGTATGGGGGTAGTGTTCCTCACTGGATGGCGGTAGTGTTCCTCACTGTATGGGGGTAGTGTTCCTCACTGGATGGCGGTAGTGTCCCTCACTGTATGGCGGTAGTGTTCCTCACTGGATGGCGGTAGTGTTCCTCACTGTATGGTGGTAGTGTTCCTCACTGGATGGCGGTAGTGTTCCTCACTGGATGGCGGTAGTGTTCCTCACTGGATGGCGGTAGTGTTCCTCACTGGATGGCGGTAGTGTTCCTCACTGGATGGGGGTAGTGTTCCTCACTGTATGGAGGTAGTGTCCCTCACTGGATGGGGGTAGTGTCCCTCACTGTATGGGGGTAGTGTTCCTCACTGTATGGGGGTAGTGTTCCTGACTGTATGGGGGTAGTGTCCCTCACTGTATGGGGGTAGTGTTCCTCCCTGTATGGGGGTAGTGTTCCTCACTTTAGGGGGGTAGTGTACCTCACTGTATGGGGGTAGTGTTCCTCACTGTATGGGGTAGTGATCCTCACTGTATGGTGGTAGTGTTCCTCACTGTATGGGGTAGTGTCCCTCACTGTATGGCGGTAGTGTTCCTCACTGGATGGCGGTAGTGTTCCTCACTGTATGGGGGTAGTGTTCCTCACTGTATGGCGGTAGTGTTCCTCACTGTATGGGGGTAGTGTTCCTCACTGTATGGTGGTAGTGTCCCTCACTGTATGGCGGTAGTGTTCCTCACTATATGGTAGTAGTGTTCCTCACTGTATGGAGGTAGTGTTCCTCACTGTATGGGGGTAGTGTTCCTCACTGTATGGGGGTACTGTTCCTCTCTGGATGGCGGTAGTGTTCCTCTCTGGATGGCGGTAGTAATCCTCACTGTATGGGGGTAGTGTTCCTCACTGTATGGGGGTAGTGTTCCTCACTGGATGGGGGTAGTGTTCCTCACTGTATGGCGGTAGTGCTCCTCACTGTATGGGGCTAGTGTTCCTCACTGTATGGGGCTAGTGTTCCTCACTGTATGGCGGTAGTGTTCCTCACTGTATGGAGGTAGTGTTCCTCACTGTATGGGGGTAGTGTTCCTCACTGTATGGGGGTAGTGCTCCTCACTGTATGGGCGTAGTGTTCCTCACTGTATGGAGGTAGTGCTCCTCACTGTATGGGGGTAGTGTTCCTCACTGTATAGGGGTAGTGCTCCTCACTGTATGGGGGTAGTGCTCCTCACTGGATGGGGGTAGTGTTCCTCACTGGATGGGGGTAGTGTTCCTCACTGGATGGGGGTAGTGTGCCTCACTGTATGGAGGTAGTGTCCAGCACTATATGGGGGTAGTGATCCACACTGTATGGCGGTAGTGTTCCTCACTGTACGGGGGTAGTGTTCCTCACTGTACGGGGGATAGTGTTCCTTACTGTACGGGGATAGTGTTCCTCACTGTATGGAGGTAGTGTTCCTCACTGTATGGAGGTATTGATCCTCACTGAATGGGGGTAATGTTCCTCACTGTACGGGGGTAGTGCTCCTCACTGTATGGCGGTAGTGTTCCTCACTGTATGGGGGTAGTGTTCCTCACTGTATGGGGGTAGTGTTCCTCACTGTATGGGGGTAGTGTTCCTCACTGTATGGCGGTAGTGTTCCTCACTGTATGGCGTAGTGCTTCTCACTGGATGGGGGTAGTGTTCCTCACTGTATGGGGGTAGTGTTCCTCACTGTATGGGGGTAGTGTCCCTCACTGTATGGAGGTAGTGTTCCTCACTGTATGGGGGTAGTGTTCCTCACTGTATGGGGGTAGTGGTCCTCACTGTATGGAGGTAGTGTTCCTCACTGTAGGGGCGTAGTGTTCCTCAATGTATGGGTGTAGTGTTCCTCACTGTATGGTGGTAGTGTTCCTCACTGTATGGGGCTAGTGTTCCTCACTGTATGGGCGTATTGTTCCTCATTGTAAGGGGGTAGTGTTTCTCACTGCATGGCGGTAGTGTTCCTCACTGTATGGCGGTAGTGTTCCTCACTGTATGGGGGTAGTGTTCCTCACTGTATGGGGGCAGTGTTCCTCACTGTATGGGGGTAGTGTTCCTCACTGTATAGCGGTAGTGCTCCTCACTGTATGGGCGTATTGTTCCTCACTGTATGGGGGTAGTGTTCCTCACTGTATAGCGGTAGTGCTCCTCACTGTATGGGCATATTGTTCCTCACTGGATGGGGGTAGTGCTCCTCACTGTATGGGCGTATTGTTCCTCACTGTATGGGGGTAGTGTTCCTCACTGTATGGGGGTAGTGTTCCTCACTGTATGCTGGTAGTGTTCCTCACTGTATGGGGGTAGTGTTCCTCACTGTATGGGGGTAGTGTTCCTCACTGTATGCTGGTAGTGTTCCTCACTGTATGGAGGTAGTGTTCCTCACTGTATGGGGGTAGTGTTCCTCACTGTATGGGGTAGTGTTCCTCACTGTATGGGGTTAGTGTTCCTCACTGTATGGAGGTAGTGTTCCTCACTGTATGGGGGTAGTGTTCCTCACTGTATGGGCGTAGTGTTCCTCACTGGATGGGGGTAGTGTTCCTCACTGTATGGGGGTAGTGTCCCTCACTGTATGGGGGTAGTGTTCCTCACTGTATGGCGGTAGTTTTCCTCACTGTATGGGGGTAGTGCTCCTCACTGGATGGGGGTAGTGTTCCTCACTGTATGGCGGTAGTTTTCCTCACTGTATGGGGGTAGTGCTCCTCACTGTATGGAGGTAGTGTTCCTCACTGTATGGCGGTAGTTTTCCTCACTGTATGGGGGTAGTGCTCCTCACTGTATGGAGGTAGTGTTCCTCACTGTATGGCGGTAGTGTTCCTCACTGTATGGGGGTAGTGCTCCTCACTGGATGGGGGTAGTGATCCTCACTGTATGCGGGTAGTGTTCCTCACTGTATGGAGGTAGTGTTCCTCACTGTATGGCGGTAGTGTTCCTCACTGTATGGGGGTAGTGCTCCTCACTGGATGGGGGTAGCGATCCTCACTGTATGGGGGTAGTGTTCCTCACTGTATGCGGTTGATAGTGTCCCTCACTGTATGGGGGTAGTGTTCCTCACTGTATGGAGTAGTTTTCCTCACTGTATGGGGGTAGTGTCCATCACTGTATGGGGGTAGTGTTCCTCACTGTATGGGGGTAGTGTTCCTCACTGTATGGGGCTAGTGTTCCTCACTGTATGGGGGTAGTGTTCCTCACTGTATGGGGGTAGTGTTCCTCACTGTATGGGGGTAGTGTTCCTCACTGTATGGTGGTAGTGTTCCTCACTTTATGGGGGTAGTGTTCCTCACTGTATGGTGGTAGTGTTCCTCACTGTATGGGGGTAGTGTTCCTCACTGTATGGGCGTAGTGTTCCTCACTGTATGGCGGTAGTGTTCCTCACTGTATGGGGGTAGTGTTCCTCACTGTAT
Source organism: Engystomops pustulosus (assembly GCF_040894005.1). Classification (NCBI taxonomy): domain Eukaryota; kingdom Metazoa; phylum Chordata; class Amphibia; order Anura; family Leptodactylidae; genus Engystomops; species Engystomops pustulosus. Next base: position 292,887,566 of record NC_092411.1, on the reverse strand, counting down.
GGGGGTAGTGTTCCTCACTGTATGGGGGTAGTGTTCCTCACTGTATGGGCGTAGTGTTCCTCACTGTATGGCGGTAGTGTTCGTCACTGTATGGGGGTAGTGTTCCTCACTGTATGGTGGTAGTGTTCCTCACTGTATGGGGGTAGTGTTCCTCACTGTATGGGCGTAGTGTTCCTCACTGTATGGCGGTAGTGTTCCTCACTGTATGGGGGTAGTGTTCCTCACTGTATGGGGGTAGTGTTCCTCACTGTATGGGCGTAGTGTTCCTCACTGTATGGGGGTAGTGTTCCTCACTGTATGGGGGTAGTGTTCCTCACTGTATTGGGGTAGTGTTCCTCACTGTATGGGCGTAGTGTTCCTCACTGTATGGCGGTAGTGTTCGTCACTGTATGGCGGTAGTGTTCCTCACTGGATGGGGGTAGTGTTCCTCACTGTATGGCGGTAGTGTTCCTCACTGTATGGGGGTAGTGTTCCTCACTGTATGCGGTTGGTAGTGTTACTCACTGCATGGGGGTAGTGTTCCTCACTGGTAGGGGGTAGTGTTCCTCACTGGATGGGGGTAGTGTTCCTCACTGTATGGCGGTAGTGTTCCTCACTGTATGGCGGTAGTGTTCCTCACTGTATGGGGGTAGTGCTCCTCACTGTATGGGGGTAGTGTCCCTCATTGTATGAGGGTAGTGTTCTTCACTGGATGGGGGTAGTGCTCCTCACTGTATGGGGGTAGTGTCCCTCACTGTATGGGGGTAGTGTTCCTCACTGTATGGGGGTAGTGTCCATCACTGTATGGGGGTAGTGTTCCTCACTGTATGGGGGATTTGTGTTCCTCACTGTATGGAGGTAGTGTTCCTCACTGTATGGGGGTAGTGTTCCTCACTGTAAGGGGCGTAGTGTTCCTCACTGTAAGGGGCGTAGTGTTCCTCACTGTATGGGGGTAGTGTCCCTCACTGTATGGGGGTAGTGTTCCTCACTGTATGGAGGTAGTGTTCCTCACTGTATGGCTTTAGTGTTCCTCAGTGGATGGGGGTAGTGTTCCTCACTGTATGCGGTTGGTAGTGTTCCTCACTGCATGGGGGTAGTGTTCCTCACTGGATGGGGGTAGTGTTCCTCACTATATGGAGGTAGTGTTCCTCACTGTATGGAGGTAGTGTTCCTCACTGTATGGCGGTAGTGTTCCTCACTGTATGGGGGTAGTGCTCCTCACTGGATGGCGGTAGTGCTCCTCACTGGATGCGGTTGGTAGTGTCCTCACTGTATGCGGTTGGTAGTGTCCCTCACTGTATGGGGGTAGTGTTCCTCACTGTATGGGGGTAGTGTTCCTCACTGTATGGGGGTAGTGTTCCTCACTGTATGGCGGTAGTGTTCCTCACTGTATGGGGGTAGTGTTCCTCACTGTATGGGGGTAGTGTTCCTCACTGTATGGCGGTAGTGTTCCTCACTGTATGGGGGTAGTGTTCCTCACTGTATGGGGGTAGTGTTCCTTATTGTATGTCGGTAGTGTTCCTCACTGTATGGGAGTAGTGTTCCTCACTGAATGGCGGTAGTGTTCCTCACTGTATGGGGGTAGAGTTCCTCACTGTATGGGGGTAGTGTTCCTCACTGTATGGGGGTAGTGTTCCTTATTGTATGTCGGTAGTGTTCCTCACTGTATGGGGGTAGTGTTCCTCACTGTATGGGGGTAGTGTTCCTCACTGTATGGGGGTAGTGTTCCTCACTGTATGGGGGTAGTGTTCCTTATTGTATGTCGGTAGTGTTCCTCACTGTATGGGGGTAGTGTTCCTCGCTGTATGGCGGTAGTGTTCCTCACTGTATGGAGATAGTGTTCCACACTGTATGGAGATAGTGTTCCTCACTGTATGGCGGTAGTGTTCCTCACTGTATGGGGGTAGAGTTCCTCACTGTATGGGGGTAGTGTTCCTCACTGGATGGCGGTAGTGTTCCTCACTGTATGGCGGTAGTGATCCTCACTGTATGGGGGTAGTGTTCCTCACTGTATAGCGGTAGTGTTCCTCACTGTATGGGGGTAGTGTTCCTCACTGTATGGAGGTAGTGTTCCTCACTGTATGGCTTTAGTGTTCCTCAGTGGATGGGGGTAGTGTTCCTCACTGTATGCGGTTGGTAGTGTTCCTCACTGTATGGGAGTAGTGTTCCTCACTGTATGGGGGAAGTGTTCCTCACTGTATGGCGGTAGTGTTCCTCACTGTATGGGGTAGTGTTCCTCACTGTATGGAGATAGTGTTCCACACTGTATGGAGATAGTGTTCCACACTGTATGGGGTAGTGTTCCTCACTGTATGGCGGTAGTGTTCCTAACTGTATGGCGGTAGTGATCCTCACTGTATGGGGGTAGTGTTCCTCACTGTATGGTGGTAGTGTTCCTCACTGTATGGTGGTAGTGTTCCTCACTGTATGGAGATAGTGTTCCTCACTGTATGGGGTAGTGTTCCTCACTGTATGGCGGTAGTGTTCCTAACTGTATGGCGGTAGTGATCCTCACTGTATGGGGGTAGTGTTCCTCACTGTATGGTGGTAGTGTTCCTCACTGTATGGGGTAGTGTTCCTCACTGTATGGCCGTAGTGTTCCTCACTGTATGGGGGCAGTGTTCCTCACTGTATGGGGGTAGTGTTCCTCACTGTATGGCGGTAGTGTTCCTCACTGTATGGGGGTAGTGTTCCTCACTGTATGGCGGTAGTGTTCCTCACTGTATGGGGGTAGTGTTCCTCACTGTATGGAGGTAGTGTTCCTCACTGTATGGCTTTAGTGTTCCTCAGTGGATGGGGGTAGTGTTCCTCACTGTATGCGGTTGGTAGTGTTCCTCACTGTATGGGGGTAGTGTTCCTCACTGTATGGGGGTAGTGTTCCTCACTGTATGGCGGTAGTGTTCCTCACTGTATGGCGGTAGTGTTCCTCACTGTATGGCGGCAGGCGTCCTCACTGTACAGCGGTAGTGTTCTTCATTGTATGGGGGTAGTGTTCCTCACTGTATGGAGGTAGTGCCCCTCACTGTATGGAGGTAGTGTCCCTCACTGTATGGGTGTAGTGTCCCTCACTGTATGGGGGTAGTGCTCCTCACTGTATGGGTGTAGTGCTCCTCACTGTATGGGGGTAGTGTTCCTCACTGTATGGGAGTAGTGTTCCTTACTATGTGGCGGTAGTGTCCCTCACTGTATGGGGGCAGTGTTCCTCACTGTATGGAGGTAGTGTTCCTCACTGTATGGGGGTAATGTCCATTACTGTATGGGGGTAGTGTTCCTCACTATATGGGAGAAGTGTCCCTCACTGTATGGGGGTAGTTTTCCTCACTGTATGGCGGTAGTGTTCCTCACTGGATGGGGGTAGTGCTCCTCACTGGATGGGGGTAGTGTTCCACACTGGATGGGGTAGTGCTCCTCCCTGTATGGTGGTAGTGTTCCTCACTGTATGGCGGTAGTGTTCCTCACTGTATGGGGGTAGTGTTCCTCACTGTATGGGGGTAGTGTTCCTCACTGTATGGCGGTAGTGTTCCTCACTGTATGGGGGTAGTGTTCCTCACTGTATGTCGGTAGTGTTCCTCACTGTATGGGGGTAGTGTTCCTCACTGTATGGGGGTAGTGTTCCTCACTGTATGGGGGTAGTGTTCCTCACTGTATGGCGGTAGTGTTCCTCACTGTATGGCGGTAGTGTTCCTCATTCTATGGTGCTAGTGTTCCTCACTGTATGGCGCTAGTGTTCCTCACTGTATGGCGGTAGTGTTCCTCACTGTATGGAGGTAGTGTTCCTCACTGTATGGGGGTAGTGTTCCTCACTGTATGGCGGTAGTGTCCCTCACTATATGGGGGTAGTGTTCCACACTGTATGGCGGTAGTGTTCTTCACTGTACGGGGGTACAGTGAGGTCCTGCCTCACTGAAAGTCCTGTATAATCCTTTGTGAAGCAAATAAAGCATCTCACATCTGCCTAGCCTTTCATGGCAACGCTGTACCACACAGATTGGGATATTATACCATACTTCTGTTTTGGTGTGATTTCTTTGAGCTAACTCTGTGAATGTTATTAGTCATTAGAAAACCTGAGGTTGTGTGAACATGGGCAGAACTTGACATACTCCAGGGGCTGGCAGGCTGTATGCTACAGGGGGCTGACAGGCTGTATACTACCAGGGGCTGGCAGGCTGTATACTACCGGGGGCTGGCAGGCTGTATACTACCGGGGGCTGGCAGGCTGTATACTACAGGGGGCTGGCAGGCTGTATACTACAGGGGGCTGGCAGGCTGTATACTACAGGGGGCTGTATACTACCGGGGGCTGGCAGGCTGTATACTACAGGGGGGTGGCAGGCTATACACTACAGGGGGCTGGCAGGCTATACACTACAGGGGGCTGGCAGGCTATACACTACAGGGGGCTGGCAGGCTATACACTACAGGGGGCTGGCAGGCTATACACTACAGGAGGCTGGCAGGCTATACACTACAGGAGGCTGGCAGGCTATACACTACAGGGGGCTGGCAGGCTGTATACTACAGGGGGCTGGCAGGCTGTATACTACAGGGGGCTGTATACTACCGGGGGCTGGCAGGCTGTATACTACAGGGGGGTGGCAGGCTATACACTACAGGGGGCTGGCAGGCTATACACTACAGGGGGCTGGCAGGCTATACACTACAGGGGGCTGGCAGGCTATACACTACAGGGGGCTGGCAGGCTATACACTACAGGAGGCTGGCAGGCTATACACTACAGGAGGCTGGCAGGCTATACACTACAGGAGGCTGGCAGGCTATACACTACAGGGGGCTGGCAGGCTATACACTACAGGAGGCTGGCAGGCTATACACTACAGGGGGTTGGTAGGCTATACACATCGGGGGTAACAGGCTGTATTTAAAAACTTAAGACTAATGGGGTCCAATAATGTGTATAAAGTCAGGGGCCCATTACAGTCTTAAATTGGTTATCGGAAACATATAAAAAACAGCTATGTGGCCGGTGAAGGCCCTTAAAAATGCAATTACCTCTGCGGTCCCTCCCGATGTCCTGCACCGTGGTCTCTCAGTGCTGTGCCCCTGTTTGTTTACAGGGCATGGAATCTGCACTCAGACCAGCTTCCAGCTGGCCAAAGTGGCCGGCCACACCCACCCGTTACCATATCCCAGCTCTGTATCAGACACCTAGAGACCATGGCACGGGGCACTGAAATGGACTGCGGAGGCAAATGCAAGTTTATTTTTTTAAGCCGTCCCCTGTTTATTGTATGTTTTGGAAAAACCCTTTTATCTACCTCTGCATGTAACCCACAATTTATTACCTATTGGCATAGATACATTTTTCTTCCTTTTACAGATCACCATTGAGGGTCTTCTGAAATAACCCTAATGGAATAACCTAATAACCCAGACATACGCGGATTTCCATAGCCACCTCGGAGTAGAAAAACGTTCAACCTTTCTGGATGATTTGTTGGTTTACATTACAGATCCCCGCACCTCTTTACCTCTCTACTTTCGGAGCTTTTGGGCTTTGGCAAATGGTTTAATTCAAGGTTAACAAAAACCGGATCAGAAGCCTTGATGCGCGTTTTGCCGTCACTTTCTCAAGGGGTACTCAAGGAGTACCCCTTGAGAAAGCAAATGCGAAATGCGTGTCAGGGTTCTGTAGTGGTGTGGTGGCACCTCTGGTCCAATACAACATGCAGTCTGGTTGGTATGCTTTTTGAACATGTACATGAATTTATAAATGTGATACTGTGTAGAGATGAGCGAACATACTAGTCCGAGCTTGATGCTCGCTCGAGCATTAGCGTATTCGAAACAGCTCGTTGCTCGGACGAGTATTTCGCCAGCTCGAGAAAATGGCATCTCCCGCCGTTTTGCTTTTTGGCGGCCAGAAACAGAGCCAAACACAAGCCAGGAAACTCTGCACTCCACCCAGCATGACGTGGTACCCTTACACGTCGATAGCAGTGGTTGGCTGGCCTGATCAGGTGACCCTGGAATAGACTAGCCCCTGCCCGTGCTGCTCGCATCATTCTCTGTCTGGATGCCGCTAGGGAGAGAGCTGCTGCTGGTCAGGGAAAGCGTTAGGGTGTTCTATTAGAATAGTGTTAGGCAGGAGTGATTCTACAAGAACCCAAAAGCCCTTCTTAGGGCTACAATAACGTTTTATTTTACTTTTTTTTGGTTTGCTTGTGGCTGGGCTTGCTGTCACTAGTAGTGCAGCTAGTACCATATTGTGAGTAATTTGCAGGGAGACTTGCGACCATTGTGTTTAGCTCTTAGTAACACACATATCCACCTCAAACACAGAAGTGGGACAATTTATTAGGGGTTTGATTTGAATTAGGCAGAGTCTGCTGATTTTTTTTTTTTTTACGTTTATTTCTTTTTAGAACTCACAGTAATCTGGCATAGTAGTGTGCTTTCAGTGTAGGCTAGAAAATAGCCATAGGAGAACCCCAACGGCTTATTTAGGCCTGCAATAGCGTTATATTTTCCTTTTTTTTGGTTTGCTTGTGGCTGGGCTTGCTGGCATTAGTAGTGCAGCTAGTACAATATTGTGAGTAATTTGCAGGGAGACTTGTGTTTAGCTCTTAGTGACACACATATCCACCTCAAACACCGAAGTGGGACAATTTATAAGGGGTTTGATTTGACTTAGGCAGAGTCTGCTGATTTATTTTTTTTTACGTTTATTTCTTTTTATAACTCAAAGTCATCAGGCACAGCACAAAATCCAGTTGTGCGCTGTCATTTTAGGCTAGAAACTAGCCATAGCAATAGTATAGCATTGTTTTGTTTAAAAAAAAAAAAAAAAAGTTTACACTTTAATTTGGAAAATGTTTAATCCAAGGGCTAGGGGTAGAGGACGAGGGCGTGGACGTGGGCGTCCAACTACTGCAGGGGTCAGAGGCCGTGGTCCTGGGCAGGTTGAGACACCACCTGCTGATGAGGGAGCAGGGGAACGCCGCAGAGCTACACTCCCTAGGTTCATCATGTCTCAAGTTACTGGCACTCGTGGTAGAGCACTGTTGAGGCCAGAACAGTGCGAAGAGGTGATGTCGTGGATTGCGGACAATGCTTCTAGCCATTTGTCCACCAGTCAGTCTTCCACACAGTCCACCCATGTCACCGAATTCAGCACTCCTCCAGCTCCTCCACCTTAGCCTCCTTCCCCCCAGTCTGCCCCCACCCAGCAAAATTTGGCATTTGAGCCGGCATACTCTGAGGAACTGTTTTCTGGACCCTTCCCACAGTCACAAACCACTTGTCCAGTTGCTGCTGAGCTATTTTCTGATGCACCGGTTTTCCACTGGTCGCAGTCTGTGGGTAATGATGACATTATTGACATTGTGGAAGAAGTGTGTAAAGAGGTGTCGGATGATGAGGAGATATGGTTGTCAGACAGTGGTGAAGTTGTTGTCAGGGCAGGAAGTCCGAGGGGGGAGCAGACTGAGGGATCGGAGGATGATGAGGTGACAGACCCAAGCTGGGTTGATAGGCCGGTTGAACACAGTGCTTCTGAGACGGAGGCGATTCCTATAGCAGAACAGGTTGGAAGAGGCAGTGGTGGGGCCAGACGGAGAGGCAGGGCCAGAGCTCCCGTGGTGAGGGCTAGATTTTTAGAAGTCTGGAGGTTCTTTAAAGAAACACCGGATGACCGACGGACTGTGGTGTGCAACCTGTGCCAAACCAGGATCAGCAGGGGTTCCACCACTACTAGCTTAACTACCACCAGTATGCGCAGGCATATGAATGCTAAACACGCCACTCAATGGCACCAAGCCCGTTCACCTCTGGCCGGGCACACCACTGCTCCTTCCCCTGTGTCATCTGCTAGTCAGCCCCCAGCCCAGGATCCCGGCCCAAACACCTCCCGTGCAAAAACCCCATCTTCGCCACAACGATCCTCCACAGCATCCACCAGCGTTCAGCTCTCCATACCCCAGACGCTGCAGCGCAAAAGGAAGTATAGTGCAACCCACCCACACGCCCAAGCCCTCAACGTCCACATCTCCAAACTGCTTAGCCTGGAGATGCTGCCTTATAGGCTGGTAGAGACCGAGGCCTTTCGAAACCTCATGGCAGCGGCCGCCCCTCGGTGTTCGGTCCCCAGCCGCCACTACTTTTCCCGATGTGCTGTCCCAGCCCTGCACAAGCACGTGTCAGACAACATCATCCGTGCCCTGACCAAAGCCGTTTCTGATAAGGTCCACCTGACCACGGACACGTGGACGAGCGCTGCCGGGCAGGGCCACTATATATCGCTGACGGCACATTGGGTTAACTTGGTGGAGGCTGGGACCGAGTCTGACCCTGGGGCTGGTCATATACTGCCGACGCCGAGGATTGCGGGGCCTACCTCGGTCCAGGTCTCAAAGGCCTACTATGCCTCCTCCTCCTCCCACCCCTCCTTCACCTCCTCCTCTGAATTACCATCCGTGGGCATGGCGCCATCAGTCGGTAGCTCTAGGCAGAGCAGCAGTGCCATCGCTAAGCGACAGCAGGCGGTGCTCAAACTGCTGAGCCTAGGCGATAAAAGGCACACCGCCCAAGAGCTATTACAGGGCATCACGGCGCAGACTGATCTGTGACTGGCACCGATGAACCTGAAGCCAGGCATAGTTGTGTGTGACAACGGCCGTAACCTGGTGGCGGCTCTGCAACTCGGCAGACTGACACATGTGCCATGCCTGGCCCATGTGTTAAATCTCATAGTTCAGCGTTTCCTCAAGACATACCCCAATCTGTCTGATCTGCTCACGAAGGTGCGCCGCATCTGTGCGCATTTCAGGAAGTCCAGCACAGATGCTGCCACTCTCAGGGCAGCGCAGCGCCGCCTCCAACTGCCCGCTCACCGACTGTTGTGCGACGTGCCCGCGAGGTGGAATTCAACATTAACTATGTTATACAGAGTTTACCAGCAGCGCAGAGCGATTGTAGACTGCCAGATGTCAACTTCCACCAGAACTGGTAGTCAGGTCAGTCAGCTTCCTCAAGTCTACAATGAGGAGTGGACGTGGATGTCTGATATCTGTCAGGTGCTGAGTAACTTTGAGGAGTCAACACAGATGGTCAGTGGCGATGCCGCCATCATCAGCCTCACCATCCCGCTGCTTGGCCTGTTGAAAAACTCTCTGGTCAGCATGAAGTCGGAAGCTTTGGGCTCGTCACAAAAGACGGGGAAGAAGATTCCCTTGTTGATAGCCAAAGCACCCTCAGGTCTGTTTCTCAGCGCATATCGGAGGAGGTGGAGGAGGATGAGGAGGAAGAGGAGGAGAATGTTGGCGAGACAGAAGAGGGGACCATTGTTCAGTCCTTCACTGTTCAGCGTGAATGGGCAGAAGAAGAGGAGCTGGAGGAGTTGGAGGAGGAGGAAATGGACAGTCAGGCCAGTGAGGGGAGTGAATTCTTGCGCGTTGGGACTCTGGCGCATATGGCAGAATTCATGCTAGGCTGCCTATCCCGTGAACCTTGCGTTCAAAGAATTTATTCCAGCACCGATTACTGGGTATTCACTCTCCTGGACCCACGGTACGAGCAAAATCTTTCCACTCTCATCCCTGGAGAGGAAAGGAGTTTGAGAATGCATGAATACCAGCAGGCCCTGGTGCACAAGCTGAAACAGTATTTCCCTTCTGACAGCGCTAGCGGTAGAGGGCGTACTTGTGCGGGACAAGTAGCGAGGGAGAGTAGGCGAGCAGGCAGCTTGTCCAGCACTGGCAGGGGTACGCTTTACAAGGCCTTTGCCAGTTTTATGTCACCCCAGCAAGACACTGTCACCTGTCCCCAGTCTCGGCAGAGTAGGGCTGATCTTTACAGAAAGATGGTGAGGGAGTACGTAGCTGACCATACCATCGTCCTAAATGATCACACAGCTCCATACAACTACTGGGTTTCAAAGCTGGACATGTGGCACGAACTAGCGCTGTACGCCTTGGAGGTTCTTGCCTGCCCTGCCGCTAGCGTGCTGTCAGAGCGGGTTTTCAGTGCAGCTGGTGGTATCATCACCGATAAGCGTACACGCCTGTCGACTGACAGCGCTGACAGGCTAACGCTTATCAAGATGAATAAAGCCTGGATTTCTCAGAATTTCCATTCTCCACCAGGTGAAAGAAGCTCAACCTGAATAATGTATGCACTCCTCCTCCTCATTTTCCTCCTTCTCCTCCTCTTTGTACACTAAAGCAGAGGAAACTGGCTATTTTTTGCCAGGGCCAACTGGCTATAGCTATAGTACTCTATGTATTTAATTTTTCTGGAGGGCCACCTACCCGGTCCTCTGTTTTAAACAATTTTTGGGAGTGCCACATACAGGCACTCAATCTATTTAATTTTTCTGGAGGATCACCTACCTGCTCCTCTGGTTTGAAAACTTTTTTGGACTGCCACATACAGGCACTATCCAAATTAAGTTGTCTCCATAGCAGCCTCCACACGTCGTCTTTTTAGCTGCCTCCACACGTTGTCTCCATTGCTACCTCCACACGTCATCGCCATAGCTGCCTCCAAAAGTCGTCCATATAGCTGCCTCCATACATGGTCCCCTTATCAAACGAGCTGTGTCAGGCCGAATTTTGGGTTGTTTTCATGGCATCCACATCAAACATGTTAACTTTGTCACCACCGTGCTGTATAATCCACAAAATATACTGGCAAACTTTTATCATTTACCAATATTATTTCTTGCGCATCTGTTTACATTCCCCTCACCCGCCATAACCCAAACTTATAAGAACACTATTACACTTGATCTTATACAAAAGGTTCTTAGAAGTGCTGTTTGGGGAGTAGCCGAGAGACAGGGGCTTGGATTGGTGAAAGCTCGCCTGGCAGCGGACCGCCAGCTCCATCCCAAGATTAGGCAGCCTCAGAGGCATCCATGCATGCTGCCCCTGTTTCCTGTCCATTTTGCCTCCACGATCCTCCACAGCATCCACCAATGTCTCCATGCGCAACTTTCAACTCTCTATACCCCAGACGCTGGAGCACGAGAAGATATGCAGCACATCATCCCCTTATCAAACGAGCTGTGTCAGGCAGAATTTTCAGGTGTTTCACCAGATACATAGTGGAACTCGGCCCATCTGTCGCGCCATGCTGGAGACCTGAAGTTGCAATCATAGCAGCGCAATATGAATGCCCCATACTGTCGCTCTTAATCATGGAAGTCGTCTCCATGGCTGCCTCCACATGTCGTCCCCTTATCAAAAAAGCTGTGTCAGGCTAATTTTTTGGGTGTTTCACCAGATACGTTATGGAACTTGGTCACTATGTCACCACCATGCTGTATTATCGACTAAATATACCGTCAACCTTTTGATCACATAGGAAATCATTTCAGCGCTTCTTGCTCACCTCCTTTGGTGAAACCTGAGTCCATTTAGGGTATGTCGCCATGACACTCTCTAGCCTGCCACTGCTGCCGCTGCCTCTGCATGCCGTCCTCTATAGTGTCAGGGTCAATTATTGCATGTTTTAGATGCTATCTAGCCTCATTCTGTCACTCTGTCATGGCCATGCTGTTGCCCATAATTTTGGCATAATGGTGCGATTAAGCAGCCTCAGAGGCATCCATGCATGCTGCCCCTGCTGTTTCCTGTCCATTTCCGTGGTGTTTCCATCCTTTTCTGAGGTTCCCAGGTGTTTGTCCAAGCTTCCCTGTGCAGAGCCTTGGTCCCCTTGAAAAATGCTCGAGTCTCCCATTGACTTCAATGGGGCTCGTTATTCGAGACGAGCACTCGAGCATCAGGAAAAGTTTGTCTCGAATAACGAGTACACAAGCATTTTAGTGCTCGCTCATCTCTAATACTGTGTTATTTTGGAGGTGCGCCCATGTGCCCCCAACCCTCACCTTCCCTCGTTCCTGCGGCAGCCCCCTCACTCACTGCCGTTCTGAGATTTAAAGGGCCAGCGCTCCGATAATTGGTGCTGGCCGGCCACCTTCCCTGCTAGATTCCCAGCCCCTTCCTGTGTCCCCTGCCGGATATTTGTGCCTCATATCTCTGAGAAAGTTTCCCTGTGTTATTCCTGCGATTATTGTGATTTCTCGTTGTGACCTCAATTCCTGCTCCTTACTCTGATTCTCTGCCGCCTGTCCTAACCTTCTGTCTCATCCCTGACTCCACACCTGTGCCGCCTGTCCTGACCTCCTGCCTGACCACGACTCCACCTCTGTCTCACGATTATGTACCTCACCTTGGCCACCACCGCAAGCAAAGTCGCGCCTATGTAGCAATCTGGTGCGGCAATCCTGCCGCAGCAAGTCCTGGTACTGTACTGTCAGGATTCAGGAGTAGGTGACCCACTGTACCACCACGAGCAATGACGTAAGCCAACACCTGGCAGCAGAGTCTAAGTGGCACCCAATTTTCCCCGAAACCAGCCGCAAAGCGGGTTGGTCTTGCTGCAGCTGGATGCCACAACATCGCTCCACAGACGTGACTTTGCTCACGGTGGTGGCCAAGGCGAGGTACTGAATCGTGAGACGGAGGCAGAGTCATGGTCAGGCAGGAGGTCAGGACAGGCGGCAAAGAATCAGTCAGGAGCAGGATTCAAGGTCACAACGGGAAATCACAATAATCGCAGGAATTACACAGGTGAAGCTTTCTCAGAGGCACAAGGCACAAAGATCCGGAGGGGACCCAGGAATGGGTCAGGAATGTAACATGTACTATCTGGAGACTCTATCACTGCTGTGATCTACTTACAGCAAGAGGACGCTATGTCCGCCTGACTATAAAGAAATAACTTAAAACTGTGTATGCAATCATCCGTAATGCCAAAAGGGTCTTCTGAAGCAAGTTGGATTCATGCCTCATGACTATCTGCATTCAGAGGATTTCCAGTCTAAGCTGTTTAGACTTCTGTTTAATCACTAGTCAATCCTGAAAGCTGAAAGCGGAAGGAGTCTTTGCTTATACAGGGCTGTGTTCATAGCACTGATAGAGAATTAGATGTTGGGATAAAAATCAATGCAGTTATAAGGAATCAGGAAAAAACAGCCTGTGCAGGTGTAAGCATAATAAGCCCCAAAGCAACTAGAGAAGGGGCAGAGGACTGTAGGGGGTGGGTGGAAGCTTTCTGGAAGGTTTGGGGCTTGGCCTTTTACTCCTCCCGTGTGAGGTCACCAGAGGCGGTGTTTGGGGGCGGGTAAAAAGTTCGAGCGCACGTGGGGGGGCCTCTTTCTTTCTGCCCCCTGGACCGAAGAGGCAAGAAGTCAGAGACACCTCTGCAAATACCCAGCATGGCTTCCCTAGAAGAAGATCAAATCCGTCAACGTGTGGCCCTGGAGGGTTCAGCCTGGCTAGATACCCTGCTGCAGCGGCTTCTGCTGCAGGGTCGGTTCAAGAAGCGGACGTTCCTGAAAAGGACACCCATCTCCCTGGATCGAATCCTCCTGCAGTGGCTTCCACCCTGGAGGGTACAGCCACCACCCCTGCCCGGCGGTCCGCCACACTGTCACCACCACCCACCCAGTGCTCCTCACCTCCTCCACGTGTGCAGCTGGCAGAAGATAGAGGACGTCCCTTGAAGATCAGGCCTCCTGTCCGCCTGAGCCCAGGATCACCTGCACCAGCCAGGAAGCGTGGACCGGGCCAGAAGAAGATGGTGTCGCCTGGACCACGTGGGACACCGACTGCTCCGGAGGATCGTTGGGGTATCCCTGCTGAGAAGACCACAAGGGGTAAGCGCGTTGCATCCCCTGCCCGGCACCCCAGCGCTCCTGCCCGCTCCCCTGCCTGGCTCCCCAGCGCTGCTGCCCGCTCATCCTCCCACCCTGCCAGCGTGTCGCGCCAGCGCTCCCTCCCCCGCCCCCCCCCAGCTCCCGGCTCCAGTCCCCTTACCTTCAGGCCAGGCCCCAGCCTGAAGTGGCTTCCAGCCCAGTTATGCGGACACCTGAGCACCCAGCCGGCAAGGCGTCGCCTCCGCGGCGCCCGTGATCCCGCTCCCCCTGCCGCTCAACTCACCTCCGGCACCAGCCGGAGCCTGCAGCCTTCACACCCGGCCACTCTCCAGTGCAGGCCTATGACGAGCCCAGGCGCCCTCCCCGACACACATCCTCCTCCTGCTCCTCTCAGTCGCAGGGCCGGCCCTCCCCCAGCCATTCCGGCAGCTCACCGGACCCCCTTTCACCGCGCGGCAGGCTTCAGGCCTACTCTGCGCCTAGGCCCGGGCCTTCCGGCAGGCTTCGGGCCTGTACTCCAGCCAGCCCCAGGCCTCGGGCCTTCCCTTCAGCCGACCGAAGGCCTCAGGCCTACTCCCCTGCTAGCCCCAGGCCCCATCCCAGGCCTCGGGCCTACTCCTCTGCTAGCCCCAGGCCCCATCCCAGGCCTCGGGCCTACTCCCCTGCTAGCCCCAGGCCCTCCCCCTCCCTGTCACATACCTCCCACCCACACAGCAGCCGCCAGCAGTGCTGTCTCCAGCCTGCGTCCCGGCCCTCTCCTCCCCCTCACCATGCCCACCGGTCCAGCCAACATTACAGTCCTGGATCCCTGGGCAGGTCCCCTTCCCTCCTCCTCTCCTATTCCCCCGAGTCCTCTCTGCATACCCTTGATGCGGTAGAGATCTCTATGCCCACGGTGCACCAGAGAGACAGGAGCCACAGATCCCCGTCCTACGAGCAGCAACATCACAGCAGTATGGACTCACAGAGGCCATACTGCAGGCGGGCTGCCGATACTGGCTCTGAGCTCCGCTCACCAGGCCGCAGCCACCATCATCATCACGGAGGACGTCGCAGACACTGCAGCAGCCCATTGTCACTGGGTTCCAGTGGCCGCGAGGCGGCACGCTCACACACCCGCACCCATCACTGAGACTCCCGTCAACGCCACAAAGACTCCCCTAACTGCCTGACCAAGCGCTCCAGGCGGACATCAGAGCATCCAGCAACCCGCCAGGAATCCGTAAACAGATCCTCAGCACATCTACAGCCACCGCAGTCCCAGAGGTCATCCCGTCATGGCAGCCAAGGCTCTCAAGCTCCACTTCGCAGTTCCGATGTCATTCATCAACCATCTGAACAGGACAAAGCACAGTCTTCCCATCAGGACACGTCAGCTCCACCAGCGAAGACTTCATCCGGTGAGTTCAGTGGCCTCCCCTCGTGGTCGGCCATTACCTCATCACACAAAAACACAGAGGTCATCACGTCCATTAGATCGCTGCTCACTCAATTAGAAGGCAGTCAGGATACACCTGGGGGTGCAGGGATTTTAGCTAACGCAGGACAGGGTAACACATTTAGGGACACCATGTTCTGCAGAGTAGCCCCCCTAGGTACTTATGTCCCTGAAGAGACAAAGGAGAAGATTAGAAAGGGAGAGTATATAGACATATGGTCGCTCCTTAATGTCGACCACGTTACGGTTGATAAGGAGCGATCCTATGAGAAAGGATCAGAGAAGAAGATGAGGGTGTCCAAGACCTTCCATAATTGGCTGCAGGCTTTTGCGGTATTTGGTTCAATAATTACGCAAAATACTCCAGCCACAGACCTATTAGTTTACATGGACACCATCATGAACGCATTTAAGCTTCATGGTGGTGCCGCCTGGTGGAGGTACGACGGAGAGTTTTGACGCAGCCTCCCACTAAACCCGCACATCGGTTGGGCAGCAAAAGCTACCGATACGTGGATCCAAATGATCCTCGCCCAACGCCCTCAACGCCCCTTTCAGGGAACCACCGCGTGGCAGCTCAGCAGCCCGCCTCTGCGGTGCACAAGCCCACCAGAGCATGTTGGCTCTACAATGAGGGTCACTGCAGGTTCTTCTCCTCGTGCAAGTCTAGGCACGAGTGTTCAATCTGCGGAGGCAATCATTCTGCCCTTAAATGCTTCAGGCGTAATAAGCAAGCCAACCCCTCCCAATCCGAGAACGCCAGTGAACGCCAACAGGCTAAGTCACTGGCTAAGGCTGTACCCAAAGAGACGGGAAGCAAACCTGCTTGAGGACGGTTTTCGTTATGGTTTTTATATCCCCCACCAGCCCACCTCAGTTTTGGTTAAATGCGGGAATTTAATTTCAGTTAAAGACAATCCGGTATTAGCACTAGAGAAGGTTGAAAAAGAAGTTTCCCTAGGAAGGATGGCCGGCCCCTTTTTAGATCCGCCATTTCCCAATCTTCACATTTCACCTTTAGGCCTGGTTCCCAAGAAGGAGCCTGGTAAGTTTAGATTAATCCACCACCTATCTTTTCCCAAGGGTTCCTCGGTCAATGACGCTATATCGAAGGAGGATATGGTGGTTACGTACGTCTCCTTCGATAGGGCAGTTGACTTAGTGCAGCGAGCAGGACCTGGGCCCTGGCTAGCTAAATCTGACATCGAATCGGCCTTTAGAATGCTCCCCGTCCACCCGGAATGTTTCCACTTATTAGGTTGTTTTTTAGAAGGTGGCTATTTTTACGACATGTGCCTCCCCATGGGTTGCTCCATTTCCTGCTATTACTTTGAGGTTTTCAGCACATTTTTGGAGTGGCTCGTGGGGTATAAGACAGGAATTTATTCAATGACCCACTACCTGGACGACTTCTTGTTTGTCGGTCAGGGGGACTCCGACACTTGCGCGCACCTCCTCCAGTCTTTCTCTTCACTCATGGAGTTTGTCGGGGTTCCCCTTTCCGCCGACAAGACAGTCGGTCCTGTTAAAAATTTATCCTTTCTGGGTATAGAACTAGACACCACAAAAATGGCATTCAGTCTACCCGAGGAAAAAGTGGTCCGTTTGCGCCAGGAAATTGATTGGTTCCTTAGCAAGAAAAAGGCCACCCTACAACAATTTCAGGTTCTTCTAGGCCTTCTAAATTTCTCGTGTAGGGTGATTTCCATGGGGCGGGCGTTCTCCCGCCACCTATCCCTGGCCACAAAAGGTACTACTCATCCCTCCCACTTCATCAGGATAACCAAACCCTTGAAGGAGGATTTGCGTATTTGGCAAGTATTCCTTCAAGAAGTATTTCCTTCTGCTCCCTGGACCGAAGAGGCGAGAAGTCACCCTCCCACCCTGCCCTCTGATTTGGTTATATTCAGTTTCTACTTTCCTCGGTACTGGCTGTTTCCTTCTGTTTTCCTACAGTTGTCACAGCAAAAGGCGGATGTTACACAGGCCCTAAGGCGTTGGAAGATGCCCGCAGCCGCCATTTCGGGCGAAGTTGGTTCCTAAGTTTCGGAAGAACACAAGAGGGCCGTGCAAGTTCTTAAATGTTTTAATTTATGTTATTTAATGATTTAATTTTGTGTTAATAAATGCTGTGGCCTGCCCACATTTCCATAATATTAGTTTCCCAGTTTTTTAATAAGTAAAGTAACTTATAGGCACAATGGTCAAGTACCATATTTAAAGTTTGGGTTTGTCAATCCCTACAGTCCATACTGTGCTGCTGTATGTAACTCATTCTCTGGTATATAAAGAGCCCAACGCATTAATCACCAACAGCAGCTTTCACAACCTACCTACTCAATGTTCTACTGTTATTAAGACAATTGTTAATCTAAAAATTTGAAATATATATATATAAAAAGATTCATAAAGACTTGTCTTACCTGTCGTATTGGACACTTCCCCCTCAGCACATGGGACACAGTTATAGCAGCAGACATGGTGTCCTCCATTAGGAGCCTTCCTGAATCCTGGAGAACATCGTTCATTACACCGAGCCCGGGGCATCTTTCGAAGACATAAAGTAACATAGTAAGTTGAATAAATATGTTAATACATTATTTTAATATTGTCATAAATAAAGACATCATCCAATATATAATTGCCAGGGCGCTAGGAAGCTGCGAGCAGACTTGTTCAGGGGGAGAGTTTTAAAACGCAGAGGAGGAACAATATATGCAAAAAAAATGCTCCATATGGGCACATGAAAAAACTAATGAATAAAACAGAAAGAAACATGTGCTATACCAAAATACAATCTTTATTAGTACATACACAGAACACACCAAAAAAGAATAAAAACATTTAAAAAGGATCAAAATCCTCTATACAAAAACACAGGGAGGGTAGGGCATATGATAAATACCCATCAAACCAACATCTCCCTGTACAGCCCCCAAGCCTTGAGCCTGTCCAGCTATAGCAATGCAGAAGTAAAAAAAGAAATGTACTACAATAATATGGCAGAAAATGAAGCCAGAGTACAAGACATGGTAAAACAGTGTGTGAGAATAGTTACCAAGATGACGCTGAGCTGACAGGCAAAAAGGAAGGGGGGGGGGCTGGAAGAGGGGGAGAGTTTTAGACAATCAATAAAATTACAACCCACGTTGCAGTGCGGGTCCATACCAAAATGGAGTCCAAACAAGCAGTGCTGCTTGGGATCTAGGAGTTTGGTCAGGAAAAAAGCATTGGTTGACTGCTGAAGCAGCCGAAAAGCAGCTTGCAGATTCTTAATAAACATAGTCATGTTGTGTGTAGGCATGTATGTGATCAGCCGTGGACATGGATTCTGCAGTATAAGAGCCGTGTAATATATCCAGACTCTATTACACATAGCAGAGCTAGGTAGAGGTCGCTGCTAGTCATAGGTTTAGTCAGCTAGGTAGGAACAGCAATGCCCTCTTCAGGGCACTTAGATGCAGAGTGGAGGCTGCTGTTATTAGAGACAGGTAAAAATCTCAAATAATTTCTCATATTAGGGCACTCTGATACGTCTTCTCATAGGCTGCTGTAGGGAAGGAATATTTTTCCTGTTTATAGAGGATTATACAGCAATACTTGGAAAGACCAGACAGAGTAATTATCTTTTATGGCATCATCCAGTGAGATCTTGAAGGTCCTATCTCTGTATAGTTTTTAGCTTTAGAAAATTATAACATTGCTCCTGTCAATGAATAGAGTCCAGTAATACCTTGATTGTAAATTGTCTCATGTTAGTAAAAAGCGTCCAGTAATACATTGATGGTAAATGGACTGTCACGGTATTGTTTGGTTCTTCAGGTCTTTTAAATCGAGGAAAACAGGAATTAATGGACAGGGATATTTCTGTGATGCTGCTGCTGGTGGTGATGGATCTGGTCTCTGCCGGCTCCAATTTCCTCTGGTGCAAGAAGGTATCCGGGTGTGCACCATGTACTGATAAGCCCCAATAGGCCACACAAAGTTGAGACATTGGGCAATTACATGGCAGACAGAGTGGGGCACATTTATTTACAAGGTCACCGGAGTTCACCGAACGTGCATTGTCCAACTATAATGCCCTGTGTGGCGATTCACTAAGATCGTGCACCCGATATCATGTATGCTTAGTTTCCCCGCTCAGGTCCGACAGAGTTCATCGTCTTTTTAGTGGTGCATCTAAGTGCTAGGACTTTCAACACAGTTTGAAAGTTAAATCCCACGCTCAGTCCAAATCATTGGGACTGTCTGATGACACATGCAGATGTACTGCACTGAGTGTTAATTAGTGGTGCTCAGCACAATACATCTACAGCACAGAGGGCCAAGGATGTCAGGAGACACTTCTTTGTTACTCTGGATTTGTGTTGTGGGTCATTGTTAGAGATGAGCGAGTATACTCGTCCGAGCTTGATGCTCGTTCGAGTAATTAGCATTTCCCCTGCTCGAGATCGAGCATTTAATTAAGAAAAGACAGTGAAGAACCGTGAAAAATACAATTAAAACAGTAAACACAGTGAACACAGGATTATTTAAGTGAAGAACACATTGAAAGAACACACTGTAGAACGGATTGCAGATGTTTGCGAACATCTGCAATCTGTTCCGAAGACACGCGTGCAGAACGGTGTTCTCCGCAATAGTATTTGAAGAACAATATGTGTAGAGAACACCTTGAAGATGTTTGGAAACATCTGCAAGGTGTTCTCTACACATACTGTTCTTCAAATACTATTGCAGAGAACACTGTTCTGCACGCGTGTCTTCCGATCAGTTAGCAGATGTTCACGAACATCTGCAATCTGTTCTGCAGTGTTCTTTCAATGTGTTCTTTCAGTGAAAACATCTGCAAACATCTGGAATTTGTTCTTCTTCAGTGTTCGTTCAATCTGTTCTTTCTGTGAAAAATGCTGGAGTCTCCCATTGATTTCAATGGGCTTCGTTACTCGAAACGAGCACTCGAGCATCGGGAAATGTTTGGCTCGAGTAACGCGCACCCCAGAAGTTTAGTGCTCGCTCATCTCTAGTCATTGTCATAATGGGAGATTCAGTCATGACCCATCTTCAAAGTGTTTACTATTTAATTGTTGGTTAATGTCTTGCGATCCATGAACCCGTCCATCCTCATTCCATTTTGGAGCAGTCATCCTGTCTCCAGGAAAACACCTGCAAAGTATGGTGTTTCCACCCCTATGCTTCATAGTGGGGATGGTGTTCTTGGGGTTGTACTTCTCCTTCTTCTTCCTCCAAAGGAAAAAGTTCTATTTAGGTCTCATCTGACTTTTTGACCACCTTCAATTCTTGGTCTAGATTATCCAGATGGTCATTGTTGAACTTCAAACTGGTCTGGAGATATGCCTGCAGTATTTTACTTTTTAAAAGTATGTGAGGCAGAGTGATGAAGACTGACAACTATCTTGTGTTTCTTCCATTTTCTAATAATTGGAAGTTTCCTCACCAAGCAGCTTGTTTATTTTCATGCAGCCCATCCAAGACGACAAACAAGACGACAAACAACCCTCATCCTACTACTGCTGCTGCCTTCTTATTTCTTCACTCAGCAATTCTGAAAGAGTTAAGCAAATCAGCCCCAGTACAACTCTGCCCCTGACATTTCCCCCCACAGGGGGTCATTCTGCCCTCCAGCTCCAACTTATAGATGCCCCAACAACACTGGAAAACTTGTAAGGAAAAAAAAAAAAAAAAAAAATTGTAAAAAGGTCTTCCAGGGGTCTTTTACGACCTCATGGGGGACCTATAAAGTAAAAAAAAAATCAGACACAAAGTATTAATAAATATAAAAAAATAAATATAAATATTGCCCAATAAAATAAAAATCCCCTGCTATAAAAGCATCGCCATAAACACACAGTTTGCACGATACTCTACATATCATACATGAAAATATATTTATACTGAAGATCCCCAAAATTCTTTTTCCCATTTTTGCAACTTTAAGCCCCCCAAAATACTAAAAATGAAAAAGAACATACTGTAAAATTTTAACTAGCTTTATATGTTACAAAATAAAATGTTTAAAATAGCAGACAAAAAAAGTCATGGCCCTTAACACAATTAGTATGAAAATTCGCTAAAAATGCCCCTGTCATTAAAGCCTTTTCAGGCCTGGTCAATAAGGGGTTAAAAAGAGTTCTTGTAGATCCACTCTCCTTCATCATCTCATTGGTGGGATGTCTAGGGAGCATCTTGTGACACATCAAGGAGAAACAAGCTGCTGCTGTTGTCTTGTCCATCTTGAGATGACACTGGGTTGAGGAAGGAGGTAAGTGTCACTAGTAGTGTAGAATTGTACCGTGTAAGCCATGGAGAGCAGAAGAAGAGTGAGTATATTTGATGGTGGAGCTTTCAAGAATACTAGTTCTCTTCATCAGTCATGATGTTATGCATATAAACAGAAAATTCACTGCATTTTATACACCCGGCAGTGTTCATCAAAGGATATAAAAAAAAAAAAAAACTTTAAAACAACAGATTGATAAATACAGGGACATCTTATTTAAGACAGATATCCCCAAAAAATGCAATGAGGCAGCACTCCAGTAAGTATAAAGGTTATCTTTATTCACCCATGGCAAAATAAGGTGCAACGTTTCAGCTCATCCATAAAGCCATTATCAAGCAGGCTCTATGGATGAGCTGAAACATTGCACCTTATTTTGCAGTGAGTGAATAAAGATCACCTTTATACTTACTAGAGTGCTGCATCATTGCATTTTTTTTTATATCTGACCTTACAAACCGGTGGATCGGGTTTGTTGGAGGCGAGCACCCACCATTGGACTTGATCCATTACACTCGCTGTGCTGCTCCACAATCGGACTGTTTGTTATTTATGACAGGATGTAAGTGTCACTAGGCTGCCTCCCTTTCGCTCATCCTTTACCAGATTGGTGACTGAGAGTGGGGCTTCAGTTTTGGGTTACTAGCACCACTGATTATATGTTTTAGTTGCTTATTTAATGTGTGTTTGGATACACATCACTTTGTTCAAATTCTTTTCCAGATCTGCACCCAACCTCAGGTTCCATGAAATTTTCCAAGTTAACTGTTCCGGGAGTCCCTTGAAATTGAACATGCATGTCAGCCTTCCTGCTTATGTTCACTGGGGCCAAATAGACCAACCAATAGCAATTAGTGGTTTAGTTCAAGAGGTGTAACGAATGTGAAAACCCATTAGGCCGTGTTTACAACAGTAAATTCTGATTTCCTACCAGAAAGTAAAATCAAAACAAGTCTTACCTTGCCATTTTTCCATACAATATATTGTAGAGGCACAATGCTCTCCATTTCCCCAGTAGGTTGAAAAGTTGCCACTTTTTCAGCTTTTGTAAATGTTTTAGTTTTGTTTGCAAACAAAATCCAGTCCATTAATTCCCATGTAATAGGCACTTCTCTCCTTTCATTAAAGGAAATATCATTTCCATCGGGATCCTTGTGGTGAACGTATTTCATCAACTTCTGCCACTGCCAAAAAGCAATGAAAATGATACAATGTGCAGAATGAAATGTGTCAGGAAGTTTTTGTGGCAACCTGTATGGAAGTTGCCAATTATATTTGCATAAGGCATTTTTAAGTCTGTGGGGGTTAGAGAATGGGCATGGAGCTGTCATAGCCTTATAAAGTTACTTTTAAACCAAAAATAATAGTGGAACTATTCTACTTAAATCTCTCATGTAGTCCAACTAATGAAAGTAGTCTGTAGTCTATCCATAGGTCTGAAGGTCTGTGGAGAAAATTGGGGATTTTCTCAATTTAAAATTTTTGTTTAGAATCTATAAGTCTGATCTTAACTTTGCCAAACAGGTCTAATTTAGCAAATCTGCACTCTCTAGTATGAAACTCTCCGATAAAGCTAGTAGACACTGGAGCGCTATACAATGGAAACGTCGGACCAAGCTCACAGAGGTCCGGCGTATTCATGAGGGGGATGTCCGAGCTCCGTTCAAACAACAGATTTCACTGGCTTAAAATATCAGAAAGTCTTTACACAGAAATGGCGAAACACTCATTGGGCAAGATTAAAAAAAAGTATGTACACATACATTTAAAAAGCATAAAAATACGTATATTTTGGATACCAACGTACCTAGGTAAACTCCTTAGACATGATGCATGTAGCGCCATAGAAAACCATAAAAAAGGTTGTACACAACCAGAATGAACAGTCTGGCCATAACATAAAATCTTCTATTGTTAAATATTCTATTGCTAGTTACTAGTATTGTATTGACTCGATCACTTAATTTAGTCCAATCGAGCTCTGTACATTTTACCTACATTGCTGTATCGTGAAAAGCCTTCTTACTATTCAAGTCAGATGAGAGTCCTGATTAATAGTTCTCATTTTATGCTTTGTGTATATGGTATAACACAAACGTTGCACTTTTTTCCTGTCTCCTTTGCGGCTTTGCTATCCCGCTGTCTCGTGAGGTGCTTTGGGTCTCGCCCTAGCCCCCTATCCCAGGTGTTTCCGCTTAGTGTGTTTTAAAGCGCACCTAAAAGCACCATGGCTGAGACCAACACTCTCTCATAGGACTATGACAGGAAATAGAGATGGAAGTTTCTCTGATTGGCTGACAGGTTGGCAGATAGCCTCTATGAGCCAGTTGTTATTATTATCCTGCAGGAAGTCTAGTGCACCCCAATAAGTTTGCCAGGCTGGTGGATGATGGGGATATCAGCACAGGGTTAGCAATGCTGCAAAAAAACATGGCCTCTAGCAAACAAGGGACTGTCTGCTCCAGTAAGAAGGGTAATGGGAGCACAGGCAAGGTCAGACAGGTGCTGGTTGTGGGAGATTCGATTATTAGGGGAACACACAGGGCAATCTGTCACAAAGACCGTGCATACCCAACAGTGTGGCACATTTACATATCCAGTCCAGCAAGTTCCCTGAAAGTGCATTGTCTGACAATAATGCACTATGCCGAGATTCACTAAGATCGTGCACCCGATATCGTGCATGTGTCTCTACCCAGCTCAGGTCCGCCGGAGTTCACCTTCTTCCTGGTGCATGTAAGTGCATTGGCTTGTGACACAATTTGAAAGTTAAATCCCACACTCAGTCCAGATTAGTCAGAGCGTCCTACGGCACGCCCCCCGATTTCTGTGGCACGGAAGCTGCGCCACAATCCGATCGTGTGTGACACAATCCCAGTGAAAACCCGTTAAATACCTGTCAAAGCTGCGCAAATCCCAAAAACGGCGAACAATCCTATGAAAGTGAGCAATGCAATCCTTAGTAAATATGCCCCAGTGTTTTCGGGTGCAGGGTGCTCGGGTTTGGCATGTTGCAGATAAGGTTGACCAATTTCTGGGATCGGCTGGTGAGGATCCAGCAGTCATGGTCCACATTGGCACTAATGAAAAAGGAAGGAGGTTGTAGGTGCGAAACATGTTGTCAAAAAGTGTATTCTAAATAAAGGACCAAATACGTTAAAACTGAACCTGCACCTTCCAAACGTCCTTTTTTCTAGGATAATATCCATTGGAATTTACCCTAAGCCTAATGTACAATACCACACCCGAAGTGCACCCGTAGCTTCTTAAAAGGGTAAAGACGTTGCAGTGGTACATAGCTACATGCTTGTAACATGCCTGAAGATAATCTTGTGCTGGGTAGTGCTACCGTGTCTCTGTTTTTCTTTTCTGAGCATCAATCAAAGTAAGATGTAGGTGGAAGGTCCTTAAAAAGGATTTAAAGGACTTAGGCCATAAGCTCAGGGCAAGGGCTTCAAAGGTAGGTTTCCCCCGAAATACTAGCTGCACAACACCAGAAAGGCAGCAGGACATTAGAGAGGTAAATAAGTGGCTCAAAAGTTGGTGTAAGAAGCAGGGCTTTGGGTTCATGGAGAACTGGGCTGACTTTGCTTTTGGCTACAGGCTCTACAGGGATGGAGAAGGTGCAGCTATTTTGGAGGGAAAATGGCTAGAAGGTTGGAGGAGTGTTTAAAGAGACCTGGGGAAAGAGCTACACTTGTGAAGGGCAAGAAGATAGTGTAGATAGGGAGCTGGGAAGAGTCATGGTACATGGGGGAGGAAGGGGGGCTGGGATAGGATTAGGGAATACGATCAAAAGGAATACGGACAGGGAAAACCATATAAAGTGTATGTACACAAATGCCAGAAGCCTCAAAAAAATTGGAGGAACTGGAACTCTTGATGTTGGAGCGGAAATATGATATAGTGGGAATCAGCAGGACATGGCAGGACAGTAGCTATGACTGGGCTGTTACTATAGATGGTTATAGCCTTTTTAGAAAGGATCGTATAAATAAAAAAGGGGGAGGAGTTTGTTTATATGTGAATTCTTGCCCCAAGCCTGTCCTGTGAGATGACATCGGTGACAAATAAAACTGTGGAGTCCCTATGGGTGGATGTAAGAGGACGGAAAAAGAATAATTAAATTTTACTGGGAGTTTGTTATAAGACTCCAAATATAATGGAGGTTGCGGAAGAAGTCAAGTAGATGTGGTCTCAAAACACAGTGAAGGAATTATCTGGGGAACTTTAACTACCCATTTAAAAACGCTGGGTCTTGCAAAGGCAGAAGATTTTGGGCATTAGCAAAAGACAAATACATTGCACAAATTGTCTGAGAACGAAAAAAGAGCTTACAGGGGACAGAATTACAGTTTAAGGATCAAACAAGTAACAGTGACCACAACATTATTCACTATGAATTATTATTTAATATGACTTTCAGCATAGGGACAACAGGAACTCTGATGTTATAAGGGCAAATTTTCAACAGTAAAGGGAGGACCTTGAGGTTATAATCTGGAACAATGTCCTCAAAAATAAAAACACCAAAATGAATGGAATGTTTTTAAAATATTCTAAAAGGGTCCTCTAAAAGACATATAGCATATGGGAATAAGCAAAATAGAAACATAAAAAACCCAGTGTGGTTAACTAGTACTGTAAAGAGTAATACATGAGAAAGATTACACATAAAAGTTACTAAAACAAGAAGGCATTACAGGATTATATAGAGAAAAATAAATCCTGTAAAAAAAAAAAAAAACATAAAATGGCAGCAAAAATAGAGACTGAAATAAATGTCGCCAAGGTTCTGTTCCACAGGACTAGCTCATAGCAAATGTGGTGCCAATATACAAAAAAAGGAACAAAATGCAAACTGGAAGTTACAGACTGGTGACCGGTGACCGGTGACATTGGTTGTTGGGAAGATATTTTATGTTATCCTGGAGTATTCCATACCTATGTAAAGGAAATAGGTGAACAGTAACTGCAAGTGAATGGAGGACTAGAATACATTCATAGATTACAAAACTTGAGGTTATTCAGCAAAAGAGGAGACCTCAGTAAAATGTACAAATTCCTGAACGGGCAGTACAAGCAGGGCCGATTCTAGACATTTTGCTGCCTGAAGCGAAAATTGAAACTGCTGCCCCCCGACCACCATTTTAAAAATGTTGGATTGTCATAAGAACCAGGAGTAACAATAAAGCTTCATTACAGACACCTGTGATATCTGTTACAGCTGTTGTAGCCTAAGGCTAAAGTACAGTAAGTTACCAACATCCAGAGGTCTGTTTGTAACTAGGGGTCGTCTGTAAGTCGGGTGTTAAGTAGGGGACCGCCTGTAGTTGATAAGAAGATCTTATGCAGATGAAGCATACTGCTATACGGATAGAATATACAGTAGACACAGATTAGTTCAGTCGCTGCAAATGAAAAATACTATTTGGAGCTGATAAAGGCTTAGCTTAGTCTATGCAGGCGGAATCTACAGTAGTTGGTAGAGAATTAGTTCACTTTATGCACAGGGGGTATAATATAGTTGCTATACAGCTGGAATATACAATAGCGGATACCAGATTAGTTCAGTATATGAAGAATACCATTTGTAGCTGAATTATTTTAGTCTGTGCAGGTGACATAAGCAGTAGCGGATGGAGGACTAGGTGATGTAAGTGAAGTATATACAGGCAGTCCCTGGGTTACGTACAAGATAGGGTCTGTAGGTTTGTTCTTAAGTTGAGTTTGTATGTAAGTCGGAACTGTATATTTTATTATTGTAACCCCAGTCAAACTTTTTTTGGTCTTTGTGACAGTTGGGTTGTCATAAGAACCAGGATTAACAATAAATCTTAATTACAGACACCTGTGATAACTGTTACAGCTGATTATTGTAGCCTAGGACTAAAGTACAGTAAATTACCAACATCCAGAGGTCCGTTTGTAACCAGGGGTTGTATGTAAGTCAGGTGTTCTTAAGTAGGGGACCGCCTGTAGTAGTTACTAGTATCCTCAGCCTATCTATACAAAGCTGAGCAAAAATCAGTAGGTAAGCAAAGAGTTGAGGTAAAGAGCTTATAAAATCTTTGGGGAAGTTTTGCCTCCCTGCACACACCAAGGGTTAACAACCTGATATTGGAGGACATCCAGCCCCTGAGCTCTGTTCTTTACTGCTCTCTGGCACAGCAGGGGTTACAGTCAGCATTGTCAGAGGCTCCTGCCTGTAAACCTGTGACACCCGACATCCGGTCTGCACTTGTGTAGCTGTGATCCAGTGACTCTTCTTCCTGAGACTGGGCCTGAGACTCAGCCATTCCTGGGCTCCTCCACCTGCAGTCTCCTGCTGCTTCTCCTGTCCTCCGGTCTCCCTGCACAAGGTCCTGAGAGCGGGAGCTTCAATCATTGCTCCTCACTGCTGTTAGCTGCACATGGAGGCCGGAAGGACAGGAGAACCTGTCAGCAGGCTGGAGATGCTGTTAGGTCACATCGTGTCTACACACCACGCCCCCCGTCCCATCTCCGCTCTGTATATTAATCGCGTCTGTGTTCTTAAAGAGACAGACGCGATTAATTTCATGGTGGGTGATTCGGGCGGCACTGGGCGCCCGAATCACCCACATTACAGACGCCCAGGGTGCCGCTCTAATCAAGGCTCGGGCATCTGCCGCCTGAAGCGAGATTTTCATCTCGCCTCATGGCAGATGCGGCCCTGAGTACAAGGCTCTCTACAAAGATCATTTTATACCTAGGCCTGTGGCCAGAACAAGATGTCCTCCTCTACACCTAGAGGAGAGATGCCATCACCATATACAGGGATTCTTTACTGTAAGAGCGGTGAGACTATGGAACTCTCTCCCACCAGAGGTTGTAATTGCAGATAATTTGAACCTGCTCAAGAGGGTCCTGGATGCCTGCCTAGAGAGCAATAGTATCACATCTTATGGGGAAAAAACTCTCTGTAAGTAGTTTCTGTTGATCCAGAAGTTATTCTGCCATATTAGAGGTCAGGAAGGAATTTTTGCCTACTTTGGGAATTGGCATTAGCCGTGCAGGTATATTTGCCTTCCTCTGGATCAACTCGGTATAATACATAATTAAAAGGTTGCACCTGTTGGGCAGATGTTTTCTTCTTACCTTATCTACTACGATGGAGAGGTTTATACTAGAGCAACATCAGTTCGGACCAAATAAATTCGAAGAAAAATTTGGCAAAGCTTCAGCTCATGGAATCTTGAATGATTCACTCATCTCTAGTAAGCACTTACCTTAGCATGTGTTTGATGTCGCCCTCTATTATCTGGTATCCGCTTTATTGTGTGTATGACCTTAGTCAGAATATGCACAGATACGTATGTATAATATAAGCTGCTGTCCTTAAATGAGTAGTGGTTTGGCGAAATATAGTATGTCTCTGTGCAGTTTCTTGCTGTAAATTCGTAGTACCACTCATAAAGCCCATTTACCCTTTTGCTTTTAGCCCTGCATCGAAAGAGAAGAAACCAGATCTCCTCCAGCAGTGGATCATTTGGACGTAACGATGGATTCACATCATGAATGGAATAAGTAACTTGGGGAATTGTTCTTCTTGGTACCATAAAGACTAAACTGCATTTGGCATATATCATCTCATCAAGTGTCTTTCTATAGAAAACATTAACCCATGACTCGTGAAGGATGAGGGTGATGTCATTAGTTATCTTCTCAGATTTACTGAAAACTTTAATGCAATCATCAGAGTAAGGGCCACAGACGACTATAACTTCAACAGAGGATTTATCAACCACAGAAATCTCAGTTGTTACATCGACCTTATTACTTTGAAGAGTGATACTGAAGTCGAGGCAGATCTCATGCTCGGCCATCAGCTTAGTCAGTTCTCTCACTTCTATATCATTAGCCATAGGAGTAACAATCAGTCCAACCCAATTCCATCCAAAGAACTTCAGCAAGTTCACAATAGCCACGTACTGGGTCAAGATATCTGGAGCAAACAGGTAGGTATTGGAGTGTGGTAAGTGTAAGCTATGCAGGAAGGGGTCAGAGACACCATAAATAATCTATGGAAACAGACAGTATGAGTATTTAAAACCTTTTTTTCAGATTGAAACATCAAATGTTTATACAAATCTTTCTGCAGAATCTGTGATTAGAATTTAAAATGTTGAAATAATTTAGACAAACTCGTCCCTTGTTCATCTTTATGGTTCAGCCCTTTTTTTCTCTTAATCCTTTGATGATTGGCCCTTGACAACTAAACAGGGCAAGTTGTAGGTTTTCTTTTTTACAGGTTATATTTTTTCATTCTTTCCAATATCTTTTTATTGGATTAGATTTTTCTGTACATAAGACAAGATAGGAAAGCTTTACAATAGTAGCGGCCATTTTCAGGGGCTTAACATTTCACTACACAGTATAACACACATATTTGTCAGGAAGAAATTGAAATTTATAGGCTAACTCTATTCATGGTCTTAAAGATGGGATTACATGGGATATCTGGATTTCTATAGATTACATGGTGGGAACTCATTTGTAAAAACCTATTCACTGTCCATCCCTGTTTTAGTGTAAGTGGTTAGAAAGGTTGTGAGTAGAGATGAGCGAACACTAAAATGCTCGGGTACTCGTTATTCGAGACGAACTTTTCCCGATGCTCGAGTGCTCGTCTCGAATAACGAACCCCATTGAAGTCAATGGGAGACTCGAGCATTTTTCAAGGGGACCAAGGCTCTGCACAGGGAAGCTTGGCCAAACACCTGGGAACCTCAGAAAAGGATGGAAACACCACGGAAATGGACAGGAAACAGCAGGGGCAGCATGCATGGATGCCTCTGAGGCTGCTTAAACGCACCATTATGCCAAAATTATGGGCAACAGCATGGCCATGACAGAGTGACAGAATGAAGCTAGATAGCATCTAAAACATGCAATAATTGACCCTGACACTATAGGGGACGGCATGCAGAGGCAGCGGCAGCAGGCTAGAGAGTGTCATGGCGACATACCCTAAATGGACTCAGGCTTCAAACCAATGGGTGGCAGAGAGGAACCAAAGGAGGTGAGCAAGAAGTGCTCAAATAATATCGGTACATGATAAAAGTTTGCCAGTATATTTTGTGGATTACACAGCAGGGTGGCGACAAAGTTAACATGGAAGCCATGAAAACAACCCAAAATTCTGCCTGACACAGCTCGTTAGATAAGGGGACCATGTATGGAGGCAGTGAACTAGTAGTAGATTAAAGGTGCTGCAGTTAAAACTATGTTAGTTGGATCTTGGCATGGAGCTGGCGCTCCGCTGCCAGGCGAGCTTTCGCCAATCCAAGCCCCTGTCTCTAGGCTACTCCCCAAACAGCACTTTTGTATAAGATCAAGTGTAGTAGCGTTCTTATAAGTTTAGGATATGCCGGGTGAGGGGAATGTAAACAGATACGCAAGAAGCGCATGATGCGCATGGAGCTGGCGCTCCGCTGCCAGGCGAGCTTTCGCCAATCCAAGCCCCTGTCTCTAGGCTACTCCCCAAACAGCACTTTTGTATAAGATCAAGTGTAGTAGCGTTCTTATAAGTTTAGGATATGCCGGGTGAGGGGAATGTAAACAGATGCGCAAGAAGCGCATGATGCGCATGGAGCTGGCGCTCCGCTGCCAGGCGAGCTTTCGCAAATCCAAGCCCCTGTCTCTAGGCTACTCCCCAAACAGCACTTTTGTATAAGATCAAGTGTAGTAGCGTTCTTATAAGTTTAGGATATGGCGGGTGAGGGGAATGTAAACAGATGCGCAAGAAGCGCTGAAATAATATCCCTAAATGGTAAAAGTTTGCAAGTATATTTTGTGGATTACACAGCAGGGTGGCGACAAAGTTAACAACTTTGATGTGGAATCCATGAAAACAACCCAAATTTCTGCCTGACACACCTCGTTTGATAAAGGGACGATGTATGGAGGCAGCTATATGGACGACTTTTGGAGGTAGCAATGGAGACAACGTGTGGAGGCTGCTATGGAGACAATTTAATTTGGATAGTGCCTGTATGTGGCAGTCCCAAACATTTTTCAAACCAGAGGAGCAGGTAGGTGGCCCTCCAGTAAAATGGGATAGATTGAGTGCCTGTATGTGGCAGTCCCAAAAATTGTTCAAACCAGAGGAGCAGGTAGGTGGCCCTCCAGTAAAATGGAATAGATTGAGTGCCTGTATGTGGCAGTCCCAAAAATTGTTCAAACCAGAGGAGCAGGTAGGTGGCCCTGCAGTAAAATGGAATAGATTGAGTGCCTGTATGTGGCAGTCCCAAAAATGTTTCAAACCAGAGGAGCAGGTAGGTGGCCCTCCAGTAAAATGGGATAGATTGAGTGCCTGTATGTGGCAGTCCCAAAAATGTTTCAAACCAGAGGAGCAGGTAGGTGGCCCTCCAGTAAAATGGAATAGATTGAGTGCCTGTATGTGGCAGTCCCAAAAATTGTTCAAACCAGAGGAGCAGGTAGGTGGCCCTGCAGTAAAATGGAATAGATTGAGTGCCTGTATGTGGCAGTCCCAAAAATTCTTCAAACCAGAGGAGCAGGTAGGTGGCCCTCCAGTAAAATGGAATAGATTGAGTGCCTGTATGTGGCAGTCCCAAAAATTCTTCAAACCAGAGGAGCAGGTAGGTGGCCCTGCAGTAAAATGGAATAGATTGAGTGCCTGTATGTGGCAGTCCCAAAAATTGTTCAAACCAGAGGACCGGGTAGGTGGCCCTCCAGAAAAATGGAATAGATTGAGTGCCTGTATGTGGCACTCACAAAAATTGTTTCAAACAGAGGACCGGGTAGGTGGCCCTCCAGAAAAATTAAATGCATGAAGTATAGCAAGAGCCAGTGGGCCCTGTCAAAAAATAGCCATTTTCCTCTGCTTTACTGTACAAAGAGGAGGAGAAGGAGGAAAATGAGGAGGAGGAGGAGGAGTGGATCAATTATTCAGGTTGAGCTTCCTTCACCTGGTGGAGATTGGAAATTCTGAGAAATCCAGCCTTTATTCATTTTAATAAGCGTCAGCCTGTCAGCGCTGTCAGTCGACAGGCGTGTACGCTTATCGGTGATGATGCCACCAGCTGCACTGAAAACCCGCTCGGACAAGACGCTAGCGGCAGGGCAGGCAAGAACCTCCAAGGCGTACAGCGCCAGTTCGTGCCACATGTCCAGCTTTGAAACCCAGTAGTTGTAGGGAGCTGTGTGATCATTTAGGACGATGGTATGGTCAGCTACGTACTCCCTCACCATCTTTCTGTAAAGATCAGCCCTACTCTGCCGAGACTGGGGACAGGTGACAGTGTCTTGCTGGGGTGACATAAAGCTGGCAAAAGCCTTGTAAAGCGTACCCTTGCCAGTGCTGGACAAGCTGCCTGCTCGCCTACTCTCCCTCGCTACTTGTCCCGCAGAACTACGCACTCTGCCGCTAGCGCTGTCAGAAGGGAAATACTGTTTCAGCTTGTGCACCAGGGCCTGCTGGTATTCATGCATTCTCACACTCCTTTCCTCTGCAGGGATGAGAGTGGCAAGATTTTGCTTGTACCGTGGGTCCAGGAGAGTGAACACCCAGTAATCGGTGCTGGAATAAATTCTTTGAACGCGAGGGTCACGGGATAGGCAGCCTAGCATGAAATCTGCCATATGCGCCAGAGTACCAACGCGTAAGAATTCACTCCCCTCACTGGCCTGACTGTCCATTTCCTCCTCCTCCAACTCCTCCAACTCCTCTTCTTCTGCCCATACACGCTGAACAGTGAAGGACTCAACAATGGTCCCCTCTTGTGTCTCGCCAACATTCTCCTCCTCTTCCTCCTCATCCTCCTCCACCTCCACCTCCTCCGATATGCGCTGAGAAACAGACCTCAGGGTGCTTTGGCTATCAACAAGGGAATATTCTTCCCCCGTCTCTTGTGACGAGCGCAAAGCTTCCGACTTCATGCTGACCAGAGAGTTTTTCAACAGGCCAAGCAGCGGGATGGTGAGGCTGATGATGGCGGCATCGCCACTGACCATCTGTGTTGACTCCTCAAAGTTACTCAGCACCTGACAGATATCAGACATCCACGTCCACTCCTCATTGTAGACTTGAGGAAGCTGACTGACCTGACTACCAGTTCTGGTGGAAGTTGACATCTGGCAGTCTACAATCGCTCTGCGCTGCTGGTAAACTCTGGATAACATGGTCAGTGTTGAATTCCACCTCGTGGGCACGTCGCACAACAGTCGGTGAGCGGGCAGTTGGAGGCGGCGCTGCGCTGCCCTGAGAGTGGCAGCATCTGGGCTGGACTTCCTGAAATGCGCACAGATGCGGCGCACCTTCGTGAGCAAATCAGACAGATTGGGGTATGTCTTGAGGAAACGCTGCACTATCAGATTTAACACATGGGCCAGGCATGGCACATGTGTCAGTCTGCCGAGTTGCAGAGCCGCCACCAGGTTACGGCCGTTGTCACACACAACCATTCCCGGCTTGAGGTTCAGCGGTGCCAGCCACAGATCAGTCTGCGCCGTGATGCCCTGTAATAGCTCTTGGGCGGTGTGCCTTTTGTCGCCTAGGCTCAGCAGTTTGAGCACCGCCTGCTGTCGCTTAGCGACGGCACTGCTGCTGTGCCTAGAGCTACCGACTGATGGCGCCGTGCCCACGGATGGTAGTTCGGAGGAGGAGGTGGAGGAGGGGTGGGAGGAGGAGGAGGCATAGTAGGCCTGAAACACCTGGACCGAGGTAGGCCCCGCAATCCTCGGCGTCGGCAGTATATGAGCAGCCCCAGGGTCAGTCTCGGTCCCAGCCTCCACCAAGTTAACCCAATGTGCCGTCAGCGATATATAGTGGCCCTGCCCGGCAGCACTCGTCCACGTGTCCGTGGTCAGGTGGACCTTGTCAGAAACGGCGTTGGTCAGGGCACGGATGATGTTGTCTGACACGTGCTGGTGCAGGGCTGGGACGGCACATCGGGAAAAGTAGTGGCGGCTGGGGACCGAATACCGAGGGGCGGCCGCCGCCATGAGGTTGCGAAAGGCCTCGGTCTCTACTAGCCTATAGGGCAGCATCTCCAGGCTAAGCAATCTGGAGATGTGCACATTAAGGGCTTGGGCGTGCGGGTGGGTTGCACTATATTTGCGTTTCCGCTCCAGCGTCTGGGGTATGGAGAGCTGAACGCTGGTGGATGCTGTGGAGGATCGTGGAGGCGACGATGGGGTTTTTGGGCCAGGGTCCTGGGCAGGGGGCTGACTAGCAGCTGACACAGGGGAAGGAGCAGTGGTGTGCACGGCCGGAGGTGAACGGGCTTGTTGCCACTGAGTGGGGTGCTTAGCATTCATATGCCTGCGCATACTGGTGGTAGTTAAGCTAGTAGTGGTGGAACCCCTGCTGAGCCTGGTTTGGCAAATGTTGCACACCACAGTCCGTCGGTCATCCGGTGTTTCCTTAAAGAACCTCCACACTTCTGAAGATCTAGCCCTCGCCGCAAGAGCCCTCACCACGGGAGCTTCACTAGTTGACAGTGGCGCTGATGCACCAGCTCTGGCCCTGCCTCTCCGTCTGGCCCCACCACTGCCTCTTCCAACCTGTTCAGGTCGAGGACTCTCCTCCGTCTCAGAAGCACTGTGTTCACCCGGCCTCTCAACCCAGCTTGGGTCTGTCACCTCATCATCCTCCGATCCCTCAGTCTGCTCCCCCCTCGGACTTCCTGCCCTGACAACAACTTCCCCACTGTCTGACAACCGTGTCTCCTCATCGTCGGACACCTCTTTACACACTTCCACTACGTCAAGAAGGTCATCATCACCCACAGACTGTGACTGGTGGAAAACCTGGGCATCGGAAAATTGCTCAGCAGCAACCGGACAAGTGGTTTGTGACTGTGGGAAGGGTCCAGAAAACAGTTCCTCAGAGTATGCCGGTTCAAATGGCAAATTTTCCTGGGAGGGGGCAGACTGGGGGGGAGGAGGCTGAGGTGCAGGAGCTGGAGGAGTGGGGATTTCGGTGACATGGGTGGACTGCGTGGAAGACTGACTGGTGGTGGACAAATTGCTCGAAGCATTGTCAGCAATCCACGACATCACCTGTTCGCACTGTTCTGGCCTCAACAGTGCTCTACCACGAGTCCCAGTAACTTCAGACATGAACCTAGGGAGTGTAGCTCTGCGGCGTTCCCCTGCTCCCTCATCAGCAGGTGGTGTCTCACCCCGCCCAGGACCACGGCCTCTGACCCCTGCAGTAGTTGGACGCCCACGTCCCCGCCCTCGTCCTCTACCCCTAGCCCTGGGGTTAAACATTTTTAAAATGAGAGTTATAACTTTTTTTTTTTTTTTACTTTTTTTTTTTTTTTTGTGTGTTTTTTTGTGTTTTTTGTTTTTTTTTTGTGTTTTTTGTTTTTTTTTGAGTTTTTAGAACCAAACAATCCTATCCTATTGCTATGGCTATTTTCTAGCCAAGTATCAAAGGAAGCACACTACTATGCCAGATGAGATGACACTGAGTTATTGCCTAATAGAAATCCAACCCCTACTGAATTTTGCCACTTCAGCCTTTGCTATGGATATGTGCGCCACTAAGCGCAGAACACAGCGGTCGCAAGTCTCACTACAAATTGCTCAGAATTGGCAAGTACATGCACTGCAGAAACTACAGCCACCAGCAGATCAACCAGAAATCAAATATATAGAACGCTACTGTAGGCTTCAAGAAGCTATTTGTATTCTCCTATGGCTATTTTCTAGCCAAGTATCAAAGGAAGCACACTACTATGCCAGATGAGATGACACTGAGTTATTGCCTAATAGAAATCCAACCCCTACTGAATTTTCCCACTTCAGCCTTTGCTATGGATATGTGCGCCACTAAGCGCAGAACACAGCGGTCGCAAGTCTCACTACAAATTGCTCAGAATTGGCAAGTACATGCACTGCAGAAACTACAGCCACCAGCAGATCAACCAGAAATCAAATATATAGAACGCTACTGTAGGCTTCAAGAAGCTATTTGTATTCTCCTATGGCTATTTTCTAGCCAAGTATCAAAGGAAGCACACTACTATGCCAGATGAGATGACACTGAGTTATTGCCTAATAGAAATCCAACCCCTACTGAATTTTGCCACTTCAGCCTTTGCTATGGATATGTGCGCCACTAAGCGCAGAACACAGCGGTCGCAAGTCTCACTACAAATTGCTCAGAATTGGCAAGTACATGCACTGCAGAAACTACAGCCACCAGCAGATCAACCAGAAATCAAATATATAGAACGCTACTGTAGGCTTCAAGAAGCTATTTGTATTCTCCTATGGCTATTTTCTAGCCAAGTATCAAAGGAAGCACACTACTATGCCAGATGAGATGACACTGAGTTATTGCCTAATAGAAATCCAACCCCTACTGAATTTTCCCACTTCAGCCTTTGCTATGGATATGTGCGCCACTAAGCGCAGAACACAGCGGTCGCAAGTCTCACTACAAATTGCTCAGAATTGGCAAGTACATGCACTGCAGAAACTACAGCCACCAGCAGATCAACCAGAAATCAAATATATAGAACGCTACTGTAGGCTTCAAGAAGCTATTTGTATTCTCCTATGGCTATTTTCTAGCCAAGTATCAAAGGAAGCACACTACTATGCCAGATGAGATGACACTGAGTTATTGCCTAATAGAAATCCAACCCCTACTGAATTTTCCCACTTCAGCCTTTGCTATGGATATGTGCGCCACTAAGCGCAGAACACAGCGGTCGCAAGTCTCACTACAAATTGCTCAGAATTGGCAAGTACATGCACTGCAGAAACTACAGCCACCAGCAGATCAACCAGAAATCAAATATATAGAACGCTACTGTAGGCTTCAAGAAGCTATTTGTATTCTCCTATGGCTATTTTCTAGCCAAGTATCAAAGGAAGCACACTACTATGCCAGATGAGATGACACTGAGTTATTGCCTAATAGAAATCCAACCCCTACTGAATTTTGCCACTTCAGCCTTTGCTATGGATATGTGCGCCACTAAGCGCAGAACACAGCGGTCGCAAGTCTCACTACAAATTGCTCAGAATTGGCAAGTACATGCACTGCAGAAACTACAGCCACCAGCAGATCAACCAGAAATCAAATATATAGAACGCTACTGTAGGCTTCAAGAAGCTATTTGTATTCTCCTATGGCTATTTTCTAGCCAAGTATCAAAGGAAGCACACTACTATGCCAGATGAGATGACACTGAGTTATTGCCTAATAGAAATCCAACCCCTACTGAATTTTGCCACTTCAGCCTTTGCTATGGATATGTGTGCCACTAAGAGCTAAACACAACGGTAGCAAGTCCCCCTGCTAATTCCTCACAAAATGGTAAAAGATGCAAATTAAAATAAAAAAAGTAGAACGTTATTGTAGCCCTAAGAAGGGCTGTTGGGTTCTTTGAGAATCACTCCTGCCTAACAGTAAGCTAATAGAACACCCTAACGCTTTCCCTGACCAGCAGCAGCTCTCTCCCTAGCGGCATCCAGAGACAGAATGATCCGAGCAGCGCGGCCAGCGGCTAGTCTATCCCAGGGTCACCTGATCTGGCCAGCCAACCACTGCTATCGACGTGTAAGGGTACCACGTCATGCTGGGTGGAGTGCAGAGTCTCCTGGCTTGTGATTGGCTCTGTTTCTGGCCGCCAAAAAGCAAAACGGCGGGAGCTGCCATTTTCTCGAGCGGGCAAAGTATTCGTCCGAGCAACGAGCAGTTTCGAGTACCCTAATGCTCGACCGAGCATCAAGCTCGGACGAGCATGTTCGCTCATCTCTAGTTGTGAGCCTTGGTTAAGGGTAAGAGCTGTTTTCTTGGCAGTGCTCCCTAGAAGTTTGATCCAATTCTTCACTACCAGGAATAGGTGGAGCCACAGGGTCCTATGTTGAAATTGATTAGGCTGATGAAAGCTAAGGCTCAAGAACATGAGTTGTTGTCAAGGAGGGATCTTCATTTTAGGATATCATTGAACATACCTATCGTCACCTAGACTGTGATTCCATGTGTAGTCCTAATAAGTCCTCTAGCCTGGTGAAGTGAGAGAGAAAAGTTCAGATAGAGACCTGAGGATATACATGTTTCAGACTGTGATCACTGTTCTAGTGAATTGGTTATAGAAATGCACTGGGATTTTTCCATGTCAGAACAGGTTGTGTGAGAGATGAGCCTAAGACAGCTTCCTCTATGTAGGCTTTGGAGGATCTCATCCTCGACACAACCATATTCAAGGCCATTATCTGGTGGCACAGATTGCAGAAAGATCACAGCCCACATGGAGGTCGAGTTTTCTCAATCATGGTGCAGTCAGCATGCTGTGTCACTCCACACCATGACTGAGACACATCGCAAAATATTGAGCAGGCCCTATTTTCTGCCAGATCTGTGAGGCACCTCTCTCACAAGCCAAGTGCTTTGCCCAGGTTCTGGCCCAGGTCATGTACATTTCTATAACAGTTACACCTACCTGCACTAGACCAATTAGCCCAACAAGACCTTCTTAGGTCAATATCAATTAATGAAACGGGTGAGATTCATTTCTTCGTTACCATTGGCATAAAGCCCCTGCCCATATGGGTTACTGACTGTCACTATACTTCCAAAAGCCCCTGCATAACTGCGGAAGCTATGACCATTCTTGTTATTAAACATAGATGTGAAGATTTGGGCCAAATTACTGGCTAAGAGAGTGAGTCCCTTTACACCGCAATTAATAAATTAATAAAAAAATTGCCACAAGAAAAAGGGAACCGCTGCTGACAAGAGAATCGGGGGGAGAAGGGAGCCGCGCAGCATGCCATTATGCCAAAATTATGGGTAACAGCATGGCGATGACAGAGTGACCGAATGAGGCTAGATAGCATCTAAAACATTCTATAATTGACCCTGACACTATAGAAGACGGCATGCAGAGGCAGCGGCAGCAGTGGCAGGCTAGAGAGTGTCATGGCGACATACCCTAAATGGACTCAGGCTTCAAACCAATGGGTGGCAGAGAGGAACAAAAGGAGGTGAGCAAGAAGCGCTGAAATGATTTCCTATGTGAACAAAAGGTTGACGGTATATTTAGTCGATAACACAACATGGTGGCGACATAGTGACCAAGTTCCATAACGTATCTGGTGAAACACCCGAAAAATTAGCCTGACACAGCTCGTTTGATAAGGGGACAATATGTGGATGCAGCCATGGAGACGACTTCCATGATAAGAGTGACAGTATGGGGCATCCATATTGCGCTGCTATGATTGCAACTTCAGGTCTCCAGCATGGCGGCGACAGATGCGCAGAGTTCCATTATGTATCTGGTGAAACACCTGAAAATTCTGCCTGACACAGCTCGTTTGATAAGGGGATGATGTGCTGCATATCCTCTCGTGCTCCAGCGTCTGGGGTATAGAGAGTTTAAAGTTGCGCATGGAGACATTGGTGGACGCTGTGGAGGATCGTGGAGGCAAAATGGACAGGAAACAGCAGGAGCAGCATGCATGGATGCCTCTGAGGCTGCCTAATCTTGGGATGAAGCTGGCGGTCCGCTGCCAGGCGAGCGTTCGCCTGTCCAAGCCCCTGTCTCTCGGCTCCCCCCCACCCAAAATGGGCCTGGGGGCCAGAAGCGTTTACTTTGAAAAAATTATAATTTTCAAGCAGGCGGGGTCGCTTGAATATTTCACCTAGGAATAATGGAATAGCATAGCCGTTCTGTTTTTAATAGTTTTTTCGGAAATGGTTCCATGATTAAAAGCGACAGTATGGGGCATCCATATTGCGCTGCTATGATTGCAACTTCAGCTCTCCAGCATGGCGGGGGCTACAAACAGCACTTCTAAGAACCTTTTGTATAAGATCAAGTGTAGTAGTGTTCTTATAAGTTTGGGTTATGGCGGATGAGGAGAATGTAAACAGATGCGCAAGAAGCGCAT
Source organism: Engystomops pustulosus (assembly GCF_040894005.1). Lineage (NCBI taxonomy): Eukaryota > Metazoa > Chordata > Amphibia > Anura > Leptodactylidae > Engystomops > Engystomops pustulosus. Next base: position 292,847,264 of record NC_092411.1, on the reverse strand, counting down.
AAATAATATCGGTAAATGATAAAAGTTTGGCAGTATATTTTGTGGATAACACAGCAGGGTGGCGACAAAGTTAACAAGTTTGATGCGAAAGCCATGAAAACAACCCAAAATTCTGCCTGACACAGAATTATCATTATCGTTAGATAAGGGGATGATGTATGGAGGCAGCTATATGGACGACTTTTGGAGGCAGCTATGGAGATGACGTGTGGAGGCAGCTATGGAGATGACGTGTGGAGGCAGCTATGGAGATGACGTGTGGAGGATGCCATGGAGACAATTTAATTTGGATAGTGCCTGTATGTGGCAGTCCCAAAAAGTTTTCAAACCAGAGGAGCAGGTAGCAGGCCTTCCAGAAAAATTAAATAGATTGAGTGCCTGTATGTGGCACTCCCAAAAATTGTTTAAAACAGAGGACCGTAGGTGGCCCTCCAGAAAAATTAAATACATAGAGTACTATAGCTAGAGCCAGTTGGCCCTGGCAAAAAATAGCCAGTTTTCTCTGCTTTAGTGTACAAAGAGGAGGAGAAGGAGGAAAATGAGGAGGAGTGCATACATTATTCAGGTTGAGCTTCTTTCACCTGGTGGAGAATGGAAATCCTGAGAAATCCAGGCTTTATTCATCTTGATAAGCATCAGCCTGTAAGCGCTGTCAGTCGACAGGTGTGTACGCTTATCGGTGATGATGCCACCAGCTGCACTGAAAACCCGCTCGGACAAGACGCTAGCGGCAGGGCAGGCAAGAACCTCCAAGGCGTACAGCGCCAGTTCGTGCCACATGTCCAGCTTTGAAACCCAGTAGTTGTAGGAAGCTGTGTGATCATTTAGGACGATGGTATGGTCAGCTACGTACTCCCTCACCATCTTTCTGTAAAGATCAGCCCTACTCTGCCGAGACTGGGGACAGGTGACAGCGTCTTGCTGGGGTGACATAAAACTGGCAAAGGCCTTGTAAAGCGTACTCCTGCCAGTGCTGGACAAGCTGCCTGCTCGCCTACTCTCCCTCGTGGTCAGGTGGACCTTGTCAAAAACGCCGTTGGTCAGGGCACGGATGATGTTGTCTGACAGGTGCTGGTGCAGGGCTGGGACGGCACATCGGGAACAGAAGTGGCGGCTGGGGACCGAATACCGAGGGGCGGCCGCCGCCATGAGGTTGCGAAAGGCCTCGTTCTCTACCAGTCTATAGGGCAGCATCTCCAGCCTAAGTAGTTTGGAGATGTGGACGTTGCGGGCTTGGGCGTGTGGATGGGTTGCAGTGTACTTCCTCTTGTGCTCCAGCGTCTGGGGTATGGAGAGCTGAACGCTGCGCATGGAGACATTGGTGGATGCTGTGGAAGGATCGTGGAGGCGAAGGTGTGGTTTTCGCACTGAAGGTGTTTGGGCCGGGCTCCTGGGCAGAGGGCTGACTAGCAGAGGCAGCAGATTACACAGGGGAAAGAACCTCCAGACTCCCCAAAATCTAGCCTTCGCCACGGGAGCTTGACTACGTGAAACATTTGGCGCTGATGCACCAGCTCTGGCCCTGCCTCTCCGTCTGGCCCCACCACTGCCTCTTCCAACCTGTTCTCGTCGAGGACTCGCCTCCGTCTCACAAGCACTGTGTTCACCCGGCCTATCAACCCAGCTTGGGTCTGTCACCTCCTCATCCTCCGATCCCTCAGTCTGCTCCCCCCTCGGACTTCCTGCCCTGACAACAACTTCACCACTGTTTGACAACCGTGTCTCCTCATCGTCCGACACCTCTTTACACACTTCTTCCACTACGTCAACAATGTCATCATCACCCACAGACTGCGACCGGTGGAAAACCTGGGCATCGGAAAAGAGCTCAGCAGCAACTGGACAAGTGGTTTGTGACTCTGGGAAGGGTCCACAAAACAGTTCCTCAGAGTATGTCGGTTCAAATGCCAAATTTTGCTGGGAGGGGGCAGACTGGGGGGGAAGGAGGCTGAGGTGCAGGAGCTGGAGGAGTGCTGATTTCGGTGACATGGGTGGACTGCGTGGAAGACTGACTCATGGACAAATGGCTAGAAGCATTGTCCGCAATCCACGACATCACCTGTTCGCACTGTTCTGGCCTCAACAGTGCTCTACCTTCGGTCCCAGTAACTTGCGACATGAACCTAGGGAGTGTAGCTCTGCGGCGTTCCCCTGCTCCCTCATCAGCAGGTGGTGTCTCACCCCGCCCAGGACCACGGCCTCTGACCACTGCAGTAGTTGGACGCCCATGCCCACGCCCTGGTCCTCTACCCTTAGCCCTCGGGTTCAACATTTTCAAAATTAAAGTTAAAACTGTAAATTTTTTTAATGTTTTTTTTTGTGTTTTTGTTTTTTTAAGAAAACAATGCTATCCTATTGCTATGGCTAGTTTCTAACCTATACTGACAGCACACAACAGGATTTTGTGCTGTGCCTGATGACTTTTAGTTTAAAAAAAAAGGAAAAGAAAAAGCAGACTGTGCCTAATTCAATCAAACCCCTAATAAATTGTCCCACTTAGGTGTTTGAGATGGATATGTGTGTCACCAAGAGCTAAATAGAACGTTCCCAAGTCTCCCTGCAAATTCGTCACAATATGGTACTAGCTGCACTACTAGTGCCAGCAAGGCCAGCCACAAGCAAATCAACAATATATATATATATATATATATATATATAACGCTATTGTAGCTCTAAGAAAGCCGGTTGGGTTCTTGTATGCCTAGTTTCTAACCTACACTGACAGCACACAACTGGATTTTAAGTCACTTTAAGTTTTGAAGAAAAAAAAAAAATCGTCACACTGTGCCTAATTCAAATCAAACCCCTAATAAATTGTCCCACTTTCGTGTTTGAGATGGATATGTGTGTCACTAAGAGCTAAATAGAATGTTCCCAAGTCTCACTGCAAATTCCTCACAATATTGTACTAGCTGCACCACTAGTGCCTGCAAGGCCAGCCACAAACAAACAAAAAAAAATAAAATATAACGCTATTGTAGCTCTAAGAAGGGCTGTTGGGTTCTTGTAGACTAACTCCTGCCTAACAGTAAGCTAATATAACACCCTAACGCTTTCCCTGACCAGTAGCAGCTCTCTCCCTAACGGCATCCAGACAGAGAATGATGCGAGCAGCGCGGGCAGGGGCTAGTATATTCCAGAGTCCCCTGATCAGGCCAGCCAACCACTGCTATCGACGTGTAAGGGTACCACGTCATGCTGGGTGGAGTGCAGAGTCTCCTGGCTTGTGATTGGCTCTGTTTCTGCCCGCCAAAAAGCAAAACGGCGGGAGCTGCCATTTTCTCGAGCCGGCAAAGTATTCGTACGAGCAACGAGCAGTTTCGAGTACGCTAATGCTCGAACAAGCATCAAGCTCGGACGAGTATGTTCGCTCATCTCTAGTCTGGTGTTATGTATATGACTTCCATCTCACTACTGCTCTGTATTTATGGCCCCTGGTAGTATTGTGCATATATGGTTTGCCACCAAGTTATTTTTACCACTGAGGGGGTACATGTTGCCTTAGTTGATATTATAAAAAAAAAGCTCTGTAGTATAAGACTACATGTGCTCATGTACATATTACATAGGAGTGGATGGTTCTGTAGTGAGGGAGTACATGCACCCTCAGTCTGTATTACTGGAGAAGCTCTGTAGTATAAGACTACATGTGTTCATGTATATATTACTTAGGGGGTGGATGGGACAGTAATGAGGGGAGTACATGCAGCCTGAATCTATATTATAGCAGAAGCTCTCTAGTGTAAACCTCATGTGTGCATGTATTATTACATAGTATGGGGCTGGACTGAAGGGAGTACAGGCAGTCCCCGGGTTACGTTCTTTTTTATGTTCTTAAGTTGAATTTGAAATCAATAGTTGACTAAATGTGATACTCTTCAGGGGGGTCGAATACAGAGCCACATATCAGGCTCCGGTTTACTTTTTGTGGGCATGGTGTTAAACCTCCTCATTTCCCCATTACCTGTATCCATCTGTTTATTTAAATTGAATTTGAAACAGTATACTTTATAATTGTAGATCCAGACAAATAATGTTTTGGCCCCAGTGACAATTGGAGTTTAAACATTTTTTGCTGTAATGGGACTGAGGATTATCAATAAAGCTTCATTACAGACACCTTACAGCTGATCATTGCAGTCTGGGACTATAGTAAAGCATCCAGAGACTTCACCAGAGGTCAGAGGGGTCTGTCTGCAACTATGGGTTGTCTGTAAGTCGGGTGTCCTTAAGTAGGGGACTGCCGGTACATGAAACCTCAGTCCTTGGAGTTTCTGGAAAATGGTGGAGGGAGGGGATTTACCTTCAGTTGGTTTCCGACTTTAAATTTTACAGATCATTTAGCCTCCCCCCTGGGAGTGATGTTGGTTTATTGTTACGATGTTGAAGTGGTGCTCCTCAACTGATGTTGTATAAAAAAAAAAATGAATGTTGAATGTTATATTTTAATTTTATCTGGTATCTGTAGTGGGTAGAAGGTCTTCGGGGTTGGTATAAAATGTCTTGGGAGGTGGAGTCGGAGGGGAGTGACACACCTCAAAATTTTGGCTGGTTTATTTCTGGTCAAGGCACACATGGGTATGGGCCTCTCACAGGGTGGTGTCCTTGGGGAGCCCGGGAGATAAGAGTAGCCACCTAGTGGTGGCTGGTGGTGCTGCCGAGCCTGTGGTGGCGGCTGGCGGTAATGGAACGTATTTTCCTGGTTTTGTATGACCTGACCTTCTGGGGCCTCGAGGACAATCTACTTATATAAATATGTATATATTTATATGATGCGGCGCTGTGCTCCAGCCTCCTGCTCCATGCATGCCTGGCCTGCCCATCGACCCACACCGAGGGCGATCTTTCACTCCCCCTCCTCCGGACCACAGGAGCTTCTTCATCTCGGCACTCCGACCTGTTGCCCTGAGCGCGGCTGCTGCTCGGAAGGCAAGCCGGCCGTTTCCTGGGTGCTGCGATCATTCGGCCGGGGAAAGTGATACCGGTGCCCCCCATGCTCTCGTCCCCTGCCACACAAATGGATTCCTCTGTGTCCTCCCCCCAGCCCCGGACGGGCAACTCTTGGAGGAGGATGGAGGGTCCTTGCTGGGGCTCCTACGGCGACAAAGCGGACGAGTGGATACCTCTGGCCTGGTGGGAGGGCGAGATCTTCTGCTCCTCCTTGGCATCTCATCCTCGACCACTGGTGACGAGGGAGCTGCTGTGACCCCTGCCAGGTGCTGCTCAATACAACCTGGCCCACTGGATCACCTCCTGGACTCGCCTATTTAGATCATGAACACCAGCCATAGCTTCAGGTAAGAAAAATTGTTCAAATTGTGACAAACTGACTCTACCTAGTGTCTGTCTATTTACAATTTTTTCAAACCCTTCCTTGTACGTGACTGCTCCAGACTTATTGTAAGCATCTCTCCCTCCTAACTCTGACCTTCACATAACCCCATAGGTAAGCTTAAATTTAACCCCATGTCATGCCGCTGCTTCCGTTAAATTGCATTCACTCCATTGCTCCTCTCATGCGACACAAATCAGTGGGCGTGGTGTCGGACAATCAGACTGATTTGGACTAAGCGTGGGATTCAACATTTAAATTGTGTCGCAAGCCATGCAGTTACATGCACAGTAAAAAGATGGTGAACTCCGGTGGACCTGAGCGGGACACATGCAGGACATCGGGCGCATGATGTGAGTGAATCGCGGCAAATGTGCATTCTCATCAGGAACGCACAGGGACGGGTAAGTAAATGTGCCCCAATGTGTTCACACGTTATGTTATTTGAGGTGACACTCAGAGTTTACACGCTGCAGTAGCCAAGACTAGCAATGGTATAGGTGGCAACCTAACACAAGAATATAGAAGTGTGAACAATATCGTAAACAATTTGACCAACGATGATGTCACAACAATTTGGTATATAGAAATATGCTCTTATTTTATGTGATATTATGTGATATAACGTACAATTTAATGTAATAAATACTTGTTGAGCTAAAATAGTTTATTGAGTATAAACATGTTGGGGAAAAACAAGTAAGTAGTGCATGGTATAAAAACTTTATCCAAAAATATATAGATGTCCCTTACCTGTGTGTACTCGTACAGGCTGGATAATGGCAGCATGGCTTGCATGGCATAACTATTAGAATCTACCACATACGCGGCCAGCTCCGCATGATGTCTACAGGAATAATTAGGAACCTCATTTCTTCTCCCGGACAGGATTTGATAGAAAGATTTAGTCGTTTTCTTTGCATCGCCACAAGTGTCCAGTATATGATATCCCAGAGTGATGTTAGGTAGGACGTAAGGATTTCTATTAATCTCCTCCACTGCATAGATAAAGGACAAGATGCTTCTATAGATCTCTATACGGATGCTGGAAAGATATAAAGTATAAGAATTAATAAATAACACAAAGTGGCAAAACATATGGAAACAATGTATACAATTACATCCGGAAATTTTACCTAGAGGGAACATGTCAAGGTGACAAGGGGCACTAAACCACCCACAGGTGTCCCAAATCACCCTTTATTTATCCCCTTCTGTGTCTACAAAAAAACTAAAAAAATCATATACTTACCTCTGTGCGGAGCTCTTGGCTCCGGCGCAATGTAGTACGGTATGTACGCAAATAAGCTGAGGGTAATACACTGCAATGCATCCCTGCGCAGATGGCGTTTTCTGACTCATCTTTTGGTAAGTGTAAAGATCTAGGTTTTTTTTAGAGCTGAAACAGGGCGTCCAAAGGTCCACCTGTAAGGCCCATTCCACACACGTTTTCACACGTGTGTTCTGTGCGTGCTTTTGACTTGCAGAACTTGCATTGCACTCCGGCCCATTGTAATCAATGGGTTTTTACAGACCTACATATTTTTTCATGCACACACGTAAGTTTTCTTTAATGCGTGTTTAAATCTCAGCATGCTCTACTTTTGCAAGTCACGCAGTGAAAAACGCACCATACAAGTCTATGGAGAAGCATCAAAAACGCATCGCACTCTGAGACACATGCAAGTCCAAGGCAAGTACAATGCGTTTTTCACTGATCAATTGCCATAGAAAAGATAGAGCTCAGTCCTGAAAATGCACTGGAAAATGCGTGTGAAAAACTGAGACACTGAAAAAACTCTGACTGAAAACTGATTCAACTGACCAAACCCTGCTCGCTCCCTCAAGTTTGTTAACCCTATGAGCTGTAACGTTCATGCCAAAACGTCACACTATCAGCCACAACTGTGACTTAAATTTACTGAACCACACCCTGCTCCTTGCATTTCAGCCCTGCCCAGCAAGGGTTACTAATAGAGATGAGCGAGCACTAAAATGCTCGGGTACTCATTATTCGAGACGAACTTTTCCCGATGCTCGAGTGCTCGTTTCGAGTAACGAGCCCCATTGAAGTCAATGGGTGACTCGAGCATTTTTCAAGGGGACCAAGGCTCTGCACAGGGAAGCTTGGCCAAACACCTGGGAACCTCAGAAAAGGATGGAAACACCACGGAAATGGACAGGAAACAGCAGGGGCAGCATGCATGGATGCCTCTGAGGCTGCTTAATCGCACCATTATGCCAAAATTATGGGCAACAGCATGGCCATGACAGAGTGACCGAATGAGGCTAGATAGCATCTAAAACATCCAATAATTGACCCTGACACTATAGGGGACGGCATGCAGAGGCAGCGGCAGCAGCGGCAGGCTAGAGAGTGGCATGGCAACATACCCTAAATGGACTCAGGCTTCAAACCAATGGGTGGCAGAGAGGAACCAAAGGAGGTGAGCAAGAAGCGCTCAAATAATATCGGTACATGATAAAAGTTTGCCAGTATATTTTGTGGATTACACAGCAGGGTGGCGACAAAGTTAACATGGAAGCCATGAAAACAATCAAAAATTCTGCCTGACACAGCTCGTTTGATAAGGGGACCATGTATGGAGGCAGTGAACTAGTAGTAGATTAAAGGTGCTGCAGTTAAAACTATGTTAGTTGGATCTTGGCATGGAGCTGGCGCTCCGCTGCCAGGCGAGCTTTTGCCAATCCAAGCCCCTGTCTCTAGGCTACTCCCCAAACAGCACTTCTAAGAACCTTTTGTATAAGATCAAGTGTAGTAGCGTTCTTATAAGTTTGGGATATGGCGGGTGAGGGGAATGTAAACATCTGCGCAAGAAGCGCTGAAATAATATCCGTAAATGAAAAAAGTTTTCCAGTATATTTTGTGGCTTACACAGCACGGTGGCGACAAAGTTAACAAGTTTGATGCGGAATGCCCTGTAATAGCTCTTGGGCGGTGTGCCTTTTATCACCTAGGCTCAGCAGTTTGAGCACCGCCTGCTGTCGCTTAGCGACGGCACTGCTGCTGTGCCTAGAGCTACCGACTGATGGCGCCATGCCCACGGATGGTAATTCGGAAGAGGAGGAGGAGGTGGAGGAGGGGTGGGAGGAGGAGGAGGCATAGTAGGCCTGAAACACCTGGACCGAGGTAGGCCCCGCAATCCTCTGCGTCGGCAGTATATGACCAGCCCCAGGGTCAGACTCGGTCCCAGCCTGCACCAAGTTAAGTGTAGTAGCGTTCTTATAAGTTTGGAATATGGCGGGTGAGGGGAATGTAAACAGATGCGCAAGAAGCGCTGAAATAATATCCGTAAATGGTAAAAGTTTGCCAGTATATTTTGAGGATTACACAGCAGGGTGGCGACAAAGTTAACAAGTTTGTTGTGGAAGCCATGAAAACAACCCAAAATTCTGCCTGACACAGCACGTTTGATAAGGCGGCCATGTATGGAGGCAGTGAACTAGTAGTAGATTAAAGGTGCTGCAGTTAAAACTATGTTAGTTGGTTCTTGGCATGGAGCTGGCGCTCCGCTGCCAGGCGAGCTTTCGCCAATCCAAGTCCCTGTCTCTAGGCTACTCCCCAAACAGCACTTCTAAGAACCTTTTGTATAAGATCAAGTGTAGTAGCGTTCTTATAAGTTTAGGATATGGCGGGTGAGGGGAATGTAAACAGATGCGCAAGAAGCGCTGAAATAATATCCGTAAATGGTAAAAGTTTGCCAGTATATTTTGAGGATTACACAGCAAGGTGGCGACAAAGTTAACAAGTTTGTTGTGGAAGCCATGAAAACAACCCAAAATTCTGCCTGACACAGCACGTTTGATAAGGCGGCCATGTATGGAGGCAGTGAACTGGTAGTAGATTAAAGGTGCTGCAGTTAAAACTATGTTAGTTGGTTCTTGGCATGGAGCTGGCGCTCCGCTGCCAGGCGAGCTTTCGCCAATCCAAGCCCCTGTCTCTAGGCTACTCCCCAAACAGCACTTCTAAGAACCTTTTGTATAAGATCAAGTGTAGTAGCGTTCTTATAAGTTTAGGATATGGCGGGTGAGGGGAATGTAAACAGATGCGCAAGAAGCGCTGAAATAATATCCGTAAATGGTAAAAGTTTGCCAGTGTATTTTTTGGATAACATAGCAGGGTGGCGACAAAGTTAACAACTTTGATGTGGAATCCATGAAAACAACCCAAATTTCGGCCTGACACACCTCGTTTGATAAAGGGACGATGTATGGAGGCAGCTATATGGACGACTTTTGGAGGTAGCAATGGAGACAACGTGTGGAGGCTGCTATGGAGACAATTCAATTTGGATAGTGCCTGTATGTGGCAGTCCAAAAAAGTTTTCAAACCAGAGGAGCAGGTAGGTGGCCCTCCAGAAAAATGGAATAGATTGAGTGCCTGTATGTGGTCACAATTTGCTAGTAGATGCACTGCAGCAAGTACAGCCACCAGCAGATCAACCAGAAATCAAATATATATAACGCTACTGTAGGCGTAAGTAAGCCGTTTGGATTCTCCTATGGCTATTTTCTAGCCAAGTATGAAAGCACACTACTATGCAAGATGAGATGACACTGAGTTATGAAAAAAATAAACGTAAAATAAAAAGAAACTGGCAGACTGTGCCTAATTGAAATCAAACCCCTAATAAATTTTCCCACTTTGGTGTTTGAGGTGGATATGTGTGTCACTAAGAGCTAAACACAACGGTAGCAAGTCCCCCTGCTAATTCCTCACAATATGGTACTAGCTGCACTACTAGTGCCAGCAAGCCCAGCCACAAGCAAATAAAAAAAAAAGGATAACGTTATTGTAGCCCTAAGAAGGGCTGTTGTAGAATCACTCCTGCCTAACAGTAAGCTAATAGAACACCCTAACGCTTTCCCTGACCAGCAGCAGCTCTCTCCCTAGCGGCATCCAGACAGAGAATGATCCGAGCAGCGCGGGCAGCGGCTAGTCTATCCCAGGGTCACCTGATCTGGCCAGCCAACCACTGCTATCGACGTGTAAGGGTACCACGTCATGCTGGGTGGAGTGCAGAGTCTCCTGGCTTGTGATTGGCTCTGTTTCTGGCCGCCAAAAAGCAAAACGGCGGGAGCTGCCATTTTCTCGAGCAGGCGAAATACTCGTCCGAGCAACGAGCAGTTACGAGTACGCTAATGCTCGATCGAGCATCAAGCTCGGACGAGTATGTTCGCTCATCTCTAGTTACTAACCTGATTGACAGTTCCTAAGTGTGCTTCTGGAGGCGTGTCTGGGAACGGCCTTATATACCTGCCTACTCCCATCATACCTTGCTGGTCAAACTGCTATCTTGCTGTATTCACACTAGCTTCTCTTGCATTCACTAGTTCTGGATTCTGATTTCTTTACTGTGTCTCGACTTCTCTATTTGGTTATTGTTAGAGATGAGCGAGCACTAAAATGCTCGGGTGCTCGTTATTCGAGACAAACTTGTCGCGATGCTCGAGTGCTCGTCTCGAATAACGAGCCCCATTGAAGTGAATGGGAGACTCGAGCATTTTTCAAGGGGACCAAGGATCTGCACAGGGAAGCTTGGCCAAACGCCTGGGAACCTCAGAAAAGGATGGAAACACCACGGAAATGGACAGGAAACAGCAGGGGCAGCATGCATGGATGCCTCTGAGGCTGCTTAATCGCACCATTATGCCAAAATTATGGGCAACAGCATGGCCATGACAGAGTGACCGAATGAGGCTAGATAGCATCTAAAACATCCAATAATTGACCCTGACACTATAGGGGACGGCAAGCAGAGGCAGCGGCAGCAGCGGCAGGCTAGAGAGTGGCACGGCGACATACCCCAAATGGACTCAGGCTTCAAACCAATTTTAAAAATTCCTTTTGGCGAGGATAACGTGTAGCACTGTATGTATCAGTATTTTGTCTGGTTAATGCGGCAGAGAGGAACCAAAGGAGATGAGCAAGAAGCGCTGAAATGATTTCCTATGTGAACAAAAGATTGACGGTATATTTAGTCGATAACACAGCATAGGGTGGCGACATAGTGACCAAGTTCCATAACGTATCTGGTAAAACACCTGAAAAATGAGCCTGACACAGCTCGTTTGATAAGGGGACGACATGTGGAGGCAGCCATGGAGACGACTTCCATGATTAAGAGTGACTAATGGGGCATCCATATTGCTTCTATGATTGAAACTTCAGGTCTCCAGCATGGCGGCGACAGATGTGCCGATTTCCATTGTGTATCTGGTGAAACACCTGAAAATTCTGCCTGACACAGCTCGTTTGATAAGGGAATGATGTGCTGTATATCTTCTAGTGCTCCAGCGTCTGGGGTATAGAGAGTTGAAAGTTGCGCATAGAGACATTGGTGGACGCTGTGGAGGATCGTGGAGGCAAAATGGACAGGAAACAGCAGGGGCAGCATGCATTAATGCCTCTGAGACTGCCTAATCTTGGGATGGAGCTGGCGGTCCGCTGCCAGGGGAGCTTTGTGGATAACAAAGCAGGGTGGCGACAAAGTTAACAAGTTTGATGTGGAAGCCATGAAAACAACCTAAAATTCTGCCTGACACAGCTCGTTTGCTAAGGGGACGATGTATGGAGGCAGTAAGGTAGTAGTAGATTAAAGGTGCTGCAGTTAAAACTATGTTAGTTGGATCTTGGAATGGAACTGGCGGTCCGCTGCCAGGCGAGCTTTCGCCAATCCAAGCCCCTGTCTCTCGGCTCCTCCCCAAACAGCACTTCTAAGAACCTTTTGTATAAAATCAAGTGTAGTAGTGTTCTTATAAGTTTTGGTTATGGCGGGTGAGGGGAATGTAAACAGATGCGCAAGCGGTGAAATTATATCGGTAAATGATAAAAGTTTGCCAGTATATTTTGTGGATAAGACAGCAGGGTGGCAACAAAGTTAACAAGTTTGATGTGGAAGCCATGAAAACAACTCAAAATTCTGCCTCACACAGCTCGTTTGCTAAGGGGACGTTGTATGGAGGCAGCTATATGGACGACTTTTGGAGGCAGCTATGAAGATGACGTGTGGAGGTAGCAATGGAGACAATGGGGGTCATTTACTAAGGGCCCGATTCGCGTTTTCCCGACGTGTTACCCGAATATTTCCGATTTGCGCCGATTGAACCTGAATTGCCCCGGGATTGTGGCGCACGCGATCGGATTGTGGCGCATCGGCGCCGGCATGCGCGCGACGGAAATCGGGGGGCGTGGCCAAACAAAAACCAGACATATTCGGAAAAAACGCTGCATTTAAAACCCGAAAAAGTGTCGCTTGCAAAGCGCTTACCTTCACCTGGTCCAGCTCAGTGCATTCCGGCGCGTTGAGATTATTTTCAGCGCAGCAGCGCCACCTGGTGGATGGCAGAGGAACTACCTTCATAAATCCCGGCCGGACCCGAATCCAGAGCAGAGAACATGCCGCTGGATCGCGAACGGACCGGGTAAGTAAATCTGCCCCAATGTGTGGAGGCAGCTAAAAAGATGACGTGTGGAGGCTGCTATGGAGACAATTTAATTTGGATAGTGCCTGTATGTGGCAGTCCAAAAAGGTTTTCAAACCAGAGGAGCAGGTAGGTGGTCCTCCAGAAAAATTAAATAGATTGAGTGCCTGTATGTGGCACTCCCAAAAATTGTTTAAAACAGAGGACCGGGTAGGTGGCCCTCCAGAAAAATTAAATACATAGAGTACTATAGCTAGAGCCAGTTGGCCCTGGCAAAAAATAGCCAGTTTCCTCTGCTTTAGTGTACAAAGAGGAGGAGAAGGAGGAAAATGAGGAGGAGGAGTGCATAAATTATTCAGGTTGAGCTTCCTTCACCTGGTGGAGAATGGAAATCCTGAGAAATCCAGGCTTTGTTCATCTTGATTAGCGTCACCCTGTCAGCGCTGTCAGTCGACAGGCGTGTACGCTTATCGGTGATGATGCCACCAGCTGCACTGAAAACCCAGCGCATATCGGAGGAGGTGGAGGAGGAAGAGGAGAAGAATGTTGGCGAGACAGAAGAGGGGACCATTGTTCAGTCCTTCACTGTTCAGCGTGTATGTGCTAGAGAAGAGAAGTTGGAGGAGTTGGAGGAGGAGGCAATGGTGAGTCAGGCCAGTGAGGGGAGTGAATTCTTGCGCGTTGGTACTCTGGCGCATATGGCAGATTTCATGCTAGGCTGCCTATCCCGTGACCCTCGCGTTCAAAGAATTAATTCCAGCACCGATTACTGGGTATTCACTCTCCTGGACCCACGGTACAAGCAAAATCTTTCCACTCTCATCCCTGGAGAGGAAAGGAGTGTGAGAATGCATGAATACCAGCAGGCCCTGGTGCACAAGCTGAAACAGTATTTCCCTTCTGACAGCGCTAGTGGCAGAGGGCGTACTTCTGCGGGACAAGTAGCGAGGGAGAGTAGGCGAGCAGGCAGCTTTTCCAGCACTGGCAGAGGTACGCTTTACAAGGCCTTTGCCAGTTTTATGTCACCCCAGCAAGACACTGTCACCTGTCCCCAGTCTCGGCAGAGTAGGGCTGATCTTTACAGAAAGATGGTGAGGGAGTACGTAGCTGACCATACCATCGTCCTAAATGATCACACAGCTCCCTACAACTACTGGCTTTCAAAGCTGGACATGTGGCAAGAACTGGCGCTGTACGCCTTGGAGGTTCTTGCCTGCCCTGCCGCTAGCGTGTTGTCCGAGCGGGTTTTCAGTGCAGCTGGTGGCATCATCACCGATAAGCGTACACGCCTGTCGACTGACAGCACTGACAGGCTGACGCTTATCAAGATGAATAAAGCCTGGATTTCTAAGGATTTCCATTCTCCACCCGGTGAAGGAAGCTCAACCTGAATAATTTATGCACTCCTCCTCCTCATTGTCCTCCTCATCCTCATTTTCCCCCATTATCTCCTCTTTGTACACTAAAGCAGAGGAAATGGGCTATTTTTTGCAAGGGCCAACTGGCTCTAACTATAGCACTCTATGTATTTAATTTTTCTGGAAGGCCACCTACCCGGTCCTCTGTTTTAAACAATTTTTTGGGAGTGTCACATACAGGCACTCAATCTATTTAATTTTTCTGGAGGACCACCTACCTGCTCCTCTGGTTTGAAAACTTTTTTGGACTGCCACATACAGGCACTATCCAAATTAAATGTCGTCTTTTTAGCTGCCTCCACACGTTGTCCATATAGCTGCCTCCATACATCGTCCCCTTAGCAAACGAGCTGTGTCAGGCAGACTTTTGGGTTGTTTTCATGGCTTCCTCATCAAGCTTGTTAACTTTGTCGCCACCCTGCTTTGTTATCCACAAAATATACTGGCAAACTTTTATCATTTACCGATATTATTTCAGCGCTTCTTGCGCATCTGTTTACATTCCCCTCACCCGCCATAACCCAAACTTATAAGAACACTACTACACTTGATCTTATACAAAAGGTTCTTGGAGGTGCTGTTTGGGGAGGAGCCGAGAGACAGGGGCTTGGACAGGCGAAACCTCGTCTGGCAGTGGAGCGCCAGCTCCATCCCAAGATCCAACTAACATAGTTTTAACTGCAGCATCTACTACTACTACCTTACTGCCTCCATACATCGTCCCCTTATCAAACGAGCTGTGTCAGGCAGAATTTTCGGGTGTTTCACCAGATACATAATGGAACTCGGCCCATCTGTCGCCGCCATGCTGGAGACCTGAAATTGCAATCATAGCTGTGCAATATGGATGCTCCATACTGTCGCTCTTAATCATGGAACCATTTCAGAAAAACAATTAAAAATAGAACCACTATGCTATTTCATTATTCCTAGGTGAAATATTCAAACGACCCCGCCTGCTTTGAAAATTATAATTTTTTCAAAGTAAACGCTTCTGGCCCCCAAGCCCATTTTGGGTGGGGAGGAGCCGAGAGACAGGGGCTTGGACAGACAGAAGCTCGCCTGGCAGCGGACCGCCAGCTCCATCCCAAGATTAGGCAGCCTCAGAGGCATCCATGCATGCTGCCCCTGCTCTTTCCTTCCCATTTCGCCTCCACGATCCTCCACAGCGTCCACCAATGTCTCCATGTGCAACTTTCAACTGTCTATACCCCAGACGCTGGAGCACGAGAGGATATGCAGCACATCATCCCCTTATCAAACTAGCTGTGTCAGGCAGAATTTTCAGGTGTTTCACCAGATACATAGTGGAACTCGGCCCATCTGTCGCCGCCATGCTGGAGACCTGAAGCTGCAATCATAGCAGCGCAATATGGATGCCCCATACTGTCACTCTTAATCATGGAAGTCGTCTCCATGGCTGCATCCACATATTGTCCCCTTATCAAACGAGCTGTGTCAGGCTAATTTTTCAGGTGTTTCACCAGATACGTTATGGAACTTGGTCACTATGTCGCCACCATGTTGTGTTATCGACTAAATATACCGTCAACCTTTTGTTCACAGAGGAAATCATTTCAGCGCTTCTTGCTCACCTCCTTTGGTTCCTCTCTGCCACCCATTGGTTTGAAGCCTGAGTCCATTTAGGGTATGTCACCATGCCACTCTCTAGCCTGCCGCTGCTGCCTCTGCATGCCGTCCCCTTTAGTGTCAGGGTCAATTATTGGATGTTTTAGATGCTATCTAGCCTCATTCGGTCACTCTGTCATGGCCATGCTGTTGCCCATAATTTTGGCATCTTGGTGCGATTAAGCAGCCTCAGAGGCATCCATGCATGCTGCCCCTGCTGTTTCCTGTTCATTTCCGTGGTGTTTCCATCATTTTCTGAGGTTTCCAGGTGTTTGGCCAAGCTTCCCTGTGCAGAGCCTTGGTCCCCTTGAAAAATGCTCGAGTCTCCCATTGACTTCAATGGGGCTCGTTATTCGAGACGAGCACTCGAGCATCGGGAAAAGTTGTCTTGAATAACGAGCACCCGAGCATTTTAGTGTTCGCTCATCTCTAATTCTGATAAAAGGGAAAATAGGATCTACCACAACTACCTTGGTCTCTATCTATGGTCCTAATAAAGGACAATAAACTTGGCTGCAGGAGACATTGAACAAGATTAAAGAGTTAGCAGAAGGGATCATAATTATAGGAGGTGATATTAACCTAGCATTACAACCCCCACTAAACTGCTCCTCAGACACATCTTCTCAATCTCAAAAAACACTCAGCTCAGCCTTTAAGTCGTTAAAAGACATGGAAGTTATAGACACATGGAGGATGTTAAACCCGAAGAGTAGGGACTATTCACATTACTTGGCAGTTCACAGAGTATACCAACGGTTAGACTATATATTTTGCTCTGCCTCCCATATTGAGAATGTCAGAGATGCGGAAATAGGTGCACTAACTGTGTCAGATCATGCCCCAGTCTCAGTGAAAATACATATGACTGAACTTCCAAGCAGACAAACTAACTAGCGTCTTAACGAGACCCTACTAGACTCCCCAGAAACAGTAGCTCGCTTCTCCAGAAGGATTAATACCTTTTTGGAAGAAAATAAAACATCAGACACATCGCACACTATGACATGGGAGACTCATAAGGGAGTGATTGGAGGAGAACTGAGGGAGCTAGGGGCACGCCTTAAGAAGCAAAGAACAGCAAAGCTTAACGATTAGAGATGAGCGAGCACTAAAATGCTCGGGTACTCGTTATTCGAGACGAAATTTTCCCGATGCTCGAATGCTCGTCTCGAATAACGAACCCCATTGAAGTCAATGGGAGACTCAAGCATTTTTCAAGGGGACCAAGGGTCTGCACAGGGAAGCTTGGCCAAAAACACCTGGGAAGCTAAGAAAAGGTTGGAAACACCACGGAAATGGACAGGAAACAGAGGCAGCATGCATGGATGCCTCTGAGGATGCTTAATCGCACCATGATGCCAAAATTATGGGCAACAGGATGGCCATGACAGAGTGACCGAATGAGGCTAGATAGCATCTAAAACATCCAATAATTGACCCTGACACTATAGGGGACGACATGCAGAGGCAGCGGCAGCAGGCTAGAGAGTGTCATGGCGACATACCCTAAATGGACTCAGGTTTCACCAAAGGAGGTGAGCAAGAAGCGCTGAAATGATTTCCTATGTGAACAAAAGGTTGACGGTATATTTAGTCGATAACACAGCATGGTGGCGACTTAGTGACCAAGTTCCATAACGTATCTGGTGAAACACCAGAAAAATGAGGCTGACACAGCTCTTTTGATAAAGGGACGACATGGGGAGACAGCCATGGAGACGACTTCCATAATTAAGAGTGACTACTGGGGCATCCATATTGCTTCTATGATTGAAACTTCAGGTCTCCAGCATGGTGACAGATGGGCCGAGTTCCACTATGTATCTGGTAAAACACCTGAAAATTCTGCCTGACACAGCTCCTTTGATAAGGGGATGATGTGCTGCATATCCTCTCGTGCTCCAGCGTCTGGGGTATAGACAGTTGAAAGTTGCACATGGAGACATTGGTGGACGCTGTGGAGGATCGTGGTGGCGAAATGGACAGGAAACAGCAGGGGCAGCATGCATGGATGCCTCTGAGGCTGCCTAATCTTGGGATGGAGCTGGCGGTCCGCTGCCAGGCGAGCTTTCGCCTGTCCAAGCCCCTGTCTCTCGGCTCCTCCCCACCCAAAATGGGCCTGGGGGCCAGAAGCGTTTACTTTGAAAAAATTATCATTTTCAAAGCAGGCGGGGTCGTTTAAATATTTCACCTAGGAATAATGGAATAGCATGGAATAGCATAGTGGTTCTATTTTTAATTGTTTTTACGGAAATGGTTCAATGATTAAGAGCGACAGTATGGGGCATCCATATTGCGCTGCTATGATTGCAACTTCAGGTCTCCAGCATGGCGGCGACAGATGGGCCGCGTTCCACTATGTATCTGGTGAAACACCTGAAAATTCTGCCTGACACAGCTCGTTTGATAAGGGGACCATGTATGGAAGCAGTGAACTAGTAGTAGATTAAAGGTGCTGCAGTTAAAACTATGTTAGTTGGATCTTGGGATGGAGCTGGCGCTCTGCTGCCAGGCGAGCTTTCGCCAATTCAAGCCCGTCTCTAGGCTACTCCCCAAACAGCACTTCTAAGAACCTTTTGTATAAGATCAAGTGTAGTAGCGTTCTTATAAGTTTGGGATATGGCAGGTGAGGGGAATGTAAACAGATGCGCAAGAAGCGCTGAAAAAATATCGGTAAATGATAAAAGTTTGCCAGTATATTTTGTGGATTACACATCAGGGTGGCGACAAAGTTAACAAGTTTGATGTGGAATCCATGAAAACAACCCAAAATTCTGCATGTATGGAGGCAGCTATATGGACGACTTTTGGAGGCAGCTATGGCGATGTCGTGTGGAGGTAGCAATGGAGACAACGTGTGGAGCCAGCTAAAAAGACGACATGTGGAGGCTGCTATGGAGACATTTTAATTTAGATAGGGCCTGTATGTGGCAGTCCAAACAAGTTTTCAAACCAGAGGAGCAGGTAGGTGGTCCTCCAGAAAAATTAAATAGATTGAGTGCCTGTATGTGGCACTCCCAAAAATTGCTTAAAACAGAGGACCGGGTAGGCGGCCCTCCAGAAAAATTAAATACATAGAGTACTATAGCTAGAGCCAGTTGGCCCTGGCAAAAAATAGCCAGTTTCCTCTGCTTTAGTGTACAAAGAGGAGGAGAAGGAGGACAATGAGGAGGAGGAGTGCATACATTATTCAGGTTCAGCTTTTTTCACCTGGTGGAGAATGAAAATCCGGAAAAATCCAGGCTTTATTCATCTTGATAAGCGTCAGCCTGTCAGCGCTGTCAGTCGGGACAGGTGACAGTGTCTTGCTGGGGTGACATAAAACTGGCAAAGGCCTTGTAAAGCGTACCTCTGCCAGTGCTGGAAAAGCTGCCTGCTCGCCTACTCTCCCTCGCTACTTGTCCCGCAGAACTACGCACTCTGCCGCTAGCGCTGTCAGAAGGGAAATACTGTTTCAGCTTGTGCACCAGGGCCTGCTGGTATTCATGCATTCTCACACTCCTTTCCTCTCCAGGGATGAGAGTGGAAAGATTTTGCTTGTACCGTGGGTCCAGGAGAGTGAATACCCAGTAATCGGTGCTGGAATAAATTCTTTGAACGCGAGGGCCACGGGATAGGCAGCCTAGCATGAAATCAGCCATATGCGCCAGAGTCCCAACGCGCAAGAATTCACTCCCCTCACTGGCCTGACTGCCCATTTCCTCCTCCTCCAACTCCTCCAACTCCTCTTCTTCTGCCCATACACGCTGAACAGTGAAGGACTGAACTATGGTCCCCTCTTCTGTCTCGCCAACATTCTCCTCCTCTTCCTCCTCATCCTCCTCCACCTCCTCCGATATGCGCTGAGAAACAGACCTAAGGGTGCTTTGGCTATCAACAAGGGAATCTTCTTCCCCCGTCTCTTGTGACGAGCGCAAAGCTTCCGACTTCATGCTGACCAGAGAGTTTTTCAACAGGCCAAGCAGCGGGATGGTGAGGCTGATGATGGCGGCATCGCCACTGACCATCTGTGTTGACTCCTCAAAGTTACTCAGCACCTGACAGATATCAGACATCCACGTCCACTCCTCATTGTAGACTTGAGGAAGCTGACTGACCTGACTACCAGTTCTGGTGGAAGTTGACATCTGGCAGTCTACAATCGCTCTGCGCTGCTGGTGAACTCTGGATAACATAGTTAATGTTGAATTCCACCTCGTGGGCACGTCGCACAACAGTCGGTGAGCGGGCAGTTTGAGGCGGCGAGTTGCAGAGCTGCCACCAGGTTACGGCCGTTGTCACACACAACCATAACTGGCTTCAGGTTCAGCGGTGCCAGCCACAGATCGGTCTGCGCCGTTATGCCCTGTAATAGCTCTTGGGCGGTGTGCCTTTTATCGCCTAGGCTCAGCAGTTTGAGCACCGCCTGCTATCGCTTAGTGACGGCACTGCTGCTGTGCCTAGAGCTACCGACTGATGGCGCCATGCCCACGGATGGTAATTCGGAGGAGGAGGAGGTGGAGGAGGGGTGGGAGGAGGAGGAGGCATAGTAGGCCTTTGAGACCTGGACCGAGGTAGGCCCCGCAATCCTCGGTGTTGGCAGTATATGACCAGCCCCAGGGTCAGACTTGGTCCCAGCCTCCACCAAGTTAACCCAATGTGCCGTCAGCGATATATAGTGGCCCTGCCCGGCAGCACTCGTCCACGTGTCCGTGGTCAGGTGGACCTTGTCAGAAACGGCATTGGTCAGGGCACGGATGATGTTCTCTGACACGTGTTTGTGCAGGGCTGGGACGGCACATCGGGAAAAGTAGTGGCGGCTGGGGACCACCGCCATGAGTTTTCGAAAGGCCTCGGTCTCTACCAACCTACAGGGCAGCATCTCCAGGCTAAGCAACTTGGAGATGTAGACTTTGAGGGCTTGGGCGTGTGGGTGGGTTGCGCTATACTCCCTTTTGCGCTCCAGTGTCTGGGGTATGGAGTGCTGAACGCTGGTGGATGCTGTGGAGGATCGTGGAGGCGAAGATGGGGTTTTCGCACGGGAGGTGTTGGGGCCGTGGTCCTGGGCAGGGGGCTGACTAGCAGATGACACAGGGGAAGGAGCAGTGGTGTGCCCGGCCGGAGGTGAACGGGCTTGGTGCCATTGAGTGGGGTTTTTAGCATTCATATGCCTGCGCATACTGGTGGTAGTTAAGCTAGTAGTGGTGGAACCCCTGCTGATCCTGGTTTAGCAAAGGTTGCACACCACAGTCCATCGGTCATCTGGTGTTTCTTTAAAGAACCTCCAGACTTCTGAAAATCTAGCCCTCGCCACGGGAGCTTGACTATGGGCAACATTTGGCGCTGATGCACCAGCTCTGGCCCTGCCTCTTCGTCTGGCCCCACCACTGCCTCTTCCAACCTGTTCTGCTATAGGACTCGCCTCCGTCTCAGAAGCACTGTGTTCACCCGGCCTATCAACCCAGCTTCGGTCTGTCACCTCATCATTCTCCGATTCCTCAGTCTGCTCCCCCCTCGGACTTCCTGCCCTGACAACAACTTCACCACTGTCTGACAACCGTGTCTCCTCATCGTCCGACACCTCTTTACACACTTCTTCCACTACATCAATAATGTCATCATCACTCTCAGACTGCGACCGGTGGAAAACCTGGGCATCGGAAAATTGCTCAGCAGCACCCGGACAAGTGGTTTGTGACTGTGGGAAGGGTCCAGAAAACAGTTCCTCAGAGTATGCCGGTTCAAATGCCAAATTTTGCTGGGAGGGGGCAGACTGGGGGGAAGGAGGCTGAGGTGGAGGAGCTGGAGGATTGCTGATTTCGGTGACATGGGTGGACTGCGTGGGAGACTGACTGGTGGACAAATGGCTAGAAGCATTGTTCGCAATCCACGACATCACCTCTTTGCACTGTTCTGGCCTCAACAGTGCTCTACCACGAGTCCCAGTAACTTGAGACATGATGAACCTAGGGAGTGTAGCTCTGCGGCGTAGTGCTTGCTGCACTACTAATGCCAGCAAGCCCAGCCACAAGCAAACAAAATAAAGTAAAATAAAACATTATTGTAGCCCTAAGAAGGAATGTTGGGTTCTTGGAGAATCACTCCTGCCTAACACTATTCTAATAGAACAGCCTAACGCTTTCCCTGACCAGCA
Organism: Engystomops pustulosus; assembly: GCF_040894005.1. Taxonomy (NCBI): domain Eukaryota; kingdom Metazoa; phylum Chordata; class Amphibia; order Anura; family Leptodactylidae; genus Engystomops; species Engystomops pustulosus. The sequence continues at coordinate 292,825,303 of NC_092411.1, read as the reverse complement.
GCAGCTCTCTCCCTAGCGGCATCCAGACAGAGAATGACGCGAGCAGCGCGGGCAGGGGCTAGTCTATTCCAGGGTCACCTGATCAGGCCAGCCAACCACTGCTATCGACGTGTAAGGGTACCACGTCATGCTGGGTGGAGTGCAGAATCTCCTGGCTTGTGATTGGCTCTGTTTCTGGCCGCCAAAAAGCAAAACGGCGGGAGATGCCATTTTCTCGAACTGGCGAAATACTCGTCCGAGCAACGAGCAGTTTCGAGTGCGCTCATGCTCGAATGAGCATCAAGCTCGGACTAGTATGTTCGCTCATCTCTATTAACGATCTATTACAACAGATATCAGCTCTAGAAATACTTAACAAAAGATCCACAAGCCAGACTTATCTCAACCAGCTAACAAACCTAAGGAAGGAACTCCTAGATCTCCTCAATATCGAAGCCGCAAAACAGTTTCAATATGCTAAATATAAACACTACGCACATGGGGATAGGGGGAACAAACAAATGTCTTACCTACTGAAAAAGAAAGAGATAACACTTTTGTTTCTTCTATAACCACACATTCAGGAGACAAAGTCACTAAAACAGCAAAAATAGCAGAAGCCTTCAGGATCTTTTATCAAGATCTGTACAATATAAATAACAAAGAAGATACAGATATCCCAGGCATAGAGAGTCGTACAGCACAATTCTTAAATAAATTAGCACTTCCAACTCTAGAAAGACTTAGAGGGACTAGAGGTTCCGGTCACCACAGAAGAAGTACTAGCTGTAATCAAATCCACGCCAAAAGGCAAGAGCCCAGGTCCAGATGGCTTGCCAATTAGCTATTACAAGACCTCCATAACCCCCTTGCTACCCAGACTGACTGAGTGGTGTGAATCTCTGAGACGGGGTGCTGCTCTCCCTGCCCAAGCACTTGAAGCTACTATCTCAATAATCCCAAAAGAGGGAAAAGATGCTACAAGATGTTCAAGCTACCGCCCGTTTTCTCTCCTTAACGTTGACAAAAAAATTTGGGCTAAACTCTTAGCGAATAGACTAAACAGAGTACTGCCAAAACTAATTCACTGTGAACAAGCTGGTTTTGTGCCAGGCAGGGAGGGCAACCAGAATTCTAATAGAGTCCTTCACGCCATCCAGTGGGCCAGAACTAATAAAACTCCTCTGGTCCTTCTCGGCACTGACGCCGAGAAGGCCTTCGATAGAATCAGTTGGGAGTTCTTAGTTGAAACCTTAAAATCCTTTGGCCTCCCTCCTACATTGAAGCAATTATGTCACTATATTCTAGGCCCAGTGCTATGGTGCGTGTTAACAGTATACTATCACCCACATTTAATCTAAAAAATGGAACCCGGCAGGGCTGTCCTCTATAGCCCTCCCTCTTTGTACTTGTCATGGAGACAGTACTACAAGCCCTCAGAGACAATCCACAAATTAAAGGGACCCAAATAGGTAACTCTACACATCTTAACGCGGCTTTTGCTGATGACTTGCTTATGATGCTTACTAATCCAGAAGAAGCAGTTCGTATAGAAAGAAAATAGCTGGCACTCACCAATAAAAGTAGATTCTTTATTCCAAAACTTTAAAATACATTGTTGCGGGAGGGAATGGGACTGCGGGAGGCTAACCACGGGCCAAAGTTAAAATAAGAGGTTACCCTCAATCATTGTTAAATCAAGCTTATATGAAAGCATTAACAGCAGACCCAGCAAATCTAATAAAAAACAGACCAAAAAAGAAGACACAACAGGAAAAATTTGTTTTCTCATTCGACTACACTCCTTAGCCACAAAAATTAGATCAGTCCTTCATAACAATTGGTACCTTTTAAAAACCGATCCCCAAATTAAAGAAATAGCAGAGCAAGGCCCCCTTATCACCTTTCGACGCAGTAAAACAATAAAAGATCAAATAGTTCGAAGTCGTTTACCAAATACCAGAGAAAAGCATTGGTTAGAAAAATCTATACCTCAAGGGAACTTTTGCTGTGGTAGTTGTAATTTTTGTTGCTATTTTTTAAAGGGTAAGCATTTAAACATCGGAGGATGCACACATCAGATAAAACATTTCATTTCATGTAAGACCACTTTTGTAGTTTATGTCTTGTTCTGCCCGTGTGGCAGATTTTATATTGGCAAAATTTCGGGATCATCAGATTTCGGGAACACCGAAACTCAATAAGAACTGGAGAAGGGGCTCCCCGCCTCATTGAGCATGTTAGAGATGTCCACTCTAATAATCCAAATGCTATTTCGTTTGCAGGTATAGAGGTTGTTTCCAAAGACGAGAAGCCCTTTGGATAATTAAGACCAATGCTTTGGGTCCATTATGTCTGAATGACAAGAATGAAATGGGTATATATTTACCGCCCCTTTTTCATTTCATTCTCCTAGTTCATTCCTTCCACTTAAAACCTTTTGGTTTTCCCCGGTTGTTGTTTTTTAATCGTGGTTTCTGCTTTCTGCTCTTTTGCTCCACGTCATGCATTTCTTGTATAATACCCTAACATGTAATACTGTTTGCAGATTGAATCTTTAAAAATTGGCTAAATGTCATATTGGTTTGCTATGTATATTCAAACTTTGAAATCTACTCACCTCCGATACACAATCACGACAAGAGATGAGCGAACATGCTCGTCCGAGCTTGATACTCGGTCGAGCATTAGCGTACTCGAAACTGCTCGTTGCTCGGACGAATACTTCGCCTGCTCAAGAAAATGGCAGCTCCCGCCGTTTTGCTTTTTGGCGGCCAGAAACAGAGCCAATCACAAGCCAGGAGACTCTGCACTCCACCCAGCATGACGTGGTACCCTTACACGTCGATAGCAGTGGTTGGCTGGCCAGATCAGGTGACCCTGGGATAGACTAGCCCCTGCCCGCGCTGCTCGGATCATTCTGTGTCTGGATGCCGCTAGGGAGAGAGCTGCTGCTGGTCAGGGAAAGCGTTAGGGTGTTCTATTAGCTTACTGTTAGGCAGGAGTGATTCTCAAAGAACCCAACAGCCCTTCTTAGAGCTACAATAAGGTTATACTTTTTTTTTTTAATTTGCAGCTAGTACCATATTGTGAGGAATTTGCAGGGGGACTTGCTACCGTTGTGTTTAGCTCTTAGTGACACACATATCCACCTCAAACACCAAAGTGGGAAAATTTATTAGGGGTTTGATTTCAATTAGGCACAGTCTGCCATTTACTTTTTATTTTACGTTTATTTTTTTAATAACTCAGTGTCATCTCATCTTGCATAGTAGTGTGCTTTCATACTTGGCTAGAAAATAGCCATAGGAGAATCCAAACGGCTTACTTACGCCTACAGTAGCGTTATATATATTTGATTTCTGGTTGATCTGCTGGTGGCTGTACTTGCTGCAGTGCATCTACTAGCAAATTGTGAGCAATTTGTAGTGAGACTTGCGACCACTGTGTTTTGCGCTTAGTGACGCACATATCCATTGCAAAGACCGAAGTGGGAAAATTTATTAGGGGTTGGATTTCAATTAGGCACAGTCTGCCATTTCCTTTTTTATTTTACGTTTATTTTGTTTAATAACTCAGCGTCATCTCATCTGGCATAGTAGTGTGCTTTCATTCTTGGCTAGAAAATAGCCATAGGAGAATCCAAACAGATTACTTACGCCTACAGTAGCGTTATATATATTTGATTTCTGGTTGATCTGCTGGTGGCTGTACTTGCTGCAGTGCATCTACTAGCAAATTGTGAGCAATTTGTAGTGAGACTTGCGACCGCTGTGTTTTGTGCTTAGTGACGCACATATCCATTGCAAAGACCGAAGTGGGAAAATTTATTAGGGGTTGGATTTCAATTAGGCACAGTCTGCCATTTCCTTTTTTATTTTACGTTTATTTTGTTTAATAACTCAGCGTCATCTCATCTGGCATAGTAGTGTGCTTTCATACTTGGCTAGAAAATAGCCATAGCAATAGGATAGCATCGTTTGGTTTTAAAAACTAAAAAACACAAAAAAAAACAAAAAAACACAAAAAAAAGTTAAAAAAAAATTAAAGTTATAACTCTCATTTTAAAAATGTTTAACCCGAGGGCTAGGGTTAGAGGACGAGGGCGGGGACATGGGCGTCCAACTACTGCAGGGGTCAGAGGCCGTGGTCCTGGCCGGGGTGAGACACCACCTGCTTATGAGGGAGCAGGGGAACGCCGCAGAGCTACACTCCCTAGGTTCATGTCTGAAGTTACTGGGACTCGTGGTAGAGCACTGTTGAGGCCAGAACAGTGCGAACAGGTGATGTCGTGGATTGCCGACAATGCTTCGAGCAATTTGTCCACCAGTCAGTCTTCCACGCAGTCCACCCATGTCACCGAAATCGGCACTCCTCCAGCTCCTGCACCTCAGCCTCCTCCCCCCAGTCTGCCCCCTCCCAGGAAAATTTGCCATTTGAACCGGCATACTCTGAGGAACTGTTTTCTGGACCCTTCCCACACTCACAAACCACTTGTCCGGTTGCTGCTGAGCAATTTTCCGGTGCCCAGGTTTTCAACCAGTCGCAGTCTGTGGGTGATGATGACCTTCTTGACGTAGTGGAAGAAGTGTCTAAAGAGGTGTCCGACGATGAGGAGACACGGTTGTCAGACAGTGGGGAAGTTGTTGTCAGGGCAGGAAGTCCGAGGGGGGAGCAGACTGAGGGATCGGAGGATGATGAGGTGACAGACCCAAGCTGGGTTGATAGGCCGGGTGAACACAGTGCTTCTGAGACAGAGGAGAGTCCTCGACCAGAACAGGTTGGAAGAGGCAGTGGTGGGGCCAGACGGAGAGGCAGGGCCAGAGCTGGTGCATCAGCGCCAAATGTGTCAACTAGTGAAGCTCCCGTGGCGAGGGCTCCTGCGGCGAGGGCTAGATTTTCCGAAGTCTGGAGGTTCTTTAAGGAAACACCGGATGACCGACGGACTGTGGTGTGCAACATTTGCCAAACCAGGATCAGCAGGGGTTCCACCACTACTAGCTTAACTACCACCAGTATGCGCAGGCATATGGATGCTAAACACCCCACTCAGTGGCAACAAGCCCGTTCACCTCCGGCCGTGCACACCACTGCTCCTTCCCCTGTGTCAGCTGATAGTCAACCCCCTGCCCAGGACCCTGCCACAAAAACCCCATCGTCGCCTCCACGATCCTCCACAGCATCCACCAGCGTTCAGCTCTCCATACCCCAGACGCTGGAGCGGAAACGCAAATATAGTGCAACCCACCCGCACGCCCAAGCCCTTAATGTCCACATCTCCAGATTGCTTAGCCTGGAGATGCTGCTCTATAGGCTAGTAGAGACCGAGGCCTTTCGCAACCTCATGGCGGCGGCCGCCCCTCGGTATTCGGTCCCCAGCCGCCACTACTTTTCCCGATGTGCCGTCCCAGCCCTGCACCAGCACGTGTCAGACAACATCATCCGTGCCCTGACCAACGCCGTTTCTGACAAGGTCCACCTGACCACGGACACGTGGACGAGTGCTGCCGGGCAGGGCCACTATATATCGCTGACGGCACATTGGGTTAACTTGGTGGAGGCTGGGACCGAGTCTGACCCTGCGGCTGGTCATATACTGCCGACGCCGAGGATTGCGCGGCCTACCTCGGTCCAGGTGTTTCAGGCCTACTATGCCTCCTCCTCCTCCCACCCCTCCTCCACCTCCTCCTCCGAACTACCATCCGTGGGCATGGCGCCATCAGTCGGTAGCTCTAGGCACAGCAGCAGTGCCGTCGCTAAGCGACAGCAGGCGGTGCTCAAACTGCTGAGCCTAGGCGATAAAAGGCACACCGCCCAAGAACTATTACAGGGCATCACAGCGCAGACTGATCTGTGGCTGGCACCGCTGAACCTGAAGCCAGGCATGGTTGTGTGTGACAACGGCCGTAACCTGGTGGCGGCTCTGCAACTCGGCAGACTGACACATGTGCCATGCCTGGCCCATGTGTTAAATCTGATAGTTCAGCGTTTCCTCAAGACATACCCCAATCTGTCTGATTTGCTCACGAAGGTGCGCCGCATCTGTGCGCATTTCAGGAAGTCCAGCACAGATGCTGCCACTCCCAGGGCAGCGCAGCGCCGCCTCCAACTGCCCGCTCACCGACTGTTGTGCGACGTGCCCACGAGGTGGAATTCAACACTGACCATGTTATCCAGAGTTTACCAGCAGCGCCGAGCGATTGTAGACTGCCAGATGTCAACTTTCACCAGAACTGGTAGTCAGATCAGTCAGCTTCCTCAAGTCTACAATGAGGAGTGGACGTGGATGTCTGATATCTGTCAGGTGCTGAGTAACTTTGAGGAGTCAACACAGATGGTCAGTGGCGATGCCGCCATCATCAGCCTCACCATCCCGCTGCTTGGCCTGTTGAAAAACTCTCTGATTAGCATGAAGTCGGAAGCTTTGCGCTCGTCACAAGAGACGGGGGAAGAAGATTCCCTTGTTGATAGCCAAAGCACCCTTAGGTCTGTTTCTCAGCGCATATCGGAGGAGGTGGAGGTGGAGGAGGATGAGGAGGAAGAGGAGGAGAATGTTGGCGAGACACAAGAGGGGACCATTGTTGAGTCCTTCACTGTTCAGCGTGTATGGGCAGAAGAAGAGGAGTTGGAGGAGTTGGAGGAGGAGGAAATGGACAGTCAGGCCAGTGAGGGGAGTGAATTCTTATGCGTTGGTACTCTGGCGCATATGGCAGATTTCATGCTAGGCTGCCTATCCCGTGACCCTCGCGTTCAAAGAATTTATTCCAGCACCGATTACTGGGTGTTCACTCTCCTGGACCCACGGTGCAAGCAAAATCTTTCCACTCTCATCCCTGGAGAGGAAAGGAGTGTGAGAATGCATGAATACCAGCAGGCCCTGGTTCACAAGCTGAAACAGTATTTCCCTTCTGACAGCGCTAGCGGCAGAGTGCGTAGTTCTGCGGGACAAGTAGCGAGGGAGAGTAGGCGAGCAGGCAGCTTCTCCAGCACTGGCAAGGGTACGCTTTACAAGGCTTTTGCCAGCTTTATGTCACCCCAGCAAGACACTGTCACCTGTTCCCAGTCTCGGCAGAGTAGGGCTGATCTTTACAGAAAGATGGTGAGGGAGTACGTAGCTGACCATACCATCGTCCTAAATGATCACACAGCTCCCTACAACTACTGGGTTTCAAAGCTGGACATGTGGCACGAACTGGCGCTGTACGCCTTGTAGGTTCTTGCCTGCCCTGCCGCTAGCATCTTGTCCGAGCGGGTTTTCAGTGCAGCTGGTGGCATCATCACCAATAAGCGTACACCCCTGTCGACTGACAGCGCTGACAGGCTGACGCTTATTAAGATGAATAAAGCCTGGATTTCTCATCATTTCCAATCTCCACCAGGTGAAGGAAGCTCAACCTGAATAATTTATCCACTCCTCCTCCTCCTCATTTTCCTCCTTCTCCTCCTCTTTGTACAGTAAAGCAGAGGAAACTGGCTATTTTTTGACAGGGCCCACTGGCTCTAGCTATAGTACTTTATGCATTTAATTTTTCTGGAGGGCCACCTACCCGGTCCTCTGTTTTAAACAATTTTTGGGAGTGCCACATACAGGCACTCAATCTATTCAATTTTTCTGGAGGGCCACCTACCCGCTCCTCTGGTTTGAAAACTTTTTTGGACTGCCACATACAGGCACTCAATCTATTTCATTTTTCTGGAGGGCCACCTACCCGCTCCTCTGGTTTGAAAACTTTTTTGGACTGCCACATACAGGCACTCAATCTATTTCATTTTTCTGGAGGGCCACCTACCTGCTCCTCTGGTTTGAAAACTTTTTTGGACTGCCACATACAGGCACTATCCAAATTAAATTGTCTCCATAGCAGCCTCCACACGTTGTCTCCATTGCTACCTCCAAAAGTCGTCCATATAGCTGCCTCCATACATCGTCCCCTTATCAAACGAGGTGTGTCAGGCAGAAATTTGGGTTGTTTTCATGGATTCCACATCAAAGTTGTTAACTTTGTCGCCACCCTGCTGTGTTATCCACAAAATATACTGGCAAACTTTTATCATTTAACAATATTATTTCAGCGCTTCTTGCGCATCTGTTTACATTCCCCTCACCCGCCATATCCTAAACTTATAAGAACGCTACTACACTTCATCTTATACAAAAGGTTCTTAGAAGTGCTGTTTGGGGAGTAGCCTAGAGACAGGGGCTTAGATTGGCGAAAGCTCGCCTGGCAGCGGAGCGCCAGCTCCATGCGCATCATGCGCTTCTTGCGCATCTGTTTACATTCCCCTCACCCGCCCTATCCCAAACTTATAAGAACGCTACTACACTTAACTTGGTGCAGGCTGGGACCGAGTCTGACCCTGGGGCTGGTCATATACTGCCGACGCAGAGAATTGCGGGGCCTACCTCGGTCCAGGTCTCAAAGGTCTAGTATACCTCCTCCTCCTCCCACCCCTCCTCCACCTCCTCCTCCTCCGAATTACCATCCGTGGCCATGGCGCCATCAGTCGGTAGCTCTAGGCACAGCAGCAGTGCCGTCGCTAAGCGACAGCAGGCGGTGCTCAAACTGCTGAGCCTAGGCGATAAAAGGCACACCGCCCAAGAGCTATTACAGGGCATTCCACATCAAACTTGTTAACTTTGTCGCCACCCTGCTGTGTAATCCACAAAATATACTTGCAAACTTTTATCATTTACCGATATTATTTCAGCGCTTCTTGCGCATCTGTTTACATTCCCCTCACCTGCCATATCCCAAACTTATAAGAACGCTACTACACTTGATCTTATACAAAAGGTTCTTAGAAGTGCTGTTTGGGGAGTAGCCTAGAGACGGGCTTGAATTGGCGAAAGCTCGCCTGGCAGCAGAGCGCCAGCTCCATCCCAAGATCCAACTAACATAGTTTTAACTGCAGCACCTTTAATCTACTACTAGTTCACTGCCTCCATACATGGTCCCCTTATCAAACGAGCTGTGTCAGGCAGAATTTTGGGTTGTTTTCATGGCTTCCATGTTAACTTTGTCGCCACCCTGCTGTGTAATCCACAAAATATACTGGCAAACTTTTATCATGTACCGATATTATTTGAGCGCTTCTTGCTCACCTCCTTTGGTTCCTCTCTGCCACCCATTGGTTTGAAGCCTGAGTCCATTTAGAGTATGTCGCCATGCCACTCTCTAGCCTGCCGCTGCTGCCGCTGCCTCTGCATGCCGTCCCCTATAGTGTCAGGGTCAATTATTGGATGTTTTACATGCTATCTAGCTTCATTCTGTCACTGGCCATGCTGTTGCCCATAATTTTGGCATAATGGTGCGATTAAGCAGCCTCAGAGGCATCCATGCATGCTGCCCCTGCTGTTTCCTGTCCATTTCCGTGGTGTTTCCATCCTTTTCTGAGGTTCCCAGGTGTTTGGCCAAGCTTCCCTGTGCAGAGCCTTGGTCCCCTTGAAAAATGCTCAAGTCTCCCATTGACTTCAATGGGGCTCGTTATTCGAGACGAGCACTCGAGCATCGGGAAAAGTTTGTCTCGAATAACGAGTACCCGAGCATTTTAGTGCTCGCTCATCTCTAATCACGACCCATAAAGCTTTTCTTGGGGTTTTGTTGTGCTACGGATGTTGTATCTCCTGAGATACCTCCCCCTTCTTCCTTAGTGCACCATTCACATGCTTTGTTTATATGTTGCCATGATACCAGGTCCGGTGATCTTCTGATCACTTGTTCAAGCTCTTTTACAGCTAACACAGTGCAATACCGATGTATTGCACTGTGTAATGTAAGACACTGAGCAAGCTGAGCATGCTCAGTGTATTACATACGGGTCCTGCCTCCTGGACAGACTTCCGGGACAGATTGGGGGGCCCGGGGCATTGGCAGTCCCCGGGGCTGACAGCGGAGGATCGGACTCCCCCGTAAGTGCCATGGGGGGGTCCGATCCATGTCAAAAGCCCATTACATGCCCGCGGTCATGTTTGACCGCGGCGTGTAAGGGGTTAACACCCGCGATCGGAGGAACAGAGATATGCAAGCGACAGCCGTTATGTACGGGAAAAGCAAATATGGGTAAAAATCAGCTCACATACCATTAGTTTTGTAGTCACCTTTGTATAATGTCAATGCATGGAGATGAGCGATGAGGAAATAAACCACGTTGGCAACAGCAGCAATCCTGAAGGTGTCTCCAGCACTCAATAAGGTAAAAACATAACTACTTAAAGAACGCTTCATAGTCTTTTTACCGCGGTCTTTATGGGACCTTTTTCTGACCCGGTGCGTCAGAAGAAGATTTCAGGACATCGGGTCCTGCAAGTGCTGGTGTCAGGCTGTGACATCACAGCCCAGACCCAGCACTAACTGCCGGGATCAGAATAACTCCGATACCGGGTGTTTAACCCCTTACACACTGCGGTCAAGCATGACCGTGGCGTGTAAGTGTGTCCCCTGTGGTTGGGCCCCCCCCCCCCCCCGTGTGCTTACCGGAGGATCTGATCCCTCCTGCAACAGCCCCGGGGTTCGGCAAGTGCTGCCAACTCTCCTTCACACCGAGTTCCGCCTCCTGCCAGGACCCGACTGTATGTAACTGAGTTACTCAGTTACTTACACTGTACACTGCAATACAAGTGTATTGCAGTGTAAAGGCTTGAACAAGTGATCGGTGAACACTTGTTCAAGCCAAGAAACGGAAAATGTAAAAAATGAAAAAGAAGAAAAAGATAAAATCATTTTATAATAATTAAATAAAATAAAAGTCAACAAAGTTAAAAAAAAAAAAACACGAAAAACTTCCGGTAATATCCAATTTTTCATTTAAAAAAATCACAAAAAATGTTTGTTTTCAGTCATATGATATGACTGAAAAGAACAACTCTTTTGGCAAAAAATAAGCCCTAAATCAGATCTGTCAACAAAAAAATACAGAAGTTATGCCCCTGAAAAGTCATTGATAGTAAAAACAATGCGAATCTGACACGACAGCCGCCGCTCTTAGAATCGCTTCACTCTTCAATTCCATGTGCACTTACATAGGCCAACTTCCCCAAATAAGTGAAGTGGGAACGCAGCCTGACAAGGTAACGTCTGTGCCAGCTCGAAAGGAGCTGAGGGCCAAGATCCCACTATAACATCAAAGAGTGCACTCTTTTTACACTGACATCAGATGATTCCATAGATTACGATAGAACCTGTTCTGTTACACGCGGATACATGAAGAAACCCCCCTAATGAGTGGAGAGGGTGTCAGCAGTAATTCTGCATTGACGTCACTGATCATTTGGCCCTACTTTTCATCCGTCAGTGTTGCTAAAGCCAAAAACAAACAGGAGTTGATCCAGTAAATGGAATATTTGCATGTCCTCTGTGTTCTGTATCCACTACTGCTTTTGGCTATCAATCCTAAAGATTTTCATTCTTTCTGACAGATGAAATGAAGAATAAAAAAAGTGGTGGAGGGTGAAAACAGCATTATGGAAATCACAGGGTGTTCCAGGTAGACAGCGGTCAGTTGGCAGCAGCATGAGTAGGCCTCAGACTGGCACAATGACAAATTATGGAGGTTGGTGGAAACATGGTAGGCCTCAGAGTGGCAGAATGACAGAGTGTGGAGGTGGCGGCAGCAGCATGAGGTCAGAGAGTGGCACGATGACAAATTCAGGAGGTGGCAGCAACATGTTAGGCCACAGTGTGTGTAGGTGGGCAGCAGCAGTATGAGGTCAGAGAGTGGCATAATGACAATTGGGGAATACAGATTTAGGGAATACAGAACCCCAAAAACTGACACCCTGGACTTTGAGAAAAAAATCACTCCATCAACTATGTGGATTTCACACCGATTTCTTGATATCTACTTTAGCAACAAAAAAGATTTGAAATTTGGGGTATACAAATCCCCCAAAATGGACACCCTGAACTTTGAGCAAAAATCACTCCACCAGCTACTGAGTATGAGCAGCTGGACGCTACAGGCAGCACATGCAGTGTGAAATGACGGGATTGCAAATGGTTTTTATAGGGCTGTGACATCACATAAGCCTGCCGGTCGCTGATTGGCTTACAGATCTGCACATGTGATCTAGGGTGTTCCTTTCTTCTTACCAGAGTTCTCTGCCCCATGTAACATGTTGTGCTCGCGCCCATTTTGCTAATAAAGGGGGAAAAAAAAATTTTCCCGCGAAACTCCATAAACTTCGGATTCGTGGCAAAATGAAGTTTTACTGAAATTCTAAATGAATTCCACTTCGTTTGAAACGATTCGCCCATCTCTATTTATGGTGAGCGGGGGAAAAATGCTAAAAATCCAAAATAAAAAATGGATAATTTTGTTTGTATCCCCCTTGAAATAGTTAATAAAATCTCTTTGTGACAATACAAATCTGCGGTGAATGGCGCTGCTTTCATTCTATGCCCGCTGTGCGCCCATGCAGCAGTTTACCACCACATATGGGGTATCGTTACACTCAGGAGTAATTGGGCATCAAATTTTGCAGAGCATTTCATCATTTTATTAATGATGAAACTGTCAGTTTTGGCCTGAATGAATGTATTTTACCAAAAAAATTCTAAAGTTTCTAAATCGCAGGTCCATATTTTTTTAACCCATGTGAAACACTTAAAGGTTTAATAGACTTAGTAGAAGTTGTTTTACATATGGTGAGGTGTGTAGTTTCTATAGTGGGGTAATTTGTGGGGTTTTACTATTATTTAGGCCTTTCAAAGTCACTTGAAAGCTGAATTGTCCCTCAAAATGTTGGCGATTTTCTTGAAAATAAGAAAAATCGGATCTAAAGTTCTGCGCCTCATAACATCCTAGAAAAAATAGAGGACGCATAAAATATAGTTCTATCATAAAGCAGACATTCCATAAATGTTAGTTATCTGGCTTTTTGGGTAGTTTTTTTTCTTGCCTGGAATGCAGAACATTTCAAACTTTGAAAATGAAGAAATTTTATGAATGTTTGCCAAATTTTCATTTTTTTCAGAACGAAACACAAAACTTATCACTTAAATTTTACAACTATCATGAAGGACAATGTGTCACGAGAAAACAGTCTCAAAATCACTTGGACATGTTAAAGTGTTCCGAAGTTATAACAAATTATTGTGACACACGTCAGATTGTAAAAATTGAATCTGGTCACCAAGCTATAAACTGGCTACGTCCTTAACTGGATAACGGTGTTTATCCCCCCTTACCTCTTCCTCATGGGGACTCCCCCCTAGCATTCGAGTATTTGTTCAATGCTTTCTTATACTTGCACTATTGTCTTTCGCAATCTGTGGGCAATTGTCTCTTTGTAGGCAAAAGGTTCTTTCAAATGTATCTCCTAACCCTGTCTGTATTCGTTATATTTTCTGAAAATCCAAAAAACCAAAAGGATGTACATCCGGGGTCGGGCGGGGGGGAGCAAAAAAGATCTTCCTGTTTCAAGCCGTTAAATCTAATTGTTGACTAAGGCCTGTTCCACACTTGCGAGTGTGATGCGATGAACTCGCATCACACTCGCAACGCGAGCTGCCGGGAATGCACGGCCCGAACGCTGCACACCGGGAGTGAACTGACATGCTGAGTTCACTCCCGGTGTGCAGCGTTCGGGCCGTGCGTTCCCGGCAGCTTGCGTTGGGAGTGTGATGCGAGTTCATCGCATCACACTCGCAAGTGTGGAACGGGCCTAAGAGCTACATATAAAAGCCCAGGAGACGTGCATGAGAGGTCCGAATCAAGGGAGAGATTAATCTAATATCACTGGCAGATGTAAGAGCATGTGTGGGGCGATAGACTGAGATAACAGTAGAGAGATAGGGGGGTGCTGTGACCATTGATGGATAAGAGATGTCCCGACATGTGTTTTTCGCCGGGCCCCCCCCCCCCCCGGCTTCTTCTAGGGGCCTCTAGAAGAAGCTGGGGAGACCCAGCGAAACACATGTTGGGACATCTCTTATCCATCAATGGCCACAGCTTAGGGATACAATAATTAAGGGACAGAAGTAGTGCCTATACATGTAGCCATAGCAGAATCGTAGACAGAGTATCATAAATCTGTAACAAAGCTGACAGTCCTAGTCGCGTGGACGCACGGGATCTGGCAATAAATCCAACAGAGAGTGGAGACGCGGAGTACATTCCATCCAGCCGCGATCCCCTCACATGGTAAGAGCCGGCTCAGGCACAGTGCCGCGCCGTGATACATTACAGCCACGCTGATGTGCTCTGCAATGTGCTAGCTAGTAAATCACTAAATCACATACTCTGCTCCCTCACAGACTCCCACAGTAAATTATTGGTGGGACTCAGAATACAGGAGGGTCATAATAACTGATAAGGGGACCCCTACATGTACATGTATCCCTAGTTATAATTCTACAACTTGTGTGCCAAGGATGAAGTATGGCAATATCAATAAAGCCATACTAGTCTGTTGTTCACCTATTAATGTGAGGTCATACTTAGGTTTTTTAAAAAATCAAACAAAGGTAACATTTTAGTACATCCACGACTTTTTTCTTTCCCAATCCTTCCCCTTCCCCTTTTTTGATATAAGCACTACACACATGTAATGAATTGTGCACTTTTATAAAATATACAGCAAAGGTGACCAAAATCACCTGCGCTGCTGCTTCATGAAACAAAAAAAAAAATTAAAGTTCTGTTTCACCTTAAAATTGCTTTTTAAGTAAAGAAACAGAACACCAGAGTATAAACTGGGGAGCTACAATATTCAGATACAACCGTAACTCGCTCTCCCTCATCTCTTATGGGTGTTGTGTTTTGGGTGGACTATACAGCTCGTGGTGATGCAGTAACTTTATCATATATATTGTTTATATCCAGCAATCTCAGTCCGGTTATAGGGGCTTCTCGCGATTACAGGGGTTCTTTATACTGTGATTAGTGTACAATAAAGATTAATGGATTATATTTGGTGGCTGAGAATCACAATCTCTTTTCTTTGTTGGATTTATTATTTTGATGTGCCCCCCCATTGTATATATTCCTGCGCTCAAATCAGCTTTTTTTTTGGTATTAATGAAAAGACAATTTACAAATACAGAAAGTAACAGGTGGTGGAGGGAGATGTACTTACTGTGCACAGTGTAATTCTAAACTATCGCTGCTTTCATACTCCATGAAACGTTCAGTACTGCGGTGAGCGGCTATCAGCCCCCCTATAATGACATCTCCCTCCTTGTAATACTCAAAGTCTATCACTGATGTGATTCCAGACATAGAGCATCCTACATCATGTCCCTGAGATATTACAGGTAATAGAAAGATATAAGCGGCAGTAAGAAGAGGAGAGCAGCTCATGACAGGGACAAGGTCTTCTCCTCCAGCACAGCGTCCCCCGGCTCTGCAGATCCTCAGCACAGGAGAGGCACAGGCCGTCACTCTGCAGACGCTTATATACACAACTGGGGACGGATTTACACTCAGAATCAGCTGCAAAACGAGAAAATGAAGAAGTCCATAGATAATTTCACCCATTTAGGAATTAAAATTACATTTTGCCTGTGTTCAGAATTTAACTCTACTTTTTATTAGCAGTGATTTAAAATGCTTCTCTTATCATCAGGAGCAAAAGAAGCTCCATCCAATATCCTATGGTTTTTAGGATATAATTCAAAAGGTAGAAGATGCAGAAGCAAAGGATCCAAAATGGAGAAAACCCTCATTGATTTAACAGGAATTTAGAGGGTGACATAGCAGTGAGGGGCTGGTAATCCAAAAGCCCTTGAATAATTGATCATCAATAAGGATCTATTTCATATTGGTGTTGGTGCTGCATATTCATTGCATTTTGTCTCCGTTGTGTCTCTGTGCCTGAAAAAAATGTGGAGCTTTAACATTGCATTAAAAACAGTTTGTTTTTTTTGCAGACTCATAGACGTCTATCGCCTTCCGTGATCTAGATCAGAGAAAAACAACGGACAGGTTTCATATTTTTTTCCACGAACAATAAAAAAAGAAGCCAATGTGAAAACATTGGGGGATATTTATCATACGCTGGCGCTCGTGCCTGGCCCATGTGTTAAATCTCATAGTTCAGCGTTTCCTCAAGACATAGCCCAATCTGTCTGATTTGCTCACGAAGGTGTGCCGCATCTGTGCGCATTTCAGGAAGTCCAGCACAGATGCTGCCACTCTCAGGGCAGCGCAGCGCCACCTCCAACTGCCCGCTCACCGACTGTTGTGCGACGTGCCCACGAGGTGGAATTCAACATTAACCATGTTATCCAGAGTTTACCAGCAGCGCAGAGCGATTGTAGACTGCCAGATGTCAACTTCCACCAGAACTGGTAGTCAGGTCAGTCAGCTTCCTCAAGTCTACAATGAGGAGTGGACGTGGATGTCTGATATCTGTCAGGTGCTGAGTAACTTTGAGGAGTCAACACAGATGGTCAGTGGCGATGCCGCCATCATCAGCCTCACCATCCCGCTGCTTGGCCTGTTGAAAAACTATCTGATCAGCATGAAGTCGGAAGCTTTGCGCTCGTCACAAGAGATGGGGGAAGAAGATTCCCTTGTTGATAGCCAAAGCACCCTCAGGTCTGTTTCTCAGCGCATATCGGAGGAGGTGGAGGAGGATGAGGAGGAAGAGGAGGAGAATGTTGGCGAGACAGAAGAGGGGACCATTGTTCAGTCCTTCACTGTTCAGCATGTATGGGCAGAAGAAGAGAAGTTGGAGGAGTTGGAGAAGGAGGAAATGGAGAGTCAGGCCAGTGAGGGGAGTGAATTCTTGCGCGTTGGTACTCTGGCGCATATGGCAGATTTCATGCTAGGCTGCCTATCCCGTGAACCTCGTGTTCAAAGAATTTATTCCAGCACCGATTACTGGGTATTCACTCTCCTGGATCCAAGGTACAAGCAACATCTTTCCTCTCTCATCCCTGGAGAGGAAAGGAGAGTAAGAATGCATGAATACCAGAAGGCCCTGGAGCACAAGCTGAAACAGTACTTCCCTTCTGACATCGCTTGCGGCAGAGGGTGTACTTCTGCGGGACAAGTAGGCGAGGGAGAGTAGGCGAGCAGGCAGCTTGTCTAGCACTGGCAGGGGTACGCATTACAAGGCCTTTGCCAGTTTTATGTCACCCCAGCAAGACACTGTCACCTGTCCCCAGTCTCGGCAGAGTAGGGCTGATCTTTGCAGAAAGATGGTGAGGGAGTACGTAGCTGACCATACCATCGTCCTAAATAATCACACAGCTCCATACAACTACTGGGTTTCAAAGCTGGACATGTGGCACGAACTGGCGCTGTACGCCTTGGAGGTTCTTGCCTGCCCTGCCGCTAGCGTCTTGTCCGAGCGGGTTTTCAGTGCAGCTGGTGGCATCATCACCGATAAGCTTACACGCCTGTCGACTGACAGCGCTGATGCTTATCAAGATGAATAAAGCCTGGATTTCTCAGGATTTCCATTCTCCACCAGGTGAAGGAAGCTCAACCTGAATAATTTATGCACTCCTCCTCCTCATTTTCCTCCTTCTCCTCCTCTTTGTACACTAAAGCAGAGGAAACTGGCTATTTTTTGCCAGGGTCAACTGGCTCTAGTTTTAGTACTCTATGTATTTAATTTTTCTGAAGGGCCACCTACCCGGTCCTCTGTTTTAAACAGATAAATTTTTGGGAGTGCCACATACAGGCACTCAATCTATTTATTTTTTCTGGAGGGCCACCTACCTGCTCCTCTGGTTTGAAAACTTTTTTGGATTGCCACATACAGGCACTCAATCTATTTAATTTTTCTGGAGGACCACCTACCTGCTCCTCTAGTTTGAAAACTTTTTTGGACAGACATATACAGGCACTATCCA
Source organism: Engystomops pustulosus (assembly GCF_040894005.1). Taxonomy (NCBI): domain Eukaryota; kingdom Metazoa; phylum Chordata; class Amphibia; order Anura; family Leptodactylidae; genus Engystomops; species Engystomops pustulosus. The sequence goes on along the minus strand of NC_092411.1, from coordinate 292,807,520 downwards.
AATAAAATTGTCTCCATAGCAGCCTCCACATGTCGTCATTTTAGCTGCCACCACACGTTGTCTCCATTGCTACCTCGACACGTCATCTTCATAGCTGCCTCCAAAAGTCGTCCATATAGCTGCCTCCATACATCGTCCCCTTATCAAACGAGCTGTGTCAGGCACAATTTTGGGTTGTTTTCATGGCTTCCACATCAAACTTGTTAACTTTGTCGCCACCCTGCTGTGTTATCCACAAAATATACTGGCAAACTTTTATAATTTACCAATATTATTTCAGCGCTTCTTGTGCATCTGTTTACATTCCCCTCACCCGCCATAACCCAAACTTATAAGAACACTACTACACTTGATCTTATACAAAAGGTTCTTAGAAGTGCTGTTTGGGGTGGAGCTGAGAGACAGGGGCTTGGACAGACGAAAGCTCGACTGGCAGCGGAACGCCAGCTCCATCCCAAGTTTCAACAAAAATAGTTTTAACTGCAGCACCTTTAATCTACTACTACTACCTTACTGCCTCCATAAATCGTCCCCTTATCAAACGAGCTGTGTCAGGCAGAATTTTCGGGTGTTTCTCCAGATACATAATGGAATTCGGCCCATCTGTCGCGCCATGCTGGAGACCTGAAGTTGCAATCATAGCAGCGCAATATGGATGCCCCATACTGTTGCTCTTAATCATGGAACCATTTACGAAAAAACAATTAAAAATAGAACTGCTATGCTATTCCATTATTCCTAGGTGAAATATTCAAACGACCCCGCCTGCTTTGAAAATTATAATTTTTTCAAAGTAAACGCTTCTGGCCCCCAGGCCCATTTTGAGTGGGGCGGAGCCGAGAGACAGGGACTTGGACAGGCGAAAGCTCGCCTGACAGCGGACCGCCTGCTCCATCCCAAGATTAGGCAGTCTCAGAGGCATCCATGCATGCTGCCCCTGCTGTTTCCAGTCCATTTTGCCTCCACGATCCTCCACAGCGTCCACCAATGTCTCCATGCGCAACTTTCAACTCTCTATACCCCAGACGCTGGAGCACGAGAGGATATACAGCATATCATCCTTTTATCAAATTCAGGCAGAATTTTCAGGTGTTTCACCAGATACATAATGGAACTCGGCCCATCTGTCGCCGCTATGCTGGAGACCTGAAGTTGCAATCATAGCAGCGCAATATGGATGCCCCATACTGTCGCTCTTAATCATGGAAGTCGTCTCCATGGCTGCCTCCACATGTCGTCCTCTTATCAAACGAGCTGTGTCAGGCTCATTTTTCGGGTGTTTCACCAGATATGTTATGTAACTTGGTCACTATGTCGCCACCATGCTGTGTTATCGACTAAATATACCGTCAACCTTTTGTTCACATAGGAAATCATTTCAGCGCTTCTTGCTCACCTCCTTTGGTTCCTCTCTGCCACCCATTGGATTGAAGCCTGAGTCCATTTGGGGTATGTCGCCATGACACTCTCTAGCCTGCCGCTGCTGCCGCTGCCTCTGCATGCCGTCCCCTATAGAGTCAGGGTCAATTATTGGATGTTTTAGATGCTATCTAGCCTCATTCGGTCACTCTGTCATGGCCATGCTGTTGCCCATAATTTTGGCATAATAGTACGATTAAGCAGCCTCAGAGGCATCCATGCATGCTGCCCCTGCTGTTTCCTGTCCATTTCTGTGGTGTTTCCATCATTTTCTGAGGTTTCCAGGTGTTTGGCCAAGCTTCCCTGTGCAGACCCTTGGTCCCCTTGAAAAATGCTCGAGTCTCCCATTGACTTCAATGGGGCTCGTTATTCGAGACGAGCACTCGAGCATCGGGAAAAGTTTGTCTCGAGTAACGAGCACCCGAGCATTTTATTGCTCTCTCATCTCTATTCACCACACTCACGCTGCTGCTGGGAGCAAGGTAATGTGAAATAAAGTTTATAAACCAGTGGCAGTATTCACAATCCTGACAAAGGCATTTTTTTTGTCATTTACTTTTTATTGAGTTTTCAGAGAAAATTAACGTACATATTTTGCCATCAAGATAAAGAGTGATACAATGCTCATTTCTTCGATTTACAGGCATTGAATAAAGCGCATATACACATTTGTCGGTATCTCTTCATGTGTTGTCGCCTATCTTATACGCCTCTGGTGTTGACCTTAAATCCTTCTTCTCACATCTTAAGACATTTCAATTCTATTCCCAATACCATACTAGAACAAATCTCAACATTAAGTAACATTAAAAATTAACATACAACATTTGTCACATAAGAAGGTTTTATAAAGTTAATCCTATTTGCTCTCTCCCAGTAATATAAGGACAATTGGGTTTAATGTGTGGATTGGGTACAATAATGCTGCCATGGCTCCCATATTTCTTTCACTGGTTGATGTCTGAGTAAACCATGAGCTAATGCTTCTTCCATATTATAGGTTTTTGTTTTCACCGATTCCAGCTCATTACGTGTGGGGCTATTAGCTGTTTTCCAGTACCTTGCCAGGACTATTCTGTCCATGGTGAATATTTTGATTATCAATAATCGCCATCTGAGAGGTTTGGACTGTAAATCTAAATAAAGAAGGGCCTGTGCTGGTCCTTTTCCCCCCATCAGTTCTACCAAGGTTTCTTCCTGGGATATATTTCTATTTAGGTCTCTATTAGAGATGAGCGAACATACTCGTCCGAGCTTGATGCTCGTTTGAGCATTAGCGAATTTGAAACTGCTCGTTGCTCGGACGAATACTTCGCCTGCTCGAGAAAATGGCATCTCCCGCCGTTTTGCTTTTTGGCGTCCAGAAACAGAGCCAATCACAAGCCAGGAGACTCTGCACTCCACCCAGCATGACGTGGTACCCTTACACGTCGATAGCAGTGGTTGGCTGGCCAGATCAGGTGACCCTGGAATAGACTAGCCCCTGCCTGCGCTGCTCGGATCATTCTGTGTCTGGATGCCGCTAGGGAGAGAGCTGCTGCTGGTCAGGGAAAGCGTTAGGCTGTTCTATTAGAAGAGTGTTAGGCAGGAGTGATTCTACAAGAACCCAACAGCCCTTCTTAGGGCTACAATAACATTATACATCTTTTTTTTTATTTGCAGCTAGTACCATATTGTGAGGAATTTGCAGGGGGACTTGCTACCGTTGTGTTTAGCGCTTAGTGATGCACATATCCACCTCAAACACCAAAGTGGGACAATTTATTAGGGGTTTGATTTCAATTAGGCACAGTCTGCCAGTTTCTTTTTATTTTACGTTTATTTTTTGATAACTCAGCGTCATCTCATCTGGCATAGCAGTGTGCTTTCATAGTTGGCTAGAAAATAGCCATAGGAGAATCCAAACGGCTTACTTAGGCCTACAATAGCGTTATATATTTTATTTCTGGTTGATCTGCTGGTGGCGGGCCTTGCTGTAGTGCATCTACTACCATATTGTAAGAAATTTGCAGTGAGACTTGGGACCGTTGTGTTTAGCTCTTAGTGACACACATATCCAACTCAAACACCAAAGTGGGACAATTTATTAGGGGATTGATTTCAATTAGGCACAGTCTGCCAGTTTCTTTTTATTTTACATTTATTTTTTGATAACTCAGCGTCATCTCATCTGGCATAGCAGTGTGCTTTCATAGTTGGCTAGAAAATAGCCATAGCAATAGGATAGCATCGTTTGGTTTTAAAAACTAAAAAACACACAAAAAAAAAAAAAAAACACAAAAAAAAAGTAAAAAAAAAATTAAAGTTATAACTTTCATTTTCAAAATGTTTAACCCGAGGGCTAGGGGTAGAGGACGAGGGCAGGGACGTGGGCGTCCAACTACTGCAGGGGTCAGAGGCCGTGGTCCTGGGCGGGGTGAGACACCACCTGCTGATGAGGGAGCAGGGGAACGCCGCAGAGCTACACTCCCTAGGTTCATGTCTGAAGTTACTGGGACTCGTGGTAGAGCACTGTTGAGGCCAGAACAGTGCGAACAGGTGATGTCGTGGATTGCCGACAATGCTTCGAGCAATTTGTCCACCAGTCAGTCTTCCACGCAGTCCACCCATGTCACCGAAATCGGCACTCCTCCAGCTCCTGCACCTCAGCCTCCTCCCCCCCAGTCTGCCCCCTCCCAGGAAAATTTGGCATTTGAACCGCCATACTCTGATGAACTGTTTTCTGGACCCTTCCCACAGTCACAAACCACTTGTCCGGTTGCTGCTGAGCAATTTTCCGATGCCCAGGTTTTCCACCAGTCGCAGTCTGTGGGTGATGATGACCTTCTTGACGTAGTGGAAGAAGTGTGTAAAGAGGTGTCCGACGATGAGGAGACACGGTTGTCAGACAGTGGTGAAGTTGTTGTCAGGGCAGGAAGTCCGAGGGGGGAGCAGACTGAGGGATCGGAGGATGATGAGGTGACAGACCCAAGCTGGGTTGAGAGGCCGGGTGAACACAGTGCTTCTGAGACGGAGGAGAGTCCTCGACCAGAACAGTTTGGAAGAGGCAGTGGTGGGGCCAGACGGAGAGGCAGGGCCAGAGCTGGTGCATCAGCGCCAAATGTGTCACGTAGTGATGATCCCGTGGCGAGGGCTCCCGCGGCGAGGGCTGGATTTTCAGAAGTCTGGAGGTTCTTTAAGGAAACACCGGATGACCGACGGACTGTGGTGTGCAACCTTTGCCAAACAAGGATCAGCAGGGGTTCCACCACTACTAGCTTAACTACCACCAGTATGCGCAGGCATATGGATGCTAAACACCCCACTCAGTGGCACCAAGCCCGTTAACCTCCGGCCGTGCACACCACTGCTCCTTCCCCTGTGTCAGCTGATAGTCAGCCCCCTGCCCAGGACCCTGGCCCAAAAACCCCATCGTCGCCTCCACGATCCTCCACAGCATCCACCAGCGTTCAGCTCTCCATACCCCAGACGCTGGAGCGGAAAAGGAAATATAGTGCAACCCACCCGCACGCCCAAGCCCTCAATGTCCACATCTCCAGATTGCTTAGCCTGGAGATGCTGCCCTATAGGCTGGTAGAGACCGAGGCCTTTCGCAACCTCATGGCGGCGGCCGCCCCTCGGTATTCGGTCCCCAGCCGCCACTACTTTTCCCGATGTGCCGTCCCAGCCCTGCACCAGCACGTGTCAGACAACATCATCCGTGCCCTGACCAACGCCGTTTCTGACAAGGTCCACCTGACCACGGACACGTGGACGAGTGTTGCCGGGCAGGGCCACTATATATCGCTGACGGCACATTGGGTTAACTTGGTGGAGGCTGGGACCGAGTCTGACCCTGCGGCTGGTCATATACTGCCGACGCCGAGGATTGCGGGGCCTACCTCGGTCCAGGTCTCAAAGGCCTACTATGCCTCCTCCTCCTCCCACCCCTCCTCCACCTCCTTTTCCGAACTACCATCCGTGGGCATGGCGCCATCAGTCGCTAGCTCTAGGCACAGCAGCAGTGCCGTCGCTAAGCAACAGCAGGCGGTGCTCAAACTGCTGAGCCTAGGCGATAAAAGGCACACCGCCCAAGAACTATTACAGGGCATCACGGCGCAGACTGATCTGTGGCTGGCACCGCTGAACCTGAGGCCAGGCATGGTTGTGTGTGACAACGGCCGTAACCTGGTGGCGGCTCTGCAACTCGGCAGACTGACACATGTGCCATGCCTGGCCCATGTGTTAAATCTGATAGTTCAGCGTTTCCAAAAGACATACCCCAATCTGTCTGATTTGCTCACGAAGGTGCGCCGCATCTGTGCGCATTTCAGGAAGTCCAGCACAGATGCTGCCACTCTCAGGGCAGCGCAGCGCCGCCTCCAACTGCCCGCTCACCGACTGTTGTGCGACGTGCCCACGAGGTGGAATTCAACATTAACCATGTTATCCAGAGTTTACCAGCAGCGCAGAGCGATTGTAGACTGCCAGATGTCAACTTCCACCAGAACTGGTAGTCAGGTCAGTCAGCTTCCTCAAGTCTACAATGAGGAGTGGACGTGGATGTCTGATATCTGTCAGGTGCTGAGTAACTTTGAGGAGTCAACACAGATGGTCAGTGGCGATGCCGCCATCATCAGCCTCACCATCCCGCTGCTTGGCCTGTTGAAAAACTCTCTGATCAGCATGAAGTCGGAAGCTTTGCGCTCGTCACAAGAGACGGGGGAAGAAGATTCCCTTGTTGATAGCCAAAGCACCCTCAGGTCTGTTTCTCAGCGCATATCGGAGGAGGTGGAGGAGGATGAGGAGGAAGAGACACAAGAGGGGACCATTGTTCAGTCCTTCACTGTTCAGCGTGTATGGGCAGAAGAAGAGGAGTTGGAGGAGTTGGTGGAGGAGGAAATGGACAGTCAGGCCAGTGAGGGGAGTGAATTCTTGCGCGTTGGTACTCTGGCGCATATGGCAGATTTCATGCTAGGCTGCCTATCCCGTGACCCTCGCGTTCAAAGAATTTATTCCAGCACCGATTACTGGGTATTCACTCTCCTGGACCCACGGTACAAGCAAAATCTTTCCACTCTCATCCCTGGAGAGGAAAGGAGTGTGAGAATGCATGAATACCAGCAGGCCCTGGTGCACAAGCTGAAACAGTATTTCCTTTCTGACAGCGCTTGCGGCAGAGTGCGTAGTTCTGCAGGACAAGTAGCGAGGGAGAGTAGGCGAGCAGGCAGCTTGTCCAGCACTGGCAAGGGTACGCTTTACAAGGCTTTTGCCAGTTTAATGTCACCCCAGCAAGACACTGTCACCTTTCCCTGGGTATTCACTCTCCTGGACCCATGGTACAAGCAAAATCTTTCCACTCTCATCCCTGGAGAGGAAAGGAGTGTGAGAATGCATGAATACCAGCAGGCCCTGGTGCACAAGCTGAAACAGTATTTCCTTTCTGACAGCGCTAGCGGCAGAGTGCGTAGTTCTGCAGGACAAGTAGCGAGGGAGAGTAGGCGAGCAGGCAGCTTGTCCAGCACTGGCAAGGGTACGCTTTACAAGGCTTTTGCCAGTTTTATGTCACCCCAGCAAGACACTGTCACCTGTCCCCAGTCTCGGCAGAATAGGGCTGATCTTTACAGAAAGATGGTGAGGGAGTACGTAGCTGACCATACCATCGTCCTAAATGATCACACAGCTCCCTACAACTACTGGGTTTCAAAGCTGGACATGTGGCACGAACTGGCGCTGTACGCCTTGGAGGTTCTTGCCTGCCCTGCCACTAGCGTGTTGTCCGAGCGGGTTTTCAGTGCAGCTGGTGGCATCATCACCGATAAGCGTACACGCCTGTCGACTGACAGCGCTGACAGGCTGACGCTTATTAAGATGAATAAAGCCTGGATTTCTCATAATTTCCAATCTCCACCAGGTGAAGGAAGCTCAACCTGAATAATTTATGCACTCCTCCTCCTCATTTTCCTCCTTCTCCTCCTCTTTGTACACTAAAGCAGAGGAAACTGGCTATTTTTTGACAGGGCCCACTGGCTCTAGCTATAGTACTCTATGCATTTAATTTTTCTGGAGGGCCACCTACCCGGTCCTCTGTTTTAAACAATTTTTGGGACTGCCACATACAGGCACTCAATCTATTCAATTTTTCTGGAGGGCCACCTACCTGCTCCTCTGGTTTGAAAACTTTTTTGGACTGCCACATACAGGCACTCAATCTATTTCATTTTTATGGAGGGCCACCTACCTGCTCCTCTGGTTTGAAAACTTTTTTGGACTGCCACATACAGGCGTTATCCAAAATAAATTGTCTCCATAGCAGCCTCCACACGTTGTCTCCATTGCTACCTCCAAAAAGTCGTCCATATAGCTTCCTCCATACATCGTCCCCTTATCAAACGAGGTGTGTCAGGCAGAAATTTGGGTTGTTTTCATGGATTCCACATCAAAGTTGTTAACTTTGTCGCCACCCTGCTGTGTTATCCACAAAATATACTGGCAAACTTTTATGATTAACCGATATTATTTCAGCGCTTCTTGTGCATCTGTTGATTACACTGCTGTGTAATCCACAAAATATACTGCCAAACTTTTACCATTTACCGATATTATTTCAGCGCTTCTTGCGCATCTGTTTACATTCCCCTCACCCGCCATATCCCAAACTTATAAGAACGCTACTACACTTAACTTGGTGGAGACTGGGACCGAGTCTGACCCTGGGGCTGGTCATATACTGCCGACGCCGAGGATTGCGGGGCCTACCTCGGTCCAGGTCTCAAAGGCCTACTATACCTGTCTTTAGACGCCGTAAAGTCCTTTGACAGGGTGAAGTGGCACTTCCTCTGGACAGTGCCGCAAAGATATGGGTTCGGCCCAGGTTTCATTAAAGGGGTAAGAGCAATGTATCAGTCTCCGAAGGCCAAAATTAGAATCAGTGGGAGCAGCTCACCTTCCTTTGGCCTGTCTAGGGGCACGCAACAGGGGTGTCCTCTCTCCCCGCTACTCTTCGCATTATATATAGAACTGCTGGCCATCATGGTAAGAGAATCAGAAGATATACAAGGATGTGGGAGTGGCGGGGAGAGGGACAAGATATCACTATACGCAGACGATGTCCTGCTAATGTTGCAGGACTCGAGAGAGGGGATCCCTACGGTGATTAAGGTGGTGGAGGAGTTTGGGAAATGTTCCGGGTTACTGATAAATTGGGCAAAATCAATAGTACTCCCAATAGGGGCAGAACTAAATTTACAAGAATGTACAATGAAGACGCTTGAGAGAGGGGGTTCCTTTAAATATTTGGGGATTCAGGTCTCCGAGGAAGTAGGCAGATTTACTGATTTAAATATTACCCCACTAATTGAAAACATTAAGAAAAGAGCTAACGGATGGAAGAAAATACCATTTTCCAAGGCAGACAGAGTAAGTCTGATTAAAATGGTGGTACTCCCGCAATTGTTATACCCCCTTAGCTGCTCCCCGGTCTGGATCCAACAGAGAGTATTTAAAAAAATAGAGAGTATTCTGGGGGATTTGATTTGGGGAGGAAAAAGAGCTAGATTAAAAATTTCCTACCTGTATAATCCATCGAAACTAGGGGGGCTGGCGATACCAGATTTTGGAGGATATTTTGTGGCATCTCAACTAAGTCTTTTGGTTACCAAAAAAGAGTGCGCAACATTTAAAAAATTATTAGGTATGAGTGAAGGGAAATACGGTTATATATTGGAGTTATTAGAGAGTGGGGCACTAACACAAGGGACATACCGGGACGTAGACATGAGTCATATTTTGAATAAGTGTTGGGTCACAGCAAAGAAGTGGTGGAATATTAAGGGGGTGCTGGCTTTCAGCCCAATTTGGCACAATTTGAGCTTTCAGGAATTTTTAACCATACCAGAGCAACACTTATGGATTAAGCAAGGGGTTAAACACATAGCACAAATAGTAAAGGAAGGCCAGATCACTTTGGAGGGGCTACAGGAAGTAACAGAAGTAAGAAGGTTGGGAGCATTTAGGATATATCAATTGTACCACGCGGGTCACAAAATTGAAAGGGATAGATTGAACCTGGAGATGCACGAGGGTGTGGAATTTATTAGATTAGGCATAGGTCACAGAGGGGTTATGTCACGACTATATAAAAGTTTTATGAAAAAGAAGTACAACACCAGCCTCTACCCTGCTAGGAAAGGTTGGGAAAAGGAGCTGGTAGTATTGGAGGATCGAAACTGGTTAGAGGTGTACAAGAATATTAAACGCTCGTCACTAAGCGGGAACCACAGACTGGTTCAATTCAACATAGTTCAGCGACTACACTACACACCCTTGAGACTGCATAGAATGGGATTGAGGGAAAATGATAACTGTGAGAAATGTCTGAATCCAAAAGCAGGTTACCTACATAAAATCTGGGATTGTCCCAAAATCCGTGTACGGGGAACAGGAAAATCTCAGGAATAGAAGCTCTGTTCAGGATGGTCGATTTGGAGAGGCTCCCGGGGGTGGAAAGAGACAGGTGCAACAAAATGTGGTTTTTAGCTAGTGGTTAGGAAATGGGGAAGCAAGGATCCTCCAGCTCTCAGGAACTGGGTAGAACTGGTTAAACAGGTGGGGATCTATGAGAAGGCATATTACAGGTCACTGGGCAAGGGGCCCTATGGGGAAGCAGTCTGGGGATAAGTAATATCTGAATAGGACTGGATCTGTATCCCCCCAGGACCTGAGGATTTAGAAAGCCTAATTCTTTCGAAGCAACCTTACTGGCACGTGTTTTTCCTTTTTTTTTTTCTTTCTCTTTTTTTTTTTTTAATTATTATTTTCCTCTCTTTTTTCTTTTTTAGAAGGAGGTATAGGCAGTTAAAGACCACCCGCCACAAGGGGAGGGGGGGGGGGGTTCGGGGAAGGGAGGCAGAATTTTTTTTTTCTTTTTTGGACATGGCGGAAAGTCTGGGGAATGTAAAGACGGATCCGTTTCCTCTCCTTGGTCTTCTCTGGGAAAGGTATACTGAGAAATGGGGGGACATGCCCCAAACCGCTTTCTTAGGGTGAGGAGGGTAGGGCAGGATTAAAAGAGAGGCAACGATATGCAATTTCTATAATATTGTTAATACAAGGTATATAGTAGCGGTGTAAACAAAGGCTTTGTCTTTGTCTTTTGTCCCAGACTCTCTGTAAAAATACTATGATGGTGAAATGAAAGAAATGTTTTCATTTTAAAAAAAAAGAGTCTATGAGGGCTTCATGAGGTGTATAGTTTTGCTCGCCATTGGACTACTTGTATACCTAAATACTGTATGCTTTCTGCTCTCCAATCGAAGGGATATTTGCTTTGGAGGAATGATATAGTCTCAGTATTTAGAGATATCAGTAAAACTTGGGCTTTAGTATTGTTCAGCTTATAATAAGAGATCCTCCCAAAATTATCTATAACCTCCATAGCTTTTTCTAGGGATTCCTCTGGCCTAGACATGGTCAAAATGATGTCGTCTGCATATAGCAAGATGACAGGTTTCGCTTCCCCCACTTGTATTCCATATATTCCTTCGTTATTTTGTTAGCAAGTGGCTCAAGCAATAATATAAAGATCAAAGGTGACAAGGGGCAACCCTGCGCGTTCCGTTTGTTATCCTTAAGGGGTCAGATAAAGAATTATTTGCATATACTCTCACTGATGGTCGAGAATATACAGTTTTTATTGCCTCCATTATTTCCCCCCGGAAGCCCATCCTACCCAGGGCCGAGAAGGCATACGACCAACATATGCGGTCGAACACCTTCTCGGCATCAAAGGCTAATTGTATTGCCTGGGTCTTGTTACGCTCCATAATTCTTGTTGCTAGGATTTTCGCATATATTTTTGTATCTACATTTAAGAGAGAGATTGGCCTAAAACTTTGTGGTATGTCTGGTGGCTTTCCGGGTTTTGGCAAAGTAACTATAAGGGCCTCCTGATTTTCCGTGGGCAATGAGCCCATCCGGGTGCTTTATGCACAGGATGTTTTCTAATGGCTTGAGATATCTCCTCCAGTGTAATTGGTTGAGTAAGTGTCGTTACTTGGGACTATGATAATTTTTTGAGGTCTAGACTATCTAGAAAACTATTAATATCAATTTCGGTTGGGTTATTAGTGAAGTGGTCTTTTGGAGTTTTTTATCTGGGGAGTATAGAAAGGGAATTTTCGCTTTAAGCTGTCTAGCTTTAAATCGGTTTGCTAACAATTTGCCAGCCTTGTTTCCCTGTGAATAGAACCTGGCTCCACTCTTTAGAAGCCTTTTTTCATACGTATGTGCTAGTAGTACCCTGAGACTTTCCATTAGTATCCTATAGGTTTCAGCTATTGAGGCGGAAGGTGTATTTTTATTAATAACTTTCAACATGTGAGTATATTCCATTATTTTGGTTATTTCTGGTAGTCGTTGTGCTCGGTCTCTGATGCCTAGCTGGATAAAAATGCCTCTTATAAAGACCTTATGTGAATTCCACACCAGAGTTGGATCTGGTAGAGAATGTGTATTAAAGTGGAAATATTCCTTTGCGTCTCTTAGGATAATCTCCCTGTATTTAGGTTGCTGAAGTATGTACTCATTGCAGCGCCATATGAACATAGGAGATTGATCATTGGTGTCATTTACCTCCATTGTCATGGCCGCATGGTCCAACCATGTTATTGTTTCTACTGTAAAAGATGCTATTCTACTTAGCAGGGACCTACTTATCAAGAAAAAATCTATTCTGGAAGAAGTATTGTGCACCAGAGAGTGAAAAGCGGACACTGGCGCAGGAGCAGCAGTTTGACAACGTGGAGGAGAAAGCGGCGTCTCTTGTGGAAGTTGTTGGTGTGGCTGGGTGAGAAGCACATTCACCCAGTGGGCTGTAAAGGACATGTACTGGCCCTGACCATAGTTACAGCTCCACACGTCTGCCCTGCCGTGCACCTTGGAAGAAACTGATAAGCTCAAGGACTGGCCCACCTTCTGTTGTACATATTGGTGAAGGGCTGGCACTGCTTTTTAGGAAAAAAAAATTGGAAATTGGCTTGGAACTCTCCACATCGGTTCGGCATAAGCCATTAGGGTGCAGAGTCCACGACTTGGAAAGGGAGGGACTGCAGTACCAACAACTTGGACAAGAGCACGGTCAGCTTCTGCACCTTAGGATGGCTGGACGCATACAGTTTTCTCTTTGTAATTGCCTCTTTCCATGACTGCTGGCGTCATGCATAGCGAGGAGCAGGAGCATCTGGACCAGGAAATGATGTCAAAGACAAACAGCCCCCTTCGGCAGAAGTGCTGGAGCCTTGACTGGCTGAAATGGCATGTGTGCCACTAGGTGCTGCTGCTGTTGCTGTGGCTGCAGGATGGACCTGCACATCTGTTCCACGTGTCTCCCAGGCCATTGGATGGTGACGCTGCATGTGTAGACGCAGGGCCGTGGTGCCAACGATAGCTCCCTGACCACACTTCACTTTCTGCCCGCAGATTCTACATATACATACACTCGGCTCCTCTGGTGTCTTATCAAAAAACTGCCACACCACGAGATGGTGATTTTACTGCCAACACTCTGCACTGAGCCCCTGTACCACTGCTTACTTGGACCTCTGAAGCGGGTTTGTACCCCTTGACTGTTTAGCTCCGGTGCTCACACTGCTGCCACCCTGCTGACTCACGGCCACAATAGCGACTTGCTGACTGTTCCGCTGCCTGATGTGCAAGCTGACACTCTCCTCACCCGAAGATGATGAATCCCTTGCTACATCCGGCTCCCAAGTGCATTCGGCTACATCATCGTCAATTTGCGTTTTCCTGTCACTGTTACTCTCCTCAACGGTGTTAGTATGTACAGCCTGCCTACTGCACGAAGCAGAGGATGTCTGCCCCATCTCTTCACTGCCAAGCAGCTGCTGACTGTCCTCAAACACTTCGTCTTCGCTGAATAGTGGCCCTGAGCCCAGACCACCTAGTAGCTCTCTGGCTGAGGGAAATGGACAGGACAGGACCCTGTAATTGAAGCGAAAATCACTTTAGCAACAAAAAGTATTGGAATTTGTGTTATACAGATAACCCACAACAGAGACCCTGTAATTGGAGCGAAAATCACTCTATAAACTATGTGGATTTGACACTTAAATGTTGCTCTGAACTTTAGCAACAAAAAGTATTGGAATTTGTGTTATACAGAAACCCACAACAGAGACCCTGTAGTTGGAGCAAAAATCACTCCATAAACTATGTGGATTTGACACGTAAATCTTGCTCTGATATTTAGCAACAAAAAGTATTGGAGTTTGAGTTATACAGATACCCCACAATGGACCCCCTGTAATTGGAGCGAAAATCACTCCATAAGCTACGTGGATTTGACACTTATTTGTTGCTCTGAACTTTAGCAACAAAAAGTATTGAAATTTGCGTTATACAGATACCCCACAACGGATACCCTGTAATTGGAGCGAAAATTACTCTATAAAGTTTGTGAATTTGACACTTATTTGTTGCTCTCAACTTTAGCATCAAAAAAATATTGTAGTTTGCGTTATACAGATGCCCCATCCTGAGAGTGGTCCACAAATCACTACAGCAGCAGTGTGGATATGAAACATATTTCTTCCTAATGGATTTAGTAACTAAAAAGAACTGCTATTTGGGGTATACAGATCCCCCTAAATGCATACCCTGAGATTGGAGCAGAAATCGCTACAGCACAGTACACACTAACAGCAGCTGGACGCTACAGGCAGCACATGCAGTGTGAAGTGCCGAGATTGGAAATGGCTGCCTGGTTTTATAGGGCTGTGTGACATCACAGAAGCCTGCCGGTCACTGATTGGCTTACAGGTCTGCAGATGTCATTGAGGGTGTTCATTTCTCCTTCCCAGAGTTCTCTGCCCCATGTAGCACGTTGTACTCGCGCCCATTTAGCTAAAAAAAGAGGAAATAAAAACGTTGTTCCCATGAATCAGCATAAACTTCGGGTTCATGACTAATCAAATTTTCTGTGAAATCGATTTGCCCATCTTTACTTATAATAATTTCACAGACAATTAAAGCAACATCGGTTAGAGCCAAATAAATGTTGACCTGAATCCTATCTCATGAAAAATGTCATAGCTTCAGAGAATCAAGTCTTGGATGATTTGTTTATCTCTACATATGATAAAGGACTTAGTCTGTATTTGTAGTAATGAGAAGAAACATGAGATTGGAAGCCTCAGGGGTGTCGCTGTCTAGTGTATGGGCTGTGGAATAAGGGTGTGTTCACACGTTCAGTTTTCCAGATGCAGTTTTTGATGCCCAAACCAGGAGTAGAGTGAAAATAGAGGAGGAGTTAGCACTTGTTAATGATAAGTCTTCTCCCGTTATGATCCACACCTACAAAAACTGCATCTGAAAAACTGAACGTGTGTCTGCACCCTGAATCTGCATAACACAAGGGCAGCTGGAAATCCTAATTTCTATTTCATGATCTTTTTCTACAATTATCTGAAGTAAAGACAGTTCAGGCCATAGTCTTCTGGGAGCAGATCCACAATGATGTGTGATGAGAGAACACAGTCTAAAATATATCCCATCTTAATGTATAAAAGAGGGAAGCTAATAGCAGTTGTCATTCTTGATAGTGGGAGCCGAGCTCCCTGCGTTGCTGCTTGTCTTGCTGCTTCCCTTCATCATGCCTCACACAGAGTAGGATATCCTTCTTCTCCATCATCACTGTCTTTAGAAGGAGATGGTCCTTTGCTTTCCTTTGCTGCTTCTTACATGCTTTCCTTTAGCAGAATTAGTCTGTAATCTTAGGATAAGGGAAGTTA
Source organism: Engystomops pustulosus (assembly GCF_040894005.1). NCBI lineage: Eukaryota > Metazoa > Chordata > Amphibia > Anura > Leptodactylidae > Engystomops > Engystomops pustulosus. Next base: position 292,792,314 of record NC_092411.1, on the reverse strand, counting down.
AAAATATTGTAAAGAAATGTCACCAGGACGGAGATCTCATCATTGGTGGGTTGTTTACAATGCATAAATCTGCATCTGATCTACAATACCCAAAGGAGAAATACCCGAGTATATGGTGTGCAGAGTAAGTGCTACTTGTATTGTCCATAGGAGAAGTACTGGGGACGGTGTGAGGTACTGGAGATCAGAGATGTGAGAGGAGCAGCTGCAGGAATATATTTAGCTTTACTCTTCTACGTGTCGTGAGTAGTGTCAATGGTTTTCTTGTTTTTTTTTGTTTAATCTGTTCAGGTCCAATCATTGACATTAAAATATTTCTAGATAAGTAAAAAGTTGAGGACAGACAGACACAGCCAGGGCCAGGGATGTGCGAACCTTCGGGTTCTGTTTGGCTTCAGGTACCTCCACCGGTAACATCTGCCCGATCGGTCCTGGCAGGTGTTACCCAAATACGTGAAGTTGTAGAACTTCCTGCCAGTGCCATAAAATGATTGATATGTTCATGGGCTTCTTAAAGCAGGAAAATGCTGGAGAGGTCTTCATATTCTCATCTCTGTTCTATATAGAACGATGATCACCTTGTCATCAAAGCTCCTGGTCTTCTGAGGAAATTAACACAAACCCCGGTATGAAATGTACAACAATGGTGCCCAACTACACCGAGGTTTCTTAGTGTGTCTATTATTTTACCAGGAAAGAAATCCCATTGTAGGCCTTTTTTTGATTGGGATTTTATAACAGATTCTTAGATGAAGCTATAGATGCAAATTCAGCTTTATCATTGTCACCATACAGTGTCCCTGATATATCAGTGTGTCTACACCAGTTTTTTTTGGGCAAGTTTCTTTAAAGCTTTTGCATGTATTTATTATGTGTTTGCTCCACAACTCTGTTGAGGTTAAATTTTGGCTGACACTTTAGAAAACGTTGCACCTGATGGGGCGTGGAGGGGCAGGGTGTTGCTGTGTGTTCCAGAGCTGCACAATAATTGTATGGCAACAGCATGAAGAAAAGTACCAAGGAAGAATGATGCAACAGTGTAAAATCCCGAAAACAGACCAGATTAACTAAGAGCATGAGATGCTAATACATAATCAGACGCAAAGTGCCCATTAGTGAGGAGAACTGCACTAAGGCAGGAAACACCAGACCCAAATGGTCTATAAAATTGTGTTTATCTATTATTTCTGGATAACTGTAGCAAAAGCAGAAAATATTCTAGAGAAAGCTGAGTCATGAAAAACAAAGTACCACAAAGTACCTGGTAGCCTCCAGGTTTCAGTAGGCCCCTGGGCGGCAAAGCCTCAGTGGGCCCCTTTGCACTGACCTCATGTGGCTTCAATAAAAATTAAGGAACTAAAACAGTCTCCTGTTCCCTAAAATATTTTCTAGTTCATCATACCAAACAGCCCCCTCATAGTTATTTTATATACAGCACCCCTCACCCCCTATGGATTCATTATATACAGCCACCCGCACCCTTCATGGATTCCTTATCTATAGCCTTATGTGGACCCCCCAGCTCTGGGCCCCGGCACTTGCCCTTTTATGCCCAGTGCTAGGCCCGGCCCTGCCCCCCAACCATAAATCAAAATGTGTTGATAGACTGTTTGTACTTGATTAATTTTAGTTTACAATCATAGAGATACAAATCTAAGCTTTCTTGCATGAGCACTAGATTACTGGATCTACAAACTTTTATCCTCAGGATCACCCGCACACCTGAGGGGAAGCCTTAGAGGTTGCTGGTTGCCACAGAGCCTTTCTTTTACCTTTACAGCAATAATTTCCTCTCTTTATGTGTTTGACTTTATCAGTCTATCATATTATCTGGAGATTTTGAATCCCCCATTTCTGCCAATGTTGACCACCAACGAGTCTTCACTGGGAGGTTTGGATTGTATAAAGTTCATTGCAGCACCTTAAGTGTTTTAATTTTCAGCTATAGATGTTCTTAGGTGCTTGGGATGATTGTCTTGTTACATGATCTGTTTTTGGATTGGTGCATATTTTTGGTATACAGAGGGCTTTATAGTTGACTTGATGACTGAAAGGTGACCAGATCCTGTATCACCAAAACAAGTTCAAACCTCCTTCTCCATGATGCTTGATAGTTGGTATGATTTGATTTTGCTGATATACTGTGATTGTTTTCATCAGATACTGGGGGTCATTTACTAAGGACCCATTTTGTTTTTTCCCGCCGTGTTACCCGAATATTTCCGATTTGCGCCGATTGTACCTGAATTGCCCCGGGATTTTGGCGCACGCGATCGGATTGTGGCGCATCGGCGCCGGCATGCGCGCGACGGAAATCGGGGGGCGTGGACGAACGAAAACCCGACGTATTTGGAAAAACCGCCGCATTTAAAAAAAGAAAATGTGTCGCTTGGGAAGCGCTTACCTTCACCTGGTCCAGCTCGGTGCATTCCGGTGCGTTGAGAAGCTTTTCAGCGCAGCAGCGCCACCTGGTGGACGGCGGAGGAACTACCTTCATAAATCCCGGCCGGACCCAAATCCTGTGCAGAGGACGCTGGATCGCGAATGGGCCAGGTAAGTAAATCTGCCCCACTATCTTCATACAAATTACCTGGGTTCTTGGTGTATAAGGGTTTGTGACCCTGCTAAACTGCAAAGGGATATCAATCATTGTGTAAAGTAGCAGATCATATTTAGCAGCAGCCATACGTTTTATGATTTACTTGCCTCCATTTGGTTGTCATCAGGGGCAGTGATGCTTTACCATCCGAGACCACCCGATACTATCTCAACGACTTTCAGGGTTGAGAGCCAAACTGTATCACAACCTGTGGCAGTGTATTCTTAATATCCTATATAAACAAAGAAGCAAAATACTAATAAATAAAGTATCTTCAGGTAACGCAGTTTGCAAAATGCCCGATCTTTCAAAATATAAAAATATTTATCCCATGAGATAAGAGCCGTTCCAGAACCTTGCCACATATAAAAAAAATTGTTATGAAAAACTGTGAAAAGATCATATAGCTCCAAAAATCATAATAATAAAACTGTCCGCTGGGACAGCAAAAAATTCCACTTCTCTGTACAGCAAAGAATACAGAGTATAGATATTTATTAGTTGCTATGCGGGAAAGTTTTTTTGTTTTATCCAGCGGTCTGCTGTATATTTCTTTCTTTTTTTTTTTTTTAAGCAGTCTTTATTCTTTTTACAACAAAATATAAAAGGAGTAACATACAGTCTGTGCGGTATCTATATGTCATCCTATTCACCCCAAAAAGGGGCGTTCTTATAGCCCTCATTTCATCACAGTGCATATTTCTACACCTGATCCTACTGTAGAATTGTGCAATTAATGAGCAACCATTCAGCTATAACAGTCGCTAATTGTAACAAGTAAGCAGAAGTAAGGCCCCCCTCACCCCATCTCCACCCCAAATACTAGTAATTCACTAGCAAATGCGATTATTTCACTCCGCATCTACCAGTTTACTGATTTACACGTCCTGATAATCTCCACCTATGTGTCTGAATATTGTGGGAGATTTGGCCCAGTAGAGTCTGAGGTAGCGGGGTGCTGTGATGCAGTTCAAGACACACCAAGGTACAGTCCAAAACAGGTCTCGCCTGCGTTTATTGCAGCAGCAAAATAAAACAGCCTTTACATTCAGGCATTAAACAAACAAAATCCTACCCGTCAGGGTGCTAACTAAACAGAGTTTCTCTAACTCACCACTAGTACATAAAATAAGTCGCTGCTCCAGGCACAGAGGTCAGGGCTGTGTGCTCTCCAGCCATGCAGCTTTCCTGCTCGATGTTCCACCGTGAATTTGAAATTCTGCAACATTAGGAACCACCTTGTGACCCTGGCGTTCCTCTCTTTGGCCTGACTCATCCAGGTGAGGGGAGGGTGATCGGTCACTAGTGTAAACTGTCGCCCTACCAAGTAATACCTCAGGGATTCCAGAGCCCATTTTATCGCCAAGCACTCCCTCTAAACTATGCTATAGTTCTTTTCAGGAGGTGTGAGCTTGCGGCTCAGGAATGTCATAGGATGTTCCTCACCCTCCACTACTTGGGACAGGACAGCCCCTAAGCCCACGTCAGAAGCGTCAGTCTGCACAATAAAGGTCCCTCGCACAAAACCGTCTTAAGTCGCTGAAACGCCCCCTCAGCCTCTTCACTCCACTTTACCATCACCGCCCTGCTACCCTTGGTCAGGTCAGTCAGGGGTGCCGCTATGGTAGCAAAATCGGGGATAAATCGGCGATAATAGCCCACTATGCCTAGGAAAGCCCTCACTTGCTTCCAATAACCTCTGGAATGTGGCGGGAGCCCCATGTAGCCCAAAGGGAAGTACCATGTACTGAAAAAGCCCATCTGGAGTAACAAAAGCGGTCTTCTCTTTAGCCCTGTCAGTTAGGGGTACCTGCCAATACCCTTTCGTCAGGTCAAGGGTGGAGAAGAACCTAGCCTGTCCAAGTCGTTCTATCAACTCATCAACTCTGGGCATAGGGTAAGAATCAAATTTGGACACCTCGTTCAACTTCCTAAAGTCATTGCAGAACCGTAGGGAACCATCAGGTTTGGGAATCAACACAATAGGACTCGACCAGTCACTTTTCGACTCCTCGATAACCCCCAGGTCTAACATCTGCCTGACTTCTTCGGATATGGCAAGCCGGCGCGCTTCAGGGACCCGGTAGGGTTTTTGGTGTACCCGGATGTGGGGTTCGGTTATGATGTCATGCTTGATGACTGAAGTACGTCCCGGTAACTTAGAGAACACATCCACATTTCGGAGCACAAACTCCTTCGCTTCCTGAATCTGGGCCCTAGAGAGGGACTCCGAGATCCGTACTTCAGGCACCTTGGCATCGGGTACACCTACCTCCGGTGTCCCCTTCTTGGGGACAGACACTTTTTCTACTCCGACGGCCATCTGGGACTCTCTTTCCCTCCATGGCTTTAGGAGGTTCACGTGGTATACCTGTTCGGGTTTCCTCCTCCCCGGCTGAGATACCTTGTAGTTTACCTCCCCCACTTTCTCCATGACCTCATATGGTCCTTGCCATTTTGCCAAGAACTTGCTCTCAACGGTGGGCACCAGAACTAGCACTCTGTCGCCTGGGTTAAAGGTCCTGAGCCTGGCTGACCTATTGTAGACCCTAGACTGGGCCTCTTGTGCCCTTGTCATGTGCTCCTTTACAAGGGGCATTACCGCCGCTATGTGGTCCTGCATAAGGGAGACGTGTTCTATCACACTACGGTGGGGGGACCTCTCCTGTTCCCAGGTCTCCTTGGCTACATCCAAAAGCCCACGTGGGGAACGGCCATATAACAGCTCAAAGAGTGAGAAACCCGTGGAGGACTGGGGAACTTCACGTATGGCAAACATCAAATAGGGCAACAAACAATCCCAGTCCTTCCCATCCTTGCTGACCACCCTCTTTAGCATCCCCTTCAAGGTCTTGTTAAACCTCTCGACCAGGCCATCTGTCTGAGGATGATACACAGAGGTGCGGAGCTGTTTAACCTGCAGTAACTTACACATCTCCTTCATTACCCTAGACATGAATGGGGTACCCTGGTCAGTCAAGATTTCCTTGGGGAGGCCTGTGCGTGAGAATACCTGGAACAGCTCCCTAGCAATATTTTTGGAGGAGGTGTTCCTTAATGGAATCGCCTCGGGATACCGCGTAGCGTAGTCCAAGATAACCAGGATGTATTGGTGCCCCCTTGAGGATTTGACTATGGGGCCAACCAGATACATTGCAATCCACTCAAATGGCACCTCTATGATTGGTAGCGGGACCAAAGGACTCCTGAAGTGGGACACCGGGGCAGTAAGTTGACACTCAGGGCAGGAGCTACAATACCGGTTTACCTCCTCCCACACCCCGGGCCAGAAAAATCTCTGCAGGATCCTCTCTCGGGTCTTCTCAGCACCAAAGTGCCCTCCCAGCACATGTTTGTGTGCCAACTCTAGCACCAGCCTACGGTGAGATTGGGGTACTACAAGTTGCTCAATCTCCTCACCCCGTATCTGGTCGACCCTGTACAACAGTTCCCCAACAATCACCATTCGGGGGTATATTTTGTCAGCCCCTGGTATTTGGAGTACCCCATTTATCACCTTAACATTCTCCCGTGCTTTAAACAAGGTAGGGTCCTGTAGCTGTGCAGCCCCAAAATTTTCATGGGAAATCTCAAGGTCCGGCATGTCGGCCACCTCCTCGTGGCCCTCGACCTCACCAGCTAGGACCTCTAGGGGAGAGAATTCATCACATGGGGTCACCCCTACTGCTGGTGTGGGTACATTGGCCTCAAAGGGTTCAGGGGCCAAGGCCAGACACACGTAATGTCCATTATCTGCAACAGCACCTGAGGAGGGTCTTCGTCTCCAGAGGTCCCAAAACACCGGTAAGTCTCTGCCGATAATAGCCTCATGAAACAGGGTCCCCACCACCCCCACTTCATGGGTAATAGTACCACAAGGGGTATGTAGGTTGATGACAGCAGTGGGATATTTGCGAGTGTCCCCATGTATACACAACACTCCCACTTTCCGCCCACTGTATAGTCCAGGATCAACCAAAGTTCCCCGCACCAGGGTGACCAGACTCCCTGAGTCTAGCAAGGCTTCCACCGTGTGACCACCGATTGTGACCATACACACTTGGGGTTCCGCATCCGTGACCGACTCGGCTGCCAGAACCGGCCGGGCAAACAGTGACACTCGCCGGGTCTGGTTGCAGTCCATTAGCTCCACTGACAGGGGACAGTTGGCAGCAATATGGCCCATTTCATGGCATTGCCAGCACTGGATACGGCTATGACCTCTGTCACGAGCCTCACTGGGTTTCTGGGTATCCACGCCCCCCAATGAACCCCCTCCCAACCTGACATGTCTGCCCTTTTCCGCAGTAGCAGTCTTACCAGATGGTTTGGTGACCCTGCCACTGGCACTGCTTCGCGTGGGAGAGGCAAGTAGGAGATCCTCCGTAGCCCGATATCTCTCTACTAGGGACACGAGTTCCTCAGCATTTGTGGGACCGGCCTGTCCAACCCATCGCTGGAGCCGAGAGGGCAGAGAACGGGTGAACTTGTCAAGAACCACTCTCTCTACCATCTGTGCTGGGGTGCAGTCCTCTGGTTGTAGCCACTTCCGGACAAGATGGATCAGGTCATGCATTTGGGAGTGCGGGGGTAGTTTTTCTGAGTATGCCCACTGGTGGACCCGGCTGGAACGAACTTGTATGGTGACCCCAAGACGAGCCAGAATCTCTGCCTTTAGCTGGGGGTACTCACGGGCTTCTGTTTCACTCAGGTCGAAGTAGGCCTTCTGCGATTCGCCTGTCAGGAACGGTGCCAGGACATCTGCCCACTGCTCAGCTGGTAACTCCTCTCGCTCTGCTACTCGCTCGAACACAGTGAGATACACCTCCACGTCGTCCGTCGCCGTCATCTTTTGTAAAGCCTTTTGTACTGCAGCCCGTTGTACTGCAGAACGCTGGACAACCGGGTACCCTTGCAAACCAGTATGGGACCCCTCAGTAGCCGTTGCTTGCGGTGCTGCCATAATGCCAGAAAACTTTTCCATCATCAGCTGGAACATGGCTCGGGACTCTTCCTGCTGCTGGCGGGACCTCTCCTCCTGCTGCCGGAACATGGCTTGCTGCAGCTGCCGATTAGCCTGGGACTCTTCCTGCTGCTGGCGGGACCTCTCCTCCTGCTGCTGGAGCATGGCTTTAATAAAGTCCTCCATCTTGCCTTTATCCTGCAATTTGCCTGCTGCTTTCACCCAGGCCATGCAATGTTGCAGGATGTAGCGAGCCTTTCAGGTGTGTGTCTTTTGAACTGCCCGCAATCCGAAGCACCATATGTGGGAGATTTGGCCCAGTAGAGTCTGAGGTAGTGGGGTGCTGTGATGCAGTTCAAGACAGTGACACCAAGGTACAGTCCAAAACAGGTCTCGCCTGCATTTATTGCAGCAACAAAATAAAACAGCCTTTACATTCAGGCATTAAACAAACAAAATCCTACCCGTCAAGGTGCTAACTAAACAGAGTTTCTCTAACTCACCACTAGTACATAAAATAAGTGCAAGTAATTTCCCAGTTCATTACATGGAATATAAAACACTGCCACAAGGAAGTAAGATTTATATTTTACAACTAATCTATTTGTCTATACACAGGGAGGATTTCGAGGGATTTATATATTCTCTGATTTTTTTCTTTGCTATTGATAATATTAATCAAAATCCTGACGTTTTGCCCAATATAACACTGGGATATCGTGTTTATGACTCCTGTCTGAATGAGCGGGTGGCGGTGAGCAGCATTTTACATCTTCTGTCTGGCTCCCATAAGGTGACACCTAATTACTTCTGTGAGGACCAGGACAAACTTGCTGGTGTCATTGGAGACCACCACTCATCTACCACCATTACAGCAGCACAAATCCTTGGAATATATGGATATCCTCAGGTAATGAAGACTCTAGTCACTGTGTAACATTAATGCAGTGGGATGTATGTGTTATGTTTGTGAAGATCAATGTGCTTAAAACAATGGTCAGTGTGCAATATACAACATAATAATCCCAGCAGACAGGATTGATCTAGGTTTCCTTAGCACTGTGGCCTTAAAGGACATCTACAAACAGGATGAAGGGTTGTAAACTAAGCACACTGTCATGCTGGTGTCTGCCCTCTTTGGAGCTTCCTATACCCAGAAACAATGGCTATAAAAATTAAGCAAATGAGCCTGAGGGGCTCAGGGAACATTAACATCTATGGAGCTCAGAGCCCCTCAGGCTCATTTGCAAAATTTAATTACTACCTTAAGACACAAGTAAATCAATTTCTTAATTTCTTAATTTGGTTTTGGCCAAATAATAAAGATATTGTTTAACCCCTTAAGGACGGAGGGTTTTTCGGCTCATTTCTCGCTCTCCAACTTCAAAAATCCATAACTTTTTCATTTTTCCATGTACAGACCTGTGTGAGGGCTTATTTTGTGCGTAACAAATTTTACTTTCCCGTAATGTTGTTTATTTTAACATGCCGTGTACTGCGCAGCGGAAAAAAAATTCCAAATGTGGAAATTTTTTTTAAAAAACGCACGTGCGTCACGTTCTTGTGGGCTCAGTTTTTACGACTTTCACTCTTCGCTCCAAATAACACGCCTACTTTATTCTTTGGTTTGGTGCGATCGCGGTGATACCAAATTTATATAGTTTTTATTATGTTTTAATACATTTTCAAAAATTAAACTAATGTGTACAAAAAAGAAAAAAAAAATTGCCATTTCTGACGCTAATAACTTTTTCATACTTTGGTGCACGGAGATATGTGAGGGGTAATTTTTTGCGAAATGAAGCAACGTTTTCATTGCTACAATTTTGAGGTCTGTGCGACATTTTGATCATTTTTTATTTCATTTTTTATGTTATGTAAAAAGGTGTAAAAGTCGCATTTTGGACATTTGGGCGCCATTTCCCGCCTCGGAGGTCACCGCCGCCCGTAACCGTTTTTATATTTTGATAGATCGGGCATTTTAGGACACGGCGATACCTAATATGTTTGTGATTTTTACTGTTTATTATGTTTTATATCAGTTCTAGGGAAAGGGGGGTGATTTGAATTTTTAATATTTTATTAATTTTTTTTATTTTTTAAACTTTTTTTTTTCTTTTTTTTTTCACTATTTCTTAGACCATCTAGGGTACATTAACCATAGATGGTCAGATCGCTCCTACCATATACGGCAATACTTCTGTATTGCAATATATGGCATTTTTGCAGCACATTCATTACAATGAGCCACTGGCTCATTGTAACGAATCTGCAGCTGCCACATAGTCTCGGGTCAAATGAAGACCCGAGGCTACCATGGCAACCGATCGCCGCCCCCCGATGACGTTCGGGGGCGTGGCGATCGAAAAAAAGATGGGGTTAATAGCCGCGATCGGTGCAAGCTAAGTAGAGCTACGGCGCAGAGCGTTAAGGGGTTAAATTAAAGCGGTTTTCCCACAAATATAAGTTATATAATAGCCCACAGATCACAAAAACAAGTGGTCTGATAAAGCCCCAGTTACCTTAGTCGGACCCCTCGTTGCCCCGGAAGAGTAATGGAGCCGCATTTGACCGTTCTGCTCCATTCATCTCTATGGAGCTTACAGAGATTGCCGATCAACACCATGTTGCTCCCTGACGTCATCAAGGTGTGATGATTCTCAAGTAAATGGTGGCACACACAGACCACAGGCATTTAAATGGGTGCATACCAACATTTATCTGTCGCCAACAGGTTTGCTGAAGCAATTTAAAGAGTAAACACCAGTGAGCCAGCACCAGTCACAGGTAGTAACTGTGGAGTGTCGAACTGAAAGCCAAACCTCAAACCAAACTTCTAACTGGCTGAACATTGCGGTTCAGGTCATCATCTCTTTAGTCCTGTGGTTTTCTTAGTGACAAGGTTTTTTTGATAGATCTTACCATTGACTAAGTGCCACAAAACTGTATCTAATTATTATGTTCTTGTCTTGCAGATCAGCTATGGAGCCACTGACCACTTACTATCGGATAGACTCCTCTATCCACACTTTTTCAGAACAGTCCAAAGTAGCCACATGCACAATATGGTTATCATCGAGCTGTTGCTGCACTTTGGCTGGACCTGGGTTGGAATTTTTGTATCGGATGATGATAACGGAGAGAAAGAACTGCAGATACTCAAAAAGTACATGAGAGAGAACGGGATCTGTGCCGCCTTCACCATAAAACTTACAAAGGACAATTGCAACTATATTGAGCCCGTTTTGTCTGCCCTAAACAGCCCGCAAGTGAGTATCATCATAATGTGCGGGACGTTCTCTATGTATGGAGAGGTGATACTTTACCGCTGTGAATCTGCCCTCGTGAACAAGAATCTCCTCCTTTCACCATCCTGGGTCTCTGGTTCTGTCCTTCCGGAGTCCAAGTACATAGAAATAAATACAAGTCTTGCCGTGGACTTTTCCTCACAGCCTTTTCCAGAACTGGAAGACTTTGTAAAACATTACAAGAAACTCCCTGATATATTCCATGATAAATCCTACTGGGAAATATTAGATTCAATCGCAAGAAACAAGGATAAAAATTCATTCATTTCATTGAGATTGTGGCAGGGAGTTCGGAACATAATGCATAGGTATAGAGTTCCCAGTATGAGGAGTCTCCTCCTATCCGGGGTCACTCCACGATTGTATGGAGCAGTAGAAATCCTGGCAAAGTCTCTACATGAAATCTTCTTATTTCTAAAAGACAAATATTATGAAAATCCAATAACTGGACTTGTGCAATACACACGGAGGTTACATCACTACATAAAGAGGATGAGGAACACACTGGATCCAGCGACTCCTTCATATTACTTCAATGACCAAGGGGAAGCTGTTCATCCATACAAAATACTAAATTTAATATTTAAAGAGGAGGCCACACATGATAATGAAGTAGGAAATTTTACCCCCTGGGGTGTCAGTGGTCAGAAGCTTTACATTAATCCCCAGTCTATAATTTGGAGACACACACAGGAGGTAAGAAGTCTTCCCTTATACATGTCATTACATAAAGCTTCTATCTGCCCTACAATATATGAATAGGAAAGAATTATCAAGTGCTGGTGAATCACTGGTTATGTCAAAGGGGTCCAACCCCACTCAATGCCCTTCCCATTTTGTGGAGGTAACATTACGGGGAAGGCCGGTGCGGCAGAGTGATGTTGACGGGACTCAGGAGCACACAGCAGGGCCTTTGCTAGGGGGCCTTTAGCCAGGGTATTGAGAAAAAGTGACGTTTGTGGTGTGGAAGTTTGGTCAGGGGTTTCAAAACTGCAACTTCCTCAATTTCTACATTTGAATTAGTGGTGATTAGAGATGGGCAAATTTTTCAAAAATTCGATTTGCTGAGTATGACAAGCACATGACAGCCGCGGCTCTTAGAATCGCTTCACTCTTAAATTCCATGTGCACTTACATAGGCCAACTTGACCAAATAAATGAAGTGGGAAGGCAGCCTGACAAGGTAACGTCTGTGCCAGCTCGAAACGACCGAGCTGAGGGCCAAGATCCCACTATAACATCACAGACTGCACTCTTTTTACACTGACATCAGATGATTCCATAGATTACGACAGAACCTGTTCTACTAAACGCGGATACATGTAGAAACCCCCCAAAAGAATGCAGAGGGTGTCGGCAGTAATTTTGCATTGACGTCACTGATCATTTTGCCCTTCTTTTCATCCGTCAGTGTCCGCTTTCACTCGGTCAATAATCCATTAGTATTGCTAAAGCCAAAAACAAACAGGAGTGGATCCAAAACAGAGATGAGCAGCAAATCGGATACTTGCATGTCCTATGTGTTCTGTATCCACTTCTGCTTTTGGCTATCAATCCTGAGGCTTTTCATTCCTTCTGAAAGATGAAATGAAGGGGAAAACCAAACATAGTGGCAACGTCATAGAGCGGTGGAGGGTGAAAACAGCATTATGGAAATCACAGGGTGTTCAGGGAGACAGCAGTCAGTTGGCAGCAGCATGAGTAGGCCGCAGAGTGGCACAATGACAAATTCTGGAGGTGGCAGCAACATGGTAGGCCACAGAGTGGCACAATGACAGAGCGTGGAGGTGGCGGCAGCAGCATGAGATCAGAGAGTGGCACAATGACAAATTCTGGTGGTGGCAGCAGCAGGAGGTCAGAGAGTGGCACAATCACAGTGTGTGTAAGTGGGCGACAGCAGTAGCAGCAGCATGAGACCAGAAAGTGGAACAATGACAATTTGAGGAATACAAATTTGGGGAATGCAGAACCCCATAAATTGACACCCTGGACTTTGAGAAAAAAATCACTCCATCAACTATGCAACAGATTTCTTTTTTTTTTTTTCAATTAAAGTTTTATTAGGTTTTTAAACAAACAAATACAAACATACAAATACATTGATACAAGGTGCAGTGTTGTAGTATGTATCTTATTGATATTAAATATATTGAGTGACATAAACATGTATTAATATCCTCTTATATTATCTCAATATATTGTATTTATAATACATCCATTTTTCCTTATTCATATGGGGGTAATAGTTTTGCCATTGAGTAGTGTACGGGGTGTATTATTGAAGAACAGTCAATAACATCATAATTAAACAATACAACTGTGACCTGGTGCTGGGAGGTGTGTATCAAAGTTCACCCTTGATGGTTGGGGCCATTTATCCATTTATCCCAGTTTGCTATGTAATTGTGGTATTTGTTTTCCTGTATGGAGATGTGTTTTTCATATGAGCAGTTTGTGTTCACTAGATTTATGACTTGACTTTCCTTTGGGCATTGGGCGTCTTTCCAGTGTCTGGTAATAACTAGTTTGGTTGCTATCACCATATGGGTAATGATAGTTCTGTTGCGTGGTGGGAATTTATCTATCCCTATCAGTAGTAATGCAGTGGCAGGTGAAGGTGTAATATGCTGGTTTAAGGTATTGGACATGATACAAAATATTTTGTCCCATAGTGGTTTAATTATAGGGCAAGACCATAATATATGGAGTATTGTTCCCTTGCACCCACAGTTTCTCCAACACAGAGGTGACGTTGAAGGGTATATCTTGTTTAAGCGGGAGGGGGTGAAGTACCATCTCATGCGGGTTTTGGCCAAGGCCTCTTGTTGGGATGAGCATCTAATTAGAGAATTTGCTATTTGAATAGCTTTCACCCATTGTTCATCTGAGAAAGCTGTGTTAAGGTCTTGTTCCCATTTCAGCATATATGGGAGTTTAGAAAATGTTTTTTTGTTTTCTAATATATTGTAAAAAAGAGATATTCCTTTTTTTTTGTCTAGTGAAGACTGCATTTTTTGTAACATTTTGCGGTTAATATTTGGTATTTGTTGTGGTGGGATCTCTTCTTCTTCATTTGGAATTAAGGAGAGCCTGTCCCATGCTTTATCGGTTGCTTGGATTGTTAATAGTTTAGAGGGGGGGGGGGGGGGTTTATTCTCCAAGTGTGAGTCAGGATTCTGTTTCTAAGATGTATGTTTTTTTGGTAGCATTTTTCTATGTTAGTCCAAATTTTGTCGTCTGAGTCTTCCCACCAGTATTGTGATTGGTCTAGTAATGTTGCGTAATAGTAGTCCTTTAGGTCAGGAAAACCTAACCCTCCTGTGTTTTTATTTTTGGATAGGGTTTTAAATGCTATCCGAGGGTGGTTTCCCTGCCAAATAAATTTATTAAACTGAGTTTTGGTTTTGACAAAAAAGGAGCCAGGAACCGGGATTGGTATTGTTCGCATTACGTACAGGTATTTCGGAAGTACCATCATTTTATATGTTGCGGATCGGCCATACCAGGATAGAATGTATTTTGAGTATTTTTCTAATTCCTGGTTTATCAAGGAAATAAGGGGTAAATAGTTGGTGGAGAATAATTTGTCCACTGGGTGCGTTAGTTCTATTCCTAAGTATTTGATATTCTGTTTTCTCCAGTCCAATTCGTACTTTTGTTTTAAATTTTTTAAGTTATTGTTCTGAATATTTACTGGAAGAATCTGCGTTTTGGTGCTGTTGATTTTATAATATGATATTTTACTGTATTGTTCTATTGTCGCAAATATGTGTGACATTGAAAGTTCTATGTTTGTAGCAAACAGAATTATGTCGTCTGCGAACAATCCTATTTTATGTTCTGTGTTGCCTACTTTAATTCCGTGAATGTCTGAGTTTGATCTTATTGTTATTGCTAGTGGCTCTATTGCTAAAATAAATATGATGGGGGACAGTGGACACCCTTGTCTCGTTCCGTTTGACAGGGTAAATTCGCGGGAGCGTACTCCATTTACGAACACCGTGGTCGATGGGAATGAGTATAACGCTTTTATGGCCATAACAATGTGGCCTTTGAGTCCATATTTTTGTAGTACTGCAAATAGGTATTCCCAGTTTACCCTGTCGAAAGCTTTTTCAGCATCAACAGTTATAACAGCAGCTGGGATCTTGCTCAACTCACAGTGTTGTATTAAGTTTATTGCTCTTCTGGTGTTGTCAGAAGCCTGTCTTGTGGGTACAAAACCTGCTTGATCTGGTTTTATTAGTATTTCTAGTATTGGTTTGAGCCTTGTGGCTAGCAGTTTTGCATATATTTTGATATCTTCGTTCAATAATGAGATTGGGCGGAAGTTTGCAGGGGAGTCTGGGGTTTTACCAGGTTTAGGAAGGGTTATAATTACAGCTTCTAGGAGTTCCTTAGGGAGTTCACCAGTCTGTGTAGCTAGTGTAAATATTTTGAGCATGTAAGGGGTTAGAATTTTTACAAATTTTTTGTAATATGCCCCTGTAAGGCCATCCGGGCCTGGGGATTTATTTTTTGGGAGTGTTTTAATAGTTTTCCTAATTTCCTCTTCTGTTATGGGTTTGTTTAGTTGTGCAAGTTGTGTATCTGTAATATTAGGAATGTGTATTTTGTCCAAAAAATTTGCAATTAAATCTGCTGCAGGAGGGTGTACTAGGTTGTTTTTAGCTAGGTTATATAACTCAGAATAGTATTCCATAAATCCATTAGCAATGTCTCTGGGAGACATCAATTTAACCTTTGATTTATGATGGAATATATGAGGTATTTTGGTTTTTTGGCTTCGTTGTTTTAGTCGGCGGGCCAATACAGCTCCAGCCTTCTGGTCATGCGCGTAATATCTAATTTTGAGTTTCTCAAGGGATCTGGCGTATTTATCTAATAGGAGATTTCGTAGGTTAGTTCTGGCTTCAATTAGGGCATCATTGATGGATATAGAGGGATGTATTTTATTTTGCCTTTCTAAGAATTCTATTTGGAGAGTTAACCCCATAGCGCAATAAGACGTACCCTTACGTCTTACTGCGCATGGGGGAGTATGAAGAGGGCTCACGGGCTGAGCCCTCTTCATACTCACCGGGCATTTGCTTCATAAGGAAGCAAACGCCCGTCGCTAACACCCGCGATCGGAGCTTGCACCGATCGCAGGTGTTAACCCTTTGATTGCCGCCGGCAAAGCTGCCAGCGGCGCATGGGCGCCGCCATCTTGGCTCCGATCGTCACTCCCCGTGACGTCACTGGGGAGCGGCGATCCGTTGCCATGACATCCTGGGATCACACAAAGATCCCAGGCTGTCATGATCGAGGCTATCTATTACAATGTGCAATCTGCACATTGTAATAGATGGTATGCAAAATCCCCATATACTGCCATACTGTAGTATGGCAGTATATGGTAGGATCAATCAGACAACCTAGGGTTAAAGTCCCCTAGGGAGTCTGTAAAATAGTAAAAAAAATAAATAAAAAAAAGTAAAAAAAAAAAAATTTTATATTAAAAAAACATAAAAATTCAAATCACCCCCCTTTCCCTAGAACTGATATAAATATAAATAAACAGTAAAAATCATAAACACAATAGGTATCGCCGTGTCCGAAAATGCCCAATCTATCAAAATATAATAACCGTTTTTCACTGCGTTAAACCCCGTAGCGGAAAATAGCGCCCCAGAAGTCGCAAATGGCATTTTTTTGCCATTTTGAAAAATAGAAAAAATTCTATAAAAAGTGATCAAAATGTCGAACAGTCCTAAAAATAGAAGCATTGAAAACGTCATCAGAAGTCGCAAAAAATGACACCACCCACAGCTCCATACACTAAAGTATGAAAAAGTTAATAGCGCAAGAACACGGCAAAATGAAGAATTTTTTTTCTGTACAAGAGGTTTTAATTTTTGTAAATGTATGAAAACATTATAAAACCTATACAAATTTGGTATCCCCGTGATCGTATTGACCCAATGAATGAAATAGAGCTGTCATTTGGGGCGCACAGTGAAAGCTGTAAAAACCAAGCCCACAAGAAATGGCGCAAATGTGTTTTTTCATCATTTTCACTGCATTTAGAATTTTTTTCCCGCTTCCCAGTACACGGCATGGAATATTTAATACCATCACTACGAAGTGCAATTTGTTACGCAGAAAATAAGCCATCACACAGCTCTGTACATGGAAAAATAAAAAAGTTATAGATTTTTGAAGGTGGGGAGTGAAAAATAAAAACGCAAAAACGAAAAAGGGCCTGGTCCTTAAGGGGTTAAAGAGCTCATTTCTCTATTTCTCTCTCTTCTTAGTCTACTACCAAGTTTGATTAAATCTTCTTTTATGTACATTTTGTGTGTAATCCACACCGAGAAGGGGTTTGCTAAGTCGTTATCGTTAGAGGAGAGAAAGTCTCTTAAACTGGTCTCTATCTTAGCTGCATTCTCTGGTTTAGCTAAGTCTGAAATATTTAATTTCCAAATGTAGTCTGAGTTGCAAGAAAATGTATCTTTGAATGTGACTTCTACCGGCGCGTGGTCAGACCACTGTATATTGCCTATGTGAGATGATAGCATTCTATCTAATAGGAATCTATCTGTGATTATCACATCAATACGTGAGTAAGTTTTGTGTCTTGGGGAGTAATAAGTGTAATCTTTTTCTGTAGTGTGGTGAATTCTCCAGATATCAAATAAATTCTTGTCCCATAGTAGCGAGTTTAAGGTAAAGTTTCTGTGGAGAGATTTAGAGGTAGTATCATATTCTACATTACCTATTGTGTTAAAGTCTCCACATAAAAGCAGAGCTCCCCTTTTCACCTTCTCGATTTTGGAGAAGAGTTTTTTCAGGAATGGGCCTTGTCTTTTATTAGGCGCATATACATTGGCAATAAATAAAAATGGGATTCACCTCCACTATGAATAGTAAAAGGTAACGAAAATAAAGCCGGCTCACCCAACCTTCAGACCGTCTTGGCCGTACTCTCACTGTGGCAATGTCCTGGTGCTCGGAAAAGGCGAACCATAGCCATGTAGCATAAGTAAATCAACGTGGAACCGGCACGACAACGAAACACTCCACAGGGGTAATATGCCAAATTCTTCTTCTTTATTGAATAAAATTCAAACAACATGAGGAGACAACAACGGTTGACGCGTTTCGACGGTTCCCCGTCTTAATCTTAACCTGTCTGCTGTATGGAAATACGCTCACCTTTATAGTACTCTGTTAAATGAGTAAGAGAGGGGAAACGCCCTCCTTCCTGTGTGGTTGCTCGGAGACCGGGCCGCGTCTTACGGTCACATGACCAAGCCACATGACCGGAAAGGTGCCGCCCCCACGGTCACATGTCCAAGCCACATGACCGGGAACGTAGCCTAGCAACGGAACAACCAAAATGTTGTATAAAGATCAGACAACGGGCCGTGCCTCCAATAAATTGCGAACCACTAATATCGGGTCTGCGTGATCGGAAGCACTACCCGGGATCAAAATTCATAGGTGAGTAAGTAATTTAAAAAAAGGGAACATCTATAAAAATTGTCACTGTCTCATACAGGAAAAACACATGCTAGCTAGACATAAAATTCAATGTACTAGGGAAATAGAAAAATACATTCTTACTGAACATCTAGATATTGTGTCTACTATTGCATGCACCAATACACTGAGGATGATCTTTTGTCATTAGGTTGCCAAAGCGAGTTAAGCCATATTAACATATATAATCTCAAAATGTAAACAAATTGTAAACAAATTGTTAACAAAGCAACAGAAGGAGTAGAGGGAGTATAAGATCAAATATGCGAAATATGCAAAATACTGCAGTAGAAAATACAATACATATATGATCTCAAAATGTAAACAAATTGTAAACAAATTGTTAACAAAGCAACAGAAGGAGTAGAGGGAGTATAAGATCAAATATGCGAAAATATGCAAAATACTGCAGTAGAAAATACAATACAGGGTTATAATGACTCTTAATATGACAGTATGATGTCCTGTCTCTTACTCAAACAATACAGGGTTAAAATGACTCTTAGTATGTCAGTATGATGTCCTGTCTCTTATTCATACCATGTGGTATCCTGCTCTCCAAAACAAAAATCCAATAACTCTCCCTGTAAGAATGTATTTTTCTATTTCCCTAGTACATTGAATTTTATGTCTAGCTAGCATGTGTTTTTCCTGTATGAGACAGTGACAATTTTTATAGATGTTCCCTTTTTTTAAATTACTTACTCACCTATGAATTTTGATCCCGGGTAGTGCTTCCGATCACGCAGACCCGATATTAGTGGTTCGCAATTTATTGGAGGCACGGCCCGTTGTCTGATCTTTATACAACATTTTGGTTGTTCCGTTGCTAGGCTACGTTCCCGGTCATGTGGCTTGGACATGTGACCGTGGGGGCGGCACCTTTCCGGTCATGTGGCTTGGTCATGTGACCGTAAGACGCGGCCCGGTCTCCGAGCAACCACACAGGAAGGAGGGCGTTTCCCCTCTCTTACTCATTTAACAGAGTACTATAAAGGTGAGCGTATTTCCATACAGCAGACAGGTTAAGATTAAGACGGGGAACCGTCGAAACGCGTCAACCGTTGTTGTCTCCTCATGTTGTTTGAATTTTATTCAATAAAGAAGAAGAATTTGGCATATTACCCCTGTGGAGTGTTTCGTTGTCGTGCCGGTTCCACGTTGATTTACTTATGCTACATGGCTATGGTTCGCCTTTTCCGAGCACCAGGACATTGCCACAGTGAGAGTACGGCCAAGACGGTCTGAAGGTTGGGTGAGCCGGCTTTATTTTCGTTACCTTTTACTATTCATAGTGGAGGTGAATCCCATTTTTATTTGTGCTTATACATAGCCAGGAGCCGTAGTCTCCCCGTAAACCCTAGACCCTATATTGAGATTTTTTATAAGATGTCACAACCAGAGGAGTCAGACATAGAGTCCGGAAGCACGAACATCTCCGAAAATGATAGCAGGAGAAATCGAGCAGCTGCAATTTTCAATATAGGCTCCGCAAACTCTGACTCTATGTCTAATGATTTTGTACTATGGGACAAATTACTGAAACTGTGTGAAAAAGAGGCTCGTATTTGGTGGGATTCTGAAACTTTAAGCTCTTACGTAGAGAAGAACATGATACCCAGAGGGTTGAGAATAAAAAAGATACCCACCACCGAGTACTCAAAAACCTTTCTAGAGAATTGGCATGAAGCCTTAAGTGAATGCTCGATGAAATTGATGCGCTTGATAATAGAACAAGAACAAATACTGTTAACGGATATTAAAACAGAAATCAATGGCATTAGAGATTCACTACATAAGGAGGTACCTGAGTCAACATACACGCAACAAATATCTATTGTGGCTGAGAAAGTTAAAGCGATGGAAGATAACATTACCGCAATTAAAAGAAAGAAATTTGAGCGTGATGTCATCGATTACCAGAACGACGAGGTCTATGTCTGGAAACGACGAGAACAAGGTGCATATGCCAGTACGAGTACACCTAAATCCATTTTGAAAAAACGTAATAAAAGGGGCAACAAAAGATACTATAACTCCAGAGTCAGCTTTTCGGATACAGAGGACTCTAGAGATAGTGTTACGTCGAACCAGCTGTCTCTACAAGTGGAAGAAGAACGCACGGGGGCTAAGCGCAAAAATAAAGACTCTATGCATAAACCAAAACCAGGTGAAAACCAGAGACAATTGAATAAACCGTCAAAAAACGGGTTAGACGGGCAGGACGCAAACACAAAAGATCCAGGAGTGAAAACCCGGGCCAAGAAGAATACCTAATGGAACCTGTCATCAATCTCTCCAGCAGAATATTGTCCGATAATCAAATTAGAATATTAACGAAAGGTTTAAAATTTTCTCCTACAGTGGACTTTAATTTGTTTAATACACTTTTGGATGTCAATAAACTAGCTCGTAATATCACGGTGAAAAAACATTTTCATGGTGTAAATTCATCAGTCAGTTTTGTAGCAGAAGATGGGGAGAGTTCCATGTCCACTTCCAATAACCATAATGAATACATAGCAGATCTTATGAGAACAGATGTCATTATAGACAAATTTCAAGAACAAAACAGTTTATTAGCATTGCGGTTATTGGAGTGTGAACAAGGAGAGAACAATGATTGTGTCAATAATGAATTTTGTACTAAAAATAAGGATTTTTATCCTATTAACTCACGAGTGCCTGTTTTAGATCACTTCCAGGACATAGTTGAGAAAGAATTGGTAGCTCTACATAAAGAATTGCAGGATAATCGTTCACATTATACACGTCAGAATTTATCAAAGGGGGAAAGGGAGGCTCTAAAACAACTAAAGGAAGATCCAGACCTAATTATTAGGTCTGCAGACAAAGGGGGGGCTGTAGTAGTGATGGATGCCGCCCTCTATAAGATCCTCAATGAAAATATGTTAAAAGATAACAACACGTATAGAACTTTAGATTTCAACCCCACTAATAAAGTTCAAAAACAATTACTAAAAATACTGGAGGAAGGAGTTGCACTGGGTATCATCACACAGAGAGAAATGGACTATCTATATGTTACAGACCCCATCACTCCGGTCTTTCATTCACTCCCCAAAGTTCACAAGAACTTGTTTCCGCCACCTTTAAGACCTATAGTGGCGGGAATAGGGGGGGTGGGTGAGAGACTGGGTGAATGGCTGGACCATTTCCTCCAGCCTATTACCAGAGTCACCCCCTCTTTTATACGAGACACAAAACATTTGTTAAGAATCATGAGAAGTTTTGAATGGCAGGAGGATTTTAAATGGGCGTCCTGCGATGTAACTGCCTTATATTCTTCTATCCCGCACGAATTAGGTCTTTCCCTTTTGCGGAGGCACTTGGATAGGTATAGTACATACAGTACAACCTTAAAAGAATACTTAATTCTTACCACCGGATTTTTACTCCAAAACAACTTTTTCATTTTTGATGGCACTTATTATTTGCAAGTGGAGGGGGCCCCAATGGGAGCGAAATTTTCCCCCTCCCTTGCTAACATTTATATGTCGCAATGGGAGGAGACATACATTTTTTCACCCTCCAACCCGCACCGGGAGTCTGTAATCTGGTTTGGTCGATATATAGACGACCTGGTATGGGTGTGGAGGGGTACAGAATCTGTGTTCGCAGAATTTGTTAATTATCTTAATAATAATTCAATGAACCTCAAATTTACATTTATGTTTGGAGGGAACAAAATCCCGTTCCTGGACGTTACCCTAATTGGAGAACAAAATAGGGTCAGAGTTGTGCCCTATAGAAAAGAAATGTCTAGGAACACTACCCTGCTAGCGTCCTCATGCCATCCTCCCCATGTAACACGAAACATACCCTATGGAGAATTAATACGCCTCAGGAGAAATTGCTCCGACGATGTTGATTATGAGAAGGAGATGGAAAGTCTCAAAGGTAGACTTAATCAGAGAGGGTATTGCAATGTCACAGTAGAAAAAGCCATAAATAAAATACACAATTTGAAACAGGAGGATTTACTAACGGACAAATTGGAACAGAGAGAATTAAATGACAGTAATGTTGTAAGAGATAAAAAAAAGAGAGAGAGTAAGTCCCCTATCATCTTCTCCACAACATACAGCAAGCAATATAGGGACATAACCAGAATAGTTCAGAAATATGTCCCGATTTTACTACAGGATCCGACTCTCCATGATCTATTGAATGATGGTGTCAAATGTGTGGCCAAGAGAGCTCCCACGATAGGCAGTGTTCTCTCACCAAGTTTATTTAAAAGCCAAAAAATCAACACGACATGGTTAAGTACCAAGGGCTGCCATAAATGTGGACACACACTTTGTAAGGCCTGTAGACACATAACAAGTGACACCAACATAACTTCCTGCAGCACGGGTAAGAGCTACCCTATTCAGTCATACCTTAATTGCAATACCAATAATGCCATTTATTCTATCAAATGTAATATGTGTAAGACACAATACATAGGACACACTACGGGTCCTCTAAAAACTAGGATCCGCAGACATCTGTCAGACATCACTAATGATTCAGTTGGTATCTCAGCAGCGTCGAGACACTTTAGAGAAATACATGGCAAATCTACCCGGCACTTTACATGGACGGGTTTTGAAAAGGTTACACTTCCAATTAGGGGTGGTAATATGAAGAGAAAATTATTAAACAGGGAGAGTTATTGGATTTTTGTTTTGGAGAGCAGGATACCACATGGTATGAATAAGAGACAGGACATCATACTGTCATATTAAGAGTCATTATAACCCTGTATTGTATTTTCTACTGCAGTATTTTGCATATTTTCGCATATTTGATCTTATACTCCCTCTACTCCTTCTGTTGCTTTGTTAACAATTTGTTTACAATTTGTTTACATTTTGAGATCATATATGTATTGTATTTTCTACTGCAGTATTTTGCATATTTCGCATATTTGATCTTATACTCCCTCTACTCCTTCTGTTGCTTTGTTAACAATTTGTTTACAAGTTGTTTACATTTTGAGATTATATATGTTAATATGGCTTAACTCGCTTTGGCAACCTAATGACAAAAGATCATCCTCAGTGTATTGGTGCATGCAATAGTAGACACAATATCTAGATGTTCAGTAAGAATGTATTTTTCTATTTCCCTAGTACATTGAATTTTATGTCTAGCTAGCATGTGTTTTTCCTGTATGAGACAGTGACAATTTTTATAGATGTTCCCTTTTTTTAAATTACTTACTCACCTATGAATTTTGATCCCGGGTAGTGCTTCCGATCACGCAGACCCGATATTAGTGGTTCGCAATTTATTGGAGGCACGGCCCGTTGTCTGATCTTTATACAACATTTTGGTTGTTCCGTTGCTAGGCTACGTTCCCGGTCATGTGGCTTGGACATGTGACCGTGGGGGCGGCACCTTTCCGGTCATGTGGCTTGGTCATGTGACCGTAAGACGCGGCCCGGTCTCCGAGCAACCACACAGGAAGGAGGGCGTTTCCCCTCTCTTACTCATTTAACAGAGTACTATAAAGGTGAGCGTATTTCCATACAGCAGACAGGTTAAGATTAAGACGGGGAACCGTCGAAACGCGTCAACCGTTGTTGTCTCCTCATGTTGTTTGAATTTTATTCAATAAAGAAGAAGAATTTGGCATATTACCCCTGTGGAGTGTTTCGTTGTCGTGCCGGTTCCACGTTGATATACATTGGCAATGGTGTAATCTAAGTTGTTAATTTTACACAGTATAATAATGTAGCGGCTTTGAGGGTCTATAATGGTGTTGATTATTGACAACGCAAGCGTGTCTTTAAATGCTACTAATACCCTCTTTTCTTTTTCTCAAATTATGACATAACAATTTCAGGGAATTTTGTATGCGTTAACCTGGGTGGGTTTTTCTTACACACATGGGTCTCCTGGATGCAAATAATATCCCCCTTGCTCTCCATAGCTTGTTTCCATAGCAACGATCTTTTAAAAGGACTATTAAGTCCTTTAGCGTTTAACGAGAGTAATTTAATACTCATGGTACGAGAGTACTAACCCTGCTGTAACACAATGACAGAGGATCCCAACCATTATTAATAATTATTAGCTCCAACCTTGGGAACGTATGGAATTTTGTTAATAATTTCAGGTCAAACATAACATTAACTTTTGTTAATAACTTCAGGTTAACCATACCCGAAACTGTGTCTACCATTGTCGGATAACACAGCTAACAACGAAATAGTACTAATTTCACCTGTTTAGTACTGGTATAATGGTGAGGGAATAAGGTGTCTCTGTGGAAACGTGAAAGGCCGGAGAGAACCGCCCCGGAACCACCTTTTTACTTGCTGTTGATGCTGGACAGTTCATCTTGAGTTGGTGTGCCAATCAGAGTTTATTCTTGGTGCTGGTTTTGGTCTTGTTTTGGCCAGTTCAATTTTTTCTTTTGAAATGCCCCAAGATTCCAGTATTTCATAGCCTTCTTCCAGCGATTAATTGGTATTATGTTGTTCTGCTGTTTAACTAATATTTTCGTAGGGAAGCCCCATCTGTATTGTATTTCGTGATCTCGCAGGATAGAGGTAATGGGGCTGAAGTTTCTTCTTGCTTGAAGAGTGGCGGCAGAGAGGTCCACGTACAATTTAATTTTGTCGTATGGAGCTGGAAGGTTCGTTAGTTTCCTTGTTTGCGCTAGGAGTTGTTCTTTGGCATGGTAGAAAGTATACCTGGCAAGCACGTCTCTAGGGATAGTGTCTGGCAGGTTGCTGGGTTTGGGAACGCGGTGGACTCTGTCTATGCTAAGCTCATAGTCTGCTAAATTTGGTAGCAATGTTTTCGTCATCTGTTGCACATAAGTGCGCAGCTGGGAGTTGGAGACTGTTTCTTGTATTCCTCTTATTTTGATATTTTTACGCCTTTCTCGGTCTTCTGAATCTATTTGTCTAGCTTGAATTGATGAGACAGTGTCTTCTAAGGAGTTGTGGGAGTCTGCTAGTTCATTGAAAGCATTAGGGTATTCTGCCATTTTGTTCTCCACATGGTCCACTCTCTCTCCCACTTCATCTATAGAGCCCTGTAATGGTTTTATCAAAGTAGAAATATCTTTCTGCAAGGAGGCTCTAAGGGCTGATAGCATGTTTTTAAGCATATTTTCAGATATATATTGGTCTGATGCTTGTAAGGTAGCAAACATGTCAGTCTCTTCTGCTTGTGTTACATTGGATTGTGTAGTATTGCTCCCCTCCTGGTCATATGGCTCAATGCTGTGCTTTGATTTTTGCTTTGCTGGACTTCCTGATGGGGAGTCCACAATCTCTGTACTGCCAGATGCTGAGACACTGGAGGCTGAGGGAGATGAGCTTCCCTGGCTGCTGCTGTTGGGTAAGCACAGGGGGGGCATTGTGTTCTCTTCCTCAGTGTATGCTGGGGATAAGGAGGCAGGTGTGTGTGGCTGGAGCTTGTACCTGTTAATATCCCCCTGTGCTGGCTGGAGTGGGGAAGATCATCCTGGTCCTCCTGCTCTGTCCGGCTTTCTGCCAAAGGTAAGGCGGTCTGCTGGTCTTCTCGAGCGTGTGCTAGAGAGTGGCGCTGAGCGCTCGGCGCCATCTTGGTTTCTCAGCGCGGCTGCTGAGTTTGAGCCGCGCTGCTGCTGCTGCGGCTTGCTGGGCTGTTCTTTCGCCCCCCGCTTTCTCCCCGCCTGTGCCCCGGTATTGTTGGGCATTTTCTCGGGGGTATTTGTGCTGCTGCTCTGCTATGTGCCGCTTTAGCGGTGGTGTCGGTGGCAGAGCTCCGTCCTCACGCGGCCATACCCGCTCGCAGCCAAGCCACGCCCCTGCAACAGATTTCTTGATATGTACTTCAGCAACAAAAAAAGAATTGAAATTTGGGGTATACAGATCCCCCAAAACGGACACCCTGAACTTTGAGCAAAAACCACACTTGAAGCTACTGAGTACAAGCAGCTAGACACTAGAGACCGCAACATGCAGTGTAAAATGTAAAAGACAGGATTGCAAATGGCCGTCTGTTTTTATAATCTGTGTGACATAACATACGCCTGCTGGTCGCTGATTGGCTTACATGTCTGCACATGTGATCGAAGGTAT
The DNA here is from genome assembly GCF_040894005.1 of Engystomops pustulosus. NCBI lineage: Eukaryota > Metazoa > Chordata > Amphibia > Anura > Leptodactylidae > Engystomops > Engystomops pustulosus. The sequence goes on along the minus strand of NC_092411.1, from coordinate 292,765,830 downwards.
TCCTTTCTTTTTCCCAGAGTTCTCAACCCCATGTAACACATTGGGGCAGATTTACTTACCCGGTCCATTCGCGATCCAGCAGCGCGTTCTGTGTGGAGGATTCGGGTCTTCCGGCGATTCACTAAGGTAGTTCCCCCCATGCCCACTAGATGTCGCTGCTGCGCTGAAGTTCCTCGGAGTTCACTGAAGTTCACCAAGTCGAGCCGGGTGCAGGTAAGCGCGTGGCAAGCGACACATTTTTTTTTAAAATGCAGCGTTTTTTCCGAATCCGTCGGGTTTTCGTACGGCCACTCCCCCCGATTTCCGATCGCGTGTGCCAAAACCACGGGGCAATTCAGGGAAAATCGGCGCAAAATGGAAAAATTTGGGTAACCCGCCGGAAAAATGCAATTTGGGCCCTTTGTAAATTACCCCCATTGTGCTTGCAGTCATTTTGCTAATAAGGGGGGCGGGGATTTTCTCCCACGAATCACTTCGGATTTGTGCAGAATTGAAGTTTTCCAGAATCTCAAAACAAATTCCACTCAATTCGCCCATCTCTAGTGGTAATGCTTCTCTGATGGTCAGTAATTCCTGACAGCTGCTTTGTCTGGTAGGTTTTGTAGTTAGATATGGTTGCATCAATGGTAATTAGTAAAGAGGGTAATTTTTGTCGTACCAGGACTACCAGATTTGCTGCAATTGTAATTCCTAGATATTTGATACTTATGAGAAGGGTAGAGTGTTTTTGAATGGTCTAACATGTTCCAGGGACACAAGATGTTGAAGGGGACACATTTAGTGTTGTTGACCTATAAGTTAGACAGTGGAAAGAAGTGGCAGCCGCTTAGAGGGAGCGGTTGGAGGGAGGTTTCCTATACTGACTCCTCTGATCAAGTGGTGGTCCCTTATGTGCTGTATCAATGTTTCAATGGTTAAGATAAATAAAAGAAGACATAAGGGCCATGAGCTTTTATCCTATTACGATGCATGATTTTTATGTATAGGTATTCCTGAGCAGTCCTAAGATTCAGTGCCTGTTTAACCCATTAAGGTCGCAGGTTTTTCCGCTCATTTCTTGCTCTCCACCTTCAAAAATCCATAACTTTTACATTTTTACGTGTACAGACCTATGTGAGGGCTTATTTTGTGCGGAACTAATTTTACTTTCCCGTTATGGTATTTATTTTAACATGCCGTGTACTGCGAAGCTGGAGAAAAATTCCAAATGTGGAAAAATTGAAAAAAAAAACGCACGTCACGTTTCTGTGGGCTCAGTTTTTACGACTTTGACTGTACGCTCCAAATAACACCTGAGCTTTATTCTTTGGTACGATCGCAGTGATACCAAATTTATACAGGTTTTATACAGGTTTTGTTGCATTTTAATAAATTTTCAAAAATTAAACGAATGTGTACAAAAAAGGAAAAAAAATGTTGCCATCTTCTGACGCTAATAACTTTTTCATACTTTGGGATACGGGGGGGGGGGGGAGGGTTGACATTTTTTGCAAAATGAGCCAACGTTTTCATTGCTACCATTTTGAGGTCTGTGCAACATTTAAATCACTTTTTATTCCATTTTTTATGTGATGTAAAAAGGTGTAAAAGTCGCATTTTGGACATTTGGGCGCAATTTCCCGCCTCGGAGGTCACCGACCTAGATCGGGCATTTTGGAACGCGGCGATACCTAATGTGTCTGTGAATCTTCTGTTTGTTCTGTTTTATATCGGTTCTAGGGAAAAGGGGGTGATTTTAATCTTTAATATTTTATTAATTTTTTTTACATTTTTAAACTTTTTTTTCTTTTTTTTTTCACTATTTCTTAGAACATCTAGGGTACATTAACCCTAGATGATCAGATTGTTCCTACCATATACTGCAATACTTCTGTATAATACTTCTGTATTGCAATATATGGCATTACTGCAGGTCATTCATTACAATGAGCCACTGGCTCATTGTAACGAATCTGCAGATGCCATTCAGCCTCGGGTCAAATGAAGACCCGAGGCTACCATGGCAACTGATCGCCGCCCCCCGATGACATTCGGGAGAGCGACGATCGGAATAAAGATGCCATCGGCGACTTTGCTGGGGCATCGAAAGGGTTAATAGCCGCGATCGGTGCAAGCACCGGCCGCGGTTATTAGCGGTGGGGGTTTGCTGCAATATGCACGAGCGCCAGCGTATGATAAATATGCCCCTTTGGGTCCATGGCCTGGAAACTCCCCAGATCTTAATCCCATTGAGAGCATGTGGTCAATCATCAAGAGACGGGAGTGAGAGCTGTCAGGGAGAATTGCAGAGGTCCTGAAGAAGAAGGAGAGGTCCTGCAGATACTGACTCGCTGCAGTAACTCCTCCTACCTGACAATAAAAGCTTTTGTTACTTATAATATGATTGCACTTGTATTTCTGTATGTGATAAAAACATCTGACAAACCAGAGGGCGACAGATCATGTGACAATATAATATTTGTGTCATTCTCAAAACTTATGGCCATGACTGTAAGTGTAAACTGCAGAGAAAAGTGCATAAGAATTACTTAAATGGCACAATTTATGCAGTGTATGGATATCCACAATATGCCTGCGGTGTGCAGTATAATATCCATATTATCTATTTATGAGGTCGGGAGAATAATCCATTTGAATGGGCACCTCACCCTCTGCGTTCCACCCTTCTAGGTATCAATTGTATCTTTTTTATTCCAATAAAAGTTTGTGTCTTTTCCATTAGGTCCCGGTTTCCCGCTGCTCCGCCCCGTGCTTACCTGGAAGCAGGAAAAAGTCTCGGGAAACAATCCACGTCTGCTGCTATGACTGTGTCCCTTGTTCAGAAGGAGAGATCTCCAATGTAACTGGTATATGGTGGTATAGTGGTATTATCTCACCAGGGTTATGATGATTTATTGGACCATTATTTAAATGATTTGGAGGGACACAGAGTAAGCGCAACCGCAGCATTTAAACCGCCTTCTGGGGTTCTCTCCCCCACGATCGCCCCCTTCCTCCTGGTGCCATTTTCAGGGGGGGCGCCGATCACTGCAATGGCAGCACTGAGGTCTGATGGCAAGATCTTGAAGGCACAGTGTCAGTCTGATTGCTTGTTCATGTCCCATGGTGGAAGTGAAAAAACGAAACAAAATTTATTCAATAAAAAATAAATTAATAAAATTTCCCAATATCCCAATTAACACATAAAATGACATTTGATGCGAAAACCATCAGAATCATTACACAATCCTCACATTACCTCATCTGTAAAGACCCGTAGAATAAAATGAAAACATTTTTAAACCCGCACAATGAACACTGTTAAAAACTGTTAAAAAAACTTTTTGTTTACCAATTTCACCTCACAAAAATCTAATGAAAAGTGATGAAACATATCTTCACCAGAATGATACTGGCAAAAAGTCTTGCAAAAAACAAGCCATCAACAAGCTCTGCAGACAAAACATAGAAGTGTTATGTGATAACATGAAGACGGCGATACTAAAACAATAGATTTTTTTCCCATATTGGGGAACATTTACTAAGAATGTGGGAAACTGCACTAAAAGTTCTCTGCCCGTGTATAATGCTGGGGGCGGCAGATTCATTAAGATCGTGTACCATAAATCATGAATCTGTCCCTGCACTGGCCCAACAGAGTTCACCAACTTTTTTGTGGTTAACTTTTAGCGTTGGGCGTGCAACAGACTTTGCATGATAAATCCGGTGCACGGTCCGACTGAGCACCAGAAGGCCCCCTAATTTGTGTCGAATGGAGCCTAGTGCAGCTGTGCCGCAAAATGGTTGTGTGCAACTTCTTAAATAGCTGTGCAGGCAGTTTATACTAGAAATAACGCGCAAAGTCCAACAGAAAACTGGAGCAAAGCCCTTAGTAAATGTGCCCTATTAGGTCTTATTTTGAGACATTTAGTTAAATGTAAGAAAAAATATCTAAGTCTGGTTTCTTCATAATCATATTGACCCACAGAATAAAAGGCTACAAGCAGTCCCCTTCTCAAGGACACTGGACTTACAGATAACCCCTAGTTACAGACGGACCCCTCTGCCCACTATGATATGTGGTGAAGCTCTCTGGATGCTGTACTATAGTCCCAGACTGCAGTGATCAGATGTAAGGCAAAAAAACATGACATCATGTTTATGCAGATGGAAGGTTTTGGTCTCCCTGAGTTAAGGGGGAAGTGGTTTTGTGTCGGTGTATGTGATTTTGGTATAAAAACACCAGTGATGACGCCAAACACCATGCCCCGGAAGAAGCCTGAATAGGCGAAACCTGGGTCGGGCGAGGTGTTTTAGGCGTCTTATGCTTTTACTACATGCGCGCTTTTAAATTGGAATATGTGAGTATATACAATAAATACTATTTCCTTTTTGAACCTGGCAATCTGCACTATCCTTTCGCATACCTCCTGATGTAGGATTGGGAACACACCGTGGACACGGTAACGAGACGAGGATTGTGTTTCAACCCACTAAAGGAGGACGATTGGTGATGCAAGGAGTCGGGGATATCTTTTATTTCCAGTCCATGAAGAGGTGGTGAGAGGCTCTAGCCATTTGACAAACAGTATAAGGAGTAGAGCACTAATTTTATATCTTTAAAAAAAATTTTTGTCTGGATCATAAAATATACAGTTTTGACTTACATTCAAATTCAACTTAAGAAAAAACTGATGGACCCTTTCTTGTACATAACCCGGGGACTACCTGTATATGGTGAACTCCAAAAACAAAATTGATGTTTTTTTTACTCCTCCACACTCAAAAGAAGTTAATATGTTTTCAACAATAGGGGATGCCAACCACAAAATGGTATCAGCAGAACATACATCTCATCCCACAAAATATTGCCCAGACGTGGCCCCACTAACGTGGAGCTAAAATTTTATAGCTTTCAAAATGGCGGCAATGTCTATAGGACAAAACTGGCAGCTGCCGGGCGCTCCCTCCCGACTGTGCCTCGCTGTCCCCCCCTACAATAAGTAACATCCACATGTGGGGGGGGTATCTGTACACAGGAGAAACTGTATAACACATTTTAAACTGGCTTTTTTCTTTTTATCTTTTGGAAACAAATACATTTTAGGGCTAAATGGACGCATTATCCACAAAATTAGAACATTCTAAATTTCATCTCCATTTTGATTTACTTTTAAGATTACTATGAAGATCTCAGGGGTTAACAATTTTCATAAAAGATGTTTCTGAGGGGATCCGATTTGAAAATGGGTTGAGATATAGGGGGTTTCTAATATTATATATTTCAAATTTCATTTAAAACAATAATGATCCCAAAAAAACTAAATTCAGAAATTTCCTTAAAAATACGGAAAACCAATGTTCAATTTGTAAGCCGCGTGACATCAAAATACATTTTCCAGATATTGTAATAATTATGAAACATATGGGAAATGTTATTCAGAAACTTATTTAGGTGGTAAAACTATTTGCCAAATGGCAAATTTTTCTAAAATGTCATCAGTTTTTAAATTTATTTAATAAATAAACGCAAAACTTATCAGCCAAAATTTGCCAATAAAATGAAGTAAAACATGTAAAAAAAACTGTTCGATAAGTAAAAGTGTTAAAAAGTTATAACCATATAAACTGACGCATGTCAGAATCCAGAAAATGGGGCTGAGACTTAAGCTGACAGCGTCCTGAAAGGGTAAGTATCTATCTAATTGTGTTTGGCTGACCAGCACACCAAATTTGGGGCAGGACTATCATTTGTCGTCGTTTTGTCTTCATTTCTCTGCCCACCATATTGTATAGGGATACGGCTCGCTTACAGTGTCACACGGGTGTCATACGTCTTGTATTTATGGCTGTAAACACAAGACAGCCCTCTGGGGGTCATGGCGGCCAGCGGAAGAACGTAAATGGGAACAGGTCCGGGGTCACAACGGGGAATAAAATCACAGCACCCGTGACAAATGTGTGTATATAGGAGTGTATACATGTGTGTGATAGTAACTCACATGTGTGAATCTAAAATCTATACATGTATATTTCATAAGGAAGCAGGTGCCCCTTCATAAATCTGCTACAGGGTCTGATTATGCCCCAGGTCACACTTACAATAAGTTTTAACATGTAAAAATGTATGTAATATTCCTACAGATGCTGAAAACTGCATTAAATGCCAAATTGATGAATGGCCAGATGAGAAGAGGGGTCGATGTCTCCCCAAAGTGATGGATTTCATCTCTTACCAAAAGGACACAATGGCTTCTGTATTTTCCAGTTTTTCCCTCTTCGGATGTCTAGTGACCGGCTTCATATTTAAAATATTTATTGACCACCGGGACACTCCTATCGTGAAAGCCAATAACCGGAACCTGAGTTACCTCCTCCTGGTCTCCATTTTCCTTAGTTTCCTATCTGTCTTCTTGTTTCTCGGTCATCCCAGTGATATAAGTTGTTCATTAAGTAAAACCAGTTTTGGAGTTTTTTTTTCAGTAGCCATTTCTTCACTTCTCGCAAAGACTGTTATGGTTTGTGTTGCCTTTAAGTCCACCAAGCCTGGAAGCCCCTGGAGAAAATTGCTAAGTGTGAAACTGTCTTATACCATAGTGTTGTTTTGTTCAAACATACAGGTGGTAATCTGTGTAATCTGGTTGTCTAATTCTCCCCCGTATCAGGACACGGACACTCAGTCTTATCCTGGGAAGATCATCATTCAGTGTAATGAGGGGTCAGATATCTGCTTCTACTCCATGTTGGGTTATATGGGGCTCCTGGCCTCTGTGAGCTTTGTTCTGGCTTTCATGGTGAGGACATTACCGGACAGTTTTAATGAGGCCAAGTACATCACCTTCAGCATGCTGCTGTTCTGCAGTGTCTGGATCGCCATGATCCCGGCTTATCTGAGCACCAGAGGGAAATACATGGTGGCTGTGGAGGTATTCGCTGTCCTTGCTTCTAGTGCTGGACTTTTGGGTTGTGTGTTTTTCCCAAAATGTTTAATTATTTTGCTTAAATCAGAAATGCACAGAAAATCTGATTTGCTGGGTAGAAGAAAGGAATGATTGCAAATTCTTAACCCTTGTTCACAATGGTAATAATGGTAATGTATACACATATTACACATCAACTACATGAATATGAAATCTCCTATTCCAGATTATGTACGATGTGGAATAATGCGTCTGTGTTTCTTCGAACATTACAAAACCTATAATAATTAATTAGAAATCTTTGTGTGGGATTAATTTAATAAAGTATATGGATTTATATTAAACTTTAACAGGAAAGTATAAGATCTTAATAGGGTCGAACATATTATAACTACCCTTTTAACATTTACAAGGAGCTTCAAGGAGCCATGTGTCACATGACCCCAAGGCAGCAGGACTCCTGTGACATCCTGTGTCCTGCTAGCTCCCGGCAGAGGGTGGAGGCCATGCATACATTTCTGTCTGCACATCTCTTCTATCATAACCTCTCCTTTATCAGTGGCTGGAGGGGGTGCCAAAGACATCGGCATGCCCCTCCAACCATTGTTATGAGAGTGGTTAATATGGAGGTCATGTGCAGATAGAAATGTCTGCATGACCTCCACCCTCTGCCAGGAGCTAGCAGGACACAGGATGTCACAGGCAGTCCTGAGTCCTGCTGCCAGGGGGTCATGTGATCCATGGTTCCTGTTAACATTTAAAAGGGTAAATATATATGAATATAGGAGACCCAAAATTTTTCTTATACCTACCTTGAGAAAATATGGTATATGTGGCAAACCCTTTTAACCCCTCACCCTATAGAAATTTAAATAGGCGGAAACAATTGTTTTATTTCTTTGAGAAATGGTCACAAAATAACTTGAAAGTAAAAGAAGTTACAACAAATTTAAATGCCTGAAAAACAACCAATGTAAATCAGACATTACATTTGCATTGTAGTTCAACAGAAAAAAATAATGTAATGAATGTCTGACTGTAACTAGTGGGTTGTCCCTGCTTATTGCCCTATCCTGCAATTGTCTTCAGAGATGGAGAGTAGAGATGAGCGAGCACTCAAATGCTTGAGTGCTCGTTACTCGAGTCAAACTTTTCCCGATGCTCGAGTGCTCGTCTCGAATAACGAGCCCCATTGAAGTCAATGGGAGACTCGAGCATTTTTCAAGGGGACCAAGAGGACCAATAAAATGTGTCATTTTATTGAGAAATAAGGAAGTCAGTCCTGTTTCTTCATTTTTTTATTCAATGGAATATTTGTGGAACTTCAAAAAGGAGAATGACCCGTGTAAAACATCTGCAATGTGTTCTTCACAGATATTGTTCTTCACATACTATTGCGAAGAACACCTTTCTGCACCAATGTCTTCTGATAAGTTAGCAGATGTATGGAAACATCTGCAATGTGTTCTTCACTGTGTTCACTGTGTTCTTCACTTAAATGATCCTTAATGATCCTGTGTTCATTGTGTTCTTCACTGTTCTTCACTGTGTTTTCTTAAGTAAAAGCTCAATCTCGAGCAGGCGAAATACTCATCCGAGCAACGAGCCGTTTCGAGTACGCTAATACTCCAACGAGCATCAAGCTCGGGTGAGGATGCTCACTCATCTCTAATGTGCAGTCTAAACTTACAGAAGGTAAAAATAAAAGGTAAAATAAATGGTAAGTAAAACAAGATGAGATGTGTATATATGTGTTGCTTTAGTGATGTAACCATCAGTCATGTTATGTGAGGTTAGTTTATGTCAGTATAGGACATTGAGGAGGCATTCCTCAAACTGTTATCACAACTACTAATGCCCATGCCTCCATCCTACTGAGGTATCTCTCGGCCTATGATGACTCTTCTCCGATCGGCTTGCAGTGATAAGATATTGACATCTCTGTAGTAGGTCACTTCTTTCTTAGGATGGGGTTCTTGTATTTGGGATAGGCGCTCATTTGCCAGGTCTTAGCCAAATGGTTTGTTGATCTCCTGAGATGATATTTATGTCCACCTAAAAAAATACCAACTTCCTTTAGGGAAAGAAAAGGCCGTTGACAGTTAGACCTGTCTCTAAATCTGTTGCTTTATTACCGGTGGAGTTTTATGTTTATTTCCCTCTTGAATCGATATTAACTTCTTTGAGAACTTGGCCTTAGCACCCCAGGTTTGATTTCAATTGTTTGGTCACCTGTGGAGTTTGTTTACTGTCCTCATGCACATCACTAGTTACTGGGGCCTTGACACCCAGGGGTTCTTATCCAGGACTTGCAGGACAGCAGGGAACGTCCATCAGGTAACAAGTTTTTTTGCCAGTGTAAGTAGTGTATATCCAATACATGATCACAGTTTTGACTTTAATAATTCATAAATCTAACACTGACTAATAATTGTGTGTTGGGAATGTCTGTGCTTTCCCTTACAAAATATGTTAACTATAAATCCATATGACATCATTAAAGTTTTTACGTGGTAGAGTAAAGAACTCATAAGGTAAATGAAATTGTTAAATTACATCCAGGTGGGTAATTTTTTATTATTCTTTTAACCTTACCTCATGGGCTCCTTTACTGCACCTAAGGAAAATGGGGGGAAAAAATGAACAAAACAACATAGGAACTTATCATGAAAAATGTATCTTATTGAAACCTGGGGAAGTGACCCATAAAACAAAGATAACCTCTAAATAAGAGAAAAATCCATTTTAAGATGGGTTCTCTCTTTTTGTCTTTTAGAAATATGTGAAATTTAGGGATAAATTAATTACTAACAAAATTAGACCGTTCTAAACTTCACCTCAATATTGTTTTAATTACTATGCAGCGCACAAAGGGTTAAAAATCTTACTAAAAGAATTTGAGGGGTGCACTTTTAAAAAAAAGTGTGTGTGTGTGTGTGGGGGGGGGGGGGGGGGTCATAGTGGGAATCTAATAGATTATATTTAAAACTCATTTAAAACAATAATGATCCCAAAAATTTCAATTTAATAAATTTGGAAAAAAAAAAAATCTCTGTTTGATTGAAAGGAGTTTCTATCAGTCTCAAAAGCAGATCATTTAAAATTTAGAAAATTACAATTTTCGTCATTTATTTTTTATAAATAAACACAAAGCATATCAACCAAAATTTACCACTATCATAATTTCAATGGGGGTCATTTACTAAGGGCCCGATTCGCGTTTTCCCGACATGTTACCCGAATATTTCCGATTTGCGCCGATTGTACCTGAATTGCCCTGGGTTTTTGGCGCACGTGATCGGAATTTGGCACATCGGCGCCTGTATGCACGCGACGGAAATCGGGGGGCGTGGCCGAACGAAAACCCGACGTATTTGGAAAAACCGCCGCATTTAAAAAAAAATTGTGTCGAGAAAATTTCACTCACCTTCATCCTGGATAGGCTAGTGTATTTCGAGGCATTCCAGCGGACTTCAGCGCAGCAGCGCCACCTGGTGGACGTCGGAGGAACTGCTTTGATGAATCCCGGCCGGACCCGAATCCACCGCAGAGTAAGTAAATCTGCCCCATTGTGTCACAAAAAACAATCACAAAATCTTTTTGATAAGTTAAAGCATTCAAAACGTATAACCATAAATGTTGTCCCTCAGAATCAGTATGTTGTAAAGCTCAAAAACTAAAAAAAATATTTGGAAACATATGTTGGTTGTGGCCCATGGGAACCTTCCACTTTAGATGGGATAAGGGCCCTAAGGATTGTAACCTGGATTAGAATTTGTAATAAGGTAAATATAAGAAGTTACACTATGTCTATTATTTTCCTCTCTTAATAGATTGAATACAACTATTGTAAGACTATAAATGCGATATCATTTATATTCGTTAAATGTAAACGACCTTAACTCTCCAAGGAAACCATCTCTGACTTGGAATCTGACAATTTTATCCTCTATCTATCCTCTCTCACAAGAGATGCATTTGCTGGAGTCGGATGAGATACAATTTTATAATAAGAATTATCCTATAATACCCCACTCACAGTCATGAAAAAAGAAGGCAGTGGGGGTCATTTACTAAGGGCCCGATTCGCGTTTTCCTGACGTGTTACCCGAATATTTCCGATTTGCACCGATTTTCCCTGTATTGCCCCGGGATTTTGGAGCACGCGATCGGATTGTGGCGCATCGGCGCTGGCATGCATGTGACGGAAATCGGGGGGCGTGGCTGAACAAAAACCCGACGGATTCGGAAAAACCGACGCATTTAAAAAAAAAAAGTGTTGCGGGACTCGCGCTTACCTTCACTAGGAATAGGCCGATGAACTTCAGTGCATTCCGGCAGGCCTGGGGAACTTCAGCGCAGCAGCGTCATCTGGTGGACTTTGGAGGTACTACCGTAGTGAATCCCGGCCGGACCCGAATCCATCGCAGAGAACGCGCTGCTGGATCGCGAATGGACCGGGTAAGTAAATCTGCCCCACTATTTTTAATAGCTATTAAAACTGTATTACATTTTCAGCTAGATAATAAGGTTATGTAAAGGGAAGTGTCCATTCATGTACATAGATATTTGTATATATATATATATATATTGTGAGACACTGAAGGGGTTAACTGTGGATGGGCGGTATGTTTCCCCTAGGTTTTGCTTATATGCAAGGCCTTAGTGCTGAGGTGGGTTTGTCCAGCACTTTGGACACAGGTGATGGGTGCAGACTAATGAGGCTGCATAAAATGACTCAGCAGAGTGGAGTGTGTTGTCTCTCTGTGGAAGGAGGCTGAGAGGACACAGCCCTGACCTCTGTGTCTGGAGCAGCCACGTGATCTCTGTATAGTGTGAGGTAGTGGACTACTTGTATAGTTAGTACCCTGACGGGTAAGGTTTTTTTTGTTTGTTTACTCAAATACCTGAATGTAAAGGCTGGTTTATTTTGCTGCAATAAACGCAGGCAAAACCTGTTTGGACTGTATCCTGGTGTCACTGTCTTGAACTGCATCACAGCACCCCGCTACCACGGTCTCTACCGGGCCAAATCTTCCACAATATATATATATATATATACACACTCACCGGCCACTTTATTAGGTACACCTGTCCAACTGCTCGTTAACACTTAATTTCTAATCAGCCAATCACATGGCGGCAACTCAGTGCATTTAGGCATGTAGACATGGTCAAGGCAATCTCCTGCAGTTCAAACCGAGCATCAGTATGGGGAAGAAAGGTGATTCGAGGCCTTTGAACGTGGCATGGTTGTTGGTGCCAGAAGGGCTGGTCTGAGTATTTCAGAAACTGCTGATCTACTGGGATTTTCACGCACAACCATCTCTAGGGTTTACAGAGATTGGTCCGTAAAAGAAAAAACATCCAGTGAGCTGCAGTTCTGTGGGCGGAAATGCCTTGTTGATGCCAGAGGTCAGAGGAGAATGGGCAGACTGGTTCGAGATAATAGAAAGGCAACAGTGACTCAAATCGCCACCCGTTACAACCAAGGTAGGCAGAAGAGCATCTCTGAACGCACAGTATGTCGAACTTTGAGGCAGATGAGCTACAGCAGCAGAAGACCACACCGGGTGCCACTCCTTTCAGCTAAGAACAGGAAACTGAGGCTACAATTTGCACAAGCTGATCTAAATTGGACAGTAGAAGATTGGAAAAACGTTGCCTGGTCTGATGAGTCTCGATTTCTGCTGCGACATTCGGATGGTAGGGTCAGAAATTGGCGTCAACAACATGAAAGCATGGATCCATCCTGCCTTGTATCACCGGTTCAGGCTGGTGGTGGTGGTGTCATGGTGTGGGGAATATTATCTTGGCACTTTTTGGGCCCCTTGGTACCAATTGAGCATCGTTGCAACGCCACAGCCTACCTGAGTATTGTTGCTGACCATGTCCATCCCTTTATGAGCACAATGTACCCTGTAACATCTGATGGCTACTTTCAGCAGGATAAGGCGCCATGTCATAAAGCTGGAATCATCTCAGACTGGTTTCTTGAACATGACAATGAGTTCACTGGACACAAATGGCCTCCACAGTCACCAGATCTCAATCCAATAGAGCATCTTTGGGATGTGGTGGAACGGGAGATTCGCATCATGGATGTGCAGCCGACAAATCTGCAGCAACTGTGTGATGCCATCATGTCACTATGGAGCAAAATCTCTGAGGAGCTTCCAGCACCTTGTTGAATCTATGCCACGAAGAATTGAGGCAGTTCTGAAGGCAAAAGGGGGTCTAACCCGTTACTAGCATGGTGGACCTAATAAAGTGGCCGGTGAGTGTATATCTCCCTCTGTCATATTCCTTTCCCCTGGGAGAGAGCACACCTGCCTTATTCAGGATGTACTGAGGGCCTTTGGGCAACAGGATGTCAACCCCTTTATTATGGGAAAGTCATTCAAACTCCTCAGGGTCAGTTATTCGGAGACAATTTATATCTCTATATCTGGATGGGAATCCAGGTCCTTTTGTTTCTAAAGTTGTTTAACGACCCAGGGTCAGTTATTTGGAGACTATGTCTAGATGGGAATCTAGGGTCTTTTGTCATTTCCCACCTGAGGGGGGCTGCATGGGTGACCAAATTGGATACATAAGATATGAAGGGTAAACATGTGTTGTCCACCATTTTGGGGGGAAGGGACAAAGGACAGACTTATAAGGGCATGAGTGTGGAGAATAGGAGGAAGGAATCTTCCCTGAATACTAGCTAGGAAGGAGGAAGAAATGTTCCCTGAAAAGTAGTTTGGAAGGACGGAGGAATCTCCCCTGAATACCAGCTAGGAATGGAGAAGGAATCTGCCCTCATTGCCAGCTAGGAGGATCACCACATAGAAGACACCATACTACCATCACAGAATTGGCTGAGTACCTGTATCCCTTCCCATCTCCCTGTTTACCTATCCATCTATTCTATACCCCTGCTTAACTGTCAATCTCCCTGCCCCCCTTTGTTCTCTGTAATAATAGGGATAGTTAGGTGTAAGGATTATTACATGTGTCTGTGTGTGTGTTTATATACATTGTTGTGGGTTGGATTCTGTGGGTTTGTGGGTATTGTGATTAACATTGTATACTTCTAGTGTGTTAATAAATATTATTAGTATTAACCCTGAGTGTGGTAAATTATAGTGTACAATACAGAGACTAGAAACAGAAGATATAGAATATAGTAAACAGTACAGGGAAGGTAGTGATATTAATCATTATATTTCATAACGATTTATAGAATTACCAGCGTCCTTTTACAGGTTATAACCGGGATTATCCTGGGAAGACCATCATCCAGTGTAATGAAGGTTCTGTCCTGTCCTTTTACCTCATGTTGGCTTATTTAGGTCTCCTGGCAGCTGTGAGCTTTGTTCTGGCTTTCATGGTGAGGACATTACCTGATATCTATAATGAGGCCAAGTACATCACCTTCAGCATGCTGCTGTTCTGCAGTGTCTGGATCTGTGCCATCCCGGCCTATCTGAGCAGCAGAGGGAAATACATGGTCATCGTAGAGATATTTGCCATATTGTCCTCAGGGGGAGGAATATTGTGCTGCATGTTTATACCTAAATGTTACAATATCCTGGTAAATCCTGAGGTGAAGTTCATATTATTGAGAAATTCTCCAATAAAACTGAAGTAAAAGTCCCTGTCTATTTACCTGAATAAAATCTGTTTGTTGCCTTCATTATGATCTGTCTGGTTATGTTTCCAACCTACGACATAGACCGGTCTCTGCCTGTCTTCAAAAACTTTTCCTTAATAAAATTAATGTGTTATTTATTATTGGGTGATTTGCAAGTAAACAATGTATCTGTTTTAGGTGAATTAAATTATGTAAAGTTTTTATTGTTTTTATGTGGTGATAATTTTTTTTAATTTGAGAACCATTAGATTTTCTAGAGGTTGTTGCTTTGCATTCCTGGTGTCTGAATTGTTATTTCGTGATTAGAGATGAGCGAACATGCTCGTCCGAGCTTGATGCTCGGTCGAGCATTAGGGTACTCGAAACTGCTCGTTGCTCGGACGAATACTTCGCCCGCTCGAGAAAATGGCAGCTCCCGCCGTTTTGCTTTTTGGCGGCCAGAAACAGAGCCAATCACAAGCCAGGAGACTCTGCACTCCACCCAGCATGACGTGGTACTCTTACACGTCGATAGCAGTGGTTGGCTGGCCAGATCAGGTGCCCCTGGGATAGACTAGCCGCTGCCCGCGCTGCTCGGATCATTCTGTGTCTGGATGCCGCTAGGGAGAGAGCTGCTGCTGGTCAGGGAAAGCGTTAGGGTGTTCTATTAGCTTACTGTTAGGCAGGAGTGATTCTCCAAGAACCCAACAGCCCTTCTTAGGGCTACAATAACGTTATACTTTTTTTTTTTTATTTGCAGCTAGTACCATATTGTGAGGAATTTGCAGGGGGACTTGCTACTGTTGTGTTTAGCGCTTAGTGACGCACATATCCACCTCAAACACCAAAGTGGGAAAATTTATTAGGGGTTTGATTTCAATTAGGCACAGTCTGCCATTTACTTTTTATTTTACGTTTATTTTTTTAATAACTCAGCGTCATCTCATCTGGCATAGTAGTGTGCTTTAATACTTGGCTAGAAAATAGCCATAGGAGAATCCAAACGGCTTACTTACGCCTACAGTAGCGTTATATATATTTGATTTCTGGTTGATCTGCTGGTGGCTGTACTTGCTGCAGTGCATCTACTAGCAAATTGTGAGCAATTTGTAGTGAGACTTGCGACCGCTGTGTTTTGCGCTTAGTGACGCACATATCCATTGCAAAGACCGAAGTGGGAAAATTTATTAGGGGTTGGATTTCAATTAGGCACAGTCTGCCATTTACTTTTTATTTTACGTTTATTTTTTTAATAACTCAGCGTCATCTCATCTGGCATAGTAGTGTGCTTTCATACTTGGCTAGAAAATAGCCATAGCAATAGGATAGCATCGTTTGGTTTTAAAAACTAAAAAACACAAAAAAAAACAAAAAAACACAAAAAAAAGTTAAAAAAAAATTAAAGTTATAACTCTCATTTTCAAAATGTTTAACCCGAGGGCTAGGGGTAGAGGACGAGGGCGGGGACGTGGGCGTCCAACTACTGCAGGGGTCAGAGGCCGTGGTCCTGGGCGGGGTGAGACACCACCTGCTTATGGGGGAGCAGGGGAACGCCGCAGAGCTACACTCCCTAGGTTCATGTCTGAAGTTACTGGGACTCGTGGTAGAGCACTGTTGAGGCCAGAACAGTGCGAACAGGTGATGTCGTGGATTGCCGACAATGCTTCGAGCAATTTGTCCACCAGTCAGTCTTCCACGCAGTCCACCCATGTCACCGAAATCGGCACTCCTCCAGCTCCTGCACCTCAGCCTCCTCCCCCCCAGTCTGCCCCCTCCCAGGAAAATTTGCCATTTGAACCGGCATACTCTGAGGAACTGTTTTCTGGACCCTTCCCACACTCACAAACCACTTGTCCGGTTGCTGCTGAGCAATTTTCCGATGCCCAGGTTTTCCACCAGTCGCAGTCTGTGGGTGATGATGACCTTCTTGACGTAGTGGAAGAAGTGTCTAAAGAGGTGTCCGACGATGAGGAGACACGGTTGTCAGACAGTGGGGAAGTTGTTGTCAGGGCAGGAAGTCCGAGGGGGGAGCAGACTGAGGGATCGGAGGATGATGAGGTGACAGACCCAAGATGGGTTGATAGGCCGGGTGAACACAGTGCTTCTGAGACAGAGGAGAGTCCTCGACCAGAACAGGTTGGAAGAGGCAGTGGTGGGGCCAGACGGAGAGGCAGGGCCAGAGCTGGTGCATCAGCGCCAAATGTGTCAACTAGTGAAGCTCCCGTGGCGAGGGCTCTTGCGGCGAGGGCTAGATTTTCAGAAGTCTGGAGGTTCTTTAAGGAAACACCGGATGACCGACGGACTGTGGTGTGCAACATTTGCCAAACCAGGCTAAGCAGGGGTTCCACCACTACTAGCTTAACTACCACCAGTATGCGCAGGCATATGAATGCTAAACACCCCACTCAGTGGCAACAAGCCCGTTCACCTCCGGCCGTGCACACCACTGCTCCTTCCCCTGTGTCAGCTGATAGTCAGCCCCCTGCCCAGATGCTGCCACTCTCACGGCAGCGCAGCGCCGCCTCCAACTGCCCGCTCACCGACTGTTGTGCGACGTGCCCACGAGGTGGAATTCAACACTGACCATGTTATCCAGAGTTTACCAGCAGCGCCAAGCCATTGTAGACTGCCAGATGTCAACTTCCACCAGAACTGGTAGTCAGGTCAGTCAGCTTCCTCAAGTCTACAATGAGGAGTGGACGTGGATGTCTGATACCTGTCAGGTGCTGAGTAACTTTGAGGAGTCAACACAGATGGTCAGTGGCGATGCCGCCATCATCAGCCTCACCATCCCGCTGCTTGGCCTGTTGAAAAACTCTCTGATCAGCATGAAGTCAGAAGCTTTGCGCTCGTCACAAGAGACGGGGGAAGAAGATTCCCTTGTTGATAGCCAAAGCACCCTTAGGTCTGTTTCTCAGCGCATATCGGAGGAGGTGGAGGTGGAGGAGGATGAGGAGGAAGAGGAGGAGAATGTTGGCGAGACACAAGAGGGGACCATTGTTGAGTCCTTCACTGTTCAGCGTGTATGGGCAGAAGAAGAGGAGTTGGAGGAGTTGGAGGAGGAGGAAATGGACAGTCAGGCCAGTGAGGGGAGTGAATTCTTACGTGTTGGTACTCTGGCGCATATGGCAGATTTCATGCTAGGCTGCCTATCCCGTGACCCTCGCGTTCAAAGAATTTATTCCAGCACCGATTACTGGGTGTTCACTCTCCTGGACCCACGGTACAAGCAAAATCTTTCCACTCTCATCCCTGGAGAGGAAAGGAGTGTGAGAATGCATGAATACCAGCAGGCCCTGGTTCACAAGCTGAAACAGTATTTCCCTTCTGACAGCGCTAGCGGCAGAGTGCGTAGTTCTGCGGGACAAGTAGCGAGGGAGAGTAGGCGAGCAGGCAGCTTGTCCAGCACTGGCAAGGGTACGCTTTACAAGGCTTTTGCCAGCTTTATGTCACCCCAGCAAGACACTGTCACCTGTCCCCAGTCTCGGCAGAGTAGGGCTGATCTTTACAGAAAGATGGTGAGGGAGTACGTAGCTGACCATACCATCGTCCTAAATGATCACACAGTTCCCTACAACTACTAGGTTTCAAAGCTGGACATGTGGCACGAACTGGCGCTGTACGCCTTGGAGGTTCTTGCCTGCCCTGCCGCTAGCGTCTTGTCCGAGCGGGTTTTCAGTGCAGCTGGTGGCATCATCACCGATAAGCGTACACGCCTGTCGACTGACAGCGCTGACAGGCTGACGCTTATTAAGATGAATAAAGCATGGATTTCTCATAATTTCCAATCTCCACCAGGTGAAGGAAGCTCAACCTGAATAATTTATCCACTCCTCCTCCTCCTCATTTTCCTCCTTCTCCTCCTCGTTGTACAGTAAAGCAGAGGAAACTGGCTATTTTTTGACAGGGCCCACTGGCTCTAGCTATAGTACTTTATGCATTTAATTTTTCTGGAGGGCCACCTACCCGGTCCTCTGTTTTAAAAAATTTTTGGGAGTGCCACATACAGGCACTCAATCTATTCAATTTTTCTGGAGGGCCACCTACCCGGTCCTCTGTTTTAAACAATTTTTGGGAGTGCCACATACAGGCACTCAATCTATTCAATTTTTCTGGAGGGCCACCTACCCGCTCCTCTGGTTTGAAAACTTTTTTGGACTGCCACATACAGGCACTCAATCTATTCCATTTTACTGGAGGGCCACCTACTTGCTCCTCTGGTTTGAAAACTTTTTTGGACTGCCACATACAGGCACTCAATCTATTCCATTTTACTGGAGGGCCACCTACCTGCTCCTCTGGTTTGAAAAGTTTTTTGGACTGCCACATACAGGCACTCAATCTATTCAATTTTTCTGGAGGGCCACCTACCCGCTCCTCTGGTTTGAAAACTTTTTTGGACTGCCACATACAGGCACTCAATCTATTTCATTTTACTGGAGGGCCACCTACCTGCTCCTCTGGTTTGAAAACTTTTTTGGACTGCCACATACAGACACTCAATCTATTCCATTTTACTGGAGGGCCACCTACCTGCTCCTCTGGTTTGAAAAGTTTCTTGGACTGCCACATACAGGCACTCAATCTATTCAATTTTTCTGGAGGGCCACCTACCCGCTCCTCTGGTTTGAAAACTTTTTTGGACTGCCACATACAGGCACTCAATCTATTCCATTTTACTGGAGGGCCACCTACCTGCTCCTCTGGTTTGAAAACTTTTTTGGACTGCCACATACAGGCACTCAATCTATTCCATTTTACTGGAGGGCCACCTACCTGCTCCTCTGGTTTGAAAAGTTTTTTGGACTGCCACATACAGGCACTCAATCTATTCAATTTTTCTGGAGGGCCACCTACCCGCTCCTCTGGTTTGAAAACTTTTTTGGACTGCCACATACAGGCACTCAATCTATTTCATTTTACTGGAGGGCCACCTACCTGCTCCTCTGGTTTGAAAACTTTTTTGGACTGCCACATACAGGCACTCAATCTATTCCATTTTACTGGAGGGCCACCTACCTGCTCCTCTGGTTTGAAAAGTTTTTTGGACTGCCACATACAGGCACTCAATCTATTCAATTTTTCTGGAGGGCCACCTACCCGCTCCTCTGGTTTGAAAACTTTTTTGGACTGCCACATACAGGCACTCAATCTATTCCATTTTACTGGAGGGCCACCTACCTGCTCCTCTGGTTTGAAAAGTTTTTTGGACTGCCACATACAGGCACTCAATCTATTCCATTTTACTGGAGGGCCACCTACCCGCTCCTCTGGTTTAAAAACTTTTTTGGACTGCCACATACAGGCACTCAATCTATTTCATTTTTCTGGAGGGCCACCTACCTGCTCCTCTGGTTTGAAAACTTTTTTGGACTGCCACATACAGGCACTATCCAAATTAAATTGTCTCCATAGCAGCCTCCACACGTTGTCTCCATTGCTACCTCCAAAAGTCTTCCATATAGCTGCCTCCATACATCGTCCTCTTATCAAACGAGGTGTGTCAGGCAGAAATTTGTGTTGTTTTCATGGGTTCCACATCAAAGTTGTTAACTTTGTCGCCACCCTGCTGTGTTATCCACAAAATATACTGGCAAACTTTTATCATTTACCAATATTATTTCAGCGCTTCTTGCGCATCTGTTTACATTCCCCTCACCCGCCATATCCTAAACTTATAAGAACGCTACTACACTTGATCTTATACAAAAGGTTCTTAGAAGTGCTGTTTGGGGAGTAGCCTAGAGACAGGGGCTTGGATTGTCGAAAGCTCGCCTGGCAGCGGAGCGCCAGCTCCATGCACATCATGCGCTTCTTGCGCATCTGTTTACATTCCCCTCACCCGCCATATCCCAAACTTATAAGAATGCTACTACACTTGATCTTATACAAAAGGTTCTTAGAAGTGCTGTTTGGGGAGTATCCTAGAGACAGGGGCTTGGATTGGCAAAAGCTCGCCTGGCAGCGGAGCGCCAGCTCCATGCGCATCATGCGCTTCTTGCGCATCTGTTTACATTCCCCTCACCCGCCATATCCCAAACTTATAAGAACGCTACTACACTTGATCTTATACAAAAGGTTCTTAGAAGTGCTTTTTGGGGAGTAGCCTAGAGACAGGGGCTTGGATTGGCGAAAGCTCGCCTGGCAGCGGAGCGCCAGCTCCATGCCAAGATCCAACTAACATAGTTTTAACTGCAGCACCTTTAATCTACTACTAGTTCACTGCCTCCATACATGGTCCCCTTATCAAACGTGCTGTGTCAGGCAGAATCTTGGGTTGTTTTCATGGCTTCCATGTTAACTTTGTCGCCACCCTGCTGTGTAATCCACAAAATATACTGGCAAACTTTTATCATGTACCGATATTATTTGAGCGCTTCTTGCTCACCTCCTTTGGTTCCTCTCTGCCACCCATTGGTTTGAAGCCTGAGTCCATTTAGGGTATGTCGCCATGACACTCTCTAGCCTGCCACTGCTGCCGCTGCCTCTGCATGCCGTCCCCTATAGTGTCAGGGTCAATTATTGGATGTTTTACATGCTATCTAGCTTCATTCTGTCACTCTGTCATGGCCATGCTGTTGCACATAGTTTTGGCATAATGGTGCGATTAAGCAGCCTCAGAGGCATCCATGCATGCTGCCCCTGCTGTTTCCTGTCCATTTCCGTGGTGTTTCCATCCTTTTCTGAGGTTCCCAGGTGTTTGGCCAAGCTTCCCTGTGCAGAGCCTTGGTCCCCTTGAAAAATGCTCGAGTCTCCCATTGACTTCAATGGGGTTCGTTATTCGAGACGAGCACTCGAGCATCGGGAAAAGTTCGTCTCGAATAACGAGTACCCGAGCATTTTAGTGCTCGCTCATCTCTGTTCGTGATATCTTTTCCTGCTTTTTTAACACTTAAAGCTGATCTCTTCTGTGAAGTTTTTGTAAATTTAGGGTTCAGGAAGTTTAAAGATATTCAGAAATCAGCTCTTGGACAGTGCAGGGGTAGCAGAAGGAGGAAAATCTGCTGTGTACAGTATATATGATCTCCCTTCTATATAATCTGCTGTAGCCCCCAGGTTCCTGCGTGGCATAGGACGTGGTCATCTTTTTTCCACAGTTCTACTTGGGCTAGAAGTGGGTTAGCAGTTGACATAATCCACTTTAGACACTTCAGAGTCCCCAGTGTTACCCTAGAGTTCCCCATACTATTTACATTTCCTTTACATTACAACTCATGTCGCTCATCACTGCTAAGGCCAATGATTGGAAAAAGCAGGTCCCACTATCACCCCAATGTGGAAGAAGAGGAGACTGCAGCTAAGCTGAAACCAGCTTCTGGTTACCCCTGCCTCCAGGGAATTTTTCAGAATTCCTGTTACACCTCCTTGAAGGGGTATTCCTCCCACAAGAGAAGTTTCTTACATGTACTCAGTATAACAAAATATTACATTCTCTAATTCACTGTTATTAACAAAAATACAGCATTTCACAGATATAATTCCCACCTATCAGTCTTGGTGTACACAATTTTTAGTTGCCCCTAGACACGACCCTGTAACTTGTCACTAAGGGTCGGGCTGCCATCTTGGATTCCTGTGTGATAGCGTGCAGATGAGATCTCTGTCTCTCTCTGTTCTGAGCCTGTAGCCCCACTCCCTGCATGGAGCTCAGAGACACTCACTGATTACTTCCTGCCAGCACATGGTGAGCAGAGGAGAGGCTGCAAACTACAAGCTACAAAGAGATAAGTGATTCAGGTGATGTGGGAGGCAGGCACAGATCTGTGAGATGTAGTAGAGCTCACAGTGTAACAGTGTAAAAGTTTGTCAGCCTGTGTCTGTCAGCCTCTGTGTAATCTCATACATCTCTGATCTGTCTCATCTGTCTCCTTCTATTTGTCAGTGTGTTCGCACAACGTCAGAAGCCAGATGAAAGTGTATATACACCTGTACCCTGATAATTTAATCACATTGTCACCCCGCATAACTAGATGGATCATAGTCTGTCTGCTTAGAGAGTCCCCGCCACACCCTGGGATTTTGCACTGAGCAGCCTAGGGAGAGTAAAGTTGTAAAGTAAGGGGTTAAAATGATCTTTATTGTGTTAACATCACTAAGGGATTAAAATGTGAGAATTTTCTTTCCTGGGTATTTTTGTTATTCACAGAACTTTTTGAGTGTTTATAATCTATGTAACACCTTGTACTTCCTCCTACTTTAACACCTTGTACTTCCTTGTACTTTGGTAAAAAGTCCCACATGCAGTGCAATATAAAAATAAATTTTCTTATGCTGCTGTTCTGCAGTGTCTGGATCGACATGATCCCGGATTATCTGAGCACCAGAGTAATTCAGTAAATTTTTTTTTTTTTAGCAGGAATGGCGTCCAATGTTGGACTATGGGGTTGTTGCTTTTCCCTAAAATCTTTAATTATTTTGCTTAAATCATAAATGAAAATCTGATGTGCTGGGGATAAGAAAGTAATGACTGCAAATTCTTAACCCTTGTTTATCATTGGAAAAACACAAATGACATGTAACCTATATGAACACAAAAGCTCATATTCCAGCTTATGTATGATGTGGAATGATGCTTATTATATTTATCAAACTCTAGGAGGAATGTAATCTTAATAGGGTCACATATTGCGCATTGCACATGCCCTGTTAAAGTTTACTAGTAGCAGCAGGTCACATGACCCTCAAGGACAGGACTCGGGACTTCCTGTCACTTCCTGTAATATAACCTGTTAGGGGCGAGAACGGGGTCTCGCTGAGAGACTCTTTGGGAAGGGTCTGTGGATCCTCTGGACCACCACAGGAGGTGATGGTACTAGCCGACAACTGGGACCGCAGTCTAAGTTCACTCCGACCAGTGCACTCCGGCTCGGATGAGCAGGTTGTTGCACTGGATAACAGGACTGGCTTAACCCATTAACTAGACATGATAACTCAGTCTGTAGTGTAAGAGAATGGAGAGAACCACCATTTTCTGTGATAACTAAATGAGTTCTCTCTCTTTAAGTCAAGTTAACTTATATAAAGTGCATTTTCGATAAGAGTAATATCAGTATCATTACTTCTCATGCTGCACATTAGTCTTCCCGCTCCCAATGTCCTACCACTGGACATTCATGTATCATAAAGGAAAGGCAAAGCCTGGTCACATCTCATCTCCCTGTAAGAAGTTAATATTCCTCTTACCGTTTTATTTTCAAAGTTTCCTCAATTATTCCCTAATTCAGAGAGGAATAGGTTTATTAGAAATGTAAAGTCTTTCCTGGTTCGGGGCTCAGGGCTCCCCGGTGGTTGTGACTATTTGGACATTGTGTTCTAGAAGAGATCTTTATCATTTTAGCAGTAGAAGACATTGTAACTGGTTATATAAACCTCTCCCTGCCTCCAGCCAGCAGCAGAGCTGAGTGATCCCTCACCTCATTGTGCTGCTGCGTGTGATACACCTGCTCAGATCAACTACTCACCATGTTACTATTGCTATTAGTTCTCTGCACTTCTGAGATTCAGGACTCAGCAGCTCAATGTGATCTTGTCATGAAGAATTATACCTTTGAGTACAAATATTCTCAGGAAGGAGACATCATTATAGGGGGGATCTTCACTGTTCATTCCTGGGTGTCATGGTGGTACCTGAATGGGAATGTTATGTACAACCAGATGTGTACAGGGTAAGTAAGAATCTACATGTAGTACATCAGAAGTTATAAGAAAAGACTGATCACATTTCTTGTGGATAGTGACTGTTTCATAGAGACATTGGGGCAGATTTACTTACCCGGTCCATTCGCGATCCAGCGGCACGTTCTCTGCGGTGGATTCGGGTCTTCCGGCGATTCACTAAGGTAGTTTTTCCGCTGTCCACCAGGTGGCGCTGCTGCGCTGAAGTTCCCCGAGGCCCGCTGGAATGCCCTGAAATTCACCGGCCTATTCCTAGTGAAGGTAAGTGCAATTTTCGCGACACATTTTTTTTAAAAATGCGGCGGTTTTTCTGAATCCATCGGGTTTTCGTTCGGCCACGCCCCCCGATTTCCGGCGTGTGCATGCCGGCGCGATGCGCCAAAATCCGATCGCGTGCGCCAAAATCCCGGGGCAATACAGGGAATATCGGCGCAAATCGGAAATATTCGGGTAACACGTCGGGAAAACACGTATGGCGCCCTTAGTAAATGACCCCCATTGTCAGGAGATAAGGAAATAGAGACTGTAATCTGGTCTGCAGGTCACTTTGTCACTTCTCTCCTTACACGAGGCCATGAGGCTGCAGATCTAAGGCCTCTTACACATGAGTGAGTCTGATGCATCCAACTCACATCACACAGCGGGTGCCGGCTGGAACATCCAGCCCAAGTGCCGAGCAACCAAAACTGTACTCAGGATATATTTAGTCGTAGAACCTGAAGGATTACTGAAAAACATATTAGCAAAATTATCTTCTAATTAACTTCACTGGGTCATATAGGAATTTTTCTGATCTGTTAAAGAAATTCTCGTGTGTAGTTTTGTTAACATTGTAAATGGTAGAGGAAGATAGAAATTCCCAGAATTCACCTAGAAGGATGGAGACGTTCAGTGCTGGGCCCTCTGTGCACCACGGACCCCTAAGCAGTCACATGCTCTGTGTATATGTATCTATCCTGTATATAGTAGTTAAAAGAAATGTCTAATACAACAAAATTTTAAATCCCCACAATGCCTTTCCCGAGTCTACTGTTATCTCCTTCTGATGTTTCCTAAAGTTTCAATCCCAATAATTCACCCGTTGTTACAATTATGTTTATTATCAAATGTACAAATTCTTAGTTTTTTAAATAAATGAAACAGGAAGAATTTTCATGGCTCAGTACAACAGACCGCTCCACAGAACCACAGAAGGGATCTATTACGTGGCTAAATGTTAAACTACCTAAAACATCCAGGCTTGTGCCTTTATTCACACAGGAATTCATTTATCTGTGCCAACACAAATACATTCTATGACATTCAAGATTTTGTCACCTGTAGTACAATGGGGGAGGGGGGGGGGGAAATATACCTCATAACATGTCTCTGCCCACTTATGTGTGGAAAACAATTAGACTATTTAGACGTTGTATCAGGGATCATGTATGTGACAAAGGCTGTATAAAAGATAAACTAGTTGCAAAACATGTTAAGGATTTTCATGACTGTGATCCCAGGCCACTACATTTCCAGGCTATCGATTGTGTGTAAGACGACCCAAAGAGGGTGTGATGACTAGGACCGAGTCATACTTTGTAAAGAAGCACAACAGATTAAATTTCTATCCTCCAGGACTAATGCTTTTCATTATTTTCCTTTAGTTCTGCCACAAGGTTTATTTGATAATAAAGCTTTTAATAAATAAAAATAATAAAGCTTTATTTATTGTATTCGGCAGCGCTGGACGGATCATAGGCTACATATACGAATAAAACACAAACTCAGAGATTACAGAGAATGAAAATGATCGGATGAAACGAGAGATATGAGGGCCCTGCTCACAAGAGCTTACAGACTATGAGGATGAAGGGGGGCACAGAAAGTGAATTGTACAATGGTGCAGCCATTCTTCAAGGGATAAAATAAGGAAATAAATAAATAAATAATGCAGAATGAATGTTCTGTCATATTTACAGAGAGCAGGGCCCATCAGTCTGCAGAGGAACCTGTTCAATGGCATCAAGAGATGAGGAATTACATAGACAGGAGGATAAATTGGTGGAAGTTAGAAGAAAGGAAAGTAGAAGGTACATGAAATTAGGGAATGTGATGAAAAGGGGCCTGTTTGAAAATGTGTTAGGTAGGTATTAGCCTGATAGTTCGAGGTAGTGCATTCCATAGAATTGGTCAGCTCCGGAGAAGTCCAGGAGGCGTGAGTGTTAGGATCGAATTAAGGAAGAAAGTGTTCTTAGATCACTGGAGGATTGAAGAGCATGGGCTAGACAAGTTGGAGCACAATTAGTAGGGAGTTACAGAAGTCTAGTTGAGAGTGATCAATAAGGTTTCATTGGTAAGGAATGGGCAGATTTTGGAGATGTTTCTGAGATGCAATCGGCTAGAGCAAACAAGAGATTGAATATGCATATATATGTGTTCAAAGGAGAGGTCGGAGTCCAGTAAACCCCAATACAGTGGGCCTGCTACCTCAGTGTTTTAGTGATCCCACAGACCGAGATGGAGATGTCAGGGTTTGGTTGGTTAGAGTGGAATAGAGTGACAATTAGAGTTTTAGAGGTCACAAAAGGATGGATTCTAGAAATGCTTTGTAGCTGCAAGCGGCAGGATTGTGCAAGTGATTGTGTGTAAGGCTCAAACCAGAGGTCAGTGTCTAGCAAAACCCCTATGCAGCCAAGTAGTTCAGTCTTAGAAAGATAAAGCTTCAGGTAGAGACCAGTTATATTAGAATTGGCATAGAGTCAATCAGGTGTTCTGAAGTAGAGCAGGGATGATATTCCGAGCAGTAGTATATAGTTGGGTATTCTCAGCAAGAAGATAATACTGAAAAGAATCTACTAATGGTTTGTTCAATATGGGCAATATAGAGGGAAAAGAGAAGATGACCTAGGAAGGAGCCCTGAGGAACCCCAATAGTAAAAGAAAGAGGAGACGAGAGAGATCCAGAGAAGGAGACACTAAAATTTCAGTCAGAAAGATAGGAAAAAAACTAAGAGGGCACAGTGTCATTTGGTCCAAAGTATCAAAAGCTGCCAAAATATCCAGAAGCACGGGGAGAAAATAGTAACCTTTGTATTTAGCAGTGAGAAGATCATTGGAGACTTTAGAAGGAGCAGCTTCAGTGGAGTGCATGGTATATTCATGGTACATGTGGGAAATTTATTGTCGGCTACAGTAAATTTTGTCTCGAAAGTAATTGGCCGGATCTTCAGCCCTAAGGTCAGTGACCGGTGGCTGCACTTTTGGTGTAAGTAAGGAATGAAGAGCATAAAAAAGACTTTTAGGATTATTAGGGAGAGGAGATTATAATGGTGAAATAGTCTTATTTACCTACAAGAAGGGCAGAGTTATAGGCTTTGAGCATAAATTTGATGTGTCGAGAGTGTAGAGAAATTTTCTCCACAGACCTTGGAACACCTGGGACAGCGCCAAAGGAAACAGGTTTTGTTTGTGTGCCAAGGTTGCCCACATCTGTGTTTAAAATTTTGGATAGAAAGTGCTGCTATCTCATTTATGGAACGTCTGACTATATAGTCATTATGGTTACTAGCCAGCTTTGGACAAGTGAAGAAGGAGATGGGGGACACTGAAGACTGCAAGGTTTCCGTAAGTTCGTGAGTATCAATGGCACGTAGGTTCCAGTATAAACAAGGGGTTGGTGGATTCTGAGAATTTGAAAAATTAACACACCACAAAAATCACCTATTTCCTATATATAATTATATTTTGCATAAAAAAAAAAAAATAAGACCCATCCCACAATATTGGTATTGTCATGTCCGTAGAGACCTAGGCCAAGCAGATATTAAATTATTACACCCATATTGTGAAGGGTTACAAAAAATGAAAATAAAAAAACGAATTCAAAATTGCAATTTTAGTGCTTCCTACCACCTAAAAATATGTAATAGAAAGTGATCAAAAAGTCAGATGTTCCCTTAACTAGTGCCAATCTAACCGATACCTTTTTCCACAATAAACAAGCCCTAATAATCATCTTTTGAATGAGGAATAAAAACATTATAGCTCTCAGAATATGAATATATGTCAGTAAGACCAAAGCCTCTCTCCCATAACCTATATGCATAGTAGTAGCAAAATAAGCAGGAGGTCAGATGTGTATATAGTGGGCATAAGCCTTTCATGCTGGATTAGCTTCCATAATTGGTCGTCATATGTAGGAGTCAAACCTGTAGGCACTGTTAACGTAAACTTTAGCCGATGGAGCTGTGTACAGGGCATGTAACGGCATTTAAATTTTTTTCCTCAAAGCCCATTGCATTGAGGGCTGAAAAGGCATATGACCAATGTATACACCTTCTTGGCATCAGGCACTAAAAACATTGGGGGCAATTGTTGGCTTTCTAAGTAGTGTACCAGATTAATAATTTCCCTGGTATAGTCTGAGGCCTGTCTGTGTTGACAAATCCTACTTGGTTGTTACTGATCAGGCAGGGTAATGATCAGGCAGGATAACCTTGGTTCCAACGTTCAAGAAGGAAATTGGCCTGAAGTTTTGGGAAATATCTGCTGATTTACCAGATTTAGGTATCGTGACTATTAACGCCTCCTGGTTTTCTCCTATAGTTATCATCTGGTTAAATGTGAAGGACATGTATTCAGATAGCACATTAGCATGAAGCTTATAATATTCTCCTATAATTTCGTAAGGCCCCGGGGCTTTGTTAGACACTAGTTTTCTAAGGGCTCTGGAGACCTCTCCACTCGTGATAGGTCGGGACATGCTCTCTAGTTTTTCCGCCTTTAGGGCCTTTAGACTAAGGTTACTTAAAGAGGTTTTATTTCACTGTGAGTTGGCCGGTATGTAAAGGGGCCATCCCGAAGGTTGTACAAGTCTGCATAGTAGTCCTTAAACCTATTAGCAATATCCCTGGTGGTAAGGAGCTTCCCTGTGTTATCCCCCGTGTAGATTTTGGCCTTTAGCTGTTTGGATTTAAATCTCTTGGCCAGGAGCTTTCCCGCTTTATCCCCCTGAGCATAGTACATGGCCCCCATTTTTTGCAGTCTCTTGTCATAAACATGAATTAGCAAAAGTCTAAGTTGTTCACGTTTCTGAAGTAGGGCTGCTGCAATAGTAGGTGATGGGGCATTTTTATCATCTTTGTCTTGTCTAACAATCTCTTCCATGGCATTCTCAATGTCCCTGGACCTCTGTTTCCTATCTTGGATCCCTAGTTTGATTAAAATACCTCTAATGTAGGTTTTATGTGCGTTCCATATTAGTATGGGGTCAGTGACCGAGGTTGGGTTAAACTTAAAATATTCTTTTAAATCTCTTTAAAATATCCATTCAAATTTAGGCTGGTTCAATATGAAGTTATTACATCTCCAAATATACGTGAGTGTTTGATCATGTGCATCCGAGATAGGAAGAGTTATGGCAGCCTGGTCGGACCACATGATGTTTTCTATGGTCGAGTCTACCACCTTTGTGATTAGGGATCTGCTTACCAGGAATAAATCAATCCCGGAAAACGAATTGTGGATACTAGAGGGAAAAGTGTGATCTCTCTCTGTGCTATGCTGCGCATACAAGTCTGCTTGCCATAGCTCGCTTCCCATCTCAGGATCTGGGGTGATATTAAAATCCCCACCCAATATAATTTCTCCCTGTGCATGTTTCTGCAAAATTCTCTTCATCTTGCGGAAGAAGTGTATTTGGCGTGAATTAGGTGCGTAGAATGAGACTAGGGTGTAAAGCTCATTATTGAGGGTGCAAACAATCAGGACATATGTGCCCACCTGGTCTCTCAGCACCTTAATCTCCTGAAAAGCTACTGATGTCTTAACAGCAATCGTGATGCCTCTACTCTTAGCTTGGAAGTGAGCGTGATATATGTGCGGGACATAAGGATTATTAAATCTGCTTGTGTCCTCCTGTATTTATATGCGTCTCTTGTATATGGAGAACATCACCGGCTTGATTGTGCACGTCCCTCCACATCTGAGCCCTCTTATAAGGACTATTAAGTCCTTTGGTATTCATAGATAAGAACTTTATACCCATAATATTTTAGTTTTAATCGCTCTCTGGACTGCTCTGCCTAAAGAAGAATGCCCTTGATTTGTAAGTAGTGTCATAATGCCACCCGAGTACCCCCCGATAATCTCATGCCATATCTCAGAGCCTGTACCAACAATGTGAAACAAACATGGCAAACAACAGTGCTGCCGAAATAGTAAAAACACTGCAGCTATAATGCTGCACATTAGCGGGTGTGATCCACACTTCAGATAATTAGTTACCAGTCCAGATGTTAACTAGTATGGACGGCAGAAGCCAGGGCTATGCTGGGACCTCATCTTCTCTTCTTTTCTTGTGACCCTGCTGTACACCACACTTCCTCTATTCATGGTGGAGGAGCTCTTTGCTACTGAAGCGATTCTGAGATAGGAATCCCCCCCCCTTCTAGCAATCAAGTTAATTCTTCCAACTATCTGATCAACGACACTGTGCCATTTCTAGTAACAACCAGCCTGACGGGGACCCCCTTTATACACTATCTGCTGGTCTCTAAGCATAGCTGTTGTAGGTTGGAGCTGCTTCCTAAGCTTTTTACGTAGCCGCAGATATATCAGTATATAGGGTAATGTCCTGGAATGGCTGGGGAAGGGTTCCCTTCTTTCTAGCAGCTATCATCATACGATCTTTGACCGTATAAAAAATGGATACAGGCCAGCAGATTCCATGGTGTTTTCATCCAGGTGTTTTGGACGAGGTAGTCTGTGGGCTTGATCTATTAACCTTTGCTAATATGGAGTAAGCTCACTTTGAGGGATCAATTCATGGAATGCCCCGGAACATAATATTGCTCCGGTGTGACCAATCTTCTGGGTCTGCTATTTTTTCTTGAACAACTTCTTCTTCTTTGCTATAGTGGGTATCAATGAGGTCATTATGGGATTTGACCATTTCTTCCATGTTTTCCTCTGTGTGGTGTACTCTGTGTCCTAGTGCTTGAATGTCTGCTTTAACAGGGGCTAGCATATTATTGATATCCCCTTGAAAAGATTGTCTCCATGCTATCAGCTTATTTTTCATAGTATATTCAGTGAGTACCTTATCCGATCCGGGAAGGAGGTAAAATGCATCTTGAGAAGCTGCCGAGGTGCTTGGAGAGGCATCTGCATTCACCCACAGTCCTTCATGCTCTGAGTAGAGACATGAGCGCTGATTGGCAAGCAGCTAAGGGGAGCCAAGAAACTAAGTTCTTCAAAGAAATCACAGCTATACAGTAATTAACATAGACATAAACTATATAATACAATGGGAAACATACAGTGCAGTATATACATATGGTGCAGAACATCATCATAGAGGGATGTTGGAAGTCACAATGATGAATATATGAGAAATGGATTATGTCTTATTCGGACATAGAGAAACATTCACATAGGTGGACATGATTAGTGGATAGTCCGGTGTAGTGGCTCATGGCCCAAAAGTTGAAACAGACTTGAAGCCTGAACTCGGATGGATCGGTGGCATAATGTGGCGTCCAGACCGAATATGGGCTGGATGTACTGGAGAGATGGATTGGAGGATGTATGGAAAAAGAAAAGTGTTAGGAGAAGAAAGAGAAAAAGAAATGGAAAAGAAAAAGAAAAAGAAAAAGAAAAAGAAAAATTGACCTACAGGAGAGGTTTATCTATGGAATCTGGATAAAGGCAACAAGTTCATCGAATCTAAGGAAGGAACACATAAAACATTATAATGTGGTCATGTTATCAATAGAGCATATTCAGATAAAACTCTGTATCTCATATTCTCTATTTAGTCTATGAGGGGTCATAGCGTCCATGCGATGGATCCAAAATGCTTCTGGAATCTTGAGGTGTTTCATCCTGTTGCCCCCACGTCTGGGTGCTTTGACATGTTCGAGGGCTTGGCTGTGCTATTAAGTGTTGTGCTTGTTTATAGTGAAATGGAAGCAGCAACAATAATTTATTGCATCTTATGTCAGATTTAAGTTCTGATATACGGTCCCGTTTCTCCAACATATATCAATCTGCATGGGCATTTAATCGCGTATACAACATATGTTGCTAGGTTACCCCTGTTGCGGCGACTCTGGATTGGAGTGGGTGTTGTTGTCCATCGTTGGATCATCATTCCACATATTATCCAGGGGGTGAGGGAGTGCCTCCCACTTGTGGGTTGACACCACCACCCTTCGGCCAGGCTGGTTTACCTACCATACTATATACTTACCTTATACACGCTATACTTGCTGGTTGCCCTTAATCAAAATGGTGCACGCTATCATATTCCAGCATATGCACATGTCCATACCGGGTGGTTGGTTTCCCACACCCAAGATGGAAGCTTAGGCTTCCTGTTAGAGTCATGCGTGACTGATTGACATCCTTGGCCGGATAGTGCGAGCATGCGCAGTACTTTTGTTTACAAACCGTGTTTGACGGATCCATGCTTGGAAGTATGCCTACCCATGCCCCGGTAATGTTTTTAAGTAGCACCTGCACTTTACACACATTAATTACCTTGTTAAAAGGCTTTTGAACTGTTTTTCACTTTCATAATATTTAATCATGTATTTATATGCTTTCACAACAAGCTGTAATCATGTATTTTTTGAATGTACTATAAGGAAGCACTGCACTTTGTCGATTATGCACTTTATTGTGAATTTTGTATTAATTACTATACTGCACAGATAGAGTTTATATATGTTCACTCATTCTTGTAACCTCACTTGAGAAAGGCTCACGTGTATACGAGCCGAAACGTCGTCTTCTATGGATTAAACCACCGTTTTTTCACTTATTTTTTGTGCTGCCTTTTCATCATTTGTCTATTGGAGGGTCCTTTTCCTGGCCAGGACCCAGTACGGCTTTGCACAAAGCTAGTTCTTTTTGGCTAATCATCGTAGAATAACTGCTATGCTGCTTGAACTTTCCTTCTCTCTCTATATATATATATATAAACCAGTAGATCCATTGTAACTCTGGCAATAGGTTCTGCCTCTTGTTGCATTCAACGTCGCAGGCTTACATTCAGCCATTGTTCACAGCCATGCTTCAGCTCCCTTAGGGTGTAGGCGGCACCTCTTACTCCTACTTATAGGAATAGGGCATTTCCCAGCTAGATTTTCCCAGCCAATCAGCATGCACCACCCATCATATAGTCCAGCATGAACTATTCTCCATGCCTGAGCAAAGGTTACTAGCTTGGTAATCCTGCTGTACGGTATTCTGTTTGTGTTCTCATGTGTGACCCCGGCTTGTTCTCTGACTCTGTTCATGTTCCGTGTTCCCTGTTATCTGACCCAGGCTTGTTTCCTGATCCTGCACTGCCTGCCATGACCCTTGTCTTGTTTATAATTCTGCTTGTACACTGGCTTCATCTAATCAGACTGACTTTGACTACCCGCTATGCCTGCCCCTTGAGACCACCTTGCAATCTCTCTGCAGAGAAGTCCAGATCCCTGTAAAAGGGTAAAAGGGTGAATACCAGGGATAACACCCTTAGTGTGTGGCCCAAAGTCAAATCAGTTGGACAGCACAGTGGGTTTACAACCTGCTGCTTGTCACAATCATGCTGTGCAATTTTTTTAGGTAGCCTTCCCTAATAGGCCAGGGAAGATGGTTTTAGATTTTGTAAGCCATACGCGGTAATGCCACTCGCCAGGAGGTTTGCAGCTAATGTATTATATGTGGAGACATATCTTGTATTCAGGGCCCCTGAGTGGATGGTTTGGTGAGCCAAACCTGGTTGAGCCACCAGCCAGGAGGTTTGCAGCTAGTGGATCACTAGAGTGTTGGCTTGTACACTGTGTGTGTTTTGTATATATATGGAGACATACAGTATATATTATATTCTCTAAGGGGCGGTCTCTGAAAAGATGGTTTTGGTTTTCAGTCATACCTAATTTTACACCACCTGGCGGTTGTGCTTTATCCTGCTTTATGGAGGTGGAATACCTGATGCCAGAGCACATTCAGCTAGACATATATTTGAGGTTGTCAAGAACTCCACTATTCCATAGCATTAACAGGATAATTAATTTAAAAAATGAAAAAATTAATAAAAAGTTAATAACTTAGAACCTGGTCCTGGGATGTGATCATGTTATGTGAAATTTTCCTTCTATTGTTTCTCAGGGCTCATCCCCGGGAATATACACATCTCAGGGCTTTTCTCATTGCCATAGAAGAAATTAACCAGCGCACTGATATTCTGCCCAATGTCACTCTGGGATATCATATATATGACTCGTGTGGAAATGTGAATAAAGTTATAAAAGATGTTCTGCAGATACTGTCCGGACACACAGTAACGGGTCCAAACTATTCATGTAAGGAGAAGGATGCGGTGGTGGGATTCATTGGAGACTTACATTCAGCCACTACTCTCCCCATGGCCCAGCTGTTAGGATTCTATGGATATACTCAGGTGAGGGCAGAAAAAGCTAAATCTCTGTTGATTACTTTGCAATGTTGCTTAAGATTTATTATAAAATTTACTTTTGAAATAGAGATGTGTCTACCCTCAACCTACAACCTATCAGTTCCTTTTAGCCCCGAAAATCTTTTCAGAAGTAGCGGGTTAGGGCGGCACCTTTTTGAAATAAGTTTCAATGAGGTCCTCCCTGCAGCAAACATCCACCCATGACACCTGCAATAGGTGCTAGCACCAATCCCTGGTTCCGATCCTTGATGGTTGTGCGCACAGGGTCTGCAGCCGGCAAACATTTCAGCGTTTACAGCAGTTGTTCGCAGCAGTAAAGATGGCCGCTACTTCAGAGGACCCGGAAATGGTGAGTAAAGTTTTTTATTGTATTCAATAGGTCAGATCAAATCTCATCATGAGGGTCTTTTACCCCAGACCTATCCAGCACTCTCTATCCCTATTGCATTTCCAAACACTGGACACCTATATACTGTTTTTTACAATTGTGTCCCCCATCTGCAGTATAGGATACACTAGTAATCTAGTAACTAGTCTGTTTAAAATTCTTTTACTTTTATGAATTAATAAAGGTTATAGTTTAGTAAAATTTACCCTATGGTATGATAGGTTGTGTTTTGGTGTTTGATTAAGAACCAGTTTTTCTGAATTGATTTGTATAAATACTAGTACCTATGCTAAATCCCAACTAAATGACCTCTTGGCATTCTCCTCGACTGAGTGCTGCAATATATGGCAACTCAGATCAAGCACCATTGCCAATGACATAATATGGCCAAAGCAAATAAAGGCAGTCCCAGGGTTACGTACAAGATAGGTTTGTTCTTAAGTTGGATTTGTATGTAAGTTGGAACTGTATATTTTATAATTGTAACTCCAACCAAATTTTTTTCTGGTCTCAACATTTAAAAATGTTGGGTTGCCATAAGAACCAGGATTGTAAAAGCCAGATGAATCGCCACGAGCACTAAACAGCTGTCACATTTCTTGTGTTTGTATGAGTCTCTAGGTACCTCCCTCCCCCACATGGACTTATTTTATAAGATTACCAATAAAGATTACCAATAAAATGAATAATAATTTTACTTTTCTGAAGAATATTTTTGCTGCCCTTTTTCTGAATTAGAGCACTGTCATATCTTCATAGCACTTGACTGGCAAGAGACAAGTAATACACCAATGTTCATTTGACAATTAGAGTAGTGCCACCCAGTTTTTCCTTTAATAAAAACCGTTTGCTTTCATCAAAGAATGCAAAGAAGAATCCATAGAATTTTCCCCCAATGCTTCCACAAGCCCCACCCACAAGTTAGATTGACTTGATGGGCATTTTTTGCTTACCATATAGTTAAGCTGCTCCCACAACAGCTCAATGGGGTTGGTGACTGGTGACTGCACTGGCCACTCCATTACATAGAGAATACCAGATGCCTGGCTCTTCCATAAATAGTCCATGTATAATTTGGAGGTGGCTTTGGGTCATTGTTCTGTTGTAGAATTAAATTGGCTCCAATCAAGTGCTGTCCAAAGGGTATGGCATGACGTTGCAAAATGGAATGATAGCGTTCCTTATTCAAAATCCAAATCTCCCTGTTTACAAATTAATTAACCCCAAACCATCACATTGCTTCCACCATTCTTAACAGATGGTGTCTGGCATCTTCCAGCATCTGTTCAGCATCTCACAAATGTTCTTCTGTGTGATCCAAAAACCTCAAACTTAGATTTCTCTGTTCATAACACTTTTTTCCAATCTTCCTCTGTCCAATGTCTGTTTTCCTTTGCCCATATTAATCTTTTCCTTTCATTAGCCAGTCTCAGATTTTCCTTTGCCCCTCTGCCCTGAAGGCCAGCATCCTGGAGTCCCCTCTTCACTGTAGAGGTTGACACTGGCATTTGGCGGGAACTTTTGAGGAGGCTGCCAAGTGAAGAATCTGTGAGGCATTGGTTTCTAAAACTAGAGACTGTAATGTGCTTGTATTGTTGCTTAGTTGTGCACCGGGGCCTCCCACCTCTCTTTCTACTCTGGTTAGAGCCTGTTTGTGTTCTCCTCTGAAGGGAGTTGTACAAACCATTGTAGGAAATCTTCAGTTTCTTGGAAATTGGTCACATATAGAGATGAGCGAGCACTAAAATGCTCGGGTACTCGTTATTCGAGACGAACTTTTCCCGATGCTCGAGTGCTCGTTTCGAGTAACGAGCCCCATTGAAGTCAATGGGAGACTCGAGCATTTTTCAAGGGGACCAAGGCTCTGCACAGGGAAGCTTGGCCAAACACCTGGGAACCTCAGAAAAGGATGGAAACACCACGGAAATGGACAGGAAACAGCAGGGGCAGCATGCATGGATGCCTCTGAGGCTGCTTAATCGCACCATTATGCCAAAATTATGGGCAACAGCATGGCCATGACAGAGTGACCGAATGAGGCTAGATAGCATCTAAAACATCCAATAATTGACCCTGACACTATAGGGGACGGCATGCAGAGGCAGCGGCAGCAGCGGCATGCTAGAGAGTGGCATGGCATCATACCCTAAATGGACTCAGGCTTCAAACCAATGGGTGGCAGAGAGGAACCAAAGGAGGTGAGCAAGAAGCGCTCAAATAATATTGGTACATGATAAAAGTTTGCCAGAATATTTTGTGGATTACACAGCAGGGTGGCGACAAAGTTAACATGGAAGCCATGAAAACAACCCAAAATTCTGCCTGACACAGCTCGTTTGATAAGGGGACCATGTATGGAGGCAGTGAACTAGTAGTAGATTAAAGGTGCTGCAGTTAAAACTATGTTAGTTGGATCTTGGCATGGAGCTGGCGCTCCGCTGCCAGGCGAGCTTTTGCCAATCCAAGCCCCTGTCTCTAGGCTACTCCCCAAACAGCACTTCTAAGAACCTTTTGTATAAGATCAAGTGTAGTAGCGTTCTTATAAGTTTGGGATATGGCGGGTGAGGGGAATGTAAACATCTGCGCAAGAAGCGCTGAAATAATATCCGTAAATGAAAAAAGTTTTCCAGTATATTTTGTGGCTTACACAGCACGGTGGCGACAAAGTTAACAAGCTTGATGCGGAATGCCCTGTAATAGCTCTTGGGCGGTGTGCCTTTTATCACCTAGGCTCAGCAGTTTGAGCACCGCCTGCTGTCGCTTAGCGACGGCACTGCTGCTGTGCCTAGAGCTACCGACTGATGGCGCCATGCCCACGGATGGTAATTCGGAGGAGGAGGTGGAGGAGGGGTGGGAGGAGGAGGAGGCATAGTAGGCCTGAAACACCTGGACCGAGGTAGGCCCCGCAATCCTCTGCGTCGGCAGTATATGACCAGCCCCAGGGTCAGACTCGGTCCCAGCCTGCACCAAGTTAAGTGTAGTAGCGTTCTTATAAGTTTGGAATATGGCGGGTGAGGGGAATGTAAACAGATGCGCAAGAAGCGCTGAAATAATATCCGTAAATGGTAAAAGTTTGCCAGTATATTTTGAGGATTACACAGCAGGGTGGCGACAAAGTTAACAAGTTTGTTGTGGAAGCCATGAAAACAACCCAAAATTCTGCCTGACACAGCACGTTTGATAAGGCGGCCATGTATGGAGGCAGTGAACTAGTAGTAGATTAAAGGTGCTGCAGTTAAAACTATGTTAGTTGGTTCTTGGCATGGAGCTGGCGCTCCGCTGCCAGGCGAGCTTTCGCCAATCCAAGCCCCTGTCTCTAGGCTACTCCCCAAACAGCACTTCTAAGAACCTTTTGTATAAGATCAAGTGTAGTAGCGTTCTTATAAGTTTAGGATATGGCGGGTGAGGGGAATGTAAACAGATGCGCAAGAAGCGCTGAAATAATATCCGTAAATGGTAAAAGTTTGCCAGTGTATTTTGTGGATAACACAGCAGGGTGGCGACAAAGTTAACAACTTTGATGTGGAATCCATGAAAACAACCCAAATTTCGGCCTGACACACCTCGTTTGATAAAGGGACGATGTATGGAGGCAGCTATATGGACGACTTTTGGAGGTAGCAATGGAGATAACGTGTGGAGGCTGCTATGGAGACAATTCAATTTGGATAGTGCCTGTATGTGGCAGTCCAAAAAAGTTTTCAAACCAGAGGAGCAGGTAGGTGGCCCTCCAGAAAAATGGAATAGATTGAGTGCCTGTATGTGGCAGTCCAAAAAAGTTTTCAAACCAGAGGAGCAGGTAGGTGGCCCTCCATAAAAATGGAATAGATTGAGTGCCTGTATGTGGCAGTCCAAAAAAGTTTTCATACCAGAGGAGCAGGTAGGTGGCCCTCCAGAAAAATGGAATAGATTGAGTGCCTGTATGTGGCAGTCCAAAAAAGTTTTCAAACCAGAGGAGCAGGTAGGTGGCCCTCCATAAAAATGGAATAGATTGAGTGCCTGTATGTGGCAGTCCAAAAAAGTTTTTAAACCAGAGGAGCAGGTAGGTGGCCCTCCATAAAAATGGAATAGATTGAGTGCCTGTATGTGGCAGTCCAAAAAAGTTTTCAAACCAGAGGAGCAGGTAGGTGGCCCTCCAGAAAAATGGAATAGATTGAGTGCCTGTATGTGGCAGTCCAAAAAAGTTTTCAAACCAGAGGAGCAGGTAGGTGGCCCTCCAGAAAAATGGAATAGATTGAGTGCCTGTATGTGGCAGTCCAAAAAAGTTTTCAAACCAGAGGAGCAGGTAGGTGGCCCTCCAGAAAAATGGAATAGATTGAGTGCCTGTATGTGGCAGTCCAAAAAAGTTTTCAAACCAGAGGAGCAGGTAGGTGGCCCTCCAGAAAAATGGAATAGATTGAGTGCCTGTATGTGGCAGTCCAAAAAAGTTTTCAAACCAGAGGAGCAGGTAGGTGGCCCTCCAGAAAAATGGAATAGATTGAGTGCCTGTATGTGGCAGTCCAAAAAAGTTTTCAAACCAGAGGAGCAGGTAGGTGGCCCTCCAGAAAAATGGAATAGATTGAGTGCCTGTATGTGGCAGTCCAAAAAAGTTTTCAAACCAGAGGAGCAGGTAGGTGGCCCTCCATAAAAATGGAATAGATTGAGTGCCTGTATGTGGCAGTCCAAAAAAGTTTTCAAACCAGAGGAGCAGGTAGGTGGCCCTCCAGAAAAATGGAATAGATTGAGTGCCTGTATGTGGCAGTCCAAAAAAGTTTTCAAACCAGAGGAGCAGGTAGGTGGCCCTCCAGAAAAATGGAATAGATTGAGTGCCTGTATGTGGCAGTCCAAAAAAGTTTTCAAACCAGAGGAGCAGGTAGGTGGCCCTCCAGAAAAATGGAATAGATTGAGTGCCTGTATGTGGCAGTCCAAAAAAGTTTTCAAACCAGAGGAGCAGGTAGGTGGCCCTCCAGAAAAATGGAATAGATTGAGTGCCTGTATGTGGCAGTCCAAAAAAGTTTTCAAACCAGAGGAGCAGGTAGGTGGCCCTCCAGAAAAATGGAATAGATTGAGTGCCTGTATGTGGCAGTCCAAAAAAGTTTTCAAACCAGAGGAGCAGGTAGGTGGCCCTCCAGAAAAATGGAATAGATTGAGTGCCTGTATGTGGCAGTCCAAAAAAGTTTTCAAACCAGAGGAGCAGGTAGGTGGCCCTCCAGAAAAATGGAATAGATTGAGTGCCTGTATGTGGCAGTCCAAAAAAGTTTTCAAACCAGAGGAGCAGGTAGGTGGCCCTCCAGAAAAATGGAATAGATTGAGTGCCTGTATGTGGCAGTCCAAAAAAGTTTTCAAACCAGAGGAGCAGGTAGGTGGCCCTCCAGAAAAATGGAATAGATTGAGTGCCTGTATGTGGCAGTCCAAAAAAGTTTTCAAACCAGAGGAGCAGGTAGGTGGCCCTCCAGAAAAATGGAATAGATTGAGTGCCTGTATGTGGCAGTCCAAAAAAGTTTTCAAACCAGAGGAGCAGGTAGGTGGCCCTCCAGAAAAATGGAATAGATTGAGTGCCTGTATGTGGCAGTCCAAAAAAGTTTTCAAACCAGAGGAGCAGGTAGGTGGCCCTCCAGAAAAATGGAATAGATTGAGTGCCTGTATGTGGCAGTCCAAAAAAGTTTTCAAACCAGAGGAGCAGGTAGGTGGCCCTCCAGAAAAATGGAATAGATTGAGTGCCTGTATGTGGCAGTCCAAAAAAGTTTTAAAACCAGAGGAGCAGGTAGGTGGCCCTCCATAAAAATGAAATAGATTGAGTGCCTGTATGTGGCAGTCCAAAAAAGTTTTCAAACCAGAGGAGCAGGTAGGTGGCCCTCCAGAAAAATGGAATAGATTGAGTGCCTGTATGTGGCAGTCCCAAAAAGTTTTCAAACCAGAGGAGCAGGTAGGTGGCCCTCCAGAAAAATGGAATAGATTGAGTGCCTGTATGTGGCAGTCCCAAAAAGTTTTCAAACCAGAGGAGCAGGTAGGTGGCCCTCCAGAAAAATAGAATAGATTGAGTGCCTGTATGTGGCACTCCCAAAAAGTTTTCAAACCAGAGGAGCAGGTAGGTGGCCCTCCAGAAAAATAGAATAGATTGAGTGCCTGTATGTGGCAGTCCCAAAAAGTTTTCAAACCAGAGGAGCAGGTAGGTGGCCCTCCAGAAAAATGGAATCGATTGAGTGCCTGTATGTGGCAGTCCCAAAAAGTTTTCAAACCAGAGGAGCAGGTAGGTGGCCCTCCAGAAAAATAGAATAGATTGAGTGCCTGTATGTGGCACTCCCAAAAATTGTTTAAAACAGAGGAACGGGTCGGTGGCCCTCCAGAAAAATTGAATAGATTGAGTGCCTGTATGTGGCACTCCCAAAAATTGTTTAAAACAGAGGACCGGGTCGGTGGCCCTCCAGAAAAATTAAATGCATAAAGTACTATAGCAAGAGCCAGTGGGCCCTGTCAAAAAATAGCCAGTTTCCTCTGCTTTACTGTACAAAGAGGAGGAGAAGGAGGAAAATGAGGAGGAGGAGGAGTGGATAAATTATTCAGGTTGAGCTTCCTTCACCTGGTGGAGATTGGAAATTATGAGAAATCCAGGCTTTATTCATCTTAATAAGCGTCAGCCTGTCAGCGCTGTCAGTCGACAGGCGTGTACGCTTATCGGTGATGATGCCACCAGCTGCACTGAAAACCCGCTCGGACAACACTCTAGCGGCAGGGCAGGCAAGAACCTCCAAGGCGTACAGCGCCAGTTCGTGCCACATGTCCAGCTTTGAAACCCAGTAGTTGTAGGGAGATGTGTGATCATTTAGGATGATGGTATGGTCAGCTACGTACTCCCTCACCATCTTTCTGTAAAGATCAGCCCTACTCTGCCGAGACTGGGGACAGGTGACAGTGTCTTGCTGGGCTGACATAAAGCTGGCAAAAGCCTTGTAAAGCGTACCCTTGCCAGTGCTGGACAAGCTGCCTGCTCGCCTACTCTCCCTCGCTACTTGTCCCGCAGAACTACGCACTCTGCCGCTAGCGCTGTCAGAAGGGAAATACTGTTTCAGCTTGTGCACCAGGGCCTGCTGGTATTCATGCATTCTCACACTCCTTTCCTCTCCAGGGATGAGAGTAGAAAGATTTTGCTTGTACCGTGGGTCCAGGAGAGTGAACACCCAGTAATCGGTGCTGGAATAAATTCTTTGAACGCGAGGGTCACGGGATAGGCAGCCTAGCATGAAATCTGCCATATGCGCCAGAGTACCAACGCGTAAGAATTCCCTCCCCTCACTGGCCTGACTGTCCATTTCCTCCTCCTCCAACTCCTCCAACTCCTCTTCTTCTGCCCATACACGCTCAACAGTGAAGGACTCAACAATGGTCCCCTCTTGTGTCTCGCCAACATTCTCCTCCTCTTCCTCCTCATCCTCCTCCACCTCCTCCGATATGCGCTGAGAAACAGACCTAAGGGTGCTTTGGCTATCAACAAGGGAATCTTCTTCCCCCGTCTCTTGTGAGGAGCGCAAAGCTTCCGACTTCATGCTGACCAGAGAGTTTTTCAACAGGCCAAGCAGCGGGATGGTGAGGCTGATGATGGCGGCATCGCCACTGACCATCTGTGTTGACTCCTCAAAGTTACTCAGCACCTGACAGATATCAGACATCCACGTCCACTCCTCATTGTAGACTTGAGGAAGCTGACTGACCTGACTACCAGTTCTGGTGGAAGTTGACATCTGGCAGTCTACAATCGCTCGGCGCTGCTGGTAAACTCTGGATAACATGGTCAGTGTTGAATTCCACCTCGTAATAGTTCTTGGGCGGTGTGCCTTTTATCGCCTAGGCTCAGCAGTTTGAGCACCGCCTGCTGTCGCTTAGCGACGGCACTGCTGCTGTGCCTAGAGCTACCGACTGATGGCGCCATGCCCACGGATGGTCGTTCGGAGGAGGAGGTGGAGGAGGGGTGGGAGGAGGAGGAGGCATAGTAGGCCTGAAACACCTGGACCGAGGTAGGCCCCGCAATCCTCGGCGTCGGCAGTATATGACCAGCCGCAGGGTCAGACTCGGTCCCAGCCTCCACCAAGTTAACCCAATGTGCCGTCAGCGATATATAGTGGCCCTGCCCGGCAGCACTCGTCCACGTGTCCGTGGTCAGGTGGACCTTGTCAGAAACGGCGTTGGTCAGGGCACGGATTATGTTGTCTGACACGTGCTGGTGCAGGGCTGGGACGGCACATCGGGAAAAGTAGTGGCGGCTGGGGACCGAATACCGAGGGGCGGCCGCCGCCATGAGGCTGCGAAAGGCCTCGGTTTCTACTAGCCTATAGGGCAGCATCTCCAGGCTTAGCAATCTGGAGATGTGCACATTAAGGGCTTGGGCGTGCGGGTGGGTTGCACTATATTTGCGTTTCCGCTCCAGCGTCTGGGGTATGGAGAGCTGAACGCTGGTGGATGCTGTGGAGGATCGTGGAGGCGACGATGGGGTTTTTGTGGCAGGGTCCTGGGCAGGGGGCTGACTAGCAGCTGACACAGGGGAAGGAGCAGTGGTGTGCACGGCCGGAGGTGAACGGGCTTGTTGCCACTGAGTGGGGTGTTTAGCATTCATATGCCTGCGCATACTGGTGGTAGTTAAGCTAGTAGTGGTGGAACCCCTGCTGAGCCTGGTTTGGCAAATGTTGCACACCACAGTCCGTCGGTCATCCGGTGTTTCCTTAAAGAACCTCCAGACTTCTGAAGATCTAGCCCTCGCCGCAAGAGCCCTCGCCACGGGAGCTTCACTAGTTGACACATTTGGCGCTGATGCACCAGCTCTGGCCCTGCCTCACCGTCTGGCCCCACCACTGCCTCTTCCAACCTGTTCTGGTCGAGGACTCTCCTCCGTCTCAGAAGCACTGTGTTCACCCGGCCTCTCAACCCAGCTTGGGTCTGTCACCTCATCATCCTCCGATCCCTCAGTCTGCTCCCCCCTCGGACTTCCTGCCCTGACAACAACTTCCCCACTGTCTGACAACCGTGTCTCCTCATCGTCGGACACCTCTTTACACACTTCTTCCACTACGTCAAGAAGGTCATCATCACCCACAGACTGCGACTGGTGGAAAACCTGGGCATCGGAAAATTGCTCATCAGCAACCGGACAAGTGGTTTGTGACTGTGGGAAGGGTCCAGAAAACAGTTCCTCAGAGTATGCCGGTTCAAATGGCAAATTTTGCTGGGAGGGGGCAGACCGGGGGGGGTAGGAGGCTGAGGTGCAGGAGCTGGAGGAGTGCCGATTTCGGTGACATGGGTGGACTGCGTGGAAGACTGACTGGTGGACAAATTGCTCGAAGCATTGTCGGCAATTCACGACATCACCTGTTCGCACTGTTCTGGCCTCAACAGTGCTCTACCACGAGTCCCAGTAACTTCAGACATGAACCTAGGGAGTGTAGCTCTGCGGCGTT
The DNA here is from genome assembly GCF_040894005.1 of Engystomops pustulosus. Lineage (NCBI taxonomy): Eukaryota > Metazoa > Chordata > Amphibia > Anura > Leptodactylidae > Engystomops > Engystomops pustulosus. Next base: position 292,721,378 of record NC_092411.1, on the reverse strand, counting down.
CCCCTGCTCCCTCATCAGCAGGTGGTGTCTCACCCCGCCCAGGACCACGGCCTCTGACCCCTGCAGTAGTTGGACGCCCACGTCCCCTCCCTCGTCCTCTACCCCTAGCCCTCGGGTTAAACATTTTGAAAATGAGAGTTATAACTTTAATTTTTTTTTTACCTTTTTTTTGTGGTTTTTTTTTTTTTGTGTGTTTTTTGGTTTTTAAAACCAAACGATGCTATCCTATTGCTATGGCTATTTTCTAGCCAAGTATGAAAGCACACTGCTATGCCAGATGAGATGACGCTGAGTTATGAAAAAAATAAACGTAAAATAAAAAAGGAAATGGCAGACTGTGCCTAATTGAAATCCAACCCCGGGCCCTAATAAATTTTCCCACTTCGGTCTTTGCGATGGATATGTGCGTCACTAAGCGCAAAACACAGTGGTCGCAAGTCTCACTCCAAATTGCTCACAATTTGCTAGTAGATGCACTGCAACAACTACAGCCACCAGCAGATCAACCAGAAATCAAATATATATAACGCTACTGTAGGCGTAAGTAAGCCGTTTGGATTCTCCTATGGCTATTTTCTAGCCAAGTATTAAAGCACACTACTATGCCAGATGAGATGACGCTGAGTTATGAAAAAAATAAACGTAAAATAAAAAAGGAAATGGCAGACTGTGCCTAATTGAAATCCAACCCCGGGCCCTAATAAATTTTCCCACTTCGGTCTTTGCGATGGATATGTGCGTCACTAAGCGCAAAACACAGTGGTCGCAAGTCTCACTCCAAATTGCTCACAATTTGCTAGTAGATGCACTGCAACAACTACAGCCACCAGCAGATCAACCAGAAATCAAATATATATAACGCTACTGTAGGCGTAAGTAAGCCGTTTGGATTCTCCTATGGCTATTTTCTAGCCAAGTATTAAAGCACACTACTATGCCAGATGAGATGACGCTGAGTTATGAAAAAAATAAACGTAAAATAAAAAAGGAAATGGCAGACTGTGCCTAATTGAAATCCAACCCCGGGCCCTAATAAATTTTCCCACTTCGGTCTTTGCGATGGATATGTGCGTCACTAAGCGCAAAACACAGTGGTCGCAAGTCTCACTCCAAATTGCTCACAATTTGCTAGTAGATGCACTGCAACAACTACAGCCACCAGCAGATCAACCAGAAATCAAATATATATAACGCTACTGTAGGCGTAAGTAAGCCGTTTGGATTCTCCTATGGCTATTTTCTAGCCAAGTATTAAAGCACACTACTATGCCAGATGAGATGACGCTGAGTTATGAAAAAAATAAACGTAAAATAAAAAAGGAAATGGCAGACTGTGCCTAATTGAAATCCAACCCCGGGCCCTAATAAATTTTCCCACTTCGGTCTTTGCGATGGATATGTGCGTCACTAAGCGCAAAACACAGTGGTCGCAAGTCTCACTCCAAATTGCTCACAATTTGCTAGTAGATGCACTGCAACAACTACAGCCACCAGCAGATAAACCAGAAATCAAATATATATAACGCTACTGTAGGCGTAAGTAAGCCGTTTGGATTCTCCTATGGCTATTTTCTAGCCAAGTATTAAAGCACACTACTATGCCAGATGAGATGACGCTGAGTTATGAAAAAAATTAACGTAAAATAAAAAGAAACTGGCAAACTGTGCCTAATTGAAATCCAACCCCTAATAAATTTTCCCACTTTGGTGTTTGAGGTGGATATGTGTGTCACTAAGAGCTAAACACAACGGTAGCAAGTCCCCCTGCTAATTCCTCACAATATGGTACTAGCTGCACTACTAGTGCCAGCAAGCCCAGCCACAAGCAAATAAAAAAAAAAGGATAACGTTATTGTAGCCCTAAGAAGGGCTGTTGTAGAATCACTCCTGCCTAACAGTAAGCTAATAGAACACCCTAACGCTTTCCCTGACCAGCAGCAGCTCTCTCCCTAGCGGCATCCAGACAGAGAATGATCCGAGCAGCGCGGGCAGCAGCTAGTCTATCCCAGGGTCACCTGATCTGGCCAGCCAACCACTGCTATCGACGTGTAAGGGTACCACGTCATGCTGGGTGGAGTGCAGAGTCTCCTGGCTTGTGATTGGCTCTGTTTCTGGCCGCCAAAAAGCAAAACGGCGGGAGCTGCCATTTTCTCGAGCGGGCGAAGTATTCGTCTGAGCAACGAGCAGTTACGAGTACGCTAATGCTCGATCGAGCATCAAGCTCGGACGAGTATGTTCGCTCATCTCTAGCCACATATAATGACTTTCAAGTCTATTTTTTAGTAAATGTGGGCCAGTGTACCATTAAACCACTGGAGTGGTGGTTGTTGGAAATGGCATATATACACTGATGTAGATATTGCCTTAAAAATCAAATGTTTGCAGCAAGAATCATAATTTTTCACATTAACAATGTATACACTGTACTTATGATTCATTTAATGTGAGCTCCATTGTATAAAAATGTGTTTTTCTTTCAAAAATATGTAAATTTCAAAGTGACCCCAGACCTTTGAGTGGTAGTGTACCTTCTTAAAAACTATAAGCCATGCCCCTGACTCAGCTCATGCAATGAAAGTAAACTTCCATTTTAATGACAATAATGTAGATGATATTACTTTATGGTGAGTTCAAAAAGTTACTATTAGAAGCCATTTTATAAAACAGGATTCTAATGCAAAGCTTAACAATTTTTTCAAGGAGACACGGCTTCTTGAGCACCTGGCTAATTTGTACAAGCTTAGTAAACAGAATTTTGATCCTGAAAGGATGTAAGAGAGAACAGGGTAAGGTACCAGAGGAAAGAAGATTATTGGAATGAGCGAATTGAGAAATTTCTGGGTGCAAATCAAGTTGTCTACTTTCCAATATTCATCCCAGAGATTTGCTTTGGAGAGCTAGGGTATCATAGATTCTACACCTTCTAGATACATAGATATTCTTCTTTTCAAGGCTCAACACATTGTCCCTGACTCAGACTATTCTTCTTGGATCAATAAGGGTTTGTTAACCTTCCTTTCGTTCCATTGCCAATCATAACAAATAATTCTTCAAATACCTTCAAGTTAGATGCTTTTCAGGGTTAAAGGCCTAACTCCACGGGATGGGGCCTAACTTACTGATCAGTGGAGGTCTTAGTGATGAGACCCCCACAGATTATGAAAAACAAGGGGTCTGATGGGGTCCCATGAACCTCCGTTGGACTCCTTGTTGCTCCGTCAGACTGATGGAGCAGATGGCCGCGCTGACGGAGAGGCTGACGGAGATCACCAAGCGAGGCATATTAATTTATATAAATTTAGGACTGATTGACCTTATGATTGTTTTTATTCAAATATTCATGGATGGAAAAATAGCAAAAAAGTGGCGATTCTGAGATTTGTGCACTATATTTGGCGATACCTATTATTATTATTATTATTATTATTATTATTATTATTATTATTATTATATGGGATCTAGGGAAAGTGGTATAATTTAAACTTTTAATTCTTTTAAATTTCAAAAAAAATGTGTTATCATTATTTCAGACCCTCCAGGGTACCTTAACCCTGCAGGGTCTGATTGCTCATACTATATACTACAAAACTATTGCATTGCAGTATACAGCAAATTTACTGCTGATCTCTAATAGCCTGCCCTTTGCTGGCTATTAGAGATCATTGCAAGCCTACAAGTCTCAATGAGACTGTAGGCTGCAATGGCAACTGATTGCCGCCCTCCAATGACGTCATGAGGGGTTGCAATTGGCCATCCAAGATGGTGGCGCCCATGAAATAGTAAGTTATGTGCTGTGGTTGGGACCAATCGGTGCCAGCACCAACCGCAGCTGTAACAGGCGTATTACAGCATATTATACAGCTGACACCAGCTGTATATGGAGAGAGCTCAGCCCTTGAGCTCTCTCTATACACCCCCACAGCACTAGGAAATTATAGTACATCCTGTTGTTCAAAGGGGTTAGCTGTAAATGTTAAAAACATAAAGGATCTGGATTTTAAAGGGTTATTGGGTGTGTTTCAAAAATCACAATCTTAGTGAAATGCGGCACAGTGCATTATCACCGAACAATGCACTTTTGGTGAACTCCACAGACAAGGGAAGTAAATGTGCCCCTTATGTGGATCTCATGTTATAGATTATTGTTTGTATTATCTTTCACACTACTGTGTAGTTTTATTGAGGTTTGTCAATTAAAGAGGGATATGTAAAGGGAACCTGAAAGGAAGATTTGGGCCACAGCCAGTGACCTATGATCCAAGATAGTAACACACTGATATTATTGTCCCTCTGTAATGTATCCGGTGCCTCATACACACATGCACTTATATTACTTTCCTCTGTTTGGGTAGAGGATTACTGACCAGCTCCCTCTAGCAGGATTCCCTCTTCTACAGTGATGTGTATTCCTGCTCCATCCAGTGTGTATAAGCTGAAAAGTGGATAATTTAATTTCAAGGCATACGAAAGACACACACAAAAGATGCCATAAAGATTTATAAAAACATGTGGAATAGAGCCTCCGGCCACAAGTCTGAGATTGGAATATTCCTCCCACTGTGTATCCAACATTGACTAGCTTTGTTCGTATGGATCTGGTCCTGGTTCCAACATAGGGGGACTCCCTTGATTTGTATCCACATCTTATTATTTGTTTACACTGTTGTCTAGGAGTGCATTGACCATAACTTTTGACATTCTGCGTATGTGTTTTCTAGGACTGTACCATACTGCTGCTATTAGTCACCCATGTCTATATAGCGTGGGGGGATTGTCTTTACCATTTGTTCACTTATAGCCGTCTGTGGATCTTTGTGATTGGCTCAGATCCACATGTTTTTTGCTGATGTGTATATTTACACTTTTTAATGTTTTTATAAATTTTGATGCATGGCATCTCATGTGTGTGTCCTTCGAATAAAATTATCCACTTTTTAGCCTATATTTACTGGCTTGCTCTTTGTTTTGGCCACATGTTGCATATAGTGTGTTGACCCTTTGATATTGTATATTACACCTTTGTGAGAAAGTGAGAGATGTCGTGTGGGAGAACTGCTATCTACCCTACAGGCAGATGAAAAGTTCATGGTAAAAGCCCTGGATTTGTCTGCAGTAAACCAAGGGTTAATGCAGACATGTGGTAAGCAGGACTAGTCAGTTTGGTCTATGTTGGCCTCACTATCATAGACACCTTTGTAAAGTCCCAACTGGGCCTGCTTATTATGGAGTAGGGGCAGGTTGGTAGTGGGACTCCTACTCCATCCAGGTTTTGGTCCTGGGTTTCTGTATAGCCCACAGGTGCAGGTCACAGACCTTGTTAGAGCCTGATTTATACTGCAGGCCAGAAGCAGTAGGTGAGACACTACCTGGATAGCTGAAGGCTGGACCGTGTTCATACAGCAAAGGTAAGTGAGTGCCTTTGCTGGCCAAGAGCATGTGCCAGGCAGCCTGGTACATGTATAGTTAGGTGCTGTTATTGTATTAGGCAGTGCCCAGCCGGGCAGGGTTTATTTCGAATTTTGTATGTGCCTAAGCCAAGGCTTAATTTGTGTTTTGGCAAAGAAGTTTGAATAAACACTTGATTTTTGGACTTTAACTCTGCGTGTGTCCCTGCTTGCTGCACTGTTACAAGGCATCTACCAGAGCAATTCCCCACACATGGTGGATTGGATCGGCCAAAGTGCAGTGAAGTACACACTTGTTGCATGTCCTGGATGTCGACAGCGCTGAAACTGCAATCCACAGCCATGGAAGCGTTAATAAAGCAGCTTGTCCAGTTGAATCTGAAGCAGCAGGAAACAGATTGCTGCTTCAGCAGGTGACATCCCTGGCAACTGCTCAGCAAAGGAATGTCCCAGCAATGACTGTGAAAGATGCCAGGAAAGAGGTCTGCAAAGCCATGACAAAAGATGTCAGCAGAGGACGATGTGGAGGCCTATCGGACAGGGTTTGAGAGGGTTGCCACCCGTGAGAGGTTGCCACAGCAATACTGGGCAGAAGTGTTAGCCCCATTCGTCGTTGCTGATCCCCAGCAGGCATACTATGATCTGAGCGAGGAGGATGCCCGGGACTACCCCAAGGTAAAGGCAGAGATCTTGGCCCAACTAGGAGTGTATCTGCATCTACGCGCTGAAAGAGTGCACAGATGGAGTTACCAGCAGGCGCTACCAACGAGGGAGCAGATGCACGAACCGATTCACTTGGTCCGCAAGTGGCTCCAGCCAGAGACATCAACCCCGCTCCAGATTGTGGAGAAAGTTGTTTTGGACCGTTTACTAAGGGCCTTGCCAGTGAGTTCCAGCAATGGGTGGGACATGGGGACCTGTCTTATGCCGGGGCACTAGTGGGGTTGGTGGAGAAATTTTGTGCTACCCAGTCCCTAAAAAAGGGAGCCCCTTATACCAGGGCAGGCCATAAGGCACGGAAAGGTCTTGTCACATATGACTCCTCAGGCTCCCCAAGTCCGGGAGGTACCCCAGGGGAGGAGGAGTGGGGAGGCTCCCACCTGTTGGACCTGCCATGAGCCAGGACATATTGCAGCCCATTGCCCCAATTCATCAGAGCCCATGGACTGCAATTCTGCCAGAAGGGTTTCTCTCTTTGCTGCCCCTTTCCACACAGCTACTAGTCCCGACTGATGAGTGCCACCTGTGCCGGGTGACTGGCAGGGCATCCAGGGTTGGCCCTTCTGGACTAAGGCAGTTGGGTGACCTTGATTAATGGGTCCCTCATAGACCCCAAGACAGTCACAGGGCGCACAATTGGTGTCTTGTGCATCCCTGGGACGTAAAGGACTACCCCACTACAGTTATTAACTTCCAGACCTCCTGTAGAGAGACGCTACATGAGGCAGGGGTTGTCATTAACTTGCCCCATAACCTTATCTTGGGATGGGATGGACTTTATGGCCAGGAAACCGAGAGTTGGGGGTTCATTCTCCTGTGTCGTGTGGTCAGATCTCAGAACCCGAGCCTAATTACCCAGACGCGGGGGTTCCTGCCATAGGGGTGGCCGCCATAGAAGAAGATGGTAGTTTAATATTTCCCCTAGATGTTATGGCAGGCAAAACTGAGGAGGTAGTGACAGGGCCACAGTTGTCAGCTTTGGAGTTATCCTGTGGCAACTTTGGTATTGCACAACTCCAGGACCCCCCTCTGGTCCGCGGCAGGGAAAACGTAGTTGAAATTAATGGAGTACCTCAGCACCAAGATGCGGAAACGTTGTTTACTCGAGTGGTGGTTAATTAGGAATTATTGTACCAAGTTGGTAAGGTGCACGGTGAAACCCGGAAGCAATTAAAGGTCCCCGGCCATATCGCCAAACGGTATTGGACCTCACACATAAGCATGTTATGGGAGGACACCCAGGGACCACAAAAACACTGGAACACATCATGCAGCGTTTCTATTGGCCAGGAGTGTACGATAAGGTAAAAAAATGTTGTGAAACTTGCCCTGATTGTCAATTGCATGCTCCAATGGTACACTTTCAAAGTCTGTTGGTACCTCTGTCCATTATTAAGGTACCGTTTGAAAGGGTCCCTATGGATTCGGTGAGTCCGCTGGTTAAATCTGCCCGGGGGCATCAGCATATTCTGGTAGTTATGGACTATGCTACCAGATATCCTGAGGCCATCCCACACATCTGCAAAATTAATCGCTAAGGAATTGTTTGCCATGTTTTGCCGAGTAGGACTACCCAAAGAGATCCTCACAGATCAGGGGACCCCTTTTATGTCAAAAGTCACCAAGGAGCTATGTCAGCTCTTTAATATTAAACAGTTACACATCTCTGTGTACCATCCTCAGACAGATGGATTGGTAGAACGGTTTAACAAAACTCCAAAGAGTAGGCTGAAAAAGGTGGTGAACAAGGATGGGAAGGACTGGGATGTACTGTTGCCATATTTAATGTTCGCCATCCGAGAAGTCCCACAAGCCTCTACTGGGTTTTCGCCATTTGAGTTGGTGTACGGCAGACATTCCAGGGGTCTCCTGGACATAGCCAGGGAGACATGGGAACAAGAGCCCACCCCCCAAAAAAGTGTAATAGACCATATTGCAGATATGCAGGACAGGACAGGACAGGGCAGGGTGGTCATGCGCATAGTCAAGGAGCATATGGCGGAGGCACAAAGAACTCAAAGCCGGATTTATAACAGGTCAGCTAAAGTAAGGACCTTTAATCCCGGTGATCTGGTACTTGTGCTAGTCCCCACTATAGAAAGTAATTTTCTCGCTAAATGGCAAGGACCATATGAGGTTCTAGAGAAAATAGGAGAGGTGAAATACAGGATACATCAGCCTGGACAGAGAAAACCTGAGCAGACTTATCATGTAAATCTGTTAAAGGCCTGGAAAGACAGAGAGAGTCTGCATACAGAAATGGTTCTGGCTAGTCCACCTCTTGCGATACCCTCACAGGCTGCAGATAAGCCTGTAGCACAGGGGTCAGGAACCTTTTTGGCTGAGAGAGCCATGAACGCCACATTTTTTAAAATGTTATTCTGTAAGAGCCGTACCATATGCACATTCCCCCCAGTAGATAGGTAGTCCCAGTGTCACGGATGCCCCTGCGATCTAGGTCTCGGATCGCAGGCACACCCGTGCCCCTCTCCGTGGCGGTGCCCCTTTCTGAGCTCACTCAACCCACCACTTTCTGGCTCCTGTCCCGGCTGGCCAGCACGCGCTGACACTCGCCTATTTAAAGGGCCAGTGCCCTGCTGATTGGCGCTGCCCACTTCCTGGGTTTCTATAAAGACCGGCGGCTACCAGATAGGTAGCCACAGCACATGCCCCCAAGTAGATAGGTAGCCACAGCTGCCTGAGAGCCAGATGCAGCTAACAAAAGAGCCATATCTGGCTCCCGAGCCATAGGTTCCCTACCCCTGCTGTAGCAGATACAGAGGTGCGAATAGCAGATACCCTTACCAAAGGGCAACAGCGAGACGCTAGAGAGTTTGTAGCAAGAAATACAGATGCGTTCTCAAAGTTGCCTGGTTACACATCTTTAATTAAACATGATATTGTCACTGAGCCAGGGGTAAAGGTAACATCAAGGCCGTACCGAATCCCTGAGGCTCGTAGACAAGCCATTTCAGAGGAAGTTCAGAAGATGCTGAAACTACGGGTTATTGAGGAGTCCAAAAGTGAGTGAACCAGTCCAATTGTTCTAATTCGCAAACCTGATGGGACGTTGCGATTTTGCAACGATTTTAGAAATTTGAATAAGGTGTCAAAGTTTGATGCCCATCCCATGCCATGGATTGACGAGCTTATAGAGAGACTAGGGGGAGCTCGGTACTTCACCACACTGGATCTGACCAAAGGATTTTGGCAGGTAACCCTGACAGATAGGGCTAAAGTAAAGACAGCCTTTATCACCCCTGAGGGCCTTTTTCACTACGTTGTGTTACCATTCGGGCTTCATGGGGCCCCCGCCACCCCATTACCTACCTGAGCAGGAAACTCACGCCAGCAGAGAAAAATTACAGTATGGTAGAAAAGGAATGTCTGGCGATAAAGTGGGCATTAGAGTCCCTACGGTACTACTTGCTGGGACGACAGTTCCATCTCCTAACTGACCACTCTCCTCTCACATGGATGAGTAGAACAAAGGAGAAGAATGCCAGGGTCGCTAGGTGGTTCTTGTCCCTCCAAAATTTCAGTTTTACGGTGGAGTACAGAGCTGGGAGGGGAGGGTCTGAACTGAAGGGGAAGGTATGTGAGAAAGTGAGAGGTGTTGTGTGGGATAACCACTATCTGCCCTGAAGGCAGATAAAAAGTACATGGTAAAAGCCCATCAATTTGTCTGCAGTAACCCAAGGTTTAATGCAGACATGTGGTAAGCAAGACTAGTCAGTTTGGTCCATGTTGGCCTTGCTAGCATAGACACTTTTGTAATGTCCCTACTGGGCCTGCTTATTATGGAGTAGGTGTAGGCTGATAGTGGGACTCCTACTCCATCCGGGCTTCGGTCCTGGGTTTCTGTATAGCCCACAGGTGCGGGTCACAGGTGCAGGTCACAGGTGCAGGTCACAGGTGTGGGCCACAGACCTCGTTAGAGCCTGATTTAGATTGCAGGCCAGAAGCAGTAGGTGAGGCACTACCTGGAGAGCTGAAGGCTGGACCATGTTCATACAGCAAAGGTAATTGAGTGCTGATATTCTGCTGGCAAAGAGCGTGTGCCAGGCAGCTTGGTACATGTATAGTTAGGTGCTGTTATTATATTAGGCAGTGCCCAGCCAGGCAGGGTTTATTTTGAATTTTGTATGTGCCTAAGCCAAGGCTAAGTTTGTGTGTTGACAAAGAAGTGTGAATAAACACTTGATTTTTGGACTTTAATTCTGCATGTATCCCTGCCTCCTGCACTGCTACAAGGCATCTACCGGAGCAATTCCCCACACCTTGTACAAATTTCCAATATTATTCTTGTATGCTATTCCTGCTCCATCCACCATTGTGACCATAGCTCCACCCCATGAATCATTAAACATTAATTGTATAAAGCTTATATCACTGATATTATCTCATGTCTTGTTTCTTCAGTTAGGATATTGAAAAGTGTCATTTTCAATGTGTTGTTGTCCTTAATTGAAAGTGGTAAAGGCTTGTGGTCTAGGAATTACTAAAGTGTTTCCTTTTATCCTATAGTATAATTCAATGAAGTCAACAATGTTTTTAATTTTCTTCCTTATAGATCAGTTATGGGGCCAGAGATCCGCTGCTAAGTGATAAAAGGCTTTTCCCAAACTTCTTCCGCACGGTTCCTGATGACAAGATACAAATTTCAGCCATTGTGAAGCTCTTAGAGAGACTCGGGTGGGATTGGGTCGGGATTATAACATCAGATGATGACAGTGGACGGCAGGAGTTACAGCTGTTACTGAAAGAATTTACAGATCATCAGATTTGTGTGGAATTCCGCATTCTTGTATCTATGAAGAATTATGAGGACGTCCCTCCAGCTTTACAGACATCATCCACTGATGTTATTATTATATGTGGCACCTATAGTATGTATTACATCAGGTTTTTGTACTATGCAGATCATATTCTGAAAAACAAGACCCTTGTACTTCCAAACTCGTGGTCACTTGCACGTGAGCTTATAGAAAACATAAGAGGAGAAGTTTCTACTAATTGTAGTTTAGTGTTTTCTATCCCCGGATACAACATTACTGGAAAAGAGTTTATGAATATTTTACTATTTCATGGCCAACCTTCTGATGTGATACTGGAAGATATCTGGATGACTATATATAATTGCTTTTTGGGAAATGCTTTAAAAGATCATCTTATTCCAGTATTTAGTAGAGGTCGGTATCGTCACTGTTCTGATGAGGAGAAGAATCATCCCATGTTCTATAATGTTTCAGATGATACAACTTCTTACCAGGTGTATACTGCTGTCTACATCATGGCTCAGGCTTTACATAAAGTCCATAGTTTACTTACTAATGATGTCCTACACAATACCTGGGGAATATCGGACTATAGAAGCAGAGTGAGTATTATCTGTTCAGTGTTTTCCATCTCTATTCAAACATTTAACATGAATCTGGAAGAAGAACACAATACAAAATATCAGAAAGATGAGAAGTAGGGATGAGCGGACCCAATGAAGGATCCAAACCCAAACTGAAAACATGTATAGTGTGTGAAAACCTGGGTTGGGCAAGGTGTTTTAGGCGTCTTATGCTTTTACTATATGCGCGCTTTTAAATTGGAATGTGTATACATGATGTATACTGATAAAAAATAGCATAAAGTCACATACCATATTTTTTGCACTATAAGCAGCTCCCCATATGTGAACATTAAAAAAAGAGAAAAAATTATATTTTAGACCAATTAAAATTCTTTGGTTGTTGCAATAGTTCCCACACAAATTTCTCTGTAACAATCACACATATAGCTCTGCTACACCATCCTCCCCCACACATATCATAAGGTCTTAAGCACTTAGATTTACTGCCCCCCTACATATCCCACATCTTAATTTTCTCTGCAACATTACCCTCTATTTCTCCAAGTCCCCAACTAGTTACAGTCTGTAATATATTCAGCACTTAACATCTAATCACAGCCATGCTTGAGACTGTTACATGACCCGATTTCATCATCGTAGGTCCTGATGCCTTAGACTGGGTTCACATTATGTAATTTACTAAACGTCGTAAGGACATGTCTGAAGGATTCTGATGTGTCCTTTTCGACATATGGCACAGACATATCCCACTGTATGCCTCTACAGTGGGATACTTCATCCTAGGATGCGGGGGGAGGAGTGTACATAGGCGTCAGCTGGCAATTGGCTGCTGCCAATGACCGAGATGTTCCACCAGTGATGTCCCTGTCCTAATATTCACAATGACATCACTGGTTCCTAATCCACATTTTCTATTAATCGCTCTAACTTTTTCATTTTTTGGGGTAGCTACAAGATTTTATTGTGGCCCTCTTTTCAAGAGAAATATGAAATTACAGCTTTATTATTTTTTTGGTCTGAATTGTTACTTTTCAACAAAATTTTGGGATTGAAATAGTAAAAAAATACATGTTTAATTCAATTTTAGTAATTGTTTTGTGACTGCTTGATATTAGTGGTTTATATAGGCTGATTTGCTGTATGTTGGCATCATGTTTTAATTGGTATAAGGAGAAGGCTTATGGATTGATCATACATTTTCCAAATTATCAGTAAACTTCATTTTCAATTGCTTTATAGGCTAATTACTTTTATTGAAGTTTAAATAGTTCTATTTATTCGAACCTCCACACAAATAATCCAATATTTATAACTGCTCCCCTCATCTGCAAGTCTTCTTCCCCTTCCAGTGCTGCCTTCTTTTTTGTGGCCAAGAAGGATGGTTCTCTTCATCGTGTATTGACTATTGTGGTCTTAACAAGATCACGGTGAAGAACCGCTATTTGTTACCTCTGATCACGAAACCTTTAGACAAACATCCGCGGAGCCAGCGTCTTTACCAAATTGGACCTACATGAGGCATATAATCTCAACTGCATTCGTGAAGGTGATGAATGGAAGACCCGTGATAGACACTTCAAGTATCTTGTTATGCCATTTGGACTCCTTTGTCATTGGTCTATCTAGACAGTAACTTGGCGTTCTCTTCAGACCTTGAGTCTCATCAGACCCATGAACGACAAGCTCTTAGTGGCCTTAGGGCCAACCACCTCTATGTAAAGCTCTAGAAGTGCCTCTTCCACCAAAAGCATCTTCCTTTCCTTAGATACATAATCTTGGACAAGGGAATTCATATGGATCCTACCAAGATGTCTGCGGTATTTCAGTGGCCCCGCCGAGTAGGACTGTATGCTATACAGAGATTCTTAGGCTTCGCTAACTACTACTTCCCTCGTATCTCCCATTGTGGCATTAATTAAGACACTGATCTTTAATTCTGGTCTCCAGCAGCTTAAAAAGCGTTCTCTAAGCTGAAGTCTGCCTTTGCATATGCTCCTGTTCTCACACTGCCTGATACAGAAAAACCATTCCAGCTTGAGGTTGACGCTTCTTCTGTAGGAGCTGGAGCTGTTCTCAACCAGAAATGGCCCAAAAGCTAAACTCTCACCTGTGGTTTCTGCTCTAAAACCTTCTCTTCTGCAGAGAGAGGAACTACTCCTTAGGAGATGCAGAACTTCTGGCCATAAAGCTTTCCCTGGAAGAGTGATGTTATCTTCTGCAAGGAGCTCGTCATCCGGCCAGTGTCTATGAAGATCACAAGAACCTCCTGTATCTCCAGACTGCTCAGTGGTGTCCAGTTTGTTTCCCCCGATTCTGGCGTTCCCTGTGCTGCCAACTTTAAGTAAAGCTGATTTTCTCCTCTGCCTACCATCCAATGCGGGCAGAGTTTTCATACAATTCCTTGGACTCTTTATCTGCTGGCTCCGTTCCCTTATTCATTTCAATTGTCTTTATCCACCAAACTATCACCTCATGAATTTCATTTCTACTCTCCCTGCAAAAGAAAGAAAGGCATTTTGGTTGCCATATCTGCTCTAACTAATGTCTTATCATCAACCCTTAGGTCTCTTGCTCAGTGAAAATTGTCTGAGTATGATTAATTTTTAATCAAAATCAATAAATTTTAATCAGAGTAATGTCAGAGTTTCTTGCTTGTGCGATGCTGTGTTTTTCTCGTGTGAGTGTAATGCAATTTTTGTTCCATATCCATGTAAAAAAAATTGTATGAGCAAAGGACACCAACATTTCTCTTTTTATAATCAACTGTAATGTTTTGCTTATGGACCTGAAACTAATGGCTATAAAAAAAATTTAGACAAGTTGACAAAAAATTTCTTTTTGACTCATTAGAAACAAAAAAACAAATCCACAAATTTTCAAATGAATCACATGTGATAAAACCGAGCCACAGGGGTAGAAGTAGGAATAGAAGGCTGTGATGTATTTTTGCCCTCAAAAGAAATAGCAGATGGTGGTGGGAAACCAACATGTGACATGCGTGAATCTGTGAATTCATGCTGGCAATAGTGGGAATATGCACCATACTGTCCTCTGTCCTCGCAATAATGAGACTGGGGTTGGGTATAATCCATGCGAAAGGGGGGCAGGACCATTAACATGTCCAAGACCATAAAAACCTCTGTAGGGTCATTAGGGTGAGTAGAAGCATCTATAAGTATAGAGATTGCTGGTTGGGAACACATCATTGTCTCCTTAGGTATATCTTTGGGACAAGACTTGTATACGAATCCAGATTCCTTGGATCCTCCAAGTAAATTTAGTAAGTCTGTTCTATTCCTTACAATTTATGCCATCTCTCAATATGACAGATGACAAGTGTAAAAAAGGACACTCGCCATTGTTGTATTGTAAAACAGCCTCAGTATTTTTGTGCACACCTAGATGCTTGTACACTCTGACCCACTAAATCGGTTGCCCTTTGATTACAATCGGTTCTGGGGCTGGAGTCTAAGTGGCACACTGGTCCTCACCAGAGACCACCGCAAAGCGGGATGGTCTTGCTGAAGTGTGGGTGCCACCAGGTCGTTCCACGAGTGCAACTAAACCCGTGGTGGCAGCCAGAGATGACAGGGATGTAGTACACAGTCCGAGCCTGGGATGACAGCAGGAAAGCGGCTTGGAAGGATGAGCTGGAACTCACGGCAGGCAAGCAGGCAGCAGCTGGCACAGGACCCAGGCGGGCAGGGACGGAGAGGTCCTTAGATGAGAGTTGGTGGCTTGAAGGCATCTGGGAATGCTGGAGGAACAGGAGCATCTGGAAACGCTGGAGGAACAGGAGCATCTGGAAACACTGATGGGCAATCACTTCAACAGGAACCGCTGTGTGAAGCGAGGTATGGAAACATTGGAAGTTCCATTAGAATGCTGAAGATCCGGCCAGGAGGGGGGGGGGGACTTATAAAGGCTGAGCCGGATGGCTGGCCCTTTAAGGCTAGGAGAGAGCAGCAGTAGCATGCGGCATCGGCAGATGCGGCCTAGTCGGAAAGCAGGCTTGTGGAAAGGTAAGTCCTGGCCGGGGAGCACATGCCACGCCGGGGGGCAAAGGTGTACCCTCGATCCGTGACAAGGATAATGGGTGCATCCGTGACACACCATCTCCTTGGTCTCGTTGTTGTTAAGCACCAGGTAATTTTTTTCATTCCAGTCCACAAATTTTGCAATGGTTTCCCTTTATTCTTAGTCATTACTTTTGCAGATACAGCCAATGATTACAGAATCATTAGAACATTTTTGAAGGTGGAAGGAGGTAGAGTTGTGCCTAATTTTTGAAGTACAAAGGCTGCAAAGAATTGGCCAGTATTGTGCCTTGTGGTGACTCAAGTGCTTACAACTATATTTGATTACACCTTTCCCATCTGTACAAACTCTGGTCTGTTCATTAAGTAATCAAAAATCCACTCTACTAATTTGGTGTCAATATCTCTTCTGCGGATCAGCTCTATTATGTTGAAAGCACTAGAAAAATCAAAGTACATGATTCTTACTAGGCGAATTGCAGAAGGTCTAAAAACCCTTCCACAGACTCTAGTGCATTATTAGGACATTTTAAAATGCCTTCATTTCTATAGTTTTTTTTACTTTGGATTCTATCATGGTAGTTCCTGGATGATCATAGTGATGTCCCCCTGAGAAGTGAGTAAAGAAGATATTTTTGTCCTCTTCCATCTGCTTGCTAATGTCTGTGGACTGTTCTGATTTCCCTTCCAGATCTGTTATTTACTTCAGGCCAGACATCCTTTACATCATTCACTCCAGATTTGTGGTCATAATAGTCAGTTACCTTGATGTGCCAAATCAATTCCTCTATGACCATATGTCGTGGCATCCTGTCAAAATCAACAGAAACAGCAGCAGGAATGTCAGAGAAAATGGTGCCAAAATGTTTCCCAAGAAGCAAAATATTGTGCACTTTCTGATGACATCCGTGTGCAAAGCACTTTTTGATGCACCCAAAGACTTCAATGGACACTTTTTCCAAACAGACAATCAATCAATGACAAATGGCTCTAGTATCAAGTGATAAATCATCTAGATGTATCAATCACTAGAAAACAGCTAGGAAATTGCTGTACAGATGGCATATCACTTCCTTCCTTTTAGGATCACTGAAATTTACCCCACAACCCATAGCACATGTTGGAGATAGCATATGGAAACTGGCTAACTTCTCCATATATGGTGGTCATGCAGAGCTTTGTGACCACAACCAGGCGCGTTGGATTGAATTGTCCCAGGCCAAGGCTGTCACTTAAACCTCTTCCTGTGCACGGTTATATAATAAAATGTGACAGCCGTGGCACCCTGTCATAAATATGCTAATTGATATGCTCAGAGGGGCACCCGCGGCTGTTGTCCAGGTCCTATACTGCAGCTTTGAGCTAAATCAGAGCTGTGCTCCAATACTGCTGAATGCCAGGACAGAGCAGGAAGTGATATACACGGACACTTCCTTCTCTGTCACTATAGTAGCATGGCCAATGTCCCAGCACCACACAACATAATGACGTTATTACGCTGCCAGCACTGGGCGGAGGAACACAGAAGCCCAGAGGAACACAGAGGACTATAGTGCATGTGCATCCAGGCCGGGCACCTGGGCTATGCACCTGGCCCAGGCCCCCGCTTACCCTACCAGGCTGATGCTGCTGCATATTTCAGTGAGTGGAGGCTGCTGCTGGACATTTCAGTGAGTGGAGGCTGCTGCTGGACATCTCAGTGAGTGGAGGCTTCTGCTGCGCATTTCAGTGAGTGGAGGCTGCAGCTGGACATTTCGGTGAGTGGAGGCTGTCAGTAATTTTTATTGAATGGTGGTTGCTGTTGGTCACTTATGTTAAGTGGAGGCTGCTATCGGTAATTTAAATTGATTGGAGGCTGCTGTCAGTTATTTTTATTAGGTGGAGGCTGCTGTCAGTCATGTATATTGAGTGTAGGCTGTTGACGGTCATTTTTGAGTGGAGGCTGCTGCTGGACATTTTAGATAGAGGCTTCTCTGTGATGTGTGAGAAGGGGGTGGCAGCATGTTGGGGGCCCTGGATCAAAGTTTGCACCAGGGGCCACAGCTGTCCTGTTACACCACTGCATTATAGTACTCTTTATTGTACTGCTTTTATAGTTCTTATCTATGCCTTATGCAATGTAAGAGGTAGCTGCCCAAACCTTAGGTGTCTGTCTTGGTTCTTGTTTTATATTGTTTTAAAATGTTGATGAAAATCAGCATTAAAATGTATTTAAAAAATGAAGTCTAATTGGAAAGTTTATATAGCACTAAAATTTACATATTCATCTTAGATTCCGTGGTGCAGTTTCTCCCAAGTATGGTAATCCCCACTTCTGTATCAGCCTACAGCAGGGCACACGACGGAAGGAGAACCATTGAGTTTTTCAGATGTAGATTTTGATGACGATTTTTTTAAGTGCCATGACACATTTCAAAAGTTTCTGGGGTAACAGAACAGTTGAAGCCTTCTACAAATAACCGTATTTTTGGTAACTATACCACTAAAAGAATGTATCAATGGGTAATAGCATTGGCTCATGTAGCTGAGAAATTATATGTTTTCCAAAAAATATTGGTCCCCAAATTTTTATTTTTACAAGTCGTTAAAGAAGGAAATGCTCCAATGCACTGTTCTTAGTAAATCTGCCCCATTATGTCTTGATGTCTATTGTCCATCGTAAAAATCATATACAATTGATTCCCTGGTTATAAGCCCTGTAGTTATATGGCATCAGGAGTTCTTAGTCTACATTGTATAGGAAACACCTGTAATGTATGGAAAGGTCTCAGGCCTTGTGCTCTCCATATACAACCTTAGCCGCACTGGGATGCACAGTAACATCCCATCTCATTAAGGGTTAAAGATCTTTTGTATGTTCTGCAGCATTTGTATTACTAATCGATGGATTGATATTACCCGGTGCCTTTATTACTACCTTGGTCTCTTACAGCTGACTCGCTACATAAAGGAAGAAAGGGATTTTTTAAATGAGAACGGAGATTGGATGACACCACTAGATATAAGGAATTGGGTGGTGAGAAGATATAAAAATGGTAAATTAATATCTAGAACATCTGTCGGAAGATTTGATGCATCACTTCCAGAAGAGAAGCAGCTCCATATGACTCCACAGCTAGTAACATGGAAACAGGGGCTGGTAAGTCACTAATAAAGGAGTTGGCCACACTGTACATAATTTTACCCATGTGCCTTTACTGAATGAATGTTCATGAGATGATTCAGCAGTCATGATACTTACTTGTGTACAGTGTGTAGAGCTCCAGGCTTCTTGCTTTACATCTCTGAGCTCCTGTGAATAGATGGATCTGTAGCAGCAGAATATGACTCATCCTCCTCCTCTGGTAGAGAAGGACTATGAGAAGAGACAAAGTGAGTGACATCACCTGGATTTCTTGGAGCTAAGTCACAGATGTCCGCTGTGTGTGCAGGCAGAGGGCAGCATGCAGAGAATAGACTGCAAAACACATTAAGATTTAGAGAAATGTCTAATCGAAGAGGTTTATTGAAAACTGGTCAACCCCTTTAGGCCTTCAATAAAATTTACTTTGTCTTCAATTATATAAAACTAAAAGCTATTTAAAAGCCATTACAAAGTTTTGTCTATTGTAAAAAATGTTAATGTTAGGATTTGGTAACACAGAAGACAGGGGATAGTGTGCCCTGAGCTTGCCCCAACCTCTGTCCCTTCCTATAGCCCCCCCACACTAAACCGTGGGGCAACTACTTGAAGACTCAAAATACACTGGATAAGTGAGGGAAGGGAAACGCGAACAGACTGACAAACATAAAACACAAAAGAGTGGTAAACTAGCCGGAGTCACAACGAGAGGGTACGTCAATAGCAAAATCAGTAAGCAAAGAGTCAATGTCAAAAACTAGCCGAGGTCAAAACGATACAGATATGGATCAAGTCAAACCTAATGCTGAGAGCGAGTGGAGAAGGGATTTCAAACACTGGCACAGGTGACTAGTGAGGCTGCAATTTATGCAGCCAGAACCCCACCTCCAGAACCTGATAGGAGCTGGACAACTACTGGGAATTAACCCCTCATGGTGCAGAATAATCAAGCACAACAGCAGGTACCATGCAGAGGTACCACAAGACCCAGCAGTTCAGAACACAACTCCTAGACAGCGTGAGATCTTAGCAGCTGCTGCCCAGGGCGCACGCCAGAGATCGCTGGTAGCGGACGAGAGGATGAGTTTGCGCGGATATGCGCCGGAGGTCGGAGAACGTCTAGCGAACCTGACAGTTAAACTTTAAAGATAATCTATTACCTGCTCCACAACAATACCAGAGAACCAAAATTTTCCATATGCTGAGACAAAAACCGGGGCACACTACCTGGGGCCAGTCACTTGTTGGTCTATTCTGTAACTTTACCTTAGATCTTTTGAGATTTGTTATACTAAGTTTTACATTTCTGGAAAATCTACAGCTAATCTTTTGGAATCCCTCAAGCAATGACTTTTACAAAATCCATTACGAAATTTCTGTGACATGAATTCAAATAGAGCCCACTAATGGTTCCCATCCTGGGCTCAATATACCGTAACTGTTAGTCGGACCCATTAACCTGTTGACGTTCCATAATGTACTATTATGGAATAGCGCTCCATGTCGTCATAGTACTTCATGATCGGAAAACAGGGTGTCAACTGTGACTTACAGCTGACACCCCCTGATAGCGGGTGCTAACCAATTAAATGTCATGGTCAACACAACCGTGGTATTTAAATGTCTGCATGGAATATTGCATGGAATTATAATGATTGTGTCAGCACCGGTCCAGCAACCATACAACCACAACAAGGCTTGGTGCTAGCTGTCAGACTAGGTAAGAGGTGGCAAACTCACCCTGCGACATCCCTGCGGGCTGAGGCCCTGACTAAAGCAGATAAGCCGCCCTGATAAGGGCGAACCCACTATCTGGAACCTAACCGACGGTCGGTCCCTCAAGCATCATGCAAGCCTCATGACAGGAAAGACTTACTTCGTCTGGCAGCTGCTGGATGCTGGAGCTGACAGTTAACCGGAATCAAGGAATAGACCCGCGATCACACTGGTGCACAGAATACTAACACAGAGACAGGGAATGCGGGATAACACTAAGAGGCAAACGATACTGACAAACAACATTATATACAGGTCTACAGGCAGGTTATCCACAGGTCAGGTCAAGATCAAGCGGGTTATATACAGGTTAGGTACAGGTACAGACAGACAAGCGGAGACAAACAAACCGGGTCAAAACCAAGATGGTTGCAAAGGTAAAGAATCAGATTCAAAACACAGAAAAGCAAACAAGATAGCAAGAGCACTAGATACACAGGAAAGACTAAAAATAACCTGCCAGGTCTGGGATGGGAATGGGCAGGTATATAAGGCAGTTCCCAGACACGCCTCTAGCAGCCCACCGGGGGAACTGGGACGCAGGGACACGCACACAGAGCAGGGCCAGGACTCGGGAGCGGGGACAGGTACGAGGCGCTGGCGCTGTGCCTGCGGGGAGCGAGGGGCATGGTTGAGCCCGCGACCCGAGATATGGGTCGCAGGACCACCCGTGACAATGGCGTTTATTTGTGTGTGAACTGTGGATTACTGCTTGTGTTTGGATTAACTGAGCCACACCCTGCTCCTTGTATTTCAGCCCTGCCCAGCAAGGGTTACTAGCCTGATGGACAGTTCCCAAGTGTGCTGCAGGAGGCGTGTCCGGGAACGGCCTTATATACCTGACTATCAGACCTTGCTGGTTATTCTTCGAGTCTTACCTGTGTATCTAGTGCTCTTGCTATCTTGTTTGGTATTCTGTGTTTGTATCTGATTTTGTACTTTTGCAGCCATCTTGATCTTGACTAGAGATGGGCGAGCATACTCGTCCGAGCTTGATGCTCGTTCGAGTATAAGGGTACTCGAAATGGCTTGTTGCTCGGACGAGTATTTTGCCTGCTCGAGAATGAGCTTTCAATTAAGGTAACACAGTGAAGAACACAGTGAAGAACACCGTGAAAACAGTGAAGAACACATTACAGATGCTTCCATACATCTGCTAACATATCAAAAGACATGAGTACGGAAAGGTGTTCTTCACAATAGTATGTGAAGAACAATATGTGTGAAGAACACATTGCAGATGTTTAACACGGGTCATTCTCCTTTTTGAAGTTCCACATATATTCCATTGAATAAAAAAAAAACGAGGAAACAGGACTGACTTCCTTATTTCTCAATAAAATGACACATTTTATTGGTCCCCTTGGTCCCCTAGAACAATGCTTGAGTCTCCCATTGACTTCAATGGGGTTCCTTATTCGCAACGAGCACTCGAGCATTGGAAAAAGTTTGACTCGAGTAACGAGCACTCGAGCATTTTAGCGCTCGCTCATCTCTAATCTTGACCTGTCTCCACTTGTCTGTTTGTAACTGATCAATAACCCAAAAGAGAGCCAGAAAATATCATCAAGAATAAAATTAATAATATATTTTATTATAAGATTAATGCACAATATACAAGACAAATTATATCACATAATAGGGAAAGAAATAAAGGGGAAACAAATGGCCCCTGATGGAATATGGGGCAACCACGAAAACCATAAGCGCCCTGCAGACACCCCAAAACCTATAGGTAAATAGTAGTATGAAGACAAAAATGTCTGATAATAATAAATAATGCAGATGGGAATATGGATAGAGAAATATCTCCTTAGTTGGGTCCTATGTAGGATAGGGTCCGGAGGTACCTTCCGGCTACCACTATGCACAGAATCAAATAGAGTCCTTACCCGTAGGCATGATGAAAGGTATGATGGGGGTCCCCAGAAGGCCAATGAACTGCACCCCGACGCGCGTTTCGCTGCTGCTTCGTCAGGAGGTGAAGTATATGTGTGGCACGCCCTGCTTTATACTTACCATCAGCCGTCCAGCTAAAAGACGCTCGTCACTTGACGCGGTCGCCACGTGGGGCCGCGCACCGGAACCGCGTCACCACGACACGCCCACCCGAATCACATGATCGGAGGGGAGTTGCCATGGAGACGCGCCCGGAACGCGCACCACCAAACGGACGATCGCGACGCACGCGCACAAGCACGTCAACCGGATACCGAGGGCAAACACAAACAGGTAGATACTGAACAGGTACAAATATACACTCATGTAAAACAAGATCAAAAAACGTAACTGAACCTGACCTGTATATTGACCTGTCCTGTTTATACCTGCCATAAGTCCTGTATATAAGTTGTTTGTACCTGTCTTATACCTGTGTTAGTATTCTGTGCGCCAGTGTGAACACTGGTCTGTACCTGTATTCCGGTTACCTGTCCGCTCCACCTTCCAGAAGCTGCCAGACAAAGTGAGTTTTCCCTGTCATCTTGTAGGGTCACTCAGGGACCATCAGTTAGGTTCCTGATGGTGGGTTCACCCTTACCAGGGCGGTTTATCTGCTTTAGGCAGGGCCTTAGCCCGCAGGGACGTCGCAGGGTGAGTTCGCCACCACTTATCTAGTCTGACAGCTAGTGCCAAGCCTGGTTGTGGTTGTGCGTTTGCTGGACAGGTATTGACAATAATGCACAAAAATTCTAAACCATAACCCAAACCCAACAAACATAGTATAACCGCATCTGTAACAACCCGTAGAATAAAATTAAATAGTAATTGAACCCGTAGAATGAACACTATAAAAAAATTATGGTTTTTACCAATTTAATCCCACAGAAAATGCAATAAAAAGTGATCTAAAAAACATGTACTCCAGAATGATACTGGTGCAAAGTACAACATGTCCTGCAAAACACAAGCCATCAACCAGCTCTGTAGCCAAAAAAGGTAAAAATGTTATGCCACTTGGAAGACGGTGATGAACAAATGATAGATTTTTCCTCACATTAGGAATTTATTTGCCAAATTTAGTAAAACAAAATAAAAAATATTAAAGTCTGGTGTTCCCATAATACTTTTCTATTCCTGCCCTAAAAAAAAGTTCATACATTTTCAACAATACCAACCCCACAATTTTAACACTGGAAAAAGCATCTCATCCCGCAAAAAAAATGCCGTCACATGGCCCCAGTAACGAAAAAGCAAAATTTTTATAGCCTACAAAAGGGGCCAATAAGGAAACTAAAATCCTGGCAGCTGCAGTTCCCTCCTTCCCTTCTGCGCCTCGCCGTGTGCCCATAAAACAAGTAACGGCCACATGTGGGTTTTCTATTTATATCTTTTGGAAATGTGTAAATTTTAGGGCTAAATGAACGTATAACCGACAAAATTTGACCATTTTAAATTTCACCGTCATTTTGATTTAATTACTATAAAGATCTCAAGGGGTTAAAATCTTCCTAAAAACTGTTTCTGATAATTTGAGGGGTGCAGATTTAAAAAATGGTTGATTATATAGGGGGTTTTAATGTTAAATATTAAACATTTCATCAAAAACAGAAATTATCCCCAAAATAGTCAAATCTGAAAATATAGAAAACTGATATTCGATTTGTAAGCAACACCACATCAAAATAAATTATCCAGACATTTCAAAAATTATGAAAATATGAAGTATGTATGGGAAATGTTATTCAGCAACTTATTTATGTGGTAAATCTGTCTCCGTGAATACATGATGATTAGAAAATGGCAAATTTTTAAAAACATTCCTAATTTTTCTTTTTTTTCATAAATAAACTCTAAACTTATCATCGAAAATTTACCACTAAAATGAAGTACAAATGTGGGGAAAAAACAATCTCAGAATCGTTTTTATAACAGTGTTCAAAAGTTAGAACCATATAAAGAGACGCAAGTCAGAATCTAAAAAATGGGGCTGAGCCTTAAGCTATAAACTGGCTGCGTCCTTAAGGAGATATAGACCAAAAATTAAAAGTTTTATCTGTCTAAAAATTATCAAACATGAAAAAGAGATAGAAATTTGGTATTGCCATAATTATACTGACCGATAGAATAAAAATAACATTTTTCTTACAGTATAAGGTAAACAAAAAAAGAATCAAAAGTAATTTACAGGTTTTTTTAAATTGTTTTTCTAAAGACCTGAGGCTGTCATAACAATTGATCAACAATTGATTGTATCCAAGATGGCGGTGCCCATGTGCTGCCAGGATTTAAATGCCTCCGGCAGCTGTGTCGTGTGCATGTATAGGGTTAACACCCGTGATGGGTGCCAGCAATGACCGCGATTGTTACTGGTAGGTGTTTGCTGATATATGTAACTAACGCCCACCTTGTATAGAGAGGGCTCAGCCTGTGAACCCTCGCCTAGTACTAGTACGTCACATGTCGGTAAGGGGTTAAACTTGTTCTTTGTTTCAGTTCTCCATACTTGGCTTTTGCCCACTCTCACCAGGTCATACATATTCTTTTCTGATTCTTTTCTGTGTTGCGGCAGCTTTGCGCTCTGGCTTTCTTTTATACTATTCTGCTAGGCTCATGTTGAGCAGGTGTTATGTGGCTTGACAGCACGCCACTAGCAGCTACACCCCCTCTCTCACAAAGGACGTGCCGACTGGGTCACAGGCCTATCTGTAAACTAGGCCTCAACCCCCAATTCTTTCTTTGGCTTATCGCCACAGCACCATCCGTAGGAGTCCAGCTCCACCTCACGCCAGTAGCATCCCCTCGATTCACAACGTCAGACACATTCCAACCACCCAAGCGGATGAGTCGTGCAGTCACCTCAATAAGGTTCTTAGCTCCTCAACAATGCATAATCACTGGAGCCTACAGCAGGAATTCTCAATGCTAAAGGAGTGGGGGAGATTTTGTCATATCGTGACTTAAGACAGAGAGACTTAAGATGAAAGGTCTTTAGGAGGCGACTGCTGTAGTTGTGTGGTTATTGTCTCTGTGAATTATTACAATAAACTTAAAGGAAACCTACCACAAGGAATCTGGTATCAGAAGTAGATCTGATGGTAGATTCCTCCTGCCTCTGCCCTACTCTGTAATTCATATATTATTTAAATGGAAGCAATAAATATTAATCCTGGATCTTTTATATTTAGATCCCTAAAGGACGATGTAGCGAATCCTGTCTACCGGGAACCCGAAAAGTCCTGAGAGAAGGATATCACATCTGCTGCTACGACTGTATCCCATGTGCCGAAGGAGAATTTACTAATCATTCAGGTCGGTTTATTTTATTCAATATTTTTTTTCTCTCTATTTCTAGAGAAAAAACCTTTTTTTTTTTTAAACCAGAAACTAGCCATGACACAATGGGCACATTAGCACCACACAACACATTCATGTTGGCAAGTCCAACCGAAATGTGGCACATGTCCATCAAACTGAGAGCACCAGAAAAAAAACTGTTCATGTGCTTTGTTTTTTATATATCCTTCACATATTTATAATCATATGCCAACATCAGCACTGTAGGCAACATCGTAACATCTGGTGCTCTCAGTGTAAGACCTCATGCATACAACTGTAATTTTCAGCTGCAAAAATTGCAGCCCAGCTCATGGCCCACACAGACTTCTACTGAGCAAGGTCACAATGTGGTCTACAGTGACTGTGCCGGATGGCCACTCCACAAACTATAGAGCAGGACCCCCCCATATGGGGGGGGGATGTTTTGAACAGAGCCAAAACAAAGAGGTTACAATCAATGACACGTGGACCTTATTTGCAGCCTGCATGATGCCCTCATGTACATACATTCGCTTATATGAGGCCTGAGTGGAAGTCGACTTTAGATTCTGAAAGGCATAATTAGCTTCACCAGTCCATTCATGGGGAAGTATTTGTAGAAAATATCAATTACAATGTAGAAACCAGATAGCCCAAGTCTACATCATTGTGGCCAAAGTTTTCGCTTGAGTATCCCAACTATTTGCCAAAAACTAATATTTTTTAGCTAACAGTTTAACAAATTTTTAGACATTTACAGTACACTCATTGGAGCAAAACTTTTGAAGTTATACATTTCTGTAAACATTAATGTGTAGAGTATAAAAGACAAAATACAACATACAATGGCCCTGGTAGCTCAGAGAATCCTGTGCAGACGTTGCCCTCCTCTTACTTCTGATCACAAGCTCATGTAACGTAACAAACTCCAGAGATATCAATGGATAAAAGTCTATATACATTTGGCTAGAACCGCACATCTCCATTGTTCTGTGTAAAGTTATTGATTGCTAGACCTGAGTCCCTGACAAAGTGTTTAAAAAATGTTACCTGCAGTGTCCTAAAATTCATCAACATTTCATCCATAGACAGCCAGAATTGCCGGAGATGTCCTGAAGATGAATGGCCAAATGAGAGAAGAAACAAATGTTATGTCAGAGAGCAGGAGTATTTTTCATATGAGACTGATGTTCTGGCTTTAGTCTTCTCCATCTTCTCCGTGTTACTTTCTCTTATTACTGTATTTATGTTGGGAATATTCACTATATTCTGGAAATCTCCCATTGTCCGAGCCAATAACCGGACCCTCAGCTTCATCCTCCTGAGCTCTCTCATGTTCAGCTTACTCTGTGTGTTTCTATTCATCGGTCGTCCAGTGGATATGACCTGCATGCTGCGACAAACCTTCTTTGGGATCTTCTTCACAGTCGTTGTGTCTTCTGTCCTGGCCAAGACCATCATAGAATAAGAAAAAGAAAATTTTGTAGCTCACCAGTTTTCCCATTCACATGTGCAGGAGATCCACACTGACGTAGTGTACGGTCCAAGACTTTAGAAAAAGAAACGGAACTCCGCACCAGGTTCAGGGTAAAAATAGTTTCTTGTCAATCCAGACTTTATTTTATAGACAATTTTTAAAATGTACATGACATGTCCCCTAGACCATGAAGAGGAACAAAAGAAACCTACGCGTTTCAAGTGCACGTGGCACTCTTAGTCATGGTTGACTAAGAGTGCCACGTGCACTTGAAACGCGTAGGTTTCTTTTGTTCCTCTTCATGGTCTAGGGGACATGCCATGTACATTTTAAAAATTGTCTATAAAATAAAGTCTGGATTGACAAGAAACTATTTTTACCCTGAACCTGGTGCGGAGTTCCGTTTCTTTTTCTAAAGTCCAAGACCATCATAGTCTGCATCGCCTTCAAGGCCACCAGACCTGACAGCCCATGGAGAAAGTGTGTGGGGGTGAAGCTTCCTTACTCAGTAGTGTTGGGCTGTTCATCTATTCAGATTGTGAATGCAGTTATCTGGTTGTCAGTGTCTCCTCCATATCAGGAGTATAACCGGGATTATCCTGGGAAGACCATCATCCAGTGTAATGAAGGTTCTGTCCTGTCCTTTTACCTCATGTTGGGTTATATGGGTCTCCTGACAGCTGTGAGCTTTGTTCTGGCTTTCATGGTGAGGACATTACCTGATATCTATAATGAGGCCAAGTACATCACCTTCAGCATGCTGCTGTTCTGCAGTGTCTGGATCTGTGCCATCCCGGCCTATCTGAGCAGCAGAGGGAAATACATGGTCATCGTAGAGATATTTGCCATATTGTCCTCAGGGGGAGGAATATTGTGCTGCATGTTTTTACCTAAATGTTACAATATCCTGGTAAATCCTGAGGTGAAGAGTAAAGGACACAGGTTACAGAAACACTTCACCTAAATCATTGCCTGAATGTCATCGATGTTCATATTATTAGGATATTCTGTAATAAAACTGACATGAAATTTCTGAATACCTGAATAAAATCCATTCTTTGCTTTCCTTTTTATCTGATAATAAATTGCTTTTGTAGAGAAAACCTTTCTGGTGATTTATCCAACTACGATGTAGACCGGTCACTTCCTGTGTAGCAACAAGTAACGACCTTTCCTATAGTTTTCCTTAATAAAATTACATTTTCAACCCTTCAGCCTGTGGTTGAATTCATAGTATATAACTAGTGGCACTTCTCAGTTTTAACCAGTCCCATGTGTTACCACATACCCTTAATACCAAAGAGTTACAAAATTCAGAAATAAATACAATCGGTGTGGACAATGTAGAGAATTTATACAAAAAAATAACCCTAATTTGTCTTTCTGTTTTCATCTGTAACCCATTCTCTATAGAGCTCACGCTGCTTGTATGTATTTTGGTGGTTGAATGATTTTTAGCGCGTGATTATTGTATTGTTTATTATTTGGCGAATTGCGTGTAACCAATGTATGTGCTTCTGGTGAATTAAATTATATGCTGGTTTATTGATTTTTTTTTGGTGATAAATGTGTTTATTTGTGAGAGGCATTAGATATTTGTAGGTGTTACATCGCAGTTCTGGTGCCTTTGAATTGTTATTTCGAGATGTTTTTTCTAGCTTTTGAAGATTATCCCGCCTGTGACAAGTTTTGGGAATTTTTTAAATCTGAAAACACAACTAAAGACAGAGTAGGGGTAACAAAATGAAAAAAACCTCTGCTATGTACTCTATCTATGATCTACTCACTATCTACTCTGTTCTATCTCTCATTTTTAAGCATTGCAGGAGTCCTCTGTCTTCAGTAGTGCCGATGGGCCCAGAAGTGGATTAGGAGATCACAGAACCTACTTTTGCCAATCAGTGTCCTCACTGTTGTCCAGGATGTTATTTCCTTTACATTACAAGGGATGTCACTCATCACTGCTAAGGCCAATGATTGGAAAAAGCAGGTCCCACTATTGCCGAAATCCATAATCAAACACTATTGATGATGTATCACATTAAGTTGACCTCTTACAACATACGTGGTTTGGACTCACTGAAGAAAAGATCCAACTACTGTGTAAAGATAAGTCTAATATTTGTCTTTTTACAGGAAACACATCTTAAAACAGGTTGCACCCCCCCCCCCCTCTTTCTCTCACAGTGGTTATCGGTTTCAATACCACAATACTTATGGCAAAGTGACTAGATGTGTGCATCTTGATTTCCAAAAAAATGGATTGGTTAAAGGGAAAATAGGGCCAGTGCAGGTCACCCTAGTATCATTATATTCTCTCAATGTGGGCTAGGTTTCATGGCTCAGAGAGTCCCCCAAGACAAAAGGGTTTAAGATTATAGGGGGAGACATCAAGTTAGCACTCAACCCAATTTTTGATAGCTCAACAGGAGATTTGACATTAGTGAAAAAAGTGCTTTTCGATTACGGTGTCCTAGACTCCTGGCAAACACTCAATCTGACACAAAGGACTACACATTTTTCTCTTCTGTCCACCATACATAACAGCGGCTTGACTTTATATTTATACTGCTTGCATCACCTGCAATCCTTAAGCAGGCAATGATTGGCCCGCCCATGATTTCTGACCACTCTTCATTGTCAGTGATGCTTATGTGACATTTTATCTAAGCCATGTTTCTGGTGACTAAATAAAAACGTTACTATGACCCCAAACAAGTAAAAAGAATAGAGGAGAAACCTCTACCAAGAATATACTGGCAGATACTACGCAACCTGTCACATGGAAGGCATATAAAATGGTAATCAGAGGGGAACGCAGGGCAGTTAGGCAGGAAACTCAAGGCAGTCAGGTAGGAAAGAGGTCTAAGGCAATGGCTAACGGGACACAACTAATTAAGCTTAGGAATGAACTCCTAAATTTGATTAATAACAGGGCAGCTAGAAGCTACCAGTATGTGAAATTCAATTATTATGCTCATGGTGACAGCGGAAACAAAATGATGTCCCATCTTATTAATGTCAGGTTCCCCTTTCGTACACAACCTCAGGTATTCTAATAGTTTCCATATGCTGCACAGTGAGCTCACAGAAATCACACCAAAACTGGCATATGATATAAAGGTCTATCTCAGCAGCAAATGGCAGTTCTGCCTTATTGATGACACATAACTAGAGATGAGCGAACACTAAAATGCTCGGGTACTCGTTATTCGAGACGAACTTTTCCCGATGCTCGAGTGCTCGTCTCGAATAACGAACCCCATTGAAGTCAATGGGAGACTCGAGCATTTTTCAAGGGGACCAAGGCTCTGCACAGGGAAGCTTGGCCAAACACCTGGGAACCTCAGAAAAGGATGGAAACACCACGGAAATGGACAGGAAACAGCAGGGGCAGCATGCATGGATGCCTCTGAGGCTGCATAATCGCAACATTATGCCAAAATTATGGGCAACAGCATGGCCATGACAGAGTGACAGAATGAAGCTAGATAGCATCTAAAACATCCAATAATTGACCCTGACACTATAGGGGACGGCATGCAGAGGCAGCGGCAGCAGGCTAGAGAGTGTCATGGCGACATACCCTAAATGGACTCAGGCTTCAAACCAATGGGTGGCAGAGAGGAACCAAAGGAGGTGAGCAAGAAGCGCTCAAATAATATCGGTACATGATAAAAGTTTGCCAGTATATTTTGTGGATTACACAACAGGGTGGCGACAAAGTTAACATGGAAGCCATGAAAACAACCCAAAATTCTGCCTGACACAGCTCGTTTGATAAGGGGACCATGTATGGAGGCAGTGAACTAGTAGTAGATTAAAGGTGCTGCAGTTAAAACTATGTTAGTTGGATCTTGGCATGGAGCTGGCGCTCCGCTGCCAGGCGAGCTTTCGCCAATCCAAGCCCCTGTCTATAGGCTACTCCCCAAACAGCACTTCTAAGAACCTTTTGTATAAGATCAAGTGTAGTAGCGTTCTTATAAGTTTAGGATATGGCGGGTGAGGGGAATGTAAACAGCTGCGCAAGAAGCGCTGAAATAATATCGGTAAATGATAAAAGTTTGCCAGTATTTTTTGTGGATTACACAGCAGGGTGGCGACAAAGTTAACAAGTTTGTTGTGGAAGCCATGAAAACAACCCAAAATTCTGCCTGACACAGCTCGTTTGATAAGGGGACCATGTATGCTTACAGTTCATGCCAGTCGCTGCACTGGCTGCCAGTCTCCTTTCGAATACAGTTTAAAATAATAATAACCCTCATCCATAAAGCTCTGTATAATGCTGCACCCCCCTACCTCTCCTCTCTTATCTCAGTCTATCGCCCAACCCGTGCTCTTAGATCCGCCAGTGATCTTAGATTAACCTCTACCCTAGTGCGGACCTCCCACTCGCGTCTCCAAGACTTCTCTAGAGCTGCACCAATTCTATGGAATGCTCTGCCCCGGACTATCAGACTAATACCTAACCTCCAAAGTTTCAAACGTGCTCTTAAAACCCATTTCTTTAGGCAAGCCTATAACACTCATTAACTGCATGAAGTTTTAACTCTTCTACTAACCCGTCCTGTGTCGTCCTCCCATCTGTTATCCAGCAACCAACAGGCACCAGACTTCTCTGCAGTCCCATTCACCCTGGACCTGGTATATAAGATGACGGCTGAGTGGTTCAAGCGACAGCAATTCCATTTATTATATTTTGTTCTATTCCCTAAGAAGAATGGCTTGACCATTAAATATTCTTTTACCTCGTGTTACCCCATCATCTTCATAAACCGTAAGCTCTGGCGAGCAGGGACCTCACTCCTCTTGTTCCATACAAATGTTGTGCTCTGTTACATTACATTTGTATTTGTTTCCTATGATTTGTAAAGCGCTACAGAATATGATGACGCTATATAAATAAAGATTATTATTATTATTATTATGGAGGCAGTGAACTAGTAGTAGATTAAAAGTGCTGCAGTTAAAACTATGTTAGTTGGATCTTGGGATGGAGCTGGCGCTCTGCAGCCAGGCGAGCTTTCGCCAATCCAAGCCCCTGTCTCTAGGCTACTCCCCAAACAGCACTTCTAAGAACCTTTTGTATAAGATCAAGTGTAGTAGCGTTCTTATAAGTTTTGGATATGGCGGGTGAGGGGAATGTAAACAGCTGCGCAAGAAGCGCTGAAATAATATCGGTTAATCATAAAAGTTTGCCAGTATATTTTGTGGATAACACAGCAGGGTGGCGACAAAGTTAACAACTTTGATGTGGAATCCATGAAAACAACCCAAATTTCTGCCTGACACACCTCGTTTGATAAGGGGAGGATGTATGGAGGCAGCTATATGGACGACTTTTGGAGGTAGCAATGGAGACAACGTGTGGAGGCTGCTATGGAGACAATTTAATTTGGATAGTGCCTGTATGTGGCAGTCCCAAAAAGTTTTCAAACCAGAGGAGCAGGTAGGTGTCCCTCCAGAAAAATGGAATAGATTGAGTGCATGTATGTGGCAGTCCCAAAAAGTTTTCAAACCAGAGGAGCAGGTAGGTGGCCCTCCAGAAAAATGGAATAGATTGAGTGCCTGTATGTGGCAGTCCCAAAAAGTTTTCAAACCAGAGGAGCAGGTAGGTGTCCCTCCAGAAAAATGGAATAGATTGAGTGCCTGTATGTGGCAGTCCCAAAAATGTTTCAAACCAGAGGAGCAGGTAGGTGGCCCTCCAGTAAAATGGAATAGATTGAGTGCCTGTATGTGGCAGTCCCAAAAAGTTTTCAAACCAGAGGAGCAGGTAGGTTTCCCTCCAGAAAAATGGAATAGATTGAGTGCCTGTATGTGGCACTCACAAAAATTGTTTCAAACAGAGGACCGGGTAGGTGGCCCTCCAGAAAAATTAAATGCATAAAGTACTATAGCAAGAGCCAGTGGGCCCTGTCAAAAAATAGCCAGTTTCCTCTGCTTTACTGTACAAAGAGGAGGAGAAGGAGGAAAATGAGGAGGAGGAGGAGTGGATCAATTATTCAGGTTGAGCTTCCTTCACCTGGTGGAGATTGGAAATTCTGAGAAATCCAGCCTTTATTCATTTTAATAAGCGTCAGCCTGTCAGCGCTGTCAGTCGACAGGCGTGTACGCTTATCTGTGATGATGCCACCAGCTGCACTGAAAACCCGCTCGGACAAGACGCTAGCGGCAGGGCAGGCAAGAACCTCCAAGGCGTACAGCGCCAGTTCGTGCCACATGTCCAGCTTTGAAACCCAGTAGTTGTAGGGAGCTGTGTGATCATTTAGGACGATGGTATGGTCAGCTACGTACTCCCTCACCATCTTTCTGTAAAGATCAGCCCTACTCTGCCGAGACTGGGGACAGGTGACAGTGTCTTGCTGGGGTGACATAAAGCTGGCAAAAGCCTTGTAAAGCGTACCCTTGCCAGTGCTGGACAAGCTGCCTGCTCGCCTACTCTCCCTCGCTACTTGTCCCGCAGAACTACGCACTCTGCCGCTAGCGCTGTCAGAAGGGAAATACTGTTTCAGCTTGTGCACCAGGGCCTGCTGGTATTCATGCATTCTCACACTCCTTTCCTCTGCAGGGATGAGAGTGGAAAGATTTTGCTTGTACCGTGGGTCCAGGAGAGTGAACACCCAGTAATCGGTGCTGGAATAAATTCTTTGAACACGAGGGTCACGGGATAGGCAGCCTAGCATGAAATCTGCCATATGCGCCAGAGTACCAACGCGTAAAAATTCACTCCCTTCACTGGCCTGACTGTCCATTTCCTCCTCCTCCAACTCCTCCAACTCCTCTTCTTTTGCCCATACACGCTGAACAGTGAAGGACTCAACAATGGTCCCCTCTTGTGTCTCGCCAACATTCTCCTCCTCTTCCTCCTCATCCTCCTCCACCTCCACCTCCTCCGATATGCGCTGAGAAACAGACCTGAGGGTGCTTTGGCTATCAACAAGGGAATCTTCTTCCTCCGTCTCTTGTGACGAGCGCAAAGCTTCCGACTTCATGCTGATCAGAGAGTTTTTCAACAGGCCAAGCAGCGGGATGGTGAGGCTGATGATGGCGGCATCGCCAATGACCATCTGTGTTGACTCCTCAAAGTTACTCAGCACCTGACAGATATCAGACATCCACGTCCACTCCTCATTGTAGACTTGAGGAAGCTGACTGACCTGACTACCACTTCTGGTTGAAGTTGACATCTGGCAGTCTACAATCGCTCTGCGCTGCTGGTAAACTCTGGATAACATGGTCAGTGTTGAATTCCACCTCGTGGGCACGTCGCACAACAGTCGGTGAGCGGGCAGTTGGAGGCGGCGCTGCGCTGCCCTGAGAGTGGCAGCATCTGTGCTGGACTTCCTGAAATGCGCACAGATGCGGCGCACCTTCGTGAGCAAATCTGACAGATTGGGGTATGTCTTGAGGAAACGCTGAACTATCAGATTTAACACATGGGCCAGGCATGGCACATGTGTCAGTCTGCCGAGTTGCAGAGCCGCCACCAGGTTACGGCCGTTGTCACACACAACCATGCCTGGCTTCAGGTTCAGCGGTGCCAGCCACAGATCAGTCTGCGCCGTGATGCCCTGTAATAGCTCTTGGGCGGTGTGCCTTTTGTCGCCTAGGCTCAGCAGTTTGAGCACCGCCTGCTGTCGCTTAGCGACGGCACTGCTGCTGTGCCTAGAGCTACCGACTGATGGCGCCGTGCCCACGGATGGTAGTTCGGAGGAGGAGGTGGAGGAGGGGTGGGAGGAGGAGGAGGCATAGTAGGCCTGAAACACCTGGACCGAGGTAGGCCCCGCAATCCTCGGCGTCGGCAGTATATGACCAGCCCCAGGGTCAGACTCGGTCCCAGCCTCCACCAAGTTAACCCAATGTGCCGTCAGCGATATATAGTGGCCCTGCCCGGCAGCACTCGTCCACGTGTCCGTGGTCAGGTGGACCTTGTCAGAAACGGCGTTGGTCAGGGCACGGGTGATGTTGTCTGACACATGCTGGTGCAGGGCTGGGACGGCACATCGGGAAAAGTAGTGGCGGCTGGGGATCGAATACCGAGGGGCGGCCGCCGCCATGAGGTTGCGAAAGGCCTCGGTCTCTACTAGCCTATAGGGCAGCATCTCCAGGCTAAGCAATCTGGAGATGTGCACATTAAGGGCTTGGGCGTGCGGGTGGGTTGCACTATATTTGCGTTTCCGCTCCAGCGTCTGGGGTATGGAGAGCTGAACGCTGGTGGATGCTGTGGAGGATCGTGGAGGCGATGATGGGGTTTTTGTGGCAGGGTCCTGGGCAGGGGGCTGACTATCAGCTGACACAGGGGAAGGAGCAGTGGTGTGCACAGCCGGAGGTGAACGGGCTTGTTGCCACTGAGTGGGGTGTTTAGCATTCATATGCCTGCGCATACTGGTGGTAGTTAAGCTAGTAGTGGTGGAACCCCTGCTGAGCCTGGTTTGGCAAATGTTGCACACCACAGTCCGTCGGTCATCCGGTGTTTCCTTAAAGAACCTCCAGACTTCTGAAGATCTAGCCCTCGCCTCAAGAGCCCTCGCCACGGGAGCTTCACTAGTTGACACATTTGGCGCTGATGCACCAGCTCTGGCCCTGCCTCTCCGTCTGGCCCCACCACTGCCTCTTCCAACCTGTTCTGGTCGAGGACTCTCCTCCGTCTCAGAAGCACTGTGTTCACCCGGCCTCTCAACCCAGCTTGGGTCTGTCACCTCATCATCCTCCGATCCCTCAGTCTGCTCCCCCCTCGGACTTCCTGCCCTGACAACAACTTCCCCACTGTCTGACAACCGTGTCTCCTCATCGTCGGACACCTCTTTACACACTTCCACTACGTCAAGAAGGTCATCATCACCCACAGACTGTGACTGGTGGAAAACCTGGGCATCGGAAAATTGCTCAGCAGCAACCGGACAAGTGGTTTGTGACTGTGGGAAGGGTCCAGAAAACAGTTCCTCAGAGTATGCCGGTTCAAATGCCAAATTTTCCTGGGAGGGGGCAGACTGGGGGGGAGGAGGCTGAGGTGCAGGAGCTGGAGGAGTGGCGATTTCGGTGACATGGGTGGACTGCGTGGAAGACTGACTGGTGGACAAATTGCTCGAAGCATTGTCAGCAATCCACGACATCACCTGTTCGCACTGTTCTGGCCTCAACAGTGCTCTACCACGAGTCCCAGTAACTTCAGACATGAACCTAGGGAGTGTAGCTCTGCGGCGTTCCCCTGCTCCCTCGTAAGCAGGTGGTGTCTCACCCCGGCCAGGACCACGGCCTCTGACCCCTGCAGTAGTTGGACGCCCACGTCCCCGCCCTCGTCCTCTACCCCTAGCCCTCGGGTTAAACATTTTTAAAATGAGAGTTATAGCTTTAATTTTTTTTTAACTTTTTTTTGTGTTTTTTTTTTTTTTTGTGTTTTTGAGTTTTTAAAACCAAACAATGCTATCCTATTGCTATGACTATTTTCTAGCCAAGTATGAAAGCACACTACTATGCCAGATGAGATGACACTGAGTTATTAAACAAAATAAACGTAAAATAAAAAAGGACAAATGGCAGACTGTGCCTAATTGAAATCCAACCCCTACTAAATTTTCCCACTTCGGTCTTTGCAATGGATATGTGCGTCACTAAGCGCAAAACACAGCGGTCGCAAGTCTCACTACAAATTGCTCACAATTTGCTAGTAGATGCACTGCAGCAAGTACAGCCACCAGCAGATCAACCAGAAATCAAATATATAACGCTACTGTAGGCGTAAGCCGTTTGGATTCTCCTTTGGCTATTTTCTAGCCAAGTATGAAAGCACACTACTATGCCAGATGAGATGACGCTGAGTTATTAAACAAAATAAACGTAAAATAAAAAAGGACAAATGGCAGACTGTGCCTAATTGAAATCCAACCCCTACTAAATTTTCCCACTTCGGTCTTTGCAATGGATATGTGCGTCACTAAGCGCAAAACACAGCGGTCGCAAGTCTCACTACAAATTGCTCACAATTTGCTAGTAGATGCACTGCAGCAAGTACAGCCACCAGCAGATCAACCAGAAATCAAATATATAACGCTACTGTAGGCGTAAGCCGTTTGGATTCTCCTTTGGCTATTTTCTAGCCAAGTATGAAAGCACACTACTATGCCAGATGAGATGACGCTGAGTTATTAAACAAAATAAACGTAAAATAAAAAAGGACAAATGGCAGACTGTGCCTAATTGAAATCCAACCCCTACTAAATTTTCCCACTTCGGTCTTTGCAATGGATATGTGCGTCACTAAGCGCAAAACACAGCGGTCGCAAGTCTCACTACAAATTGCTCACAATTGGCTAGTAGATGCACTGCAGCAAGTACAGCCACCAGCAGATCAACCAGAAATCAAATATATAACGCTACTGTAGGCGTAAGCCGTTTGGATTCTCCTATGGCTATTTTCTAGCCAAGTATGAAAGCACACTACTATGCCAGATGAGATGACGCTGAGTTATTAAACAAAATAAACGTAAAATAAAAATGGACAAATGGCAGACTGTGCCTAATTGAAATCCAACCCCTACTAAATTTTCCCACTTCGGTCTTTGCAATGGATATGTGCGTCACTAAGCGCAAAACACAGCGGTCGCAAGTCTCACTACAAATTGCTCACAATTGGCTAGTAGATGCACTGCAGCAAGTACAGCCACCAGCAGATCAACCAGAAATCAAATATATAACGCTACTGTAGGCGTAAGCCGTTTGGATTCTCCTTTGGCTATTTTCTAGCCAAGTATGAAAGCACACTACTATGCCAGATGAGATGACGCTGAGTTATTTGCTATGGATATGTGTGCCACTAAGAGCTAAACACAACGGTAGCAAGTCCCCCTGCTAATTCCTCACAAAATGGTACTAGATGCAAATAAAAAAAAAAAAGTAGAACGTTATTGTAGCCCTAAGAAGGGCTGTTGGGTTCTTGGAGAATCACTCCTGCCTAACAGTAAGCTAATAGAACACCCTAACGCTTTCCCTGACCAGCAGCAGCTCTCTCCCTAGCGGCATCCAGACACAGAATGATCCGAGCAGCGCGGGCAGCGGCTAGTCTATCCCAGGGTCACCTGATCTGGCCAGCCAACCACTGCTATCGACGTGTAAGGGTACCACGTCATGCTGGGTGGAGTGCAGAGTCTCCTGGCTTGTGATTGGCTCTGTTTCTGGCCGCCAAAAAGCAAAACGGCGGGAGCTGCCATTTTCTCGAGCGGGCGAAGTATTCGTCCGAGCAACGAGCAGTTTCGAGTACGCTAATGCTCGAACGAGCATCAAGCTCGGACGAGCATGTTCGCTCATCTCTACACATAACATTATATACAAGCTACTTTGGAGAGGAGGCCTTTACACTTAGTAAGAAGTGAATACATAGATGATGCTGTCTTATCATCACATGCTCATTGCAAAGGCCAAAGCACTGTAGCATCATGGCTGTGAGAGTTCCGATCATGCTCGGTGGATCTGTGATGTTGGTTGCAAAACTTCTCTGTAATTTCCAGGAACTGGCTGGGTACAAGACATCCACCTATTCCAGGAATTGCTGCCAGTATAAGGCACATACTGGGAGTTGATCGAGAGGCAGGCACCATCTAGTTCCAGCATTTAGCAAGTGTGGAAAATAAAATCAGATTTTACTAATCATACAATAATACTTCACATACTCCTCTAAAGTTATTTTATTTTGGCCTTTACCCTAGGCTGACCAGCAGTGGAGAAGGGGGGTAGTGACTCTTCACCAGTTTGAGTTGGGTGGAGTCTTGTGCTCAACCCTCTTTGTTATTGTGCCTGTGTTCCAGCCAACCTCCACCTGAAATAGGACTTGTAGGATTCCCATTATCCAACCAAATATTCCCTTAAACCAATTAGCAGAAAAATATGTCATGTGATATTGATATACATGAGGCTCTAGGCTTCCCTTATGGTACATGGAGGAGGAACGCATCATACCCTTTTCAAGGCTGTGTTGGAGATGATGTTGTCTCAGGGGTAAAAGCACACGGACACCATCCTGCCTAGCTTCAGAATATTTTACTGAGTTATGTCCATAACATATGTTAACCTGAAAATCTAGTAATATTCATAACATTCATAGCGGTAGTAATTTGCGAAGCCAAGAAACCTCTGTATTGCACACAGTCCTACCAGGCGAGGCCATTAAACAACAGCAAACAACTTAGCAGGATCCATCTGGAGACCTCTGTTGGAAATTATATGGCCGAGAAATGGAAGACTCCGCTGGTGAAATTGGCACTTCTGAAGTTTGGCGTAAAGGCGATTGACCCTTAAACGACTGAGGACTTGCCATACATGGAACTGGTGGACCTCAATTCCGGAGAGAATACCAGAATGTCATCCAGATAGACCACCACACAGGCATATAGCAAGTCTCTAAAGATTTTATTAATGAATTCCTAGAAGATGGCTGGTGCGTTACAGTCCAAACGGCATCACCAGGTACTGGAAGTGTCCATCACAGGTATTAAAAGCGGTCTTCCATTCATCTCCCTTTGCATATACGAATGAGGTTGTAGGACCCTTGAAGATGCAGTTTGGAGAAGATCTTGGCTCCATGAAGATGGCCAAACAGCTCAGTGATCAATGGCAATGGATAGCGGTTCTTAACCGTGACCTTGCTAAGACCGTGGTGGTCAATGCATGGATGGTGTGACCCATCCTTTTTGGTCACAAAGAAAAAGCCTGCACCAGCCAGAGAATAGGGCCTACGTATGAAACCCCTCTGCAGGTTCTCATTGATGTAGTCTGACATTGCTATGGTTTACACTGGGCCTTGAGGAGGAGACGTACCAGGCAGCAGATCCATAGGACAGTTGTAGGGATGGTGAGGTGGCAAAGTCTCATCCTGCTTCTCTGCGAAGATGTCAACAAAGTCCTGATAGCAAGCTGGAAGACCCTCCAGGAGCTTGGGAGCCACAGAAGACTGACACTAAATGAGGAATCTCCATGCAGCTAGACTGTCAATCAGCACCCCACCGAAGGATCTCCCCTGTTTTCCAGTTAAGAACGGATGCATGGAGCTGCAACCACGGTAGACCTAACAGGATGGAGGACATGGACCGTGGTAGCACACAAAAACACATTCTCTCTTTGTGCAACACACTGACCTTCAAGGACAGAGGCTTAGTGTGATACTGGATCGGATCAGAGAGGACTTGGCCACTGACAGAGGAGGTGTCCAAAGGCTTCTCGAGGCGAACCATGGGGGAAGTGATGCTGGGAGACCAGAGATGTATCCACGAAGTTCCCTGCAGAGTCTAAGTCTAAGAAGGCTGAAATCCAGAACTGGGCACCTGTTCCAGAGCTGAACAAGACGGGAATATTGAGGCATGGAGAAGCTATGCTCTCACCTAGGGACACGTCTCCCAAGAGGGGAAGGACGGGACAAGCCCTTATAAAGTGTTCCGGAACTGGCACAAGTCGAGAACACTCATTGGGCTCTGTCCATCTACACAGGTTCCTCTACAGACGGTATGGCCAGAGGCTGGAGCAGCCTTTGGAAGGCAGGTGGAACGTTGAACCCGGGTGAATGCTCGAGATGCAACTCCTCAGCATGCTCCTTAAACCGCAAATCAATCCAAGTGGCCAGTGTGATTAGATCACTCAGGGTAGACCGCAGGTCACGTGCAGAAAATGCGTCTTTGAGCAAACAGTTCTTTTTTAACGGTTGCAGTCAGAGCCGTATCATTCCAGGAGAGTTCAAAGGCCAGGGTACAGAAATGAATTGCAAGTCCCCTTGGCGCAGGTTCAGCAGCACATTCCGAGCTGAGGAGGCTTGTGCAGGTTCCTCAAAAATGGACCAGAATTCTGCCAGAAATGCTGTGGGAGTAGCCGTGACTGGATCATCTCTGTCTCAGGCCAGGGACTTCCAGGGTAGAGGCTATTGATGAATTCCACCTTGGACCATTCAGTGACAAACTGAGATGGCATAAGTTCAATGTGCAAGGTGCACTGAGTAATGAAGCCACTGCGCAGCTTGTGGTCCCCTTCATACTTGGTAGGCATATAAAGTCTCAGCTTAGGTTCCGAGGCAAGTAGACAAGCCGGGGTAGCAGAAGAAGTCGCAG
The DNA here is from genome assembly GCF_040894005.1 of Engystomops pustulosus. Taxonomy (NCBI): domain Eukaryota; kingdom Metazoa; phylum Chordata; class Amphibia; order Anura; family Leptodactylidae; genus Engystomops; species Engystomops pustulosus. The sequence goes on along the minus strand of NC_092411.1, from coordinate 292,680,134 downwards.
GAGTAGTTGCCGGAGTCTGACGCTGATGCTGAGTGGCAAGCAACTGCTGCAGCATGGCGGCAGCAGTGACAGTCCTTGTGAAGCAATATGCTGGGACTGCTGGACCACAACGTTGGTAAGATCAGTCAGTTTTAGAAGCGGAATCTTGGCGGGGTCCATGGCTGGATCTTACTGCCAGGCTTCTGGGGTAGTGAACCCCCTGGACCACAACGGACGATGACACAAGCCGACACCTGGGACCGGAATCTAATTGGCAACCGAATTTCACCAGAGCCTGCCGCAAAGCAGGTTGGACTTGCTGCGGCGCGGTACCACCAGGTCATTCCACAGGTGCGACTTTTTTGCAGTAGCAGCCACAGTCAAGGTACAGAGTCGTCAGGTAATCTCATGGTCAGGGACAGGCTGGAGGTCAAGACACATGGCAAAGTTTCTGGTCAGAGACCAAGCAGGAGGTCAGAGCTGGCAGTGGAAGAGCCAAGTCAGAAACAGGTCCAGGGTCACAACAAAGTTGATGTGTCGTGAAGCAGGGGGCCAACCGTGACAATCCTGGAGTGCAGCTAGTATTTTAGCTTGGCACTGTGACGTACTGTCTCCTACTAGCACATGGTATGCATTACCGGAGGAGAGGGGTAAGCTGTAATGGTATCTCTTTTGTTTTGTGGTTTATAACTGTTTGTGGGCATCATTACTATTCTGGCTACTGTGTGGGTACACCGTTACTTTTTTGGCTACTGTGTGGGGGCACTGTAACTATATTGGTTTCTGTGGGGGCATAATAGTGATCTCTAAAATGTTTGTGCTGCTAAAAAGGCAAAGAGTTGTGGCTGGAAGAAGCTGAAATAGCAGCCATGTAGAGGAAGAAGATGAAAGAGTCTCCTCAGAATAGACGCCATCTGCACTCAATACTGTTGTCTTTATGTACTGAACATGGTACTCATGTTGTAAATAAGCACCAACTTGGATTAAGTGCTATATTTACTTTACAAGTATTGGATTTGGTTATGTCTGTAAAGAACTTGGTTATAGTGCTGTATTTATGGTATGATCTTGGCTCTGGTGCTGTATTTATGGTATGATCTTGGCTCTGGTGCTGTGTTTATGGTATGATCTTGGCTGATGATTCTATTATTTAATGTGGTCTACCTTCTTGATCTATGCAGTTAGCACAACAGTTTTGTATTTATGGTTTGGTAAAGGCGTTTTATATGTATAAGTTAATATGTTAATTTAATAATTTTAGATAAAAAGCTTGATGTTAATAGTGTATAAATATAAAGTGCATTTTAAATATTGGACTTATTGATAAGTGTAGGTATCGATTTTTCTAATGCCGCATGTCAGTCTTTTCGCTCCCCATGTAAAAAGGCTTTTTTTCTTAAAAAATTGTATCCTACCACTGGACATTCATATATCATAAAGGAAAGGCAAAGCCTGGTAACATCTCATCTCCCTGTAAGAAGTAAATATTCCTCTTAATGTTTTATTTTCAAAGGTTCCTCAATTATTCCCTAATTCAGAGAGGAATAGGTTTATTAGAAATGTAAAGTCTTTCCTGGTTCGGGGCCCGGGGCTCCCCGGTGGTTGTGACTATTTGGACGTTGTATTGTAGAAGAGATCTTTATTATTTTAGCAGTAAAAGACATTGTAACTGGTTATATAAACCTCTCCCTGCCTCCAGCCAGCAGCAGAGCTGAGTGATCCCTCACCTCCCTGTGCTGCTGCGTGTGATACACCTGCTCAGATACCAGCACATGTATCACTGTTATCTACTACTGTCCATGTTACTATTGTTATTACTTCTCTGCGAGATTTTCTGCAGATCTGAGATTCAGGACAATGCAGCTCAATGTGATCTTGTCATGAAGAATTATACCTTTGAGTACAAATATTCTCAGGAAGGAGACATCATTATAGGGGGGATCTTCACTGTTCATTCCTATGTGTCACGGTGGCACCTGAATGGGAATTCTATGTACAACCAGATGTGTACAGGGTAAGTAAGAATCTACATGTAGTACATCAGCAGCTAAAAAAAAGGCTGTCACCAGTTTTACAGGGAATTCTGTATAATAGAGACATTGTCAGGAGATCAGGAAATAGAGACTGTAATCTGGTCTGCAGGTCACTTTGTCACTTCTCTCTTTACACGAGGCCATGAGGCAGTTCTAAGTCCTGGGACATTCAGGTGCGGCAGCTATAAGGCTTGTGCCTTCATTCACACAGGAATTCATTTATCTGTGCCAACACTAATACATTTTATGATCTACAAGATTTTGTCATCTGTACTACAATGGGGATGATATACCTCATAACATCTCCCTGCCCAATTAATTATGTGGGGAAAACAAATATAAAGTTTAGAATTTGTATCAGGGGTCATGTATGTGACAACAAAAGAGATAAACCAGTTGCAAAACATGTTGAGGATTATTATGAAGGTCATCCCAGATCACTTCATTTCCATACTATCAAATGCATAAGACCCAAATAGGAGCAGTGACTCGCATGGACTCACATCTCACTGCGTTTAGACCCGATTCTGTCACATCTCATCCCAATCCTTACACTGTGATCACTGACAAACTACAATCTGGTTTCCGACCCAGTTACTCGACTGAGACTGCCCTGACCATAGTTCTTAGGACCTACTGTCTGCTGAGGCAAAACACATTTATTCTGCTTCCCTCCTTCTTGGTCTGTCCTCTGCCTTTGACACTGTTGATGCTTTGTTCTCTTGGCATCATTCACATGACCCTCTCTGGGATGTCCTCATACATCTCTAATGGCTCGTTCAGTGTCTATCACTCTCATACTACCTCGTCACCTCACTCCCTCTCTGTTGTCATCCATCATGGTTCTGTACTGGGACCCCGACTCTTCTCCATCTACACCTCTAGCCTAGGACAGCTCATTAAGTCCCAAGGCTTTCAGTACCATCGCTATGCAGATGACACACAGATCTTTATTTCTTGTCCATATGTCTCCTCTCTTCTAGCCAGACATTAGTCATATCTTCTTTCCATCCTTCCTGTTTTCTAAAATGTAATATTGATAAAATGGAGCACGTAATATTTCCTTCACCTAATAAATCCCTCCCACCAGACCTAAGCATCTAAGGGTACATTCACACAGCGGTATACCGCCGTGTGCTGGAGAGGAGGTGACCCCTCCTCCCTCCATAGAGAATAGCGGCGCACGGCCGCACACACGCCGAAAGATAGAGCATGCTCTATCATTTTGTGGTGTGTGGCACCGTATCTGCCGTCTATGTACGTCCCCGCAGACGGCCATGTGAATGTGCCCTAACCATCACAATTCATGGCTTCACACTCTCCCTGAGCCCTAAAGCAGCTGCCTTGAAGTTATCTTTGACTCTGCCTTATTTTTTAAGCCTCACATCCAGGTTCTTATTACAACCTACCGCCTTTATCTCAAGAAAATCTCTCGCATCCTACCTTTCCTCAATCCTGAGTCTACAAAATGACTTGTCCATGTCCTCCTCATCTCCTGCTTTGACTACTACAACATTCTTCTCTGTGATCTCCCAGCTAACTCTCTAACACCCCTCCAATCCATCCTAAATCTGCTGCCCGGCTCATCCATCAATCTCCTCAGTCTCCTCTGCCTCTTCTCTCTGGAAGTCTCTCCACTGATAAACCATTGAATAGCCAATTCAATACTAACCATGACCTACAAAGCCGCCCTGACCCTGTCCCCTCAATGTATCTCTAAACTCATCAGCTAATACCGTCCCATGCGTAATCTACATTCCTCACAGGACATTAAGCTTTAGTATATTACCATCCACTCTTCTCACAACCGTATCCAGGACTTCTCTTGGGGTTCCCCCTTACTCTGGAACTCTCTACCAAAATGTCTCAGATTGTCCCCCACCTTCCAAACCTTCAAATGTAATCTGAAAACCCACCTGTTATACATTGTCTACAATACACAATTACTGCTCTGCTCCCTTACCTTGTATCTTCAAGTACCCTTATAGATTGTGACCCTCATGATCAAGGTCCTCCTTTCACTTGTTTGATGATTTGTACTTGCATTTGTTCTTGTCTTAATGTAATGTATGTGATTCCCTTACTGATTGTATAGCACCATGAAATTAATTGTGCTATATAAGTGTATAATAATAATAATAATAATAATAATAATAATAATAATACTTTGTACAACAGATTTACTTTGTATTCTAAGGGACTAAATGACTATTTGCTTTTCATTAGCTTCATTTATTTACTTCAATTTTTTTTTTTTAAATTAGATAATAAAGTTCTTAATAAATAAAAATAATAAAGCTGCATTTATATAGCATCCATTGTATTCTGCGGACTATGGGGATGAAGGAGGACACAGACGGTGACTTGTATGCTGGTCCAGCCATTTAGCCAAGGGATAAAATAATTAAATAAAATGATAAATAATGCTGAATGAACCTGTCATATGTACAGAGACCAGGGTACATCGGTCTGCAGAGAAATCTGCTAAATAGTATCAAGAAATGAGGGATAATATGGAGGATAAATAAGTGGAAGTTAAGATCAAAGAAAGTGAAAGTTACATGCAATCAGCGCATGTAATATGCCCCCCTGAAGATGTATTTTTAGGGCTCGTTTGAAAGTTTGATAATTAGGTATAAACCTGATAGATCGACTAAGTGCATTCCAGAGAATGGGTGCAGCTCTGGAGAAGTCCTGTAGACATGAGTGGGAGTATTGAATAAAGGAAGAAAGAAATCCTAGATCACTGGAGGATGGGAGCACGGGCTGGAAGTTGAACATAGATGAGGGAGAAGAGGTTGGAAGGTGCAGTACTAAGGAGAGTTTTGTGGATGATTGTGAATAATTTGAATTGAATGAACAGTTCCCAAGAAAGATGTGCCATAATAACCAAAGAGTAAATTGAAGATATAAACTTTATTGATTACAAAAAGACCAGACACACAATATAAAATCACTTTAAAAAGTGTACTATGACACTCAAAACTCAGTGCGGTGAGTACAATAAAATCACCAACACTCAACCTCTGATTGCACAAGTCAAGACAGTATGAGCTCAACAATGGGTATGACATATCAAACCTGAATAACAGTATGTAAACAGTTAGTACATATCAAATGACAATGCAGTATAGATCGAAAAACAAGGTAACCAGGACAAGATGGACCCTATGAAAGTATAAACATCTCAGTAAAAAGCAGTCATGGCTACTGAAAAGGAGCTCACACCAGAGCAAACCAGGGTACAGGCATTACCACCCCACGCGTTCCGTCACTCAAGGTGACTTCATCAGGGGAATGAAGCCCAGAGTCCACATGGCATCCTTTTATGTGTATAACGAGGGGTCCCCCCACCTACCAGAACCGCGATGCTCACCTGTGTATCATTGCGGTCAGGTCGGCAATCATACCAAGGCGGCGTGTGTGGATGATCAAGGCTAAAAGGGCGCGTGCGCACAAATCGGGCCGTGAGAGGTTATTGTGACGCATGCGAGTCAATTCTGTCGCACTGAGTATTTACTGCGCATGCGCCCAATTTTAGTCGCAAAAAGGATGAGGCCCATAAATCTTTAACCAGGGTATACTGGAATATAAGGACGTTGGAGGAATACAACAAATTGAATTTGGCACCTAGGGGCCTGCGGGTGCAGATTTTCCCATCTTGGGAAGTTGACGACTCCTTTAAAGAAGTCTGGGAAAAAGGTCTTTTACAATGTTCAGGCATTTTGATACACATGTTGTTAACACACGATAGGGAGGTTCTGGCTCAGACCAGGGAACGGATACGTAGTCTTGAAACCAAACTAGCAGGCTTTGATTTAACATCACTTGTTCAACCCTTTCAGTTACAACTTAAGGAAAATATAGACAAGTTTGAAAAAGAAATTATAGAAGGAAAGAAGCAAAAAATGCAGAGGGATAAGATGGATTTTTACAAGGGCAAGGCATATAGGACAACCAACTTCTAGATTCTGGAAACCTACCAATACTACCGAAACAACCACAAGTGATGATTTTTTATCATCCGACACAAGCGACATGGAACAAAAATCAGACGGGGGAAATTCAGACCTACCAAACCCCAGAAAACGAAATTTACGCAACAAGGAACATTCCCCGCAATACAAGAAGGGCAAATCACGACACAAATAACCCCACAGGAGCACAACCCTGGGTCCCTGGATGGTAATTTACAAATCATTAACTTGTCTAAACATATTCTTTCCCCAGTTGAAAATGAAGTCCTGAAAAAGGGACTCACTTTCTCACCCATGAAAGTGTTAAATAAATTTGAGTTAACAAAAGATGTCTTTTTGTTCTGCAGGAGATTGGCATTTAGTACATTTTATCAACAGCCTTCCCTGATGGATTCGGTACCGGTAGAGGACCAACAAACCTTTCGCGACCTTTTGGACCTCCTGAGAGAGAATGAACAGACTGATTTATCAGGTAGGCGACCTTTTACCCTACGGATCCCCTCTCAGATCACTCCCAATCTTGGTTTGATCCCAGCTATACAAATGTTTTATCAGAGTGTCTGCAACGAGATTGAACGTTTACCGTCCAATAGAATTAGTGGAGAAAATATGAGCCGAGCAGAACGACAGGCGATAGAACAACTGGCCTCAAATCAGAAATTCTTGATCAAGGAGGCTGACAAAGGGGGGAATGTGGTCCTATGGCCCACTGAACTATATCTTACCGAGGCCAAACGTCAACTTTGCAACAGGACGTATTACACCCCCCTTCCTTCAGATCCCACTGAAACATTCTTGAGGAAATTGAACAATCTTTTGGACGCGGCTTTCCATCATGGCATAATCTCGAAAAAAGAATATAACTTTCTTTGTGTAAAAGATCTGGTTGTCCCTACTTTTTATATGTTGCCCAAAGTCCACAAATCCCTGTCCAATCCTCCAGGCAGACCTATCGTCTCAGGTATTGGTGGACTGGGTGAAAAATCATGCATGTAGCTTGATTTCTTTTTACAGCCACTGGTATTGGATTTGAGGTCCTATATTCGCGACTCATCAGACCTGATCCAGAAAACCAGAAACCTACAGATACCTGAAGGTGCATGGATCGTCACACTCGACGTGGAAGCACTTTACACCAGTATAGCACATGAGGTTGGTCTGGGGGCTATTGCATATCAACTTGATCATAAGACTACTGGTGACAGACGGCACAATTCCTTTCTCCTGGATCTCCTGGGGTATGTACTAAAGCACAATTATTTTATTTTTGATGGTACATTCTATAGGCAGATCTCAGGTACAGCAATGGGTGCACGTTGCGCACCCTCCTATGCCAACCTATTTTTGGGTTGGTGGGAGGATGCGCACGTGTACCCAAGGGCCGAATTTTCACGCTGTGTGGTGGGCTGGTTTCGGTTCATTGATGATGTCCTTCTGATATGGGATGGCCCCCTTGCTTCATGCCAGGAGTTTGTCCAGTCGCTCAATCGGAACTCAGGGAACATTGTACTAACCTCCCATTTTTCACAAACTTCTGCAAGTTTTCTGGACCTGATGGTTTCGGTGGAGAATGGCGTCTTATCAACTAACTTGTATCGGAAAGAGACAGCTACCAATAGCTTATTGCACTTCAATATTTTCCATCTGGGACACCTCAAAACCGGGATCCCGGTTGGACAGTTTGTGCGATTAAGGAGAAATTGCACCAAAGATGAAGACTTTCGGAATAATGCTATTGAACTTACCCAACGATTTCGACAGAGGGGTTACCCTAGGAAACCTCTTTCTCGAGCCTATACCCGGGCATTGAAGTCCAACAGGGAAGATTTATTCTTACCTCGAGGCCGCCGAAGGGAACACAAACCAGGTATAGTGACAACGTTCAATAATCAATGGTCGGATCTTTATAACATCTTGCAAAAACATTGGAACATCCTGCTGGCAGAACCAAAATTAAAACAGTTGTGACCAACAAGCCAAGGCTAATAGCGAGGAGGGCACAAAATCTAAAGGACAGATTAACTCGCAGCCATTTCAGACGACCCACCACTAGAGATGAGCGAGCACTAAAATGCTCGGGTACTCGTCATTCGAGACGAACTTTTCCAGATGCTCGAGTGCTCGTCTCGAATAACGAGCCCCATTGAAGTCAATGGGAGACCCGAGCATTTTTTTAATAAAACTGAACAGTAAAAGAACAGTGCAAAAAAAAAAAAATTCCAGATGTTTGCAGATGTTTTACTTGTAAGAACACATTGAAATAACACTATTCTTCACTTTGCAGGTGTTCGCGCGTGTCTCCCGCTAAGTTAGGAGATGTGCACGAACATCTGGAATGTGAAGAATAGTGTTCTTTCAATGTGTTCTGCACTTAAATGATCCTGTATTCACTGTTTTTAATGTTTTAATTCTATTCTTCACATTGCAGGTGTGCGCGCGTGTCTCCAGATAGGTTCGGAGATACGCGGGCACAGCTGCAATGTGAAGAATAGAATTAAAACATTAAAAACAGTGAATACAGGAGCATTTAAGTGCAGAACACATTGAAAGAACACTATTCTTCACATTCCAGATGTTCCGAACATCTCCTAACTTAGCGGGAGACACGCGCGAACACCTGGAAAGTGAAGAACAGTGTTATTTCAATGTAAGAATAAACAAAAGGAGAAAAGCGTCCTTCGACACCAGCTTGAGTAAAAATCTTGAAAGTTTATTAGTATCAAAAAAGAGTGGTTAAAATCGCAAACATAGTGAAAAAATAACAAAACATGATAAAAACATGTTTGTACAAACAGGACTGGGTGACGCGTTTCGGACCTTTACATTTTTAGCGGTCCTTACTCATACCTAGCAAGCATATAGACTGACCGACATTTAAAGCCCAGATCACATGTGAAAGACCTGCCTCCATATCATGTGACAGGAGGAAACGCCCAGAGGTCATGTGACTAGTGAGTGCTAAGAGAGATATGAACAATATGAATGTGTTGGTAAATTGCTAGATTGGGATGCGTTAAAGCGACACTGATGGAAAGAAAGTATAGATAAGGAAATGGGGTAGAAATACAAAAGAAAATAGATATGTGGAGCATGAAATTTGGCCCCGCCTCCTGAGCTGTGACAGAGGAAAACACCCGTCAGTCATGTGACTGTTTAGGGCTTGGGACTTAGCTATATCTTCTGTTCCTAGGTTAGGAGGAAACGCCCATGAGTCATGTGGCCCTTAAGAAGGGGAATAACAGTTGCCATGGTGATGTAAGCTGTAAACATAGAAATGTTTACAATATGTTGTAAACTTAGAAAAAGTGGAATGAGGAAAAAGAGTTCAGATGGGCAGGTGATAGACAGTAGATATATGTGTTAGTATACATATGTAAGAGTAACAATTGCTATGGTGATGTAAACTGTAAACATAGAAATGCTTACAATATGTTGTAAACTTAGAAAAAGTGGGATGAGGAAAAAGAGTTCAGATGGGCAGGTGATAGACAGTAGATATATGTGTTAGTATACATATGTAAGAGTAACAATTGCTATGGTGATGTAAACTGTAAACATAGAAATGTTTACAATATGTTGTAAACTTAGAAAAAGTGGGATGAGGAAAAAGAGTTCAGATGAGCAGGTGATAGACAGTAGATATATGTGTTAGTATACATATGTAAGATCGTTTCTATAGTTTAAGCCCTGTGGATGGCGTGTGCCTAAGGTGAGTATCCATTTTGCTTCTTTGAGATACAACTGTTTGTTTCTATCACCTCCTCTTTTATTGGGAAAAACTCAATCTATTCCTGTAACTCTCATGTGCTGTATGTTCCCCGCATGTAGGTCTGGAAAGTGTTTGGATGCGCCCGTGATGCTCCGGGTGCTGGCTAATGTCTTGGGGTTAGCGCCTGTGATGTGCTCTGAGATGCGATCTTTGAGTTTTCTTGCTGTGCATCCTACATACTGGAGACAGCATTGTGTACATTCAATGACATAGATGACCCAACTGGTTTCGCAGTTTATGTAGCTGTGAATGGAAAAACTTTTTTCACTGCTGTAAGATTTGAAGGTCTGTGTTTTGGGCATGAGTTTACATATGTTACATCTTGTGCCGCCACAACAGAGACTGCCTTTATGGGTGAGCCAAGGAGTTTGTAATTCTTTGGATACAAAGACATTGGGTGAAAGTAAATTGCCCAAAGTAGCAGCTCTGGTGGGGACAAAGTTTATGCCATTGTCTAAGATGTTTTTAAGAGTGTCGTTATGGTGCAAGATGGGTAGATACTTTTTGATAATAGAAATGATTTGCTCGTTTTGATTACTGTAACGAGTACTGAAGTATATTTTTGTTTGGTTATTGGAAGTGTCGGGGGTTTTGTCTTTAAGGTAATGCGATCGCGGTTGTGCGTCTGCTATCCTTTGCGCTCTTCTACATAATGCTCTACTGTATCCTCTTACTTTTAAACGAGCTTCAAGCTCTTTACATGTTTTGTAGTAACTTTGTTGATTTTGTTTATTCTTGCATATCCTACCTGGGACCGGACCAGGCTTGTTAGTCCCGGCGAGCACAGCAGCATTTACACGGAGCGACCCACTCATTTTCTACAGGTGAGCTTACACTTTTGTTCTATCCCACCTTTTTGCATTATCGTATTTTTCTCCGGTATTTTTGTGTATAGCTCCCTGTTGCAACCTATAAATACAAATACTTTTATTCTACTATTTGGGTCGCCCGTTATATACGTCTTATCCGACAGTGTGAACTGAACGTTTTTTGTTTAAAATTTTTTTTTTTTTTTCTCAGCACTTTAATAACATAAAATCCAAAAGGCTTTGGACTCCTTTTTTCCTTTTTTGCAAGCACATACTCTTTTTTCCGACATTATGGAACAATCCCAGCGTGAACAAACTACTGATCTTTATGATGATGACCAACGTCTACACAAAGCCAAATCCATTTTTTCTCAATCAGAGGCAACACCAGAGGCCGACACTCAAACTTGGGGCATAAAAAGGGAACTCGAAAAAGCAATGTCGACAAGACTTAAACTATGGTGGGACTCCAACACTCTGACTAATTACTTAGAAAAGCGCATGATCCCTAGAGGACTGCGTATATGTAAATATCCCACCACCTCATACGATGCAGACTTTACAAATCGATGGAATCAAACTCTCTCAGAGTGCTCTTTCCAGCTGATGTCCTTAATTATAGAACAAGAACAGAAGAATATTCAAAATATACAAACTAATATTGAAACCCTAAGTACACAGCTGAAACAACAGATCACTGCTGATTCCTTCCTACAACAGACTAAAACCCGCTTAGACCAACAAGAGAAACAAATTATGGAAGTGAAGAAAACCAAGTTTAATCGGGATAATGTTGATTACCTAACAGACAGAGTTTATGTGAGGGAATCTAGAACACCTCGCTCAATTCTAAGAAAACGCTATCAGAGGAGACGCTCATCCAGCAAAGTCTCCTTCTCATCGTCCGAATATGAGTCGGACTTAAACATGGAACAATCAGACTCGGAAAGATCCACTATAAGCCAGCCAAAAAACGTTGTATCTCCCTCTCCACATATTCCTCCAAAAAAACGCGGCGAGCAGGGAGAAACTTCCAAAGGAGAAAGTCAATATACAACACGTCAGACCAACAAAAACAAGAACAACAAGAAAAACTAACATATGGCAACAGTGTGATCAACCTGTCTGCATGCGTTTTATCTCAACACCAACTATCCCTATTAGCTAAAGGTCTAAGCTATGCACCTAAGAAGAACATGGATCTATTCACCACCATGTGTGATGTAAATAAATTTGTTCGAGCTCTTACAGTCAAAAAACATTTTCACACTCCACTACAATCATGTACGGAAGCCCCAACTACAGCGCCCCTAGATACCATGAATATCATGGACGCTCCAACCACAATGCCCCCAAACATAGGGGACACAAGGGACAATATGTACAATCTTGAGATGCGTTTTTTAGACTTTTATACCCTTTTTCAACTTTCAGAACTTCAAAATCCCAAACCCAGCCAGACAACAGAAAATGTAGATACATCTACTCTAGTACAGAGGAGCAATCCAAATTTCTATCCTATCAACTCAATAGTCCCAGAAATGGATCTCTTCTAGAGATAAGCGAACATGCTCGTCCGAGCTTGATGCTCGGTCGAGCATTAGCGTACTCAAAACTGCTCGTTGCTCGGACGAATACTTCGCCCGCTCGAGAAAATGGCAGCTCCCGCCGTTTTGCTTTTTGGCGGCCAGAAACAGAGCCAATCACAAGCCAGGAGACTCTGCACTCCACCCAGCATGACGTGGTACCCTTACACGTCGATAGCAGTGGTTGGCTGGCCAGATCAGGTGACCCTGGGATAGACTAGCCGCTGCCCGCGCTGCTCGGATCATTCTGTGTCTGGATGCCGCTAGGGAGAGAGCTGCTGCTGGTCAGGGAAAGCGTTAGGGTGTTCTATTAGCTTACTGTTAGGCAGGAGTGATTCTCCAAGAACCCAACAGCCCTTCTTAGGGCTACAATAACGTTATACTTTTTTTTTTTTTATTTGCAGCTAGTACCATATTGTGAGGAATTTGCAGGGGGACTTGCTACCGTTGTGTTTAGCTCTTAGTGACACACATATCCACCTCAAACACCAAAGTGGGAAAATTTATTAGGGGTTTGATTTCAATTAGGCACAGTCTGCCATTTACTTTTTATTTTACGTTTATTTTTTTAATAACTCAGTGTCATCTCATCTTGCATAGTAGTGTGCTTTCATACTTGGCTAGAAAATAGCCATAGGAGAATCCAAACGGCTTACTTACGCCTACAGTAGCGTTATATATATTTGATTTCTGGTTGATCTGCTGGTGGCTGTACTTGCTGCAGTGCATCTACTAGCAAATTGTGAGCAATTTGTAGTGAGACTTGCGACCGCTGTGTTTTGCGCTTAGTGACGCACATATCCATTGCAAAGACCGAAGTGGGAAAATTTATTAGGGGTTGGATTTCAATTAGGCACAGTCTGCCATCCTTTTTATTTTACGTTTATTTTGTTTAATAACTCAGCGTCATCTCATCTGGCATAGTAGTGTGCTTTCATACTTGGCTAGAAAATAGCCATAGCAATAGGATAGCATCGTTTGTTTTTAAAAACTAAAAAACACAAAAAAAAAAAAAAAACACAAAAAAAAGTTTAAAAAAAATTAAAGTTATAACTCTCATTTTAAAAATGTTTAACCCGAGGGCTAGGGGTAGAGGACGAGGGCGGGGACGTGGAGCGTCCAACTACTGCAGGGGTCAGAGGCCGTGGTCCTGGCCGGGGTGAGACACCACCTGCTTATGAGGGAGCAGGGGAACGCCGCAGAGCTACACTCCCTAGGTTCATGTCTGAAGTTACTGGGACTCGTGGTAGAGCACTGTTGAGGCCAGAACAGTGCGAACAGGTGATGTCGTGGATTGCCGACAATGCTTCGAGCAATTTGTCCACCAGTCAGTCTTCCACGCAGTCCACCCATGTCACCGAAATCGGCACTCCTCCAGCTCCTGCACCTCAGCCTCCTCCCCCCCAGTCTGCCCCCTCCCAGGAAAATTTGCCATTTGAACCGGCATACTCTGAGGAACTGTTTTCTGGACCCTTCCCACACTCACAAACCACTTGTCCGGTTGCTGCTGAGCAATTTTCCGATGCCCAGGTTTTCCACCAGTCGCAGTCTGTGTGTGATGATGACCTTCTTGACGTAGTGGAAGAAGTGTCTAAAGAGGTGTCCGACGATGAGGAGACACGGTTGTCAGACAGTGGGGAAGTTGTTGTCAGGGCAGGAAGTCCGAGGGGGGAGCAGACTGAGGGATCGGAGGATGATGAGTTGACAGACCCAAGCTGGGTTGATAGGCCGGGTGAACACAGTGCTTCTGAGACAAAGGAGAGTCCTCGACCAGAACAGGTTGGAAGAGGCAGTGGTGGGGCCAGACGGAGAGGCAGGGCCAGAGCTGGTGCATCAGCGCCAAATGTGTCAACTAGTGAAGCTACCGTGGCGAGGGCTCCTGCGGCGAGGGCTAGATTTTCCGAAGTCTGGAGGTTCTTTAAGGAAACACCGGATGACCGACGGACTGTGGTGTGCAACATTTGCCAAACCAGGATCAGCAGGGGTTCCACCACTACTAGCTTAACTACCACCAGTATGCGCAGGCATATGAATGCTAAACACCCCACTCAGTGGCAACAAGCCCGTTCACCTCCGGCCGTGCACACCACTGCTCCTTCCCCTGTGTCAGCTGATAGTCAGCCCCCTGCCCAGGACCCTGCCACAAAAACCCCATCGTCGCCTCCACGATCCTCCACAGCATCCACCAGCGTTCAGCTCTCCATACCCCAGACGCTGGAGCGGAAACGCAAATATAGTGCAACCCACCCGCACGCCCAAGCCCTTAATGTCCACATCTCCAGATTGCTTAGCCTGGAGATGCTGCCCTATAGGCTAGTAGAGACCGAGGCCTTTCGCAACCTCATGGCGGCGGCCGCCCCTCGGTATTCGGTCCCCAGCCGCCACTACTTTTCCCGATGTGCCGTCCCAGCCCTGCACCAGCACGTGTCAGACAACATCATCCGTGCCCTGACCAACGCCGTTTCTGACAAGGTCCACCTGACCACGGACACGTGGACGAGTGCTGCCGGGCAGGGCCACTATATATCGCTGACGGCACATTGGGTTAACTTGGTGGAGGCTGGGACCGAGTCTGACCCTGCGGCTGGTCATATACTGCCGACGCCGAGGATTGCGGGGCCTACCTCGGTCCAGGTGTTTCAGGCCTACTATGCCTCCTCCTCCTCCCACCCCTCCTCCACCTCCTCCTCCGAACTACCATCCGTGGGCATGGCGCCATCAGTCGGTAGCTCTAGGCACAGCAGCAGTGCCGTCTCTAAGCGACAGCAGGCGGTGCTCAAACTGCTGAGCCTAGGCGATAAAAGGCACACCGCCCAAGAACTATTGCAGGGCATCACGGCGCAGACTGATCTGTGGCTGGCACCGCTGAACCTGAAGCCAGGCATGGTTGTGTGTGACAACGGCCGTAACCTGGTGGCGGCTCTGCAACTCGGCAGACTGACACATGTGCCATGCCTGGCCCATGTGTTAAATCTGATAGTTCAGCGTTTCCTCAAGACATACCCCAATCTGTCTGATTTGTTCACGAAGATGCGCCGCATTTGTGCGCATTTCAGGAAGTCCAGCACAGATGCTGCCACTCTCAGGGCAGCGCAGCGCCGCCTCCAACTGCCCGCTCACCGACTGTTGTGCGACGTGCCCACGAGGTGGAATTCAACACTGACCATGTTATCCAGAGTTTACCAGCAGCGCCGAGCGATTGTAGACTGCCAGATGTCAACTTCCACTGGAACTGGTAGTCAGGTCAGTCAGCTTCCTCAAGTCTACAATGAGGAGTGGACGTGGATGTCTGATATCTGTCAGGTGCTGAGTAACTTTGAGGAGTCAACACAGATGGTCAGTGGCGATGCCGCCATCATCAGCCTCACCATCCCGCTGCTTGGCCTGTTGAAAAACTCTCTGATCAGCATGAAGTCGGAAGCTTTGCGCTCGTCACAAGAGACGGGGGAAGAAGATTCCCTTGTTGATAGCCAAAGCACCCTTAGGTCTGTTTCTCAGCGTATATCGGAGGAGGTGGAGGTGGAGGAGGATGAGGAGGAAGAGGAGGAGAATGTTGGCGAGACACAAGAGGGGACCATTGTTGAGTCCTTCACTGTTCAGCGTGTATGGGCAGAAGAAGAGGAGTTGGAGGAGTTGGAGGAGGAGGAAATGGACAGTCAGGCCAGTGAGGGGAGTGAATTCTTACGCGTTGGTACTCTGGCGCATATGGCAGATTTCATGCTAGGCTGCCTATCCCGTGACCCTCGCGTTCAAAGAATTTATTCCAGCACCGATTACTGGGTGTTCACTCTCCTGGACCCACGGTACAAGCAAAATCTTTCCACTCTCATCCCTGGAGAGGAAAGGAGTGTGAGAATGCATGAATACCAGCAGGCCCTGGTTCACAAGCTGAAACAGTATTTCCCTTCTGACAGCGCTAGCGGCAGTGTGCGTAGTTCTGCGGGACAAGTAGCGAGGGAGAGTAGGCGAGCAGGCAGCTTGTCCAGCACTGGCAAGGGTACACTTTACAAGGCTTTTGCCAGCTTTATGTCACGCCAGCAAGACACTGTCACCTGTCCCCAGTCTCGGCAGAGTAGGGCTGATCTTTACAGAAAGATGGTGAGGGAGTACGTAGCTGACCATACCATCGTCCTAAATGATCACACAGCTCCCTACAACTACTGGGTTTCAAAGCTGGACATGTGGCACGAACTGGCGCTGTACGCCTTGGAGGTTCTTGCCTGCCCTGCCGCTAGTGTCTTGTCCGAGCGGGTTTTCAGTGCAGCTGGTGGCATCATCACCGATAAGCGTACACGCCTGTCGACTGACAGCGCTGACAGGCTGACGCTTATTAAGATGAATAAAGCCTGGATTTCTCATAATTTCCAATCTCCACCAGGTGAAGGAAGCTCAACCTGAATAATTTATCCACTCCTCCTCCTCCTCATTTTCCTCCTTCTCCTCCTCTTTGTACAGTAAAGCAGAGGAAACTGGCTATTTTTTGTCCGGGCCCACTGGCTCTAGCTATAGTACTTTATGCATTTAATTTTTCTGGAGGGCCACCTACCCGGTCCTCTGTTTTAAACAATTTTTGGGAGTGCCACATACAGGCACTCAATCTATTCAATTTTTCTGGAGGGCCACCTACCTGCTCCTCTGGTTTGGAAACTTTTTTGGACTGCCACATACAGGCACTCAATCTATTCCATTTTACTGGAGGGCCACCTACCTGCTCCTCTGGTTTGAAAAGTTTTTGGGACTGCCACATACAGGCACTCAATCTATTCAATTTTTCTGGAGGGCCACCTACCCGCTCCTCTGGTTTGAAAACTTTTTTGGACTGCCGTCTGCCACATACAGGCACTCAATCTATTCCATTTTACTGGAGGGCCACCTACCTGCTCCTCTGGTTTGAAAACTTTTTTGGACTGCCACATACAGGCACTCAATCTATTTCATTTTTCTGGAGGGCCACCTACCCGCTCCTCTGGTTTGAAAACTTTTTTGGACTGCCACATACAGGCACTCAATCTATTTCATTTTTCTGGAGGGCCACCTACCTGCTCCTCTGGTTTGAAAACTTTTTTGGACTGCCACATACAGGCACTATCCAAATTAAATTGTCTCCATAGCAGCCTCCACACGTTGTCTCCATTGCTACCTCCAAAAGTCGTCCATATAGCTGCCTCCATACATCGTCCCCTTATCAAACGAGGTGTGTCAGGCAGAAATTTGGGTTGTTTTCATGGATTCCACATCAAAGTTGTTAACTTTGTCGCCACCCTGCTGTGTTATCCACAAAATATACTGGCAAACTTTTATCATTTACCAATATTATTTCAGCGCTTCTTGCGCATCTGTTTACATTCCCCTCACCCGCCATATCCTAAACTTATAAGAACGCTACTACACTTGATCTTATACAAAAGGTTCTTAGAAGTGCTGTTTGGGGAGTAGCCTAGAGACAGGGGCTTGGATTGGCGAAAGCTCACCTGGCAGCGGAGCGCCAGCTCCATGTGCATCATGCGCTTCTTGCGCATCTGTTTACATTCCCCTCACCCGCCATATCCCAAATTTATAAGAACGCTACTACACTTGATCTTATACAAAAGGTTCTTAGAAGTGCTGTTTGGGGAGTAGCCTAGAGACAGGGGCTTGGATTGGCGAAAGCTCGCCTGGCAGCGGAGCGCCAGCTCCATGCCAAGATCCAACTAACATAGTTTTAACTGCAGCACCTTTAATCTACTACTAGTTCACTGCCTCCATACATGGTCCCCTTATCAAACGAGCTGTGTCAGGCAGAATTTTGGGTTGTTTTCATGGCTTCCATGTTAACTTTGTCGCCACCCTGCTGTGTAATCCACAAAATATACTGGCAAACTTTTATCATGTACCGATATTATTTGAGCGCTTCTTGCGCATCTGTTTACATTCCCCTCACCCGCCATATCCTAAACTTATAAGAACGCTACTACACTTGATCTTATACAAAAGGTTCTTAGAAGTGCTGTTTGGGGAGTAGCCTAGAGACAGGGGCTTGGATTGGCGAAAGCTCACCTGGCAGCGGAGCGCCAGCTCCATGTGCATCATGCGCTTCTTGCGCATCTGTTTACATTCCCCTCACCCGCCATATCCCAAATTTATAAGAACGCTACTACACTTGTTCTTATACAAAAGGTTCTTAGAAGTGCTGTTTGGGGAGTAGCCTAGAGACAGGGGCTTGGATTGGCGAAAGCTCGCCTGGCAGCGGAGCGCCAGCTCCATGCCAAGATCCAACTAACATAGTTTTAACTGCAGCACCTTTAATCTACTACTAGTTCACTGCCTCCATACATGGTCCCCTTATCAAACGAGCTGTGTCAGGCAGAATTTTGGGTTGTTTTCATGGCTTCCATGTTAACTTTGTCGCCACCCTGCTGTGTAATCCACAAAATATACTGGCAAACTTTTATCATGTACCGATATTATTTGAGCGCTTCTTGCTCACCTCCTTTGGTTCCTCTCTGCCACCCATTGGTTTGAAGCCTGAGTCCATTTAGGGTATGTCGCCATGACACTCTCTAGCCTGCCGCTGCTGCCGCTGCCTCTGCATGCCGTCCCCTATAGTGTCAGGGTCAATTATTGGATGTTTTACATGCTATCTAGCTTCATTCTGTCACTCTGTCATGGCCATGCTGTTGCCCATAATTTTGGCATAATGGTGCGATTAAGCAGCCTCAGAGGCATCCATGCATGCTACCCCTGCTGTTTCCTGTCCATTTCCGTGGTGTTTCCATCCTTTTCTGAGGTTCCCAGGTGTTTGGCCAAGCTTCCCTGTGCAGAACCTTGGTCCCCTTGAAAAATGCTCGAGTCTCCCATTGACTTCAATGGGGCTCGTTATTCGAGACGAGCACTCGAGCATCGGGAAAAGTTCGTCTCGAATAACGAGTACCCGAGCATTTTAGTGCTTGCTCATCTCTAATCTCTTCCAAGAGGCAGTAGAAAGAGACCTCACTCAACTACATATGACAACCTCACTATCTATGGATCATAATTAGAGATGAGCGAACATGCTCGTCCGAGCTTGATGCTCGGTCGAGCATTAGGGTACTCGAAACTGCTCGTTGCTCGGACGAATACTTCGCCCGCTCGAGAAAATGGCAGCTCCCGCCGTTTTGCTTTTTGGCGGCCAGAAACAGAGCCAATCACAAGCCAGGAGACTCTGCACTCCACCCAGCATGACGTGGTACCCTTACACGTCGATAGCAGTGGTTGGCTGGCCAGATCAGGTGACCCTGGGATAGACTAGCCGCTGCCCGCGCTGCTCGGATCATTCTGTGTCTGGATGCCGCTAGGGAGAGAGCTGCTGCTGGTCAGGGAAAGCGTTAGGGTGTTCTATTAGCTTACTGTTAGGCAGGAGTGATTCTCAAAGAACCCAACAGCCCTTCTTAGGGCTACAATAACGTTCTACTTTTTTTATTTTAATTTGCATCTAGTACCATTTTGTGAGGAATTAGCAGGGGGACTTGCTACCGTTGTGTTTAGCTCTTAGTGGCACACATATCCATAGCAAAGACCGAAGTGGGAAAATTTAGTAGGGGTTGGATTTCAATTAGGCACTAACTCAGTGTCATCTCATCTGGCATAGTAGTGTGCTTTGATACTTGGCTAGAAAATAGCCATAGGAGAATACAAAGAGCTTACTTACGCCTACAGTAGCGTTCTATATATTTGATTTCTGGTTGATCTGCTGGTGGCTGTACTTTCTGCAGTGCATGTACTAGCCAATTCTGAGCAATTTGTAGTGAGACTTGCGACCGCTGTGTTCTGCGCTTAGTGACGCACATATCCATAGCAAAGACCGAAGTGGGAAAATTTAGTAGGGGTTGGATTTCAATTAGGCACTAACTCAGTGTCATCTCATCTGGCATAGTAGTGTGCTTTGATACTTGGCTAGAAAATAGCCATAGGAGAATACAAAGAGCTTACTTACGCCTACAGTAGCGTTCTATATATTTGATTTCTGGTTGATCTGCTGGTGGCTGTACTTTCTGCAGTGCATGTACTAGCCAATTCTGAGCAATTTGTAGTGAGACTTGCGACCGCTGTGTTCTGCGCTTAGTGACGCACATATCCATAGCAAAGACCGAAGTGGGAAAATTTAGTAGGGGTTGGATTTCAATTAGGCACTAACTCAGTGTCATCTCATCTGGCATAGTAGTGTGCTTTGATACTTGGCTAGAAAATAGCCATAGCAATAGGATAGCATTGTTTGGTTTTAAAAACTCAACAAAAAACACAAAAAAAACAAAAAACACAAAAAAAAACAAAAAACACAAAAAAAACAAAAAAAAGTTAAAAAAAAATAAAGTTATAACTCTCATTTTAAAAATGTTTAACCCGAGGGCTAGGGGTAGAGGACGAGGGCGGGGACGTGGGCGTCCAACTACTGCAGGGGTCAGAGGCCGTGGTCCTGGGCGGGGTGAGACACCACCTGCTGATGAGGGAGCAGGGGAACGCCGCAGAGCTACACTCCCTAGGTTCATGTCTGAAGTTACTGGGACTCGTGGTAGAGCACTGTTGAGGCCAGAACAGTGCGAACAGGTGATGTCGTGGATTGCTGACAATGCTTCGAGCAATTTGTCCACCACCAGTCAGTCTTCCACGCAGTCCACCCATGTCACCGAAATCGCCACTCCTCCAGCTCCTGCACCTCAGCCTCCTCCCCCCCAGTCTGCCCCCTCCCAGGAAAATTTGGCATTTGAACCGGCATACTCTGAGGAACTGTTTTCTGGACCCTTCCCACAGTCACAAACCACTTGTCCGGTTGCTGCTGAGCAATTTTCCGATGCCCAGGTTTTCCACCAGTCACAGTCTGTGGGTGATGATGACCTTCTTGACGTAGTGGAAGTGTGTAAAGAGGTGACCGACGATGAGGAGACACGGTTGTCAGACAGTGGGGAAGTTGTTGTCAGGGCAGGAAGTCCGAGGGGGGAGCAGACTGAGGGATCGGAGGATGATGAGGTGACAGACCCAAGCTGGGTTGAGAGGCCGGGTGAACACAGTGCTTCTGAGACGGAGGAGAGTCCTCGACCAGAACAGGTTGGAAGAGGCAGTGGTGGGGCCAGACGGAGAGGCAGGGCCAGAGCTGGTGCATCAGCGCCAAATGTGTCAACTAGTGAAGCTCCCGTGGCGAGGGCTCTTGCGGCGAGGGCTAGATCTTCAGAAGTCTGGAGGTTCTTTAAGGAAACACCGGATGACCGACGGACTGTGGTGTGCAACATTTGCCAAACCAGGCTCAGCAGGGGTTCCACCACTACTAGCTTAACTACCACCAGTATGCGCAGGCATATGAATGCTAAACACCCCACTCAGTGGCAACAAGCCCGTTCACCTCCGGCCGTGCACACCACTGCTCCTTCCCCTGTGTCAGCTGCTAGTCAGCCCCCTGCCCAGGACCCTGCCACAAAAACCCCATCGTCGCCTCCACGATCCTCCACAGCATCCACCAGCGTTCAGCTCTCCATACCCCAGACGCTGGAGCGGAAACGCAAATATAGTGCAACCCACCCGCACGCCCAAGCCCTTAATGTGCACATCTCCAGATTGCTTAGCCTGGAGATGCTGCCCTATAGGCTAGTAGAGACCGAGGCCTTTCGCAACCTCATGGCGGCGGCCGCCCCTCAGTATTCGGTCCCCAGCCGCCACTACTTTTCCCGATGTGCCGTCCCAGCCCTGCACCAGCACGTGTCAGACAACATCATCCGTGCCCTGACCAACGCCGTTTCTGACAAGGTCCACCTGACCACGGACACGTGGACGAGTGCTGCCGGGCAGGGCCACTATATATCGCTGACGGCACATTGGGTTAACTTGGTGGAGGCTGGGACCGAGTCTGACCCTGGGGCTGCTCATATACTGCCGACGCCGAGGATTGCGGGGCCTACCTCGGTCCAGGTGTTTCAGGCCTACTATGCCTCCTCCTCCTCCCACCCCTCCTCCACCTCCTCCTCCGAACTACCATCCGTGGGCACGGCGCCATCAGTCGGTAGCTCTAGGCACAGCAGCAGTGCCGTCGCTAAGCGACAGCAGGCGGTGCTCAAACTGCTGAGCCTAGGCGACAAAAGGCACACCGCCCAAGAGCTATGACAGGGCATCACGGCGCAGACTGATCTGTGGCTGGCACCGCTGAACCTCAAGCCGGGAATGGTTGTGTGTGACAACGGCCGTAACCTGGTGGCGGCTCTGCAACTCGGCAGACTGACACATGTGCCATGCCTGGCCCATGTGTTAAATCTGATAGTTCAGCGTTTCCTCAAGACATACCCCAATCTGTCTGATTTGCTCACGAAGGTGCGCCGCATCTGTGCGCATTTCAGGAAGTCCAGC
This sequence comes from Engystomops pustulosus, assembly GCF_040894005.1. NCBI lineage: Eukaryota > Metazoa > Chordata > Amphibia > Anura > Leptodactylidae > Engystomops > Engystomops pustulosus. Next base: position 292,657,634 of record NC_092411.1, on the reverse strand, counting down.
CCAGATGCTGCCATTCTCAGGGCAGCGCAGCGCCGCCTCCAACTGCCCGCTCACCGACTGTTGTGCGACGTGCCCACGAGGTGGAATTCAACACTGACCATGTTATCCAGAGTTTACCAGCAGCGCAGAGCGATTGTAGACTGCCAGATGTCAACTTCCACCAGAACTGGTAGTCAGGTCAGTCAGCTTCCTCAAGTCTACAATGAGGAGTGGACGTGGATGTCTGATATCTGTCAGGTGCTGAGTAACTTTGAGGAGTCAACACAGATGGTCAGTGGCGATGCCGCCATCATCAGCCTCACCATCCCGCTGCTTGGCCTGTTGAAAAACTCTCTGGTCAGCATGAAGTCGGAAGCTTTGCGCTCGTCACAAGAGACAGGGGAAGAATATTCCCTTGTTGATAGCCAAAGCACCCTCAGGTCTGTTTCTCAGCGCATATCGGAGGAGGTGGAGGTGGAGGAGGATGAGGAGGAAGAGGAGGAGAATGTTGGCGAGACACAAGAGGGGACCATTGTTGAGTCCTTCACTGTTCAGCGTGTATGGGCAGAAGAAGAGGAGTTGGAGGAGTTGGAGGAGGAGGAAATGGACAGTCAGGCCAGTGAGGGGAGTGAATTCTTACGCGTTGGTACTCTGGCGCATATGGCAGATTTCATGCTAGGCTGCCTATCCCGTGACCCTCGCGTTCAAAGAATTTATTCCAGCACCGATTACTGGGTGTTCACTCTCCTGGACCCACGGTACAAGCAAAATCTTCCCACTCTCATCCCTGCAGAGGAAAGTAGTGTGAGAATGCATGAATACCAGCAGGCCCTGGTGCACAAGCTGAAACAGTATTTCCCTTCTGACAGCGCTAGCGGCAGAGTGCGTAGTTCTGCGGGACAAGTAGCGAGGGAGAGTAGGCGAGCAGGCAGCTTGTCCAGCACTGGCAAGGGTACGCTTTACAAGGCTTTTGCCAGCTTTATGTCACCCCAGCAAGACACTGTCACCTGTCCCCAGTCTCGGCAGAGTAGGGCTGATCTTTACAGAAAGATGGTGAGGGAGTACGTAGCTGACCATACCATCGTCCTAAATGATCACACAGCTCCCTACAACTACTGGGTTTCAAAGCTGGACATGTGGCACGAACTGGCGCTGTACGCCTTGGAGGTTCTTGCCTGCCCTGCCGCTAGCGTCTTGTCCGAGCGGGTTTTCAGTGCAGCTGGTGGCATCATCACCGATAAGCGTACACGCCTGTCGACTGACAGCGCTGACAGGCTGACGCTTATTAAAATGAATAAAGGCTGGATTTCTCAGAATTTCCAATCTCCACCAGGTGAAGGAAGCTCAACCTGAATAATTGATCCACTCCTCCTCCTCCTCATTTTCCTCCTTCTCCTCCTCTTTGTACAGTAAAGCAGAGGAAACTGGCTATTTTTTGACAGGGCCCACTGGCTCTTGCTATAGTACTTCATGCATTTAATTTTTCTGGAGGGCCACCTACCCGGTCCTCTGTTTGAAACAATTTTTGTGAGTGCCACATACAGGCACTCAATCTATTCCATTTTACTGGAGGGCCACCTACCTGCTCCTCTGGTTTGAAAATTTTTTGGGACTGCCACATACAGGCACTCAATCTATTCCATTTTACTGCAGGGCCACCTACCTGCTCCTCTGGTTTGAAACATTTTTGGGACTGCCACATACAGGCACTCAATCTATTCCATTTTACTGGAGGGCCACCTACCTGCTCCTCTGGTTTGAAAAATTTTTGGGACTGCCACATACAGGCACTCAATCTATTCCATTTTACTGCAGGGCCACCTACCTGCTCCTCTGGTTTGAAACATTTTTGGGACTGCCACATACAGGCACTCAATCTATTCCATTTTACTGGAGGGCCACCTACCTGCTCCTCTGGTTTGAAAAATTTTTGGGACTGCCACATACAGGCACTCAATCTATTCCATTTTTCTGGAGGGCCACCTACCCGGTCCTCTGTTTTAAAAAATTTTTGGGACTGCCACATACAGGCACTCAATCTATTCCATTTTACTGGAGGGCCACCTACCTGCTCCTCTGGTTTGAATAATTTTTGGGACTGCCACATACAGGCACTCAATCTATTCCATTTTACTGGAGGGCCACCTACCTGCTCCTCTGGTTTGAAAAATGTTTGGGACTGCCACATACAGGCACTATCCAAATTAAATTGTCTCCATAGCAGCCTCCACACGTTGTCTCCATTGCTACCTCCAAAAGTCGTCCATATAGCTGCCTCCATACATCGTCCCTTTATCAAACGAGGTGTGTCAGGCAGAAATTTGGGTTGTTTTCATGGATTCCACATCAAAGTTGTTAACTTTGTCGCCACCCTGCTGTGTTATCCACAAAATATACTGGCAAACTTTTACCATTTAGGGATATTATTTCAGCGCTTCTTGCGCATCTGTTTACATTCCCCTCACCCGGCATATCCTAAACTTATAAGAACGCTACTACACTTGATCTTATACAAAAGGTTCTTAGAAGTGCTGTTTGGGGAGTAGCCTAGAGACAGGGGCTGGGATTGGCGAAAGCTCGCCTGGCAGCGGAGCGCCAGCTCCATGCGCATCATGCGCTTCTTGCGCATCTGTTTACATTCCCCTCACCCGCCATATCCCAAACTTATAAGAACGCTACTACACTTAACTTGGTGCAGGCTGGGACCGAGTCTGACCCTGGGGCTGGTCATATACTGCCGACGCAGAGAATTTCGGGGCCTACCTCGGTCCAGGTCTCAAAGGCCTACTATACCTCCTCCCACCCCTCCTCCACCTCCTCCGAATTACCATCCGTGGGCATGGCGCCATCAGTCGGTAGCTCTAGGCACAGCAGCAGTGCCGTCGCTAAGCGACAGCAGGCGGTGCTGAAACTGCTGAGCCTAGGCGATAAAAGGCACACCGCCCAAGAGCTATTACAGGGCATTCCACATCAAAGTTGTTAACTTTGTCGCCACCCTGCTGTGTAATCCACAAAATATACCTGCAAACTTTTACCATTTAGGGATATTATTTCAGCGCTTCTTGCGCATCTGTTTACATTCCCCTCACCCGCCATATCCTAAACTTATAAGAACGCTACTACACTTGATCTTATACAAAAGGTTCTTAGAAGTGCTGTTTGGGGAGTAGCCTAGAGACAGGGGCTTGGATTGGCGAAAGCTCGCCTGGCTGCAGAGCGCCAGCTCCATCCCAAGATCCAACTAACATAGTTGCAGCACCTTTAATCTACTACTAGTTCACTGCCTCCATAATAATAATAATAATAATCTTTATTTATATAGCGTCATCATATTCTGTAGCGCTTTACAAATCATAGGAAACAAATACAAATGTAATGTAACAGAGCATAACATTTGTATGGAACAACAGGAGTGAGGTCCCTGCTCGCCAGAGCTTACGGTTTATGAAGATGATGGGGTAACACGAGGTAAAAGAATATTTAATGGTCAAGCCATTCTTCTTAGGGAATAGAAAAAAATATAATAAATGGAATTGCTGTCGCTTGAACCACTCAGCCGTCATCTTATATACCAGGTCCAGGGTGAATGGGACTGCAGAGAAGTCTGGTGCCTGTTGGTTGCTGGATAACAGATGGGAGGACGACACAGGACGGGTTAGTAGAAGAGTTAAAACTTCATGCAGTTAATGAGTGTTATAGGCTTGCCTAAAGAAATGGGTTTTAAGAGCACGTTTGAAACTTTGGAGGTTAGGTATTAGTCTGATAGTCCGGGGCAGAGCATTCCATAGAATTGGTGCAGCTCTAGAGAAGTCTTGGAGACGCGAGTGGGAGGTCCGCACTAGGGTAGAGGTTAATCTAAGATCACTGGCGGATCTAAGAGCACGGGTTGGGCGATAGACTGAGATAAGAGAGGAGAGGTAGGGGGGTGCAGCATTATACAGAGCTTTATGGATGAGGGTTATTATTATTTTAAACTGTATTCGAAAGGAGACTGGCAGCCAGTGCAGCGACTGGCATGAACTGTAAGCATACATGGTCCCCTTATCAAACGAGCTGTGTCAGGCAGAATTTTGGGTTGTTTTCATGGCTTCCATGTTAACATTGTCGCCACCCTGCTGTGTAATCCACAAAATATACTGGCAAACTTTTATCATGTACCGATATTATTTGAGCGCTTCTTGCTCACCTCCTTTGGTTCCTCTCTGACACCCATTGGTTTGAAGCCTGAGTCCAATTAGGGTATGTCGCCATGCCACTCTCTAGCCTGCTGCCGCTGCCTCTGCATGCCGTCCCCTATAGTGTCAGGGTCAATTATTGGATGTTTTAGATGCTATCTAGCTTCATTCTGTCACTCTGTCATCGCCATGCTGTTGCCCATAATTTTGGCATAATGTTGCGATTATGCAGCCTCAGAGGCATCCATGCATGCTGCCCCTGCTGTTTCCTGTCCATTTCCGTGGTGTTTCCATCCTTTTCTGAGGTTCCCAGGTGTTTGGCCAAGCTTCCCTGTGCAGAGCCTTGGTCCCCTTGAAAAATGCTCGAGTCTCCCATTGACTTCAATGGGGCTCGTTATTCGAGACGAGCACTCGAGCATCGGGAAAAGTTCGTCTCGAATAACGAGTACCCGAGAATTTTAGTGCTTGCTCATCTCACTCAACTACATATGACAACCTCACTCTCTATGGATCTGACTAGAGGCGAACAACTCGCCATCAAAGAAATCAAAGATAACCCGTACATTATGGTACGACCCTCGGATAAGGGGGGTACCATAGTGGTTCTGGATAAAGAATTATATCGTAGATCCGTTCTACAATTACTGGACGATGGTGTCACATATAAAAAGCTATCAAAGGACCCCACACCGTCAGTTACCCAAACATTGACAAAGCTTTTACAAGAAGGTTCGCATCTACAGTTGTTCGATACAAACACCATGGACTTCCTTCTACCCTCTCATCCGATATGTCCTCATTTTTACGCATTACCAAAGACGCACAAAGGCACTTTTCCTTATTCATATCGCCCCATCGTGTCGGGAAACAACTCACTCCTGGAAAGACTGGGCTCGTGGTTAGACACCCTTCTGCAGCCCCTTGTCAAGCGACTTCCCGCTTACATCAGAGACAGTAAAGCAGTCCTCGCAGCAATGGACAAATTTACTTGGTCACAAAACTACACATGGCTATCATGTGATGCTACAGCACTGTATACCTCAATCCCCCATGGCTATCATGTGATGTTACAGCACTGTATACTTCAATCCCCCATGGCTATCATGTGATGTTACAGCACTGTATACTTCAATCCCCCATGGCTATCATGTGATGCTACAGCACTGTATACCTCAATCCCCCATGGCTTAGCTTGCAGTGCAATAGCATATCATCTTGCTAAATACAGTCTGTATCCTGAGACTTTGCAGGACTACATTGTGTCCGTTTTACATTTCTTATTGTCCAATAACTTTTTTACCTTTGATAACCAGTTTTTTCTCCAACAGGTGGGGTGCCCCATGGGGGCCCGTTTTTCCCCCTCCCTGGCAAATCTTTTTGTCGCCATGTGGGAGGAACGAGTCTTATACCACGAATATAATCCGTTTTTGTCTGATATTCAATGGTATGGGCGTTACATCGACGACTGTCTCCTGGTGTGGTCTGGGCACCGGGAGACAGTCGCCGATTTTGTGGCGTACCTCAACAATAACGAATTTAATTTGAAATTTACTTATGATTTTCAGGAATCCACTATTGCTTTCTTGGATGTCCGTCTGTCCGGACACCCAGACACTAATACAGTGACTACAGAACTTTACAGAAAGCCAACATCAGGCAACACATTACTCAGGGCAGACAGCAATCACATCAAACACACTATAAGGAATTTACCTATAGGTGAATATATTCGAGCGAAAAGGGCTTCCTCCTCTCAACAAAGCTACTACAAAACATGAAAAGAGCTTGAAGCTCGTTTAAAAGTAAGAGGATACAGTAGAGCATTATGTAGAAGAGCGCAAAGGATAGCAGACGCACAACCGCGATCGCATTACCTTAAAGACAAAACCCCCGACACTTCCAATAACCAAACAAAAATATACTTCAGTACTCGTTACAGTAATCAAAACGAGCAAATCATTTCTATTATCAAAAAGTATCTACCCATCTTGCACCATAACGACACTCTTAAAAACATCTTAGACAATGGCATAAACTTTGTCCCCACCAGAGCTGCTACTTTGGGCAATTTACTTTCACCCAATGTCTTTGTATCCAAAGAATTACAAACTCCTTGGCTCACCCATAAAGGCAGTTTCTGTTGTGGCTGTACAAGATGTAACATGTGTAAACTCATGCCCAAAACACAGACCTTCAAATCTTACAGCAGTGAAAAAAGTTTTTCCATTCACAGCTACATAAACTGCGAAACCAGTTGGGTCATCTATGTCATTGAATGTACACAATGCTGTCTCCAGTATGTAGGATGCACAGCAAGAAAACTTAAAGATCGCATCTCAGAGCACATCACAGGCGCTAACCCCAAGACATTAGCCAGCACCCGGAGCATCACGGGCGCATCCAAACACTTTCCAGACCTACATGCGGGGAACATACAGTACATGAGAGTTACAGGAATAGATTGAGTTTTTCCCAATAAAAGAGGAGGTGATAGAAACAAACAGTTGTATCTCAAAGAAGCAAAATGGATACTCACCTTAGGCACACGCCATCCACAGGGCCTAAACTATAGAAACGATCTTACATATGTATACTAACACATATATCTACTGTCTATCACCTGCTCATCTGAACTCTTTTTCCTCATCCCACTTTTTCTAAGTTTACAACATATTGTAAACATTTCTATGTTTACAGTTTACATCACCAGGGCAACTGTTACTCTTACATATGTATACTAACACATATATCTACTGTCTATCACCTGCCCATCTGAACTCTTTTTCCTCATCCCACTTTTTCTAAGTTTACAACATATTGTAAGCATTTCTATGTTTACAGTTTACATCACCATAGCAATTGTTACTCTTACATATGTATACTAACACATATATCTACTGTTCATTACCTGCCCATTTGAACTCTTTTTCCTCATTCCACTTTTTCTAAGTTTACAACATATTGTAAACATTTCTATGTTTACAGCTTACATCACCATGGCAACTGTTATTCCCCTTCTTAAGGGCCACATGACTCATGGGCGTTTCCTCCTAACCTAGGAACAGAAGATATAGCTAAGTCCCAAGCCCTAAACAGTCACATGACTGACGGGTGTTTTCCTCTGTCACAGCTCAGGAGGCGGGGCCAAATTTCATGCTCCACATATCTATTTTCTTTTGTATTTCTACCCCATTTCCTTATCTATACTTTCTTTCCATCAGTGTCGCTTTAACGCATCCCAATCTAGTAATTTACCAACACATTCATATTGTTCATGTCTCTCTTTGCACTCACTAGTCACATGACCTCTGGGCGTTTCCTCCTGTCACATGATATGGAGGCAGGTCTTTCACATGTGATCTGGGCTTTAAATGTCGGTCAGTCTATATGCTTGCTAGGTATGAGTAAGGACTGCTAAAAATGTAAAGGTCCGAAACGCGTCACCCAGTCCTGTTTGTACAAACATGTTTTTATCATGTTTTGTTATTTTTTCACTATGTTTGCGATTTTAACCACTCTTTTTTGATACTAATAAACTTTCAAGATTTTTACTCAAGCTGGTGCCGAAGGACGCTTTTCTCCTTTTGTTTATTCTTGCATATCCTACCTGGCACCGGACCAGGCTTGTTAGTCCCGGCGAGCACAGCAGCATTTACACGGAGCGACCCACCCATTTTCTACAGGTGAGCTTACACTTTTGTTCTATCCCACCTTTTTGCGTTATTTCAATGTGTTCTTACAAGTAAAACATATGGAAACATGTGTAATATTTTTTTTTACAATAAAAATACTTTTATTCTATTTATTTTATTAATTTACTGCTCAATCTCGAGCCGGCGAGATACTCGCTCATCTCTACCCACCACTCCAATCAGAACTGGGTTGAGGTTAAATGGCTCATTCCCGTGTGGTGAATGTTCTATTTGTCTCCTTATGCAGGTCTCCAAGAACCATCTGACCGTCCATGGCCATGATACAATCTTTCTACATTCCTACATTAACTGTAAATCAAGAAATGTAGTCTATGCATTAATCTGCCCCTGTGAGAAGATCTATGTGGGACAAACGACTCAGGAGCTCAGGAGGAGGATCCAGCAACACGTGTCCACCATCACTCATGCTGAATCCAGTTTCTCACAGGGCAAGACCCTATCCACCGTTGCTATGCATTTTCGCCTACATCATGCAGGTAGGACACGCGGCCTCAGAGTTGTTGCTCTCGACATGATCCATCCATTGATACGGGGTGGCAACATCACACTTGAGCTTCTACGCAAGGAAGCTTGGTGGATTTACAAACTTGGTACTTTGGCACCCAATGGCATTAACAAGGATCTTTTATTTACAGGCTTTTACAAGCAAAAATGAGGATCACTTGCACTCTGATTGTTTCGCCATTAAAAGCCTGGTAAATATCACCAATCACTGTATTTATGTTTATCCTGTAAGCCTTTCTTTTACTTCTCCTATATCCCCCCCCCTTTTTTTTCTTCCCCTTCTTTCTTTAATTTTCCCCTGTTTTTTTTTTCCCCTTCTCACTTTTGTTCGGTTGGTTACACATTTTCACTCTTTCTTTTTTTGCTCTGACACACCCAGGGATCATTCATCCCCTTATAGTCAGGTATTTAGATATGCTCTTAATCACGTCACGCCATGTGGGGGTTCACATCTCTAATACACATCTATTTTTCTTATTGTAGTATGGTAAGCACAAATTGTTTTTCCTTTTCACTAGGTCAGTTTGATATTGTTTTATTCACTATCCTCGGATTTGACCTCTCCAAGAGCATGTTGAAAACAACTAACAACAATCAAAAAACTCTTTTCCTCTGATACCTACCTGCGATGTCTTAGAGGAGAAGCCCACGTCCTAGATGTACTATGTTCATCTTATCGCTGTCTGGTGGCCAGCCCGTTTCCATTTCTACTGGGGACTGACTGACACTGTTAGACCAAATTGTCTCTGATATACCAAATGATTTATGTATTTATTAATTGTATGTGATACTAATACTTAGCAATTGCTTCTGATACCCATTTTTCGACCAAATATTTCTATATCTTAATTTTTTGGCATCTGTGCTTATGTGTGAGGGTCCCCCCTCACAATCCTACTTTTAACATTATATTGGGGGTCGTCTTAGGTTGTACTGCATATCTTAGTACCATTGTGGATATTATAAGCTGTACCTCATATTTATCGTTTGATCTCTTTATCTGATACCTTGTTGGGTTATGCTCTTGTGCTTGCCGAACACGAATCCTTGGTTATAACTAGAGATGAGCGAGCACTAAAATGCTCGGGTACTCGTTATTCGAGACGAACTTTTCCCGATGCTCGAGTGCTCGTCTCGAATAACGAGCCCCATTGAAGTCAATGGGAGACTCGAGCATTTTTCAAGGGGACCAAGGCTCTGCACAGGGAAGCTTGGCCAAACACCTGGGAATCTCAGAAAAGGATGGAAACACCACGGAAATGGACAGGAAACAGCTGGGGCAGCATGCATGGATGCCTCTGAGGCTGCTTAATCGCACCATTATGCCAAAATTATGGGCAACAGCATGGCCCTGACAGAGTGACAGAATAAAGCTAGATAGCATCTAAAACATCCAATAATTGACCCTGACACTATAGGGGACGGCATGCAGAGGCAGCAGCAGCAGGCTAGAGAGTGTCATGGTGACATACCCTAAATAGACTCAGGCTTCAAACCAATGGGTGGCAGAGAGGAACCAAAGGAGGTGAGCAAGAAGCGCTCAAATAATATCGGTACATGATAAAAGTTTGCCAGTACATTTTGTGGATTACTAAGCAGGGTGACAAAGTTAACATGGAAGCCATGAAAACAACCCAAAATTCTGCCTGACACAGCTCGTTTGATAAGGGGACCATGTATGGAGGCAGTGAACTAGTAGTAGATTAAAGGTGCTGCAGTTAAAACTATGTTAGTTGGATCTTGGCATGGAGCTGGCGCTCCGCTGCCAGGCGAGCTTTCGCCAATCCAAGCCCCTGTCTCTAGGCTACTCCCCAAACAGCACTTCTAAGAACCTTTTGTATAAGATCAAGTGTAGTAGCGTTCTTATAAGCTTGGGATATGGCGGGTGAGGGGAATGTAAACAGATGCGCAAGAAGCGCTGAAATAATATCGGTAAATGATAAAAGTTTGCCAGTATATTTTGGGGATTACACAGCAGGGTGGCGACAAAGTTAACAAGTTTGATGTGGAATGCCCTGTAATAGCTCTTGGGCGGTGTGCCTTTTATCGCCTAGGCTCAGCAGTTTGAGCACCGCCTGCTGTCGCTTAGCGACGGCACTGCTGCTGTGCCTAGAGCTACCGACTGATGGGGCCATGGCCACGGATGGTAATTCGGAGGAGGAGGAGGTGGAGGAGGGGTGGGAGGAGGAGGAGGTATAGTAGGCCTTTGAGACCTGGACCGAGGTAGGCCCCGCAATCCTCGGCGTCGGCAGTATATGACCAGCCCCACATGTCCAGCTTTGAAACCCAGTAGTTGTAGGGAGCTGTGTGATCATTTAGGACGATGGTATGGTCAGCTACGTACTCCCTCACCATCTTTCTGTAAAGATCAGCCCTACTCTGCCGAGACTGGGGACAGGTGACAGTGTCTTGCTGGGGTGACATAAAGCTGGCAAAAGCCTTGTAAAGCGTACCCTTGCCAGTGCTGGACAAGCTGCCTGCTCGCCTACTCTCCCTTGCTACTTTTACCGCAGAACTACGCACTCTGCCACTAGCGCTGTCAGAAGGGAAATACTGTTTCAGCTTGTGCACCAGGGCCTGCTGGTATTCATGCATTCTCTTACTCCTTTCCTCTCCAGGGATGAGAGTGGAAAGATTTTGCTTGTACCGTGGGTCCAGGAGAGTGAATACCCAGTAATCGGTGCTGGAATAAATTCTTTGAACGCGAGGGTCACGGGATAGGCAGCCTAGCATGAAATCTGCCATATGCGCCAGAGTCCCAACGCGCAAGAATTCACTCCCCTCACTGGCCTGACTGCCCATTTCCTCCTCCTCCAACTCCTCTTCTTCTGCCCATACACGCTGAACAGTGAAGGTCTGAGCAATGCTCCCCTCTTGTGTCTCGCCAACATTCTCCTCCTCTTCCTCCTCATCCTCCTCCACCTCCTCCGATATGCGCTGAGAAACAGACCTGAGGGTGCTTTGGCTATCAACAAGGGAATCTTCTTCCCCCGTCTCTTGTGACGAGCGCAAAGCTTCCGACTTCATGCTGATCAGAGAGTTTTTCAACAGGCCAAGCAGCGGGATGGTGAGGCTGATGATGGCGGCATCGCCACTGACCATCTGTGTTGACTCCTCAAAGTTACTCAGCACCTGACAGATATCAGACATCCACGTCCACTCCTCATTGTAGACTTGAGGAAGCTGACTGACCTGACTACCAAGTTGACATCTGGCAGTCTACAATCGCTCTGCGCTGCTGGTAAACTCTGGATAACATGGTTAATGTTGAATTCCACCTCGTGGGCAAGTCGCACAACAGTCGGTGAGCGGGCAGTTGGAGGCGGCGCTGCGCTGCCCTGAGAGTGGCAGCATCTGTGCTGGACTTCCTGAAATGCGCACAGATGCGGCGCACCTTCGTGAGCAAATCTGACAGATTGGGGTATGTCTTGAGGAAACGCTGAACTATCAGATTTAACACATGGGCCAGGCATGGCACATGTGTCAGTCTGCCGAGTTGCAGAGCCGCCACCAGGTTACGGCCGTTGTCACACACAACCATGCCTGGCTTCAGGTTCAGCGGTGCCAGCCACAGATCAGTCTGCGCCGTGATGCCCTGTAATAGTTCTTGGGCGGTGTGCCTTTTGTCGCCTAGGCTCAGCAGTTTGAGCACCGCCTGCTGTCGCTTAGCGACGGCACTGCTGCTGTGCCTAGAGCTAGCGACTGATGGCGCCATGCCCATGGATGGTAGTTCGGAGGAGGAGGTGGAGGAGGGGTGGGAGGAGGCATAGTAGGCCTTTGAGACCTGGACCGAGGTAGGCCCCGCAATCCTCGGCGTCGGCAGTATATGACCAGCCCCAGGGTCAGACTCGGTCCCAGCCTCCACCAAGTTAACCCAATGTGCCGTCAGCGATATATAGTGGCCCTGCCCGGCAGCACTCATCCACGTGTCCGTGGTCAGGTGGACCTTGCCAGAAACGGCGTTGGTCAGGGCACGGATGATGTTGTCTGACACGTGCTGGTGCAGGGCTGGGACGGCACATCGGGAAAAGTAGTGGCGGCTGGGGACCGAATCCCGAGGGGCGGCCGCCGCCATGAGGTTGCGAAAGGCCTCGGTCTCTACTAGCCTATAGGGCAGCATCTCCAGGCTAAGCAATCTGGAGATGTGGACATTAAGGGCTTGGGCGTGCGGGTGGGTTGCACTATATTTTCTTTTCCGCTCCAGCGTCTGGGGTATGGAGAGCTGAACGGTGGTGGATGCTGTGGAGGATCATGGAGGCGACGATGGGGTTTTTGTGCCAGGGTCCTGGGCAGGGGGCTGACTATCAGCTGACACAGGGGAAGGAGCAGTGGTGTGCACGGCCGGAGGTGAACGGGCTTGGTGCCACTGATTCGGGTGTTTAGCATTCATATGCCTGCGCATACTGGTGGTAGTTAAGCTAGTAGTGGTGGAACCCCTGCTGATCCTGGTTTGGCAAAGGTTGCACACCACAGTCCGTCGGTCATCCGGTGTTTCCTTAAAGAACCTCCAGACTTCGGAAAATCTAGCCCTCGCCGCGGGAGCCCTCGCCACGGGAGCTTCACTACGTGACACATTTGGCGCTGATGCACCTGCTCTGGCCCTGCCTCTCCGTCTGGCCCCACCACTGCCTCTTCCAACCTGTTCTGCTATAGGACTCTCCTCCGTCTCAGAAGCACTGTGTTCACCCGGCCTCTCAACCCAGCTTGGGTCTGTCACCTCATCATCCTCCGATCCCTCAGTCTGCTCCCCCCTCGGACTTCCTGCCCTGACAACAACTTCACCACTGTCTGACAACCGTGTCTCCTCATCGTCGGACACCTCTTTACACACTTCTTCCACTACGTCAAGAAGGTCATCATCACCCACAGACTGCGACTGGTGGAAAACCTGGGCATCGGAAAATTGCTCAGCAGCAACCGGACAAGTGGTTTGTGAGTGTGGGAAGGGTCCAGAAAACAGTTCCTCAGAGTATGCCGGTTCAATTGCCAAATTTTCCTGGGAGGGGGCAGACTGGGGGGGAGGAGGCTGAGGTGCAGGAGCTGGAGGAGTGCCGATTTCGGTGACATGGGTGGACTGCGTGGAAGACTGACTGGTGGACAAATTGCTCGAAGCATTGTCGGCAATCCACAACATCACCTGTTCGCACTGTTCTGGCCTCAACAGTGCTCTACCACGAGTCCCAGTAACTTGAGACATGATGAACCTAGGGAGTGTAGCTCTGCGGCGTTCCCCTGTTCCCTCATTAGCAGGTGCTGTCTCACCCCGCCTAGGACCACGGCCTCTGACCCCTGCAGTAGATGGACGCCCACGTCCCCGCCCTCGTCCTCGTCCTCTACCCCTAGCCCTCGAGTTAAACATTTTGAAAATGTAAGTAATATAACTTTAATTTTTTTTTTACCTTTTTTTTGTGTTTTTTTGTGTTTTTTAGTTTTTTTTTGTGTTTTTTAGTTTTTAAAACCAAACAATGCTATCCTATTGCTATGGCTATTTTCTAGCCAAGTATGAAAGCACACTGCTATGCCAGATGAGATGACGCTGAGTTATGAAAAAATAAACGTAAAATAAAAAGGAAATGGCAGACTGTGCCTAATTGAAATCCAACCCCTAATAAATTTTCCCACTTCGGTCTTTGCGATGGATATGTGCGTCACTAAGCGCTAAACACAGCGGTCGCAAGTCTCACTCCAAATTCCTCACAATTGGCTAGTATATGCACTGCAGCAAGGACAGCCACCAGCAGATCAACCAGAAATAAAATATATATAACGCTATTGTAGGCGTAAGTAAGCCGTTTGGATTCTCCTTTGGCTATTTTCTAGCCAAGTATGAAAGCATACTGATGAGATGACGCTGAGTTATGAAAAAATAAACGTAAAATAAAAAGAAACTGGCAGACTGTGCCTAATTGAAATCAAACCCCTAATAAATTGTCCCACTTTGGTGTTTGAGGTGGATATGTGTGTCACTAAATGCTAAACACAACGGTAGCAAGTCCCCCTGCAAACTCCTCACAATATGGTACTAGCTGCACTACTAGTGCCAGCAAGCCCAGCCACAAGCAAACAAAAAAAAAAAGTATAACGTTATTGTAGCCCTAAGAAGGGCTGTTGGGTTCTTGTAGAATCACTCCTGCCTAACACTATTCTAATAGAACACCCTAACGCTTTCCCTGACCAGCAGCAGCTCTCTCCCTAGCGGCATCCAGACAGAGAATGATCCGAGCAGCGCGGGCAGCGGCTAGTCTATCCCAGGGTCACCTGATCTGGCCAGCCAACCACTGCTATCGACGTGTAAGTGTACCACGTCATGCTGGGTGGAGTGCAGAGTCTCCTGGCTTGTGATTGGCTCTGTTTCTGGCCGCCAAAAATCAAAACGGCGGGAGCTGCCATTTTCTCGAGCGGGCGAAGTATGTTCGCTCATCTCTAGTTATAACGCCTTTTTCCTTTAGATGGTACCATCTTCATAGTTCGACGTTTTTCTGGGGTTACATCTATTATGCACTTTGTGGGATCTAATAAAATGCGTTTCATATATCTATCTATTTATTTATCACACCTTCTTTATCGATGAAATTTAACTATTTATTTTATCATATGTAATATGTTTTTACTTTCTATGTCTCCACGATTTGGTACTTTGGAACCTATGTATGGCGCCGTTAATTCACGGATACTTTGTAAATATTTTCTTTGATATTACATGATCCCATTTACTCTTGCACTTTCCTCTAACAGGTGAGGCACTATCAACCACTCAGTGCATCTCCCAACTTGAATTCCTGACTAATAACGTCTTACTGATCATCTTACTTTGTGGCGCTTATAATTCATTCTTGTACTTAATGCGCAAACCCATTACCCAGGAGGATCCTTTTTGCCACTAAAATTGGGCGCATGTGCAGTAAATACTCCGTGCGACAGAATTGACGCGCATGCGTCACAATAACCTCTCGCGGCCCGATTTGTGCGCACGCGCCCTTTTAGCCTTGATCATCCACACGCGCCGCCTTGGTATGATTGCCAACCTGACCGCAATGATACACAGGTGAGGATCGCGGTTCTGGTAGGTGGGGGGACCCCTTGTTATACACATAAAAGGATGCCATGTGAACTCTGGGCGTCATTCCCCTGATGAAGTCACCTTGAGTGACGGAACGCGTGGGGTGGTAATGCCTGTACCCTGGTTTGCTCTGGTGTGAGCTCCTTTTCAGTAGCCATGACTGCTTTTTACTGAGATGTTTATACTTTCATAGGGTCCATCTTGTCCTGGTTACCTTGTTTTTTTGATCTATACTGCATTGTCATTTGATATGTACTAACTGTTTACATAATGTTATTCAGGTTTGATATGTCATACCCATTGTTGAGCTCATACTGTCTTGACTTGTGCAATCAGAGGTTGAGTGTTGGTGATTTTATTGTACTCACCGCACTGAGTTTTGAGTGTCATAGTACACTTTTTAAAGTGATTTTATAATGTGTGTCTGGTCTTTTTGTAATCAGTAAAGTTTATATCTTCAATTTACTTTTGGGTTATTATTAGAGATGAGCGAACATACTCGTCCGAGCTTGATGCTCGTTCGAGCATTAGCGTACGCGAAACTGCTCGTTGCTCGGACGAATACTTCGCCCGCTCGAGAAAATGGCATCTCCCGCCGTTTTGCTTTTTGGCGGACAGAAACAGAGCCAATCACAAGCCAGGAGACTCTGCACTCCACCCAGCATGACGTGGTACCCTTACACGTCGATAGCAGTGGTTGGCTGGCCAGATCAGGTGACCCTGGGATAGACTAGCCCCTGCCCGCGCTGCTCGGATCATTCTGTGTCTGGATGCCGCTAGGGAGAGAGCTGCTGCTGGTCAGGGAAAGCGTTAGGGTGTTCTATTAGAATAGTGTTAGGCAGGAGTGATTCTACAAGAACCCAACAGCCCTTCTTAGGGCTACAATAACGTTATACTTTTTTTTTTTTTATTTGCTTGTGGCTGGGCTTGCTGGCACTAGTAGTGCAGCTAGTACCATATTGTGAGGAATTTGCAGGGGGACTTGCTACCGTTGTGTTTAGCTCTTAGTGACACACATATCCACCTCAAACACCAAAGTGGGAAAATTTATTAGGGGTTTGAGTAGAATTAGGCAGAGTCTGCTGATTTTTTTTTTTTTTTTTTTACCTTTATTTCATTTTATAGCTCAAACTCATCTTGCAAAGCCGTGTGCTCTCATTGTAGGCTACAAAATAGCCATAGGAGAACCCCAACGGCTTACTTAGGCCTACAATAGCGTTATATTTTCCTTTTTTTTGTTTGCTTGTGGCTGGGCTTGCTCGCACTAGTAGTGCAGCTAGTACCATACTGTGAGGAATTTGCTGGGAGACCTGCGACCGTTGTGTTTAGCTCTTAGTGACACGCATATCCACCTCAAACACCGAAGTGGGACAATTTATTAGGGGTTTGAGTAGAATTAGGCAGAGTCTGCTGATTTTTATTTTTTTTTACCTTTATTTCATTTTATAAATCAAACTCATCTTGCAAAGCACAAAATCCAGTTGTGTGCTGTCATTGTAGGTTAGAAACTAGCCATAGCAATAGGATAGCATCGTTTTGTAAAAAAAAATAAATAAATAAAAAAAAATAAACACAAAAAAAAAAAAAAATTAAAAGTTTACACTTTAATTTGGAAAATGTTTAACCCGAGGGCTAGGGGTAGAGGACAAGGGCGTGGACGTGGGCGTCCAACTACTGCAGGGGTCAGAGGCCGTGGTCCTGGGCGGGGTGAGACACCACCTGCTGATGGGGGAGCAGGGGAACGCCGCAGAGGTACACTCCTTAGGTTCATCATGTCTGAAGTTACTGGGACTCGTGGTAGAGCACTGTTGAGGCCAGAACAGTGCGAAGAGGTGATGTCGTGGATTGCGGACAATGCTTCTAGCCATTTGTCCACCAGTCAGTCTTCCACGCAGTCCACCCATGTCACCAAAATCGGCACACCTCCAGCTCCTCCACCTCAGCCTCCTTCCCCCCAGTCTGCCCCCTCCCACCAAAATTTGACATTTGAACCGGCATACTCTGAGGAACTCTTTTCTGGACCCTTCCCACAGTCACAAACCACTTGTCCTGCTGCTGCTGAGCTATTTTCCGATGCCCAGGTTTTCCACCAGTCGCAGTCTGTGGGTGATGATAACATTATTCACGTAGTGGAAGAAGTGTGTAAAGAGGTGTCGGACGATGAGGAGACACGGTTGTCAGACAGTGGTGAAGTTGTTGTCAGGGCAGGAAGTCCGAGGGGGGAGCAGACTGAGGGATCGGAGGATGATGAGGTGACAGACCCAAGCTGGGTTGATAGGCCGGGTGAACACAGTGCTTCTGAGACGGAGGCGAGTCCTATAGCAGAACAGGTTGGAAGAGGCAGTGGTGGGGCCAGACGGAGAGGCAGGGCCAGAGCTGGTGCATCAGCGCCAAATGTTGCCCGTAGTCAAGCTCCAGTGGCAAGGGCTAGATTTTCAGAAGTCTGGAGGTTCTTTAAAGAAACACCGGATGACCGACGGACTGTGGTGTGCAACCTTTGCCAAACCAGGATCCGCAGGGGTTCCACCACTACTAGCTTAACTACCACCAGTATGCGCAGGCATCTGAATGCTAAACACCCCACTCAATGGCACCAAGCCCGTTTACCTCCGGCCGGGCACACCACTGCTCCTTCCCCTGTGTCATCTGCTAGTCAGCCCCCTGCCCAGGACCCCGGCCCAAACACCTCCCGTGCGAAAACCCCATCTTCGCCTCCACGATCCTCCACAGCATCCACCAGCGTTCAGCTCTCCATACCCCAGACGCTGGAACGCAAAAGGAGGTTTAGCGCAACCCACACGCCCAAGCCCTCAACGTCCACATCTCCAAGTTGCTTAGCCTGGAGATGCTGCCCTGAAGGCTGGTAGAGACCGAGGCCTTTCGAAACCTCATGGCGGCGGCCGCCCCTCGGTATTCGGTCCCCAGCCGCCACTACTTTTCCCGATGTGCCGTCCCAGCCCTGCACAAGCACATGTAAGAGAACATCCTCCGTGCCCTGACCAACGCCGTTTCTGACAAGGTCCACCTGACCACGGACACGTGGACGAGTGCTGCCGGGCAGGGCCACTATATATGGCTGACGGCACATTGGCTTAACTTGGTGGAGGCTGGGACCGAGTCTGACCCTGGGGCTGGTCATATACTGCCGACGCAGAGGATTGCGGGGCCTACCTCTGTCCAGGTCTCAAAGGCCTACTATGCCTCCGCTCTCCTCCCACCCCTCCTCCACCTCCTCCTCTAAATTACCATCCGTGGGCATGGCGCCATCAGTTGGTAGCTCTAGGCACAGCAGCAGTGCCATCGCTAAGCAACAGCAGGCGGTGCTCAAACTGCTGAGCCTAGGCGATAAAAGGCACACCGCCCAAGAGTTATTACAGGGCATCACGGCGCAGACTGATCTGTGGCTGGCACGCCTGCCTGGCCCATGTGTTAAATCTCATAGTTCAGCGTTTCCTCAAGACATACCCCAATCTGTCTGATTTGCTCACGAAGGTGTGCCGCATCTGTGCGCATTTCAGGAAGTCCAGCACAGATGCTGCCACTCTCAGGGCAGCGCAGCGCCGCCTCCAACTGCCCGCTCACCGACTGTTGTGCGACGTGCCCATGAGGTGGAATTCAACACTAACCATGTTATCCAGAGTTTACCAGCAGCGCAGAGCGATTGTAGACTGACAGATGTCAACTTCCACCACAACTGGTAGTCAGGTCAGTCAGCTTCCTCAAGTCTACAATGAGGAGTGGACGTGGATGTCTGATATCTGTCAGGTGCTGAGTAACTTTGAGGAGTCAACACAGATGGTCAGTGGTGATGCCGCCATCATCAGCCTCACCATCCCGCTGCTTGCCCTGTTGAAAAACTCTCTGGTCAGCATGAAGTCGGAAGCTTTGCGCTCGTCACAAGAGATGGGGGAAGAAGATTCCCTTGTTGATAGCCAAAGTACCCTTAGGTCTGTTTCTCAGCGCATATCGGAGGAGGTGGAGGAGGATGAGGAGGAAGAGGAGGAGAATGTTGGCGAGACAGAATAGGGGACCATTGTTGAGTCCTTCACTGTTCAGCGTGTATGGGCAGAAGAAGAGGAGTTGGAGGAGTTGGAGGAGGAGGAAATGGACAGTCAGGCCAGTGAGGGGAGTGAATTCTTGCGCATTGGGACTCTGGCGCATATGGCAGATTTCATGCTAAGCTTCCTATCCCGTGACCCTCGCGTTCAAAGAATTTATTCCAGCACCGATTACTGGGTATTCACTCTCCTGGACCCACGGTACAAGCAAAATCTTTCCACTCTCATCCCTGGAGAGGAAAGGAGTGTGAGAATGCATGAATACCAGCAGGCCCTGGTGCACAAGCTGAAACAGTATTTCCCTTCTGACAGCGCTAGCGGCAGAGGGCGTACTTCTGCGGGACAAGTAGCGTGGGAGAGTAGGTGACCAGGCAGCTTGTCCAGCACTGGCAGGGGTACGCTTTACAAGGCCTTTCCCAGTTTTATGTCACCCCAGCAAGACACTGTCACCTGTCCCCAGTCTCGGCAGAGTAGGGCTGATCTTTACAGAAAGATGGTGAGGGAGTACGTAGCTGACCATACCATCGTCCGAAATGATCACACAGCTCCCTACAACTACTGGGTTTCAAAGCTGGACATGTGGCACGAACTGGCGCTGTACGCCTTGGAGGTTCTTGCCTGCCCTGCCGCTAGCGTCTTGTCCGAGCGGGTTTTCAGTGCAGCTGGTGGCATCATCACCAATAAGCGTACACGCCTGTTGACTGACAGCGCTGACAGGCTGACGCTTATCAAGATGAATAAAGCCTGGATTTCTCCACATTTCCATTCTCCACCAGGTGAAAGAAGCTGAACCTGAATAATGTATGCACTCCTCCTCCTCATTGTCCTCCTTCTCCTCCTCTTTGTACACTAAAGCAGAGGAAACTGGCTATTTTTTGCCAGGGCCAACTGGCTCTGGCTATAGTACTCTATGTATTTAATTTTTCTGGAGCGCCAACTACCCTGTCCTCTGTTTTAAACAATTTTTGGGAGTGCCACATACAGGCACTCAATCTATGTAATTTTTCTGGAGGACCAGCTACCTGCTCCTCTGGTTTGAAAACTTTTTTGGACTGCCACATACAGGCACTATCCAAATTAAATTGTCTCCATAGCAGCCTCCACACGTCGTCTTTTTAGCTGCCTTCACACGTTGTCTCCATTGCTACCTCCACACGTCATCGCCATAGCTGCCTCCAAAAGTAGTCCATATAGCTGCCTCCATACATGGTCCCCTTATAAAACGAGCTGTGTCAGGCAGAATTTTGGATTGTTTTCATGGCTTCCATGTTAACTTTGTCGCCACCGTGCTGTGTAATCCACAAAATATACTGGCAAACTTTTATCATTTACCAATATTATTTCAGCGCTTCTTGCGCATCTGTTTACATTCCCCTCACCCGCCAGAACCCAAACTTATAAGAACGCTACTACACTTGATCTTATACAAAAGGTTCTTAGAAGTGCTGTTTGGGGAGTAGCCTAGAGACAGGGGCTTGGATTGGCGAAAGCTCGCCTGGCAGCGGAGCGCCAGCTCCATCCCAAGATCCAACTAACATAGTTTTAACTGCAGCACCTTTAATCTACTACTAGTTCACTGCCTCCATACATGGTCCCCTTATCAAACGAGCTGTGTCAGGCAGAATTTTGGGTTGTTTTCATGGCTTCCACATCAAACTTGTTAACTTTGTCGCCACCCTGCTGTGTAATCCACAAAATATACTGGCAAACTTTTATCATTTACCAATATTATTTCAGCGCTTCTTGCACATCTGTTTACATTCCCCTCACCCGCCATATCCTAAACTTATAAGAACGCTACTACACTTGATCTTATACAAAAGGTTCTTAGAAGTGCTGTTTGGGGAGTAGCCTAGAGACAGGGGCTTGGATTGGCGAAAGCTCGCCTGGCAGCGGAGCGCCAGCTCCATCCCAAGATCCAACTTACATAGTTTTAACTGCAGCACCTTTAATCTACTACTAGTTCACTGCCTCCATACATGGTCCCCTTATCAAACGAGCTGTGTCAGGCAGAATTTTGGGTTGTTTTCATGGCTTCCTCATCAAACTTGTTACCCTGCTGTGTAATCCACAAAATATACTGGCAAACTTTTATCATTTACCGATATTATTTGAGCGCTTCTTGCTCACCTCCTTTGGTTCCTCTCTGCCACCCATTGGTTTTAAGCCTGAGTCCATTTGGGGTATGTTGCCAAGACACTCTCTAGCCTGCCGCTGCTGTCGCTGCCTCTGCATAGTCCCCTTTAGTGTCAGGGTCAATTATTGGATGTTTTAGATGCTATCTAGCCTCATTCGGTCACTCTGTCATTGCCATGCTGTTGCCCATACTTTTGGCATAATGGTGCGATTAGGCAGCCTCAGAGGCATCCATGCATGCTGCCCCTGCTGTTTCCTGTCCATTTCCGTGGTGTTTCCATCCTTTTCTGAGGTTCCCAGGTGCTTGGCCAAGCTTCCCTGTGCAGATCCTTGGTCCCCTTGAAAAATGCTCGAGTCTCCCATTGACTTCAATGGGGCTCGTTATTCGAGACGAGCACTCGAGCATCGGGAAAAGTTTGTCTCGAATAACGAGTACCTGAGCGTTTTAGTGCTAGCTCATCTCTAGTTATTATGGCACATCTTTCTTGGGAACTGTTCATGAGTTGTTAACAGTGTCCATACCCACTACTTAGACATTCTTTGCTGTGCAGGATCCCTTATTTGTTCAGATTAATTTGAATTGAAGATGATTTGCAGTGGCAGGCACATATTCCAGGCATCTGTATGGTTTTGGGATTAATAGACCCTCCTGGTTGCTGCATTAATAATAGTTTGAAAAGGAGATTGTCTTATAAGTGGAAGACCGATTAGTAGGGAATTAGAGTAGTCAACACAAGAAAAAATCGGTGTCATAATTAGGGTTTCAGAAGATTTAATGGTCACAAAAGCACAGATTCCGGAATGTTTTTGCGTTGCATGTGGAAGGAGAATGTAATTAATTGTATGTAAGGCACAAGCAAGAGGTCAGAGTTCTCTCACGGGCCTGTTGCCTTGGAGTTATGGTGATACCCCCCATAGAAATGGAAATGTCAGGGTTAGATTGATTAGAAGACATTGGAAAGACAAGAAGTTCAGTCTTAGAAAGATTAAGCTTGAGATTAAGCTTCAAGTTGAGATGGCACCGGATCTTCGTGCCTAGCGCAGTTGAAAAAGCTTGTTCCCTGACGTCCTGCGTTCTTAGTGTTATTTCCAGTTGTGACCCTGGTTCCGTATTTTCCTTTGATGCTATTCCACCTGCCCTCATCTGTTGCTTGGTCCCCGACTCTGATTCCGTGCTGCCCGTCCTGACCTCCTGCCTGTCCCCGTCTATTATCCTGCTCAATGTCTGTGTTCCTTGCCTCGGCTGCTACCGCGGACAAGGTCACACCTGTGGAAGACCTGGTGGTACCACGCAGCAACATGTCCAACCTGCTTTGCGGCGGGCTCTGGAGAAAACCAGGTGCCACTTAGATTACGGTCCCAGGTGTCGGTTTATGCCATCGTCCGACGTGGTCCAGTTGGTCCACTACCCCTGGAGACTGACAAGCAATGTAGAGGTAAAAGAGAAGAGGACCTAGAACTGAGCCCTGAGGAACTCAACAGTAATAAGAAGAGGAGACTAGAGAGATCCAGAGAAAGATAGGAAGAAAACCAAGAGCCCACAGTGTCCTTCAGTAAAATGAAGTGCAAGGAGGAAGAACGATCAAAATATGGGGTCCCTCTATAGAATCCCCTCGAGGTGGTCGTTCCTCGAGATGGAGGCAATGTCGGGAAGAGAAAGAGGGGAGACAAAACAAGCGCTCTCCTAGTGTAGTAAGTATGGTACCATAAAAATTGCTAGAAACAAAGTTAGTGCACTCACCTTATAGAGCTTAGTTAAAGCGCTCTATATAGATTTGTCCTTAGTGGCTGCAGGCTCCTCCTTCCTCGCGGCCGCCTGTTTCAATCGCTCAGAGGACGCTGTATTGATGCAACGTGGGAGCCCAAGAGTGTATTTGGAAGAAATGGGTGCCGGCGCTCGTGGATGGACCACTCCAGGAATAATTCCTTTTAAAAGCGTATTTTATTCAATGTGCAACGCGTTTCGGCCCGGGAATCGGGCCTTCGTCAGGCATAAAACATATGGTGCTAATGGCATCTCTTAAATACTAGTCCGGTGACCGGAACTAGTTGTGATGTAAACAAACAATCGGATCATGAACCTACAATTTTTACATGTTAAAAATAATCGACATAATAGCTAGCATCCAGCAATATCACATATATAATAAAACTTTAAATTTACAATATAAAACACAGATAAAATCAGTGGTGGGTGGCCGGTGTAGCGGAAAACTTCCGGTTTCACTGTGAATTGCCGACGCGCCGTTAGCGTGAATTGTCATTAGCGTCCGGTTGCTAGGCAGCTATGACGTACCAGACATAGAACTTCCGGTATTCTGGTTGTCTTGTGATGTAAGGTACTGCACGTCCAGTCGCTAGGCAACCCTGACGTCATTTTCCCTGATGTGCCTATGCTCCAGGGATAATGTGGTTCGTGTGTAGCAGTGTACGGGTGCACAAGTCGATCGCCCGTATGTTTATGGATGGGAACAATCAATGCCGTCATGAGGAGAATGTAAGTCCTCTAAATATAGTGAATTTTATTAGTAGTTGATTCAGTGCTCAGTGATAGCTACAATCATATGTGGTGTCATAAAAGTGGTCACTTTGTTTTTAGTGCTTATGATACATATTATACTACTTAGTTTCTAATACTTGTGATACATATTGCACCCTATTACTCAACTATATCTTTAGCTTATATTGTTTCTAGTTTTTCATTCAAACAGTTTGGTATCAAAGTATTTAATTTGTAGATCCAAAACGCTTCCCTTCTATTAAGAGTTTTTATCCTATTGTGTTGAGACATAGGGATTTGCTCTAAAGGGGTTACTATTAAGGAATCAAAAGAACATCCCTTTTCTAATAGTAATTGTTTGGAGAGGCTATGTTTCAAGAATCCCGTTTTTGCTCTGTGTCTGTGTCCATTTAAGTGGACACGAAGGGATTGTACTGTATTGGAGGCCGCATAAATAATGAAATCTGAACCGCATGACAACTCTTGTTTGATCGTAAATTTATCACCGGTGGATTTTGATTTCAAGACTTTTGCCCCAGCGTTGATGTTGACACAGCAGAGGCATTTTGGATGTCCACACTTTTTTACTCCTTTCTACATGTTCCTCATTCTTAGGTCCGTTTCTACTTCTCTCAATTTGCTAGGGGCCACGATATTTTTAATTGTTGTGGACTTCCGAAACTTTATTCTAGGTTTGTTTGGGATGATTTCCCTGAGGATAGGATCCTTCAGGAGGATCCCCCAATGTTTATTCAGGATTTTTCGGATCTCTTTATTACCTTTATCATAAGTGGTAATAAAGTTCAGCATATGATAGTTTCTCTTTCGGACAGTTTTTTCTTTTTGGTCTTTATTTTGATCTATCCGGGGTTCCAGAAATTCCTCTTGCTTTCGATTCAGGTTTCGCTGGTATGCTTCCTTTATTAAACCTTCTGGATATTTCTTCTGTGTGAAACGCCTTTTTAAGATCAGAGATTGTTCTCTGTAATCATCGATTTTGGTGCAGTTCTTCCGGATGCGATGATATTGACTGAACGGTACATTTTTTAACCCCTAGGCGCACCAGGACGTTATAGTACGTCCCCGGGGCTAGATGCTTAGCGCACGGGGACGTTCTATAACGTCCTGCTTCTGGCACCGGCTCACGAACGGAGCCGGTACCAGAAGCAGCGGCTGTCAGCTGTCTAGTACAGCTGACAGCCTGCGCTAACACCCGCGATCGGAGCCGGCTCCGATCGCGGGTGTTAACCCCTTACACGCCGCGGTCAAACATGACCGCGGCGTGTAAGGGTGTTTGCGCTGTGGATCGGATCCCCCGTGCCGCTTACCGGGGGATCCGATCCACTTCTGGGCAGCTCCGAGGACTGGCATGTGCCCCGGAGCTGCCCGGTCTCCATGGCAGCCAGACCCCTTCCGGGTCTGACTGCAAACTGTCTGAGCATGCGCAAGCTTGCTCAGACAGTTTACACTGCTCTACAATAAAATAGTATTGTAGAGCAGTGTATTGAACTTAAACCAGTGATCAGAGCATCACTGGTTCAAGTTCAAGTATGTATAAGTAAAAATATGCAAAAACACTTAACACTACACATTATAATAAATAAAAAATAATTACATAAAAATATAAGCCCCTAAAATGTCACTTTCCCATAAAAACACTTAATAAAGTATAAAAAACACAAAAACACAAAAAACCCCGCATATTTGGTATTGCCGCGTCCGTAACAATCTGTATAATAAAACAGAATCATTACCGGACCCGCACGGTACACGCCGTAGAAAAAAAACGCAAAAACGTTCCGAAAAAACATAATTTTTAATTAATACCCTATAAAAAAATGCTCTAAAAAGTAATTTAAAAAATGTTATGCACTCCAAAATAAGCCCACTAAAAAGAACAACTCTTCTCGCAAAAAATAAGCCCCTAACCAGATTTGTCAGCCGAAAAATAAAAAAGTTATACATATTAAAATATGGTGATGCTAAAATGAATAAGATTTTCTCCAAATTGGTTTTTATTCAGTACAATTGAATAAAATACACAAAACCCCCACATATTTGGTATCCCTGCGTCCGTAACAATCTGTATAATAAAACAGAATCGTTATTAGATCTGCAAAGTGAACCCCGTAAAAAACAAAACAAAAAAAAGCTCCAGAAAAAAGATCATTTTCAATTAATACCCTATAAAAATGCTCTAAAAAGGGATTTAAAAAATGTTATGCACTCTAAAATAAGACCACTAAAAAGAACAATCCTTCTCGCAAAAAATAAGCCCTTAAACAGATTTGTGAGGCGAAAAATAAAAAAGTTATGCATATGAAAGACGGTGATGCTAAAATTAACAACATTTTTGCCAAATTACTTTTTATGCAATAAAAATGGGAAAAAAATAAAAAATCTATATAAATGAGGTCTTTTTGTAATCGTGGCGACCCATAGAATAAAAATAATATACTATTTTTATGGTATGGTAAACAGCCAAAAAAAAAAACCCATAAAAATCTTCCTGAAAAGTGATGATTTTCATTTCCTCCACCAACAAAGAGTTAATAAAATCTCACCAATTAGCCTATAGATTCCCCCAAATTACGTACCAGAAAAGTGCATCTCATGTGGCAAAAGAAATAAGCCCCTATAGGTCCACATTAAAAAAAAGAAAAAAATTATAGCCTGTACAATGTGACAGCAAATCTGATCTGGATGGCGCCTCCTTCCCTTCTATGCCCGGCCGTGCGCCCATACAGCAGGTTACCAGCACATATGGGGTATCCGTGTACTCGGGAGAAATTGGGTAACAAACTTTGTGGAGCCTTTATTCATTTAATCCATTGTAAATGTTTAATTTTCCACCCAAAATGGGTGTATTGTGACAAAATATTACAATTTGGAGACTGCACCTCCATTTTCTTTTAACCCCTATAAAACACGTAAAGCGTTAACAAACTTCTTAAAAGTGGTTTTTCATACGTTGAGGGGTGTAGTTTCCACAATGGGGTAATTTACGAGTTTCGCTATTATTTAGGCCTCTCAGTGTCAATTATAAGGTGAGCAGGTCCATCTAAATACGGGTTTTGGTGATTTTACAAAAAATGTGAAAAATGGCCCCAAATTCTGAGCCTCATAACATTCTAGTAAAATATGTGGAATCTTAAAAAACCATGCCAACATAAAGCAGACATTTGGGAAATGTAAGTCATGAATTTATTTGGGTGCTATGACTATCTGCATCAAAAGTAGAGAATTTAGAACGTTGAAAATAAAGAATTTTTCCAAATTTTTGCCAAATTTTGTTTTTTTTCATAACTAAACACAAAAGATTTCATCCAAATTTTTAAACTAATTTGAAGTACAATGTGTCACGAGAAAACAATCTCAAAATCCCCTGGATATCTCATAGCGTTCCCACGCTATAACCACTTATAGTGACACAGGTCAGATTTGAAGAATGGGGCAGCGTCCTTAAGGCCAAAAGAGGCTGAGTCCCCTAGGGGTTAAAAACAATAATAATAATTGTTTCAGTAAAAATAATAATAATGAAAATGTCCAGTTTATATCCATTAAACTTGATTGATCATTACTAGTACTCTGCCCATATATACAGGATAGGAGTAGTAGTACTGTGCTTTGCCCATATATACAGGATAGGAGTAGTAGTCCTGTTCTGTGCTCATATATACACTCACCGGCCACTTTATTAGGTACACCATGCTAGTAACGGGTTGGACCCCCTTTTGCCTTCAGAACTGCCTCAATTCTTCGTGGCATAGATTCAACAAGGTGCTGGAAGCTCCTCAGAGATTTTGCTCCATAGTGACATGATGGCATCACACAGTTGCGGCAGATTTGTCGGCTGCACATCCATGATGCGAATCTTCCGTTCCACCACATCCCAAAGATGCTCTATTGGATTGGGATCTGGTGACTGTGGAGGCCATTTGTGTCCAGTGACCTCATTGTCATGTTCAAGAAACCAGTCTGAGATGATTCCAGCTTTATGACATGGCGCATTATCCTGCTGAAAGTAGCCATCAGATGTTGGGTACATTGTGCTCATAAAGGGATGGACATGGTCAGCAACAATACTCAGGTAGGCTGTGGCGTTGTACCAAGGGGCCCAAAGAGTGCCAAGAAAATATTCCCCACACCATGACACCACCACCAGCCTGAACTGTTGATACAAGGCAGGATGGATCCATGCTTTCATGTTGTTGACGCTAAATTCTGACCCTACCATCGGAATGTTGCAGCAGAAATCGAGACTCATCAGACCAGGCAACGTCCAATATTTTACTGTCCAATTTTGATGAGCTTGTGCAAATTGTAGCCTCAGTTTCCTGTTCTTAGCTGAAAGGAGTGGCACCCGGTGTGGTCTTCTGCTGCTGTAGCCCATCTGCCTCAAAGTTGGACGTACTGTGCGTTCATAAATGCTCTTCTGCCTACCTTGGGTGTAGCGGGTGGCGATTTGAGTCACTGTTGCCTTTCTATCAGCTCGAACCAGTCTGCCCATTCTCCTCTGACCTCTGGCATCAACAAGGCATTTCCGCCCACAGAACTGCCGCTCACTGGATGTTTTTTCTTTTTCGGACCATTCTCTGTAAACCCTAGAGATGGTTGTGCATGAAAATCCCAGTAAATCAGCAGTTTCTGAAATACTCAGACCAGCCCTTCTGGCACCAACAACCATGCCACGTTCAAAAGCACTCAAATCACCTTTCTTCCCCATACTGACGCTCGGGAGAACTGCAGGAGATTGTCTTGACCATGTCTACATGCCTAAATGCACTGAGTTGCCGCCATGTGATTGGCTGACTAGAAATTAAGTGTTAACGAGCAGTTGGACATGTGTACCTAATAAAGTGGCCGGTGAGTGTACATGATAGGAGTAGTAGTACTGTGCTGTGATCATATATACATGATTGGAGTAGTTGTACTGTACTGTGTCCATATATATAGGATAGGAGTAGTAGTACTGTGCTGTGCCCATATATACAGGATAGGAGTAGTAGTACTGTGCCCATATATACAGGATAATTGTAGTAGTACTGTGCTGTGGTCATATATACAGGATAGGAGTAGTAGTACTGTGCTGTGCCCATATATACAGGATAATTGTAGTAGTACTCTGCTGTGCCCATATATACAGGATAGGAGTAGTAGTACTGTCCTGTGCCCATATATACAGGATAGGAGTAGCAGTACTGTGCTGTGGTCATATATACAGGATAGGAGTAGTAGTACTGTGCTGTGCCCATATATACAGGATAGTAGTAGTAGTACTGTGCTGTGCTCATATATACAGGATAGGAGTAGTAGTGGTGTGGTGTGCTCATATATACCGGATAGTAGTAGTACTGTGCTGTGTCCATATATACAGGATAGGAGTAGTAGTACTGTGCTGTGCCCATATATACAGGATAGTAGTAGTAGTACTGTGCTGTGTCCATATATACAGGATAGGAGTAGTAGTACTGTGCTGTGCCCATATATACAGGATAGTAGTAGTAGTACTGTGGTCTGCTCATATATACAGGATAGGAGTAGTAGTGCTGTGCTGTGCCCATATATACCGGATAGTAGTAGTAGTACTGTGGTGTGCTCATATATACAGGATAGGAGTAGTAGTACTGTGCTGTGTCCATATATACAGGATAGGAGTAGTAGTACTGTGCTGTGTCCATATATACAGGATAGGAGTAGTAGTACTGTGCTGTACTCATATATACAGGATAGGAGTAGTAGTACTGTGCTGTGTCCATATATACCGGATAGTAGTAGTAGTACTGTGCTGTGCCCATATATACCGGATAGTAGTAGTAGTACTGTGCTGTGCCCATATATACAGGATAGGAGTAGTAGTACTGTGCTGTGTCCATATATACAGGATAGGTGTAGTAGTACTGTGCTGTGCCCATATATACAGGATAGGAGTAGTAGTACTGTGCTGTGTCCATATATACAGGATAGGAGTAGTAGTACTGTGCTGTGCTCATATATACAGGATAGGAGTAGTAGTACTGTGCTGTACCCATATATACAGGATAGGTGTAGTAGTACTGTGCTGTGCCCATATATACAGGATAGGAGTAGTAGTATTGTGCTGTGCCCATATATACAGGATAGGAGTAGTAGTACTGTGCTGTGCTCATATATACAGGATAGGAGTAGTAGTACTGTGCTGTGTCCATATATACAGGATAGGAGTAGTAGTACTGTGCTGTGTCCATATATACAGGATAGTAGTATGGTGTTGTGATGTTAGACATAATAATAATAATAATAATAATAATAATAATCTCTGAGAAGATTCCTCTCTATATACCAGTGCATGGAGCCTGTGTCACAGTGTAACAATAAAGCTCTTAGTCTGGAGGTTGTGGGTTCAAATCCCAGGCTGGGCAAAAATGTATTTAATTGAATTAAATAGAGACCTTGGGGGACATTTATCATACGCTGCGCTCGAGCCAGGAGGCTGTGCCGCGTTTATTCTATGCCAGGCAGGGCCTGTCATAGAAGTAAGCAAAGCTGGCGACTTGAAAGTCTCCGGCGGAAGGGAATGCGCCAGCGCGCCCGCTCTTGCCCCTACACGCCCCTTCACGCCCACAGGCGTGAAGGTGGTGGAGAGGGCTAAATAGCCACAAGTGCTAGCAATAGGTTGGCATTTAAGATTAATTCAGGGCATCTGCGCCACATTATTGGTGCAAAGGTCCTAATAAATATGCCCCCTTGTGTCTGGGGAAGCCCTGGGAGCAGTATAGACCATATATGGACAGATGGTGATCTCTCCCCGATGACGTGGTCCATGCTGTGCCCTGGAAGGTCAATAGCAATAGATGTGTGTCGGTACCTAAATACAGCTCTACTTGTGTTCCTCCTAGGGACACAGATAAAGATGAAAGCTCCTCAGTAAACTCTTTAAAGCCTCCGCTCCCCCTGCCCCCAGCCCCCCAGTAGTTACACCTCTGCTGTGAGATCATTTTTATGTAAAACAACTATTGGTAAATTATTCCTCTAACTCAATGATTTTTTTGCTTCTTCTTGTCTGACTGCCCTCACCAGGAAGGTCCACCGCTCTGAACATGTTATATGAAATTTTCCATGTATTGTTTCTTAGAGCTCATCCCCGGGAATATACACATCTCAGGGCTTTTCTCATTGCCATAGAAGAAATTAACCAGCGCACTGATATTCTTCCCAATGTCACTCTGGGATATCATATATATGACTCGTGTGGAAATGTGAATAAAGTTATAAAAGATGTTCTGCAGATACTGTCCGGACACACAGTAACGGCTCCAAACTATTCATGTAAGGAGAAGGACGCGGTGGTGGGATTCATTGGAGACTTACATTCAGCCACTACTCTCCCCATGGCCCAGCTGTTAGGATTCTATGGATACACTCAGGTAAATGCAGAATAAGCTAAATCTCTGTTGATCTGTAACTTTTGTTACAGGACATCCACCATCAGGATAAAGGATTGTAAACCAAGTACACTGACATGTGTCCCCACTGGTAGAATCTGCACTTCTTTTAGCTTCTTATGCCCTGGTTTTAAAAAATAAAATGAAAACAATTATGCAAATGAGCCTGAGGGGCTCTGGGCTCTATTGGTGTTAACAGAGCCTGGAACCTCTGATGCTTATTTGCATAATTTTAAAGCCCTTTTTTCTTAAAACCAAGGGCATAAGAAGCTAAACATAAAGCAGATCCTGCTCAGGGATTAACTACACAAAACACACGCAGTCTTGTGTCTCCTCAGATAATTCCAACTTTATTTACACAGGAAGTGTGTTTTATATGTGCCACGCCTGCCCACGTGACCCAAATCTTAGGTGCAGCCATGCCTCCACGTGTCCCATGGCTCCCCTCCGTTTCTTACCTCTCCACATTCCTACTCCAGCAGCCGGCCACACGCGTCCACGCTCTCTAGGCCGAGGGCTCGCCGGCACTTGAGGATTTAAAGAGCCAGCGCACCGCTAATTGGTGCTGGCCATTTCCTGGAAACTGATTTAAGCCGGCCTCTCCCAGCATTGTCCGCCGGATCTTAGTGCTATTGCTGACGAGAAAGCTGTTCCCTGTGCTTTGTGCGTGTGTTTCGATCTCCTGTTGTGACCCCGGACCTGTTCTTAACTTCACTCCTACGCTGCCAGCCCTTACGTCTTGCTCTGTCACTGACCTCGCATCATTGCCGTCTGCCTTGACCATCTGCCTGTCCCGGACTACAAGATTGCCTGCTGATTCTGTACCTCGACCTTGGATTCAACCGCAAACAAGTCGCGCCTGTGGAACGACCTGGTGGTACCATACCGCAACAAAACAATCCTGCTTTGCGGCGGGCTGTGGTGAAGACCGGGTGCTACTTAGATTCTGGTCCCAGGTGTCGGCTTGTGTCATCGTCGGTGGTGGTCCAGGCGGTTCACTAACCCCGAGCCTTGACAATATGTAAATAATATACAGGCAGTCCCCTGTTTAAGAACACCCGACTTACAGACGACCCCTAGTTACAATCAGACCTCTGGATGTTAGTAATTTACTCTACTTTTTCCTGACGTTACAATAATCAGATATAACATTTATCAAAGGTGTCTGCAAAGAAGCGTTATTGTTAATGCTGGTTCTTATGACAATCCAACATTTTTAATTCCAAATGTCACAGAGACCAAAAAAGTTTTCTCTGGGATTACAATTATAAAATATACAGTTGCGACGTACATATAACTTCAACAAAAGAACAAACCTACAGAACCATGTATGTATCTCGGGGACTGCCTGTACAGTCATGGCCATAAGGTTTGAGAATGGTACAAATATTATATTGTCACATGATCTGTTGCCCTCTGGTTTGTCAGATGTTTATCACATACAGAGATACAAGTGCAATCATATTATGGGGAGCAGAAGCTTTTATTGTCAGGTGGGAGGAGTTACTGCAGCGAGTCAGTATCTGCAGGACCTCTCCTTCTTCTTCAGGACCTCTGCAATTCTCCCTGGCAGCTCTCACTCACCTCCTGCACCCAATCCTGACTGATAGCTGTCCATTAATGCACTATCACTGCTGCATTCTGTCACTTAATCCTGACAGATTGATCTCCAGCCCTGTCCTCATCAGCCCCCGCACCTCTGTTACTGGAGACATCACTGACACCATGGCAGCTGCTCCGCCTAAGGCAAAGGCCTGCAATGAAGTTGAAATGTGTTTCGGGGGAAACAGTTCATTTTCCAGGCAAATATTGACTTTGCAATTAATTGCTGTTAAAGGGCACCTACCACCACAAATCTACCTATAAAGGTAGATTGGGTGGTAGGTGGATCAATGGGACGTGAGGATAGCCCTTTTAAGGGCTAATCCTCACATCCCCACACTTTTTTGATAACTTATAAGACATATATTCAAATTTACTTATGCGGCTACTGGGGCGTGGAGTAGCCGCATCTGAGGTTACACGAGGCGGCTACTCCACGTCCCGGTAGCCACTTTACCCCTCCTACTCACCCATCTTCGGCGCACAGCTCCGCGTAGCTGCGCGCCCTCGTCCGGCGATCCTGCCGTCTGCGCATGCGCAGAAGAGCAGGCCCGCGCCTGCGCGGTCACTGCTCCGAAACAGGCGCGGGCCTGCTCTTCTGCGCATGCGCAGACGGCAGGATCGCCGGACGAGGGCGCGCAGCTACGCGGACCTGCGCGCCGAAGATGGGTGAGTAGGAGGGGTAAAGTGGCTACCGGGGCGTGGAGTAGCCGCCTCGTGTAACCTCAGAAGCGGCTACTCCACGCACCAGTAGCCGCATAAGTAAATTTGAATATATGTCTTATAAAAGTTATCAAAAAAGTGTGGGGACGTGAGGATTAGCCCTTAAAAGGTCTATCCTCACGTCCCATTGATCCACCTACCACCCAATCTACCTTTATAGGTAGATTTGTGGTGGTAGGTTTCCTTTAAGCTGATCCCTCTTTATAACGTTCTGGAGTAGATGTAAATTGCCATTATAAAACCTGGTGCAGTAGACTTTGTAAAAATTAACATTTGTATCATTCTCAAAACTTATGGCCATGACTGTACATAGAAAACTTCACAGAGCATGTGTAGTGGTTTTCCCAAGGGATTTACAACTTATCTTTCATTTCTTCATGGGAAAATATGTTGCATAGGTAAAGAATAGAGATGAGTGAACATACTCGTCTGAGCTTGATGCTCGTTCGAGCATTAGCGTACTCGCAACTGCTCGGTGCTCGGACGAGTATTTCGCCCGCTCGAGAAAATGGCATCTTGCTGCGTTTAGATTTTTGGCGGCCAGAACCAGAGCCAATCACAAGCCAGGAGACTCTGCACTCCACCCAGCATGACGTGGTACACTCAGGGCTGCATCTGCCATGAGGCGAGATGAAAATCTCACCTCAGGCGGCAGATTGCGGGTCCCTGTACAGGGCGGCGAAATTCGCCGCTCTAAAGTGGGCGATTCGGGCGTCCATTAACGCCCGAATCGCCCACCAGCTGAATAAATTGCGCCTGTCTCTTTAAGACACAGGCGCGATTTATATACGGAGCGACGCAGTGCCTTTCCGGCTGCTGCGTCGCTCCGTTCTAATCAGTGACACAGGCGTCATGAAGTCATGAAGAACGGAGCCGCGCGCCGAGGGAGGTGCTGCCTGCAGGTGAGTATGATTTATTATTTTTCATGCACTTTCATTAATTCTAATCTGGCTGATAAGGGGGAGTGGGGGCCATAATTGTCATATACTGTGTGTGTGTGTGGGGGGTGTATACGTTATACGTGGCCATACTTGTTTTATACTGTGGGGGGGGGCTGTATACATTATATGGGGCCATAATTGTCATATACTGTGTGTGTGTGGGGGGGGTGTATACGTTATATGTGGCCATACTAGTTTTATACTGTGGGGGGGGGGCTGTATACATTATATGGGGCAATAATTGTCATATACTGGTGGGTGCTGTATGCATTATATGTGGCCATAATTGTTTTATACTGTGTGTGTGTGTGTGTGTGTGTGTGTGGGGGGGGGGGGGTTGATATATTATATGGGGCCACAATTGTTTTATACTGTCGGGGGGGGGCGGGGTTTGATATATTATATGTGGCCATAATTGTTTTATACTGTGTGTGTGTGTGGGGGGGGGTTGATATATTATATGGGGCCACAATTGTTTTATACTGTCGGGGGGGGGGGGGTTGATATATTATATGTGGCCATAATTGTTTTGAACTGTGTGTGTGTGTGTGGGGGGGGGGGTTGATATATTATATGGGGCCATAATTGTTTTATACTGTCGGGGGGGGGGGGGGTTGATATATTATATGGGGCCAGAATTGCTTTATACTGTGTGTGTGTGTGTGTGTGTGTGTGTGGGGGGGGGGTTGATATATTATATGGGGCCAGAATTGTTTTATACTAGGGGGGATGCAGTATATACTATATGGGGTCAGCGTCATTTATACTGCGGTGGGGGGTGCTATATATATTATATGGGCCAGAATCATTTTATACTGGGGGGGGGCTGTATATATTATACATGGCCAGATTCTTCTTTTCCTGGGGGTGTTATATATTTATATGGGGCCAGATTTCAGCTAAGGGGTAAACAGTATATTACTAAGCTGGGGGGGGCTGTATATGGGCTACAGTATATTACCGTATATACGAGTATAAGCCGACCCAAGTATAAGCCGAGGCCCCTAATTTTACCACAAAAACCTGGTAAAACTTATATAATTTTTACTCGAGTATAAGCCGAGTTTGGGTTTTCAGCACATTTTTTGTGCTAAAAAACTAGGCTTATACTCGAGTATATAAGGTACTAAGATGGGAGGCTGTATATGGGGTACAGTATATTACTAAGCTGGGGGGATGTATATGGGATACAGTATATTACTAAGCTGTGGGCTGTATATGGGATACAGTATATTACTAAGCTGGGGGGATGTATATGGGATACAGTATATTACTAAGCTGTGGGCTGTATATGGGATACAGTATATTACTAAGCTGGGAGGCTGTATATGGGATACATTATATTACTAAGCTGGGGGGCTGTATATGGGGTACAGTATATTACTAAGCAGGGGGGCTGTATATGGGATACATTATATTACTAAGCTGGGGGGCTGTATATGGGATACAGTATATTACTAAGCTGGGGGGATGTATATGGGATACAGTATATTACTAAGCTGGGGGGCTGTATATGGGATACAGTATATTACTAAGCTGGGGGCTGTATATGGGGTACAGTATATTACTAAGCTGGGGGGATGTATATGGTGTATAGTATATTACTAAGCTGGGGGGATGTATATGGGATACAGTATATTACTAAGCTGGGGGATGTATATGGGATAAAGTATATTACTAAGCTGGGGGGGCTGTATATGGGGTACAGTATATTACTAAGCTGGGGGGGATGTATATGGGATACAGTATATTACTAAGCTGGGGGGCTGTATATGGGGTACAGTATATTACTAAGCTGGGGAGCTGTATATGGGATACAGTATATTACTAAGCTGGAGGGATGTATATGGGATACAGTATATTACTAAGCTGGGAGGCTGTATATGGGATACAGTATATTACTAAGCTGGGGGGGCTGTATATGGGATACAGTATATTACTAAGCTGGGGGGATGTATATGGGATACAGTATATTACTAAGCTGGAGGGATGTATATGGGATACAGTATATTACTAAGCTGGGGGGCTGTATATGGGATACAGTATATTACTAAGCTGGGGGGCTGTATATGGGATACAGTATATTACTAAGCTAGAGGGCTGTATAAGGGATACAGTATATTACTAAGCTGGGGGGATGTATATGGGATACAGTATATTACTAAGCTGGGGGGATGTATATGGGATACAGTATATTACTAAGCTGGGGGGATGTATATGGGATACAGTATATTACTAAGCTGGGGGGCTGTATATGGGATACAGTATATTACTAAGCTGGAGGTCTGTATATGGGGTACAGTATATTACTAAGCTGGGGGGCTGTATATGGGATACAGTATATTACTAAGCTGGGGGGCTGTATATGGGATACAGTATATTACTAAGCTGGGGGACTGTATATGGGGTACAGTATATTACTAAGCTGGGGGATGTATATGGGATACAGTATATTACTAAGCTGGGGTGCTGTATATGGGATACAGTATATTACTAAGCTGGGGTGGGCTGTATATGGGATAAAGTATATTACTAAGCTGGGGGGATGTATATAGGATACAGTATATTACTAAGCTGGGGGGATGTATATGGGATACAGTATATTACTAAGCTGGGGGGATGTATATGGGATACAGTATATTACTAAGCTGGGGGGGCTGTATATGGGATACAGTATATTACTAAGCTGGGGGGCTGTATATGGGGTACAGTATATTACTAAGCTGGGGAATGTATATGAGATACAGTATATTACTAAGCTGGGGGGATGTATATGGGATACAGTATATTACTAAGCTGGGGGGCTGTATATGGGATACAGTATATTACTAAGCTGGGGGATGTATATGGGATACAGTATATTACTAAGCTGGGGGGCTGTATATGGGATACAGTATATTACTAAGCTGGGGGATGTATATATGATATAGTATATTACTAAGCTGGGGCTGTATATGGGATACAGTATATTACTAAGCTGGGGGGATGTATATGGGATACAGTATATTACTAAGCTGGGGGCTGTATATGGGATACAGTATATTACTAAGCTGGGGGGCTGTATATGGGATACAGTATATTACTAAGCTGGGGGCTGTATATGGGATACAGTATATTACTAAGCTGGGGGCTGTATATGGGATACAGTATATTACTAAGCTGGGGGCTGTATATGGGATACAGTATATTACTAAGCTGGGGGCTGTATATGGGATACAGTATATTACTAAGCTGGGGGCTGTATATGGGATACAGTATATTACTAAGCTGAGGGGCTGTATATGGGATACAGTATATTACTAAGCTGGAGGGATGTATATGGGGTACAGTATATTACTAAGCTGGGGGATGTATATGGGATACAGTATATTACTAAGCTGGGGGGCTGTATATGGGATACAGTATATTACTAAGCTGGGGGGATGTATATGGGATACAGTATATTACTAAGCTGGGGGGCTGTATATAGGATACAGTATATTACTAAGCTGGGGGGGGCTGTATATGGGATACAGAATATTACTAAGCTGGGGGGCTGTCTATGGGATACAGTATATTACTAAGCTGGGGCTGTATATGGGATACAGTATATTACTAAGCTGAGGGGCTGTATATGGGATACAGTATATTACTAAGCTGGGGGGCTGTATATGGGATACAGTATATTACTAAGCTGGAGGGATGTATATGGGGTACAGTATATTACTAAGCTGGGGGGATGTATATGGGGTACAGTATATTACTAAGCTGGGGGGCTGTATATGGGATACAGTATATTACTAAGCTGGGGGGCTGTATATGGGATACAGTATATTACTAAGCTGGGGGGCTGTATATGGGGTACAGTATATTACTAAGCTGGGGAGCTGTATATGAGGTACAGTATATTACTAAGCTAAGGGGTTGTATATGGGGTACAGTATATTACTAAGCTGGGGGCTGTATATGGGATACAGTATATTACTAAGCTGGGGGATGTATATGGGATACAGTATATTACTAAGCTGGGGGGATGTATATGGGATACAGTATATTACTAAGCTGGGGGATGTATATGGGATACAGTATATTACTAAGCTGGGGGGCTGTATATAGGATACAGTATATTACTAAGCTGGGGGGGGCTGTATATGGGATACAGTATATTACTAAGCTGGGGGGCTGTATATGGGATA
This sequence comes from Engystomops pustulosus, assembly GCF_040894005.1. Lineage (NCBI taxonomy): Eukaryota > Metazoa > Chordata > Amphibia > Anura > Leptodactylidae > Engystomops > Engystomops pustulosus. Next base: position 292,618,644 of record NC_092411.1, on the reverse strand, counting down.
CAGTATATTACTAAGCTGGGGGGCTGTATATGGGATACAGTATATTACTAAGCTGGGGGACTGTATATGGGGTACAGTATATTACTAAGCTGGGGGATGTATATGGGATACAGTATATTACTAAGCTGGGGGGATGTATATGGGATACAGTATATTACTAAGCTGGGGTGGGCTGTATATGGGATACAGTATATTACTAAGCTGGGGTGGGCTGTATATGGGATAAAGTATATTACTAAGCTGGGGGGATGTATATAGGATACAGTATATTACTAAGCTGGGGGACTGTATATGGGGTACAGTATATTACTAAGCTGGGGGATGTATATGGGATACAGTATATTACTAAGCTGGGGGGATGTATATGGGATACAGTATATTACTAAGCTGGGGTGGGCTGTATATGGGATACAGTATATTACTAAGCTGGGGTGGGCTGTATATGGGATAAAGTATATTACTAAGCTGGGGGATGTATATGGGATACAGTATATTACTAAGCTGGGGGGATGTATATGGGATACAGTATATTACTAAGCTGGGGGGATGTATATGGGATACAGTATATTACTAAGCTGGGGGGGCTGTATATGGGATACAGTATATTACTAAGCTGGGGGGCTGTATATGGGATACAGTATATTACTAAGCTGGGGGATGTATATGGGATACAGTATATTACTAAGCTGGGGGCTGTATATGGGATACAGTATATTACTAAGCTGGGGGCTGTATATGGGATACAGTATATTACTAAGCTGGGGGATGTATATATGATATAGTATATTACTAAGCTGGGGCTGTATATGGGATACAGTATATTACTAAGCTGGGGGGATGTATATGGGATACAGTATATTACTAAGCTGGGGGATGTATATGGGATACAGTATATTACTAAGCTGGGGGATGTATATGGGATACAGTATATTACTAAGCTGGGGGCTGTATATGGGATACAGTATATTACTAAGCTGGGGGGCTGTATATGGGATGCAGTATATTACTAAGCTGGGGGCTGTATATGGGATACAGTATATTACTAAGCTGGGGGCTGTATATGGGATACAGTATATTACTAAGCTGGGGGCTGTATATGGGATACAGTATATTACTAAGCTGGGGGCTGTATATGGGATACAGTATATTACTAAGCTGGGGGCTGTATATGGGATACAGTATATTACTAAGCTGAGGGGCTGTATATGGGATACAGTATATTACTAAGCTGGAGGGATGTATATGGGGTACAGTATATTACTAAGCTGGGGGATGTATATGGGATACAGTATATTACTAAGCTGGGGGGCTGTATATGGGATACAGTATATTACTAAGCTGGGGGGATGTATATGGGATACAGTATATTACTAAGCTGGGGGGCTGTATATAGGATACAGTATATTACTAAGCTGGGGGGGCTGTATATGGGATACAGAATATTACTAAGCTGGGGGGCTGTCTATGGGATACAGTATATTACTAAGCTGGGGGGCTGTATATGGGATACAGTATATTACTAAGCTGGGGGACTGTATATGGGGTACAGTATATTACTAAGCTGGGGGATGTATATGGGATACAGTATATTACTAAGCTGGGGGGATGTATATGGGATACAGTATATTACTAAGCTGGGGTGGGCTGTATATGGGATACAGTATATTACTAAGCTGGGGTGGGCTGTATATGGGATAAAGTATATTACTAAGCTGGGGGGATGTATATAGGATACAGTATATTACTAAGCTGGGGGCTGTATATGGGATACAGTATATTACTAAGCTGGGGGATGTATATGGGATACAGTATATTACTAAGCTGGGGGATGTATATGGGATACAGTATATTACTAAGCTGGGGGGATGTATATGGGATACAGTATATTACTAAGCTGGGGGATGTATATGGGATACAGGATATTACTAAGCTGGGGGATGTATATGGGATACAGTATATTACTAAGCTGGGGGATGTATATGGGGTACAGTATATTACTAAGCTGGGGGGCTGTATATAGGATACAGTATATTACTAAGCTGGGGGGGGCTGTATATGGGATACAGTATATTACTAAGCTGGGGGGCTGTATATGGGATACAGTATATTACTAAGCTGGGGGGCTGTATATGGGATACAGTATATTACTAAGCTGGGGGACTGTATATGGGGTACAGTATATTACTAAGCTGGGGGATGTATATGGGATACAGTATATTACTAAGCTGGGGGGGCTGTATATGGGATACAGTATATTACTTAGCTGGGGGGCTGCATATGGGGTACAGTATATTACTAAGCTGGGGGGGCTGTATATGGGATACAGTATATTACTAAGCTGGGGGGCTGTATATGGGGTACAGTATATTACTAAGCTGGGGGATGTATATGAGATACAGTATATTACTAAGCTGGGGGGCTGTATATGGGATACAGTATATTACTAAGCTGGGGGATGTATATATGATATAGTATATTACTAAGCTGGGGCTGTATATGGGATACAGTATATTACTAAGCTGGGGGGATGTATATGGGATACAGTATATTACTAAGCTGGGGGCTGTATATGGGATACAGTATATTACTAAGCTGGGGGGCTGTATATGGGATGCAGTATATTACTAAGCTGGGGGCTGTATATGGGATACAGTATATTACTAAGCTGGGGGCTGTATATGGGATACAGTATATTACTAAGCTGGGGGCTGTATATGGGATACAGTATATTACTAAGCTTGGGGCTGTATATGGGATACAGTATATTACTAAGCTGAGGGGCTGTATATGGGATACAGTATATTACTAAGCTGGGGGGCTGTATATGGGATACAGTATATTACTAAGCTGGGGGGATGTATATGGGATACAGTATATTACTAAGCTGGGGGCTCTATATGGGATACAGTATATTACTAAGCTGAGGGGCTGTATATGGGATACAGTATATTACTAAGCTGGAGGGATGTATATGGGGTACAGTATATTACTAAGCTGGGGGATGTATATGGGATACAGTATATTACTAAGCTGGGGGGCTGTATATGGGATACAGTATATTACTAAGCTGGGGGGATGTATATGGGATACAGTATATTACTAAGCTGGGGGGCTGTATATAGGATACAGTATATTACTAAGCTGGGGGGGGCTGTATATGGGATACAGAATATTACTAAGCTGGGGGGCTGTCTATGGGATACAGTATATTACTAAGCTGGGGGGCTGTATATGGGATACAGTATATTACTAAGCTGGGGGACTGTATATGGGGTACAGTATATTACTAAGCTGGGGGATGTATATGGGATACAGTATATTACTAAGCTGGGGGGATGTATATGGGATACAGTATATTACTAAGCTGGGGTGGGCTGTATATGGGATACAGTATATTACTAAGCTGGGGTCGGCTGTATATGGGATAAAGTATATTACTAAGCTGGGGGGATGTATATAGGATACAGTATATTACTAAGCTGGGGGCTGTATATGGGATACAGTATATTACTAAGCTGGGGGATGTATATGGGATACAGTATATTACTAAGCTGGGGGATGTATATGGGATACAGTATATTACTAAGCTGGGGGGCTGTATATAGGATACAGTATATTACTAAGCTGGGGGGGGCGGTATATGGGATACAGTATATTACTAAGCTGGGGGGCTGTATATGGGATACAGTATATTACTAAGCTGGGGGGCTGTATATGGGATACAGTATATTACTAAGCTGGGGGACTGTATATGGGGTACAGTATATTACTAAGCTGGGGGATGTATATGGGATACAGTATATTACTAAGCTGGGGGGATGTATATGGGATACAGTATATTACTAAGCTGGGGTGGGCTGTATATGGGATACAGTATATTACTAAGCTGGGGTGGGCTGTATATGGGATAAAGTATATTACTAAGCTGGGGGGATGTATATAGGATACAGTATATTACTAAGCTGGGGGGATGTATATGGGATACAGTATATTACTAAGCTGGGGGGATGTATATGGGATACAGTATATTACTAAGCTGGGGGGGCTGTATATGGGATACAGTATATTACTAAGCTGGGGGGCTGTATATGGGGTACAGTATATTACTAAGCTGGGGGATGTATATGAGATACAGTATATTACTAAGCTGGGGGGATGTATATGGGATACAGTATATTACTAAGCTGGGGGGCTGTATATGGGATACAGTATATTACTAAGCTGGGGGATGTATATGGGATACAGTATATTACTAAGCTGGGGGGCTGTATATGGGATACAGTATATTACTAAGCTGGGGGATGTATATATGATATAGTATATTACTAAGCTGGGGCTGTATATGGGATACAGTATATTACTAAGCTGGGGGGATGTATATGGGATACAGTATATTACTAAGCTGGGGGCTGTATATGGGATACAGTATATTACTAAGCTGGGGGATGTATATGGGATACAGTATATTAGTAAGCTGGGGGGCTGTATATGGGATACAGTATATTACTAAGCTGGGGGATGTATATATGATATAGTATATTACTAAGCTGGGGCTGTATATGGGATACAGTATATTACTAAGCTGGGGGGATGTATATGGGATACAGTATATTACTAAGCTGGGGGCTGTATATGGGATACAGTATATTACTAAGCTGGGGGGCTGTATATGGGATACAGTATATTACTAAGCTGGGGGCTGTATATGGGATACAGTATATTACTAAGCTGGGGGCTGTATATGGGATACAGTATATTACTAAGCTGGGGGCTGTATATGGGATACAGTATATTACTAAGCTGGGGGCTGTATATGGGATACAGTATATTACTAAGCTGGGGGCTGTATATGGGATACAGTATATTACTAAGCTGAGGGGCTGTATATGGGATACAGTATATTACTAAGCTGGAGGGATGTATATGGGGTACAGTATATTACTAAGCTGGGGGATGTATATGGGATACAGTATATTACTAAGCTGGGGGGCTGTATATGGGATACAGTATATTACTAAGCTGGGGGGATGTATATGGGATACAGTATATTACTAAGCTGGGGGGCTGTATATAGGATACAGTATATTACTAAGCTGGGGGGGGCTGTATATGGGATACAGAATATTACTAAGCTGGGGGGCTGTCTATGGGATACAGTATATTACTAAGCTGGGGCTGTATATGGGATACAGTATATTACTAAGCTGAGGGGCTGTATATGGGATACAGTATATTACTAAGCTGGAGGGATGTATATGGGGTACAGTATATTACTAAGCTGGGGGGATGTATATGGGGTACAGTATATTACTAAGCTGGGGGGCTGTATATGGGATACAGTATATTACTAAGCTGGGGGGCTGTATATGGGATACAGTATATTACTAAGCTGGGGGGCTGTATATGGGGTACAGTATATTACTAAGCTGGGGAGCTGTATATGAGGTACAGTATATTACTAAGCTAAGGGGTTGTATATGGGGTACAGTATATTACTAAGCTGGGGGCTGTATATGGGATACAGTATATTACTAAGCTGGGGGATGTATATGGGATACAGTATATTACTAAGCTGGGGGGATGTATATGGGATACAGTATATTACTAAGCTGGGGGGCTGTATATGGGATACAGTATATTACTAAGCTGGGGGGATGTATATGGGATACAGTATATTACTAAGCTGGGGGGATGTATATGGGATACAGTATATTACTAAGCTGGAGGGATGTATATGGGGTACAGTATATTACTAAGCTGGGGGGATGTATATGGGATAAAGTATATTACTAAGCTGGGGGCTGTATATGGGATACATTATATTACTAAGCTGGGGGGCTGTATATGGGATACAGTATATTACTAAGCTGGGGGGATGTATATGGGATACAGTATATTACTAAGCTAGGGGGCTGTATATGGGATACAGTATATTACTAAGCTGGGGAGCTGTATATGGTGTACAGTATATTACTAAGCTGGGGGGCTGTATATGGGATACAGTATATTGCTAAGCTGGGGGATGTATATGGGATACAGTATATTACTAAGCTGGGGGGCTGTATATGGGATACAGTATATTACTAAGCTGGGGAGCTGTATATGGTGTACAGTATATTACTAAGCTGGGGGGATGTATACGGGATACAGTATATTACTAAGCTGGGGGGGCTGTATATGGGGTACAGTATATTACCGTATATTCGAGTATAAGCCGACCCAAGTATAAGCCGAGGCCCCTAATTTTACCACAAAAACCTGGTAAAACTTATATATTTTTAACTCGAGTATAAGCCGAGTTTGAGTTTTCAGCGCATTTTTTTGTGCTGAAAAACTAGGCTTATACTCGAGTATATAAGGTACTAAGCTGGGAGGCTGTATATGGGGTACAGTATATTACTAAGCTGGGAGGCTGTATATGGGATACAGTATATTACTAAGCTGGGGGGATGTATATGGGATACAGTATATTACTAAGCTGGGGGCATATACAGATAAATCATTCATAATGTGACATCATGATCCAATTACAGTGTATAGATAACATTAGTGAGTATACATGTCGTAGTGCATCAATTTTCCATAAATAAATACATAAATATTGCCACTAGGCATTCATCCCATCACGCCATGCTGTGTTTGTATATAGAAAAACAGCGCATGTCCGCAGATGGTTGCTTGGCAACCACCGACGCAACTCGTGCATGAAAACGGGGTCGAAATGATTCACTTATAATGCTTGATCACGGCTCTAGTGCAACACTCCCCTATAGTAATCCATGGCCTTACCTACGGGTGGCGGGGGCAAGACTCCGGTCAGTGTCGCTATGACACCGCGATCTCGTTGCTGCACTGCTCCCAGCACAGCCAAGACCTCCCAGTCATTCCGCGTCACCTACCCAGGAGTCATCATGCTCTCGCGAGATCCACACACATCGGTCAGTGGCCATTTTGGATACGGGAGAGCGGACATCAAGCCAGTACACGGGTAAGTATTTCAAGATAGAAGTGGGGCAGAGTGGCCTTCATTATATCGGTAATGTACCGTGCAGCATGATTATAGCAATTTTCATAGAAGTCGTGGTTGCGTATATTGAAGAGGAGGACATTGCAAAATTGTAGATATTGCAAAAATGTAAATTGGAAATTCTTCATCCTAGTTGACGGGTGTGGGCGTGTTGGCAAATAATTAGCCTATGGGATTGAGTGTCCAGTGGCATTACATACAATGTGCTCTGTGAAAAGAAGAGAGAAGAGAAAAAATAATTACTCAGATGAAATCATCAAGTAGAATAATTAGAAGGACTTCCTAACTCCGACTCTTATGTGCCCATCATGTCTGATAGGAACGTCGGTACAACATCAATTCAGAGTGTTCAGGTTTAAGTCCATGTTCAACCCATATGGGTGAAGAGAATTCAATCTATGAATCCATTCGACTTCACGTCTCAAAAGGGCCTTTTGTCTGTCCCCACCTCGTCGAAGTGGAGGTACATGGTCAATAATGGAGAATTTCAAATCGTGAATCTTATGGCCGTATTCAATAAAATGGCGAGGGACTGGTAGATCGATTTTAGATGTTTTAATCGATGACCGGTGATTGTGCAGTCTCACTCTACACTCGGTCGTTGTCTCACCCACGTAGATTTTGGGACAGGGGCACATCAGGACATAGATAACATAATCAGATCTACATGTCAGATGATGTTTAAGGTTGTATTTTCTACCCGTAGATGGATTAGTAAAACTGTCACCTTTAAGCATGTAGCTGCAGTTTTCGCAGCTCATGCATGGATAAGAGCCTGGTTTAAGTTGTGATGCAAGGTTAGGTCCCTTCTTAATAGGGCCAAAGTCACTCTTAACCAAACTATCCCTCAGGTTTCTTGGTCTATTGTAGGAGAGTAGTGGGGGTGTTTGTAATTCCTTAATATTACCATGGTATTTTGACAGTGCAGGCCAGTGTTTACGTATCGACTTAGCTACAAACTGGCTGTGAGGTCCAAATGTCGTCACTAGCGGTATCCTTTCTGTTTTGCACAGTACTCTACTATTTGGGTGTAGTAAAGAGGTTTTATTGAGGTTCTTAACCTTATCCTTATGTCTATTGACCAATTGCTTGGGGTACCCCCTGGCCAGGAATTTATCAGACATCTCATTGAGTCTTACTTCTACTTGGTCTGGGTCATCAACAGTTCGCCTAACTCTGATCATCTGGCTAAGGGGAAGGGAATCCACAGTTTTTTTGGGGTGTGCACTGTCATACCTAAGTAGATTATTGCGGTCAGTACTCTTAGTGAATAGATCCGTCAGTAGTCTTTCTCCTTCAATATATATGCTGGTGTCAAGAAACTGAATGGAGGATGTAGAAAAGGATCTCGTAAATTTAATGTCCGGGTCCATATTATTCAGAAAATCAAAAAAGTTGTGAAAATTGTCCAATGTGTCAGTCCAGATCAAGAAGACGTCATCGATATAACGCCACCACCTAAGCACATGAGCAAAGAGTGGTGACGTATATACCAATGTCTCCTCAAGATCTGCCATAAAAATATTGGCATATGTCGGGGCCATGTTGGCCCCCATCGCCGTCCCACGAAGTTGTAAATAATAATCATCGCCAAACATAAAGTGATTACATGTCAAAATGATGTCAAGTAGTTCTGTAACAAACGTCTTACCTTCAAGGGATAAGGCGGTGTTCGTCAGTGCTTTTTTGACACTCAGCAGTCCCCTCTCATGGTTAATGCTGGTGTACAAGCTGGAAACGTCAAATGTAGCTAATATGGTATCTGTAGGAACTCTCACATCTTGTAATTTAACTAGAAGATCTGACGTGTCACGGATATAGGACTTTGATGATCTGGCAAATTTACAAAGCATTTTATCTACAAATATCGCTGCAGGTGATAGTAATGAATCTGATCCTGATACGATTGGTCTACCAGGGGGGTCTATAAGGCTTTTATGTATTTTGGGCAGACAGTATAGTACCGGGGTGACTGGTTTGGCAGGAATCAGATACTTATGCATAGCCTTATCGATGATATCATTGGCATATGCATTGTCAATCAATAACCTTAATCTTTTAGAAATCCAAGGTAAGGGATTCTCAGATAACCTGTGATAGACCTCTTTATCTCCAAGTTGTCGTTGGATCTCCCCCAGGTACTTATCCCTATCCATGATCACAATTGCACCCCCCTTATCAGCAGGTTTCACAATTATTTTATCATCCTGAATGAGTTCAGTAAGTGCCACTCTAGCAGTTTTAGGAAGATTATTTCGTACCTTTAATGAATTTACAGAACCCCATTGGGATTGTAGGGTCGAAATATCTTGTTTGACCAGAGACATAAACGTCTCCATTGCACATGAATTTACGAATGGTATAAAGTCACTCTTATTAAATAAACCTAGATCTTTCAATCGTAATTCTGATACAGGATGACATATATCTGACAATACAGTTGGTGTCTGCTGTTGGGCAAACCATATTTTGAGTTTGATTGTCCTGAAGAATCGAGCTAAATCTGCTTCGAGTTTCAGCCAATCAACATCAGTCGTGGGACAAAAAGACAGTCCTCTACTTAACAATTCAAGTTGCATTTTAGATAAAGGGTAAGATGAAATATTTACCACCAGATCTGTGTCAGGAGAAGTCACTTTCTCTGTGTTGCTGATTTCAATATTTTTGCACTTCTGGTCATAGGACTGTTTTCTGTGGCGCCTGCCGCCACGGCGGGTGCTTCTCCTCCTCCTTTCAGGCGAGCATCGCCCCCTTCTAAAAAAGACGAGGAACTTTGCATGGTTGTGGGTTTTGATTTGTTCAACTGTGTAGAGTTCTGTCTAGAGCCCTTCTTGGATGTTCTGTAGTTATTTTGCCTACTTTCCATTTTGTCCTCCGACTGCCAATTATAGACTTTACCAAGTTTGTAGTCCTCAGAGTCCCTATGCCACTTGTGTCTCTTTGTTTCTTCTTGTTCTTGCTTGAATCTCAGAAATACTTGTGAGGATTTTTCTTTATAAGCCGTGAACTCCGCCGGTTCCATTAGTTGCTGTAGTTGCGTCTCGTATGTGATAACTTTGGAGGAGGTTGCTGAAATTTCCCTCTGAAGAAAGTCAATATTCAGTAAGATGACATCAGATGCATATTTGTTTGTGAGTCCCTCAAATATATGGCAAAATTCAGTATTATTCGGGAACAGGTTCGGTCTCAAATGAGGTCTAAGGCCCCGGGGTATCATTTTGTTACGGTAATATTCGCCGAGTAACGACAAATGAAGATTCAGTGTAATTAGCCTCCTGGATTCTGTTTCAAAAAGTCTTTTGATATCAATTTTGGACGGAACACTTAAGAATGACGTGTCTCCCAACGCTCCTCCCAGGATGCGGTTCACATCGTCGTCGGTATAGGAAAAAACCACAGGTGAAGGGGATTCAGTACGTAGAACATAAAGGTTTTCGCTCACGTGCACAGCTCCGGAGTCCATGGTAGCTAGAGATTAAGAAGATGAAGCGGCACTGTGGATACGGATTCTATCCGAGGGTAGGGTGCAGGCTTGTGTAGGTCCGACTCAAGGATCCCAGTCTTCCAATAAACAAAAAGTAGAAAAGCAGCACTCCGTGACAAACAGGTGTTTATTTCACCAGTGGAGAATTACAACGTTTCAGCGTTCAGACACCAACTGTATTGTCAGATATATGTCATCCTGTATCAGAATTACGATTGAAAGATCTAGGTTTATTTAATAAGAGTGACTTTATACCATTCGTAAATTCATGTGCAATGGAGACGTTTATGTCTCTGGTCAAACAAGATATTTCGACCCTACAATCCCAATGGGGTTCTGTAAATTCATTAAAGGTACGAAATAATCTTCCTAAAACTGCTAGAGTGGCACTTACTGAACTCATTCAGGATGATAAAATAATTGTGAAACCTGCTGATAAGGGGGGTGCAATTGTGATCATGGATAGGGATAAGTACCTGGGGGAGATCCAACGACAACTTGGAGATAAAGAGGTCTATCACAGGTTATCTGAGAATCCCTTACCTTGGATTTCTAAAAGATTAAGGTTATTGATTGACAATGCATATGCCAATGATATCATCGATAAGGCTATGCATAAGTATCTGATTCCTGCCAAACCAGTCACCCCGGTACTATACTGTCTGCCCAAAATACATAAAAGCCTTATAGACCCCCCTGGTAGACCAATCGTATCAGGATCAGATTCATTACTATCACCTGCAGCGATATTTGTAGATAAAATGCTTTGTAAATTTGCCAGATCATCAAAGTCCTATATCCGTGACACGTCAGATCTTCTAGTTAAATTACAAGATGTGAGAGTTCCTACAGATACCATATTAGCTACATTTGACGTTTCCAGCTTGTACACCAGCATTAACCATGAGAGGGGACTGCTGAGTGTCAAAAAAGCACTGACGAACACCGCCTTATCCCTTGAAGGTAAGACGTTTGTTACAGAACTACTTGACATCATTTTGACATGTAATCACTTTATGTTTGGCGATGATTATTATTTACAACTTCGTGGGACGGCGATGGGGGCCAACATGGCCCCGACATATGCCAATATTTTTATGGCAGATCTTGAGGAGACATTGGTATATACGTCACCACTCTTTGCTCATGTGCTTAGGTGGTGGCGTTATATCGATGACGTCTTCTTGATCTGGACTGACACATTGGACAATTTTCACAACTTTTTTGATTTTCTGAATAATATGGACCCGGACATTAAATTTACGAGATCCTTTTCTACATCCTCCATTCAGTTTCTTGACACCAGCATATATATTGAAGGAGAAAGACTACTGACGGATCTATTCACTAAGAGTACTGACCGCAATAATCTACTTAGGTATGACAGTGCACACCCCAAAAAAACTGTGGATTCCCTTCCCCTTAGCCAGATGATCAGAGTTAGGCGAATTGTTGATGACCCAGACCAAGTAGAAGTAAGACTCAATGAGATGTCTGATAAATTCCTGGCCAGGGGGTACCCCAAGCAATTGGTCAATAGACATAAGGATAAGGTTAAGAACCTCAATAAAACCTCTTTACTACACCCAAATAGTAGAGTACTGTGCAAAACAGAAAGGATACCGCTAGTGACGACATTTGGACCTCACAGCCAGTTTGTAGCTAAGTCGATACGTAAACACTGGCCTGCACTGTCAAAATACCATGGTAATATTAAGGAATTACAAACACCCCCACTACTCTCCTACAATAGACCAAGAAACCTGAGGGATAGTTTGGTTAAGAGTGACTTTGGCCCTATTAAGAAGGGACCTAACCTTGCATCACAACTTAAACCAGGCTCTTATCCATGCATGAGCTGCGAAAACTGCAGCTACATGCTTAAAGGTGACAGTTTTACTAATCCATCTACGGGTAGAAAATACAACCTTAAACATCATCTGACATGTAGATCTGATTATGTTATCTATGTCCTGATGTGCCCCTGTCCCAAAATCTACGTGGGTGAGACAACGACCGAGTGTAGAGTGAGACTGCACAATCACCGGTCATCGATTAAAACATCTAAAATCGATCTACCAGTCCCTCGCCATTTTATTGAATACGGCCATAAGATTCACGATTTGAAATTCTCCATTATTGACCATGTACCTCCACTTCGACGAGGTGGGGACAGACAAAAGGCCCTTTTGAGACGTGAAGTCGAATGGATTCATAGATTGAATTCTCTTCACCCATATGGGTTGAACATGGACTTAAACCTGAACACTCTGAATTGATGTTGTACCGACGTTCCTATCAGACATGATGGGCACATAAGAGTCGGAGTTAGGAAGTCCTTCTAATTATTCTACTTGATGATTTCATCTGAGTAATTATTTTTTCTCTTCTCTCTTCTTTTCACAGAGCACATTGTATGTAATGCCACTGGACACTCAATCCCATAGGCTAATTATTTGCCAACACGCCCACACCCGTCAACTAGGATGAAGAATTTCCAATTTACATTTTTGCAATATCTACAATTTTGCAATGTCCTCCTCTTCAATATACGCAACCACGACTTCTATGAAAATTGCTATAATCATGCTGCACGGTACATTACCGATATAATGAAGGCCACTCTGCCCCACCTCTATCTTGAAATACTTACCCGTGTACTGGCTTGATGTCCGCTCTCCCGTATCCAAAATGGCCACTGACCGATGTGTGTGGATCTCGCGAGAGCATGATGACTCCTGGGTAGGTGACGCGGAATGACTGGGAGGTCTTGGCTGTGCTGGGAGCAGTGCAGCAACGAGATCGCGGTGTCATAGCGACACTGACCGGAGTCTTGCCCCCGCCACCCGTAGGTAAGGCCATGGATTACTATAGGGGAGTGTTGCACTAGAGCCGTGATCAAGCATTATAAGTGAATCATTTCGACCCCGTTTTCATGCACGAGTTGCGTCGGTGGTTGCCAAGCAACCATCTGCGGACATGCGCTGTTTTTCTATATACAAACACAGCATGGCGTGATGGGATGAATGCCTAGTGGCAATATTTATGTATTTATTTATGGAAAATTGATGCACTACGACATGTATACTCACTAATGTTATCTATACACTGTAATTGGATCATGATGTCACATTATGAATGATTTATCTGTATATGTTCCTTGATGATGTCACATCCTGCGGGGGATATAAACCCGCCTTGTAACACTGTTACCATTACTTGAAAATGGCTACATTGAGATAGCTGAAACGTTGTAATTCTCCACTGGTGAAATAAACACCTGTTTGTCACGGAGTGCTGCTTTTCTACTTTTTGTTTATTGGAAGACTGGGATCCTTGAGTCGGACCTACACAAGCCTGCACCCTACCCTCGGATAGAATCCGTATCCACAGTGCCGCTTCATCTTCTTAATCTCTAACTAAGCTGGGGGCTGTATATGGGATACAGTATATTACTAAGCTGGGGGCTGTATATGGGATACAGTATATTACTAAGCTGGGGGCTGTATATGGGATACAGTATATTACTAAGCTGGGGGCTGTATATGGGATACAGTATATTACTAAGCTGGGGGCTGTATATGGGATACAGTATATTACTAAGCTGAGGGGCTGTATATGGGATACAGTATATTACTAAGCTGGAGGGATGTATATGGGGTACAGTATATTACTAAGCTGGGGGATGTATATGGGATACAGTATATTACTAAGCTGGGGGGCTGTATATGGGATACAGTATATTACTAAGCTGGGGGGATGTATATGGGATACAGTATATTACTAAGCTGGGGGGCTGTATATAGGATACAGTATATTACTAAGCTGGGGGGGGCTGTATATGGGATACAGAATATTACTAAGCTGGGGGGCTGTCTATGGGATACAGTATATTACTAAGCTGGGGCTGTATATGGGATACAGTATATTACTAAGCTGAGGGGCTGTATATGGGATACAGTATATTACTAAGCTGGAGGGATGTATATGGGGTACAGTATATTACTAAGCTGGGGGGATGTATATGGGGTACAGTATATTACTAAGCTGGGGGGCTGTATATGGGATACAGTATATTACTAAGCTGGGGGGCTGTATATGGGATACAGTATATTACTAAGCTGGGGGGCTGTATATGGGGTACAGTATATTACTAAGCTGGGGAGCTGTATATGAGGTACAGTATATTACTAAGCTAAGGGGTTGTATATGGGGTACAGTATATTACTAAGCTGGGGGCTGTATATGGGATACAGTATATTACTAAGCTGGGGGATGTATATGGGATACAGTATATTACTAAGCTGGGGGGATGTATATGGGATACAGTATATTACTAAGCTGGGGGATGTATATGGGATACAGTATATTACTAAGCTGGAGGGATGTATATGGGGTACAGTATATTACTAAGCTGGGGGGATGTATATGGGATAAAGTATATTACTAAGCTGGGGGCTGTATATGGGATACATTATATTACTAAGCTGGGGGGCTGTATATGGGATACAGTATATTACTAAGCTGGGGGGATGTATATGGGATACAGTATATTACTAAGCTAGGGGGCTGTATATGGGATACAGTATATTACTAAGCTGGGGAGCTGTATATGGTGTACAGTATATTACTAAGCTGGGGGGCTGTATATGGGATACAGTATATTGCTAAGCTGGGGGATGTATATGGGATACAGTATATTACTAAGCTGGGGGGCTGTATATGGGATACAGTATATTACTAAGCTGGGGGGCTGTATATAGAATACAGTATATTACTAAGCTGGGGGGCTGTATATGGGATACAGTATATTACTAAGCTGGGGGGCTGTATATGGGATACAGTATATTACTAAGCTGGGGAGCTGTATATGGTGTACAGTATATTACTAAGCTGGGGGGATGTATACGGGATACAGTATATTACTAAGCTGGGGGGGCTGTATATGGGGTACAGTATATTACCGTATATTCGAGTATAAGCCGACCCAAGTATAAGCCGAGGCCCCTAATTTTACCACAAAAACCTGGTAAAACTTATATATTTTTAACTCGAGTATAAGCCGAGTTTGAGTTTTCAGCGCATTTTTTTGTGCTGAAAAACTAGGCTTATACTCGAGTATATAAGGTACTAAGCTGGGAGGCTGTATATGGGGTACAGTATATTACTAAGCTGGGAGGCTGTATATGGGATACAGTATATTACTAAGCTCGGGGGATGTATATGGGGTACAGTATATTACTAAGCTGGGGAACTGTATATGGGGTACAGTATATTACTAAGCTGGGGGAATGTATATGGGATACAGTATATTACTAAGCTGGGGGGGCTGTATATGTGATACAGTATATTACTAAGCTGGGGGGATGTATATGGGATACAGTATATTCCTAAGCTGGGAGGCTGCATATGGGATACAGTATATTACTAAGCTGGGGGCTGTATATGGGATACATTATATTACTATGCTGGGGGATGTATATGGGATACAGTATATTACTAAGCTGGGTGGATGTATATGGGATACAGTATATTACTAAGCTGGGAGGCTGCATATGGGATACAGTATATTACTAAGCTGGGGGCTGTATATGGGATACATTATATTACTAAGCTGGGGGATGTATATGGGATACAGTATATTACTAAGCTGGGTGGATGTACATGGGATACAGTATATTACTAAGCTGGGGAGCTGTATATGGGATACAGTATATTACTAAGCTGGGGGGATGTATATGGGATACAGTATATTACTAAGCTGGGGGGATGTATATGGGATACAGTGTATTACTAAGCTGGGGGGATGTATATGGGATACAGAATTTAACTAAGCTGGGGGGTTGTATATGGGATACAGTATATTACTAAGCTGGGGGGGCTGTATATGGGATACAGTATATTACTAAGCTGTGGGGCTGTATATGGGATACAGTATATTACTAAGCTGGGGGGCTGTATATGGGATACAGTATATTACTAAGCTGGGGGGATGTATATGGGATACAGTATATTACTAAGCTGGGGGGATGTACATGGGATACAGTATATTATTAAGCAGGGGGGCTGTATGTGGGATACAGTATATTACTAAGCTGGGAGGCTGTATATGGGGTACAGTATATTACTAAGCTGGGAGGCTGTATATAGGGCACAGTATATTACTAAGCTGGGGGGCTGTATATGGGGTACAGTATATTACTAAGCTGGGGGGCTGTATATGGGATACAGTATATTACTAAGCTGGATGGCTGTATATGGGATACAGTATATTACTAAGCTGGGAGGCTGTATATGGGGTACAGTATATTACTAAGCTGGGAGGCTGTATATGGGGTACAGTATATTACCGTATATTCGAGTATAAGCCGACCCAAGAATAAGCCGAGGCCCCTAATTTTACCACAAAAACCTGGTAAAACTTATATATTTTTAACTCGAGTATAAGCCGAGTTTGAGTTTTCAGCACATTTTTTTTGTGCTGAAAAACTAGGCTTATACTCGAGTATATAAGGTACTAAGCTGGGAGGCTGTATATGGGGTACAGTATATTACTAAGCTGGGAGGCTGTATATGGGATACAGTATATTACTAAGCTGGGGGGATGTATATGGGGTACAGTATATTACTAAGCTGGGGAACTGTATATGGGGTACAGTATATTACTAAGCTGGGGGAATGTATATGGGATACAGTATATTACTAAGCTGGGGGGGCTGTATATGGGATACAGTATATTACTAAGCTGGGGGGCTGTATATGGGATACAGTATATTACTAAGCTGGGGGGCTGTATATGTGATACAGTATATTACTAAGCTGGGGGGATGTATATGGGATACAGTATATTACTAAGCTGGGGGGCTGTATATGGGATACAGTATATTACTAAGCTGGGGGGCTGTATATGGGATACAGTATATTACTAAGCTGGGGGGCTGTATATGTGATACAGTATATTACTAAGCTGGGTGGATGTATATGGGATACAGTATATTACTAAGCTGGGAGGCTGCATATGGGATACAGTATATTACTAAGCTGGGGGCTGTATATGGGATACATTATATTACTAAGCTGGGGGATGTATATGGGATACAGTATATTACTAAGCTGGGTGGATGTACATGGGATACAGTATATTACTAAGCTGGGGAGCTGTATATGGGATACAGTATATTACTAAGCTGGGGGGATGTATATGGGATACAGTATATTACTAAGCTGGGGGGCTGTATATGGGATACAGTATATTACTAAGCTGGGGGGATGTATATGGGATACAGTATATTACTAAGCTGGGGGGCTGTATATGGGGTACAGTATATTACTAAGCTGGGGGGCTGTATATGGGGTACAGTATATTACTACGCTGGGGGGCTGTATATGGGGTACCGTATATTACTAAGCTGGGAGGAGGCTGTATATGGGGTACAGTATATTACTAAGCTGGGGGATGTATATGGGATAAAGTATATTACTAAGCTGGGGGGCTGTATATGGGATACAGTATATTACTAAGCTGGGAGGCTGTATATGGGGTACCGTATATTACTAAGCTGGGGGGATGTATATGGGATACAGTATATTACTAAGCTGGGGGGCTGTATATGGGATACAGTATATTACTAAGCTGGGGGGCTGTATATGGGATACAGTATATTACTAAGCTGGGGGGCTGTATATGGGATACCGTATATTACTAAGCTGGGGGGATGTATATGGGATACAGTATATTACTAAGCTGGGGGCTGTATATGGGGTACAGTATATTACTAAGCTGGGAGGCTGTATATGGGGTACAGTATATTACTAAGCTGGGGGGGATGTATATGGGATACAGTATATTACTAAGCTGGGGGGATGTATATGGTGTATAGTATATTACTAAGCTGGGGGGCTGTATATGGGATACAGTATATTACTAAGCTGGGGGGATGTATATGGGATACAGTATATTACTAAGCTGGGGGGATGTATATGGGATACAGTATATTACTAAGCTGGGGGGATGTATATGGGATACAGTATATTACTAAGCTAGAGGGCTGTATATGGGATACAGTATATTACTAAGCTGGGAGGCTGTATATGGGATACAGTATATTACTAAGCTAGGGGGCTGTATATGGGATACAGTATATTACTAAGCTGGGGGGCTGTATATG
The DNA here is from genome assembly GCF_040894005.1 of Engystomops pustulosus. NCBI lineage: Eukaryota > Metazoa > Chordata > Amphibia > Anura > Leptodactylidae > Engystomops > Engystomops pustulosus. Next base: position 292,599,965 of record NC_092411.1, on the reverse strand, counting down.
GGATACAGTATATTACTAAGCTGGGGGGCTGTATATGGGATACAGTATATTACTAAGCTGGGGGGATGTATATGGGATACAGTATATTACTAAGCTGGGGGCTGTATATGGGGTACAGTATATTACTAAGCTGGGAGGCTGTATATGGGGTACAGTATATTACTAAGCTGGGGGAAATGTATATGGGATACAGTATATTACTAAGCTGGGGGGATGTATATGGTGTATAGTATATTACTAAGCTGGGGGGCTGTATATGGGATACAGTATATTACTAAGCTGGGGGGATGTATATGGGATACAGTATATTACTAAGCTGGGGGGATGTATATGGGATACAGTATATTACTAAGCTGGGGGGCTGTATATGGGATACAGTATATTACTAAGCTGGGGGGATGTATATGGGATACAGTATATTACTAAGCTGGGGGGCTGTATATGGGATACAGTATATTACTAAGCTGTGGGGCTGTATATGGGATACAGTATATTACTAAGCTGGGAGGCTGTATATGGGGTACCGTATATTACTAAGCTGGGAGGAGGCTGTATATGGGGTACAGTATATTACTAAGCTGGGGGATGTATATGGGATAAAGTATATTACTAAGCTGGGGGGCTGTATATGGGATACAGTATATTACTAAGCTGGGAGGCTGTATATGGGGTACCGTATATTACTAAGCTGGGGGGATGTATATGGGATACAGTATATTACTAAGCTGGGGGGCTGTATATGGGATACAGTATATTACTAAGCTGGGGGGCTGTATATGGGATACAGTATATTACTAAGCTGGGGGGCTGTATATGGGATACCGTATATTACTAAGCTGGGGGGATGTATATGGGATACAGTATATTACTAAGCTGGGGGCTGTATATGGGGTACAGTATATTACTAAGCTGGGAGGCTGTATATGGGGTACAGTATATTACTAAGCTGGGGGGGATGTATATGGGATACAGTATATTACTAAGCTGGGGGGATGTATATGGTGTATAGTATATTACTAAGCTGGGGGGCTGTATATGGGATACAGTATATTACTAAGCTGGGGGGATGTATATGGGATACAGTATATTACTAAGCTGGGGGGATGTATATGGGATACAGTATATTACTAAGCTGGGGGGATGTATATGGGATACAGTATATTACTAAGCTGGGGGGATGTATATATGATATAGTATATTACTAAGCTTGGGGCTGTATATGGGATACAGTATATTACTAAGCTGGGGGGCTGTATATGGGGTACAGTATATTACTAAGCTGGGGGGATGTATATGGGATACAGTATATTACTAAGCTGGGGGGATGTATATGGGATACAGTATATTACTAAGCTGGGGGGCTGTATATAGGATACAGTATATTACTAAGCTGGGGGGCTGTATATGGGATACAGTATATTACTAAGCTAGAGGGCTGTATATGGGATACAGTATATTACTAAGCTGGGAGGCTGTATATGGGATACAGTATATTACTAAGCTAGGGGGCTGTATATGGGATACAGTATATTACTAAGCTGGGGGGCTGTATATGGGATACAGTATATTACTAAGCTGGGGGGCTGTATATGGGATACAGTATATTACTAAGCTGGGGGGATGTATATGGGATACAGTATATTACTAAGCTGGGGGCTGTATATGGGGTACAGTATATTACTAAGCTGGGAGGCTGTATATGGGGTACAGTATATTACTAAGCTGGGGGAAATGTATATGGGATACAGTATATTACTAAGCTGGGGGGATGTATATGGTGTATAGTATATTACTAAGCTGGGGGGCTGTATATGGGATACAGTATATTACTAAGCTGGGGGGATGTATATGGGATACAGTATATTACTAAGCTGGGGGGATGTATATGGGATACAGTATATTACTAAGCTGGGGGGATGTATATGGGATACAGTATATTACTAAGCTGGGGGGATGTATATATGATATAGTATATTACTAAGCTGGGGGCTGTATATGGGATACAGTATATTACTAAGCTGGGGGGCTGTATATGGGGTACAGTATATTACTAAGCTGGGAGGCTGTATATGGGGTACCGTATATTACTAAGCTGGGAGGAGGCTGTATATGGGGTACAGTATATTACTAAGCTGGGGGATGTATATGGGATAAAGTATATTACTAAGCTAGAGGGCTGTATATGGGATACAGTATATTACTAAGCTGGGAGGCTGTATATGGGGTACCGTATATTACTAAGCTGGGGGGATGTATATGGGATACAGTATATTACTAAGCTGGGGGGCTGTATATGGGATACAGTATATTACTAAGCTGGGGGGCTGTATATGGGATACAGTATATTACTAAGCTGGGGGGCTGTATATGGGATACAGTATATTACTAAGCTGGGGGGATGTATATGGGATACAGTATATTACTAAGCTGGGGGCTGTATATGGGGTACAGTATATTACTAAGCTGGGAGGCTGTATATGGGGTACAGTATATTACTAAGCTGGGGGATGTATATGGGATACAGTATATTACTAAGCTGGGGGATGTATATGGGATACAGTATATTACTAAGCTGGGGGCTGTATATGGGGTACAGTATATTACTAAGCTGGGAGGCTGTATATGGGGTACAGTATATTACTAAGCTGGGGGATGTATATGGGATACAGTATATTACTAAGCTAGGGGGCTGTATATGGGATACAGTATATTACTAAGCTGGGGGGCTGTATATGGGATACAGTATATTACTAAGCTGGGGGGGATGTATATGGGATACAGTATATTACTAAGCTGGGGGGATGTATATGGTGTATAGTATATTACTAAGCTGGGGGGGCTGTATATGGGATACAGTATATTACTAAGCTGGGGGGATGTATATGGGATACAGTATATTACTAAGCTGGGGGGATGTATATGGGATACAGTATATTACTAAGCTGGGGGGATGTATATGGGATACAGTATATTACTAAGCTGGGGGGATGTATATGGGATACAGTATATTACTAAGCTGGGGGGATGTATATATGATATAGTATATTACTAAGCTTGGGGCTGTATATGGGATACAGTATATTACTAAGCTGGGGGGCTGTATATGGGGTACAGTATATTACTAAGCTGGGGGGATGTATATGGGATACAGTATATTACTAAGCTGGGGGGATGTATATGGGATACAGTATATTACTAAGCTGGGGGGCTGTATATAGGATACAGTATATTACTAAGCTGGGGGGCTGTATATGGGATACAGTATATTACTAAGCTAGAGGGCTGTATATGGGATACAGTATATTACTAAGTTGGGAGGCTGTATATGGGATACAGTATATTACTAAGCTAGGGGGCTGTATATGGGATACAGTATATTACTAAGCTGGGGGGCTGTATATGGGATACAGTATATTACTAAGCTGGGGGGCTGTATATGGGATACAGTATATTACTAAGCTGGGGGGATGTATATGGGATACAGTATATTACTAAGCTGGGGGCTGTATATGGGGTACAGTATATTACTAAGCTGGGAGGCTGTATATGGGGTACAGTATATTACTAAGCTGGGGGGAATGTATATGGGATACAGTATATTACTAAGCTGGGGGGATGTATATGGTGTATAGTATATTACTAAGCTGGGGGGCTGTATATGGGATACAGTATATTACTAAGCTGGGGGGATGTATATGGGATACAGTATATTACTAAGCTGGGGGGATGTATATGGGATACAGTATATTACTAAGCTGGGGGGCTGTATATGGGATACAGTATATTACTAAGCTGGGGGGATGTATATGGGATACAGTATATTACTAAGCTGGGGGGATGTATATATGATATAGTATATTACTAAGCTGGGGGCTGTATATGGGATACAGTATATTACTAAGCTGGGGGGCTGTATATGGGGTACAGTATATTACTAAGCTGGGGGGATGTATATGGGATACAGTATATTACTAAGCTGGAGGGATGTATATGGGATACAGTATATTACTAAGCTGGGGGGCTGTATATGGGGTACAGTATATTACTAAGCTGGGGGGGCTGTATATGGGGTACAGTATATTACTAAGCTGGGGGATGTATATGGGATACAGTATATTACTAAGCTAGAGGGCTGTATATGGGATACAGTATATTACTAAGCTGGGGGGCTGTATATGGGATACAGTATATTACTAAGCTGGGGGGATGTATATGGGATACAGTATATTACTAAGCTGGGGGGATGTATATGGGATACAGTATATTACTAAGCTGGGGAATGTATATGGGATACAGTATATTACTAAGCTGGGGGGCTGTATATGGGATACAGTATATTACTAAGCTGGGGGCTGTATATGGGATACAGTATATTACTAAGCTGGGGGATGTATATGGGATACAGTATATTACTAAGCTGGGGGGCTGTATATGGGATACAGTATATTACTAAGCTGGGGGGCTGTATATGGGATACAGTATATTACTAAGCTGGGGGGCTGTATAGGTTATATAGTATATTAATAAGCTGGGGGGCTGTATATGGGATACAGTATATTACTAAGCTGGGGGGATGTATATGGGATACAGTATATTACTAAGCTGGGAGGCTGCATATGGGATACAGTATATTACTAAGCTGGGGGCTGTATATGGGATACATTATATTACTAAGCTGGGGGATGTATATGGGATACAGTATATTACTAAGCTGGGTGGATGTACATGGGATACAGTATATTATTAAGCTGGGGAGCTGTATATGGGATACAGTATATTACTAAGCTGGGGGGATGTATATGGGATACAGTATATTACTAAGCTGGGGGGATGTATATGGGATACAGTGTATTACTAAGCTGGGGGGATGTATATGGGATACAGAATATTACTAAGCTGGGGGGCTGTATATGGGAAACAGTATATTACTAAGCTGGGGGGCTGTATATGGGATACATTATATTACTAAGCTGGGGGGCTGTATATGGGATACAGTATATTACTAAGCTGGGGGGATGTAAATGGGATACAGTATATTACTAAGCTGGGGGCTGTATATGGGGTACAGTATTTTACTAAGCTGGGAGGAGGCTGTATATGGGGTACAGTATATTACTAAGCTGGGGGGATGTATATGGGATACAGTATATTACTAAGCTGGGGGGATGTACATGGGATACAGTATATTATTAAGCAGGGGGGCTGTATGTGGGATACAGTATATTACTAAGCTGGGAGGCTGTATATGGGATACAGTATATTACTAAGCTGGGGGGATGTATATGGGATACAGTATATTACTAAGCTGGGGGGCTGTATATGGGATACAGTATATTACTAAGATGGGAGGCTGTATATGGGGTACAGTATATTACTAAGCTGGGGGGGATGTATATGGGATACAGTATATTACTAAGCTGGGGGGATGTATATGGTGTATAGTATATTACTAAGCTGGGGGGCTGTATATGGGATACAGTATATTACTAAGCTGGGGGGATGTATATGGGATACAGTATATTACTAAGCTGGGGGGATGTATATGGGATACAGTATATTACTAAGCTGGGGGGATGTATATGGGATACAGTATATTACTAAGCTGGGGAATGTATATGGGATACAGTATATTACTAAGCTGGGGGGCTGTATATGGGATACAGTATATTACTAAGCTGGGGGCTGTATATGGGATACAGTATATTACTAAGCTGGGGGATGTATATGGGATACAGTATATTACTAAGCTGGGGGGCTGTATATGGGATACAGTATATTACTAAGCTGGGGGGCTGTATATGGGATACAGTATATTACTAAGCTGGGGGGCTGTATAGGTTATATAGTATATTAATAAGCTGGGGGGCTGTATATGGGATACAGTATATTACTAAGCTGGGGGGATGTATATGGGATACAGTATATTACTAAGCTGGGAGGCTGCATATGGGATACAGTATATTACTAAGCTGGGAGGCTGTATATGGGATACAGTATATTACTAAGCTGGGGGCTGTATATGGGATACATTATATTACTAAGCTGGGGGATGTATATGGGATACAGTATATTACTAAGCTGGGTGGATGTACATGGGATACAGTATATTATTAAGCTGGGGAGCTGTATATGGGATACAGTATATTACTAAGCTGGGGGGATGTATATGGGATACAGTATATTACTAAGCTGGGGGGATGTATATGGGATACAGTGTATTACTAAGCTGGGGGGATGTATATGGGATACAGAATATTACTAAGCTGGGGGGCTGTATATGGGAAACAGTATATTACTAAGCTGGGGGGCTGTATATGGGATACAGTATATTACTAAGCTGGGGGGCTGTATATGGGATACAGTATATTACTAAGCTGGGGGGATGTAAATGGGATACAGTATATTACTAAGCTGGGGGCTGTATATGGGGTACAGTATTTTACTAAGCTGGGAGGAGGCTGTATATGGGGTACAGTATATTACTAAGCTGGGGGGATGTATATGGGATACAGTATATTACTAAGCTGGGGGGATGTACATGGGATACAGTATATTATTAAGCAGGGGGGCTGTATGTGGGATACAGTATATTACTAAGCTGGGAGGCTGTATATGGGATACAGTATATTACTAAGCTGGGGGGATGTATATGGGATACAGTATATTACTAAGCTGGGGGGATGTATATGGGATACAGTGTATTACTAAGCTGGGGGGATGTATATGGGATACAGAATATTACTAAGCTGGGGGGCTGTATATGGGAAACAGTATATTACTAAGCTGGGGGGCTGTATATGGGGTACAGTATATTACTAAGATGGGAGGCTGTATATGGGGTACAGTATATTACTAAGCTGGGGGGGATGTATATGGGATACAGTATATTACTAAGCTGGGGGGATGTATATGGTGTATAGTATATTACTAAGCTGGGGGGCTGTATATGGGATACAGTATATTACTAAGCTGGGGGGATGTATATGGGATACAGTATATTACTAAGCTGGGGGGATGTATAAGGGATACAGTATATTACTAAGCTGGGGGGCTGTATATGGGATACAGTATATTACTAAGCTGGGGGGATTTATATGGGATACAGTATATTACTAAGCTGGGGGATGTATATATGATATAGTATATTACTAAGCTGGGGGCTGTATATGGGATACAGTATATTACTAAGCTGGGGGGCTGTATATGGGGTACAGTATATTACTAAGCTGGGGGGATGTATATGGGATACAGTATATTACTAAGCTGGGGGGATGTATATGGGATACAGTATATTACTAAGCTGGGGGGGCTGTATATAGGATACAGTATATTACTAAGCTGGGGGGCTGTATATGGGATACAGTATATTACTAAGCTAGAGGGCTGTATATGGGATACAGTATATTACTAAGCTGGGAGGCTGTATATGGGATACAGTATATTACTAAGCTGGGGGCTGTATATGGGGTACAGTATATTACTAAGCTGGGGGATGTATATGGGATACAGTATATTACTAAGCTGGGGGGATGTATATGGGATACAGTATATTACTAAGCTGGGGGGCTGTATATGGGGTACAGTATATTACTAAGATGGGAGGCTGTATATGGGGTACAGTATATTACTAAGCTGGGGGGGATGTATATGGGATACAGTATATTACTAAGCTGGGGGGATGTATATAGGATACAGTATATTACTAAGCTGGGGGGATGTATATGGGATACAGTGTATTACTAAGCTGGGGGGATGTATATGGGATACAGTGTATTACTAAGCTGGGGGGATGTATATGGGATACAGAATATTACTAAGCTGGGGGGCTGTATATGGGAAACAGTATATTACTAAGCTGGGGGGCTGTATATGGGATACAGTATATTACTAAGCTGGGGGGCTGTATATGGGATACAGTATATTACTAAGCTGGGGGGATGTAAATGGGATACAGTATATTACTAAGCTGGGGGCTGTATATGGGGTACAGTATTTTACTAAGCTGGGAGGAGGCTGTATATGGGGTACAGTATATTACTAAGCTGGGGGGATGTATATGGGATACAGTATATTACTAAGCTGGGGGGATGTACATGGGATACAGTATATTATTAAGCAGGGGGGCTGTATGTGGGATACAGTATATTACTAAGCTGGGAGGCTGTATATGGGATACAGTATATTACTAAGCTGGGGGGATGTATATGGGATACAGTATATTACTAAGCTGGGGGGATGTATATGGGATACAGTGTATTACTAAGCTGGGGGGATGTATATGGGATACAGAATATTACTAAGCTGGGGGGCTGTATATGGGAAACAGTATATTACTAAGCTGGGGGGCTGTATATGGGGTACAGTATATTACTAAGATGGGAGGCTGTATATGGGGTACAGTATATTACTAAGCTGGGGGGGATGCATATGGGATACAGTATATTACTAAGCTGGGGGGATGTATATGGTGTATAGTATATTACTAAGCTGGGGGGCTGTATATGGGATACAGTATATTACTAAGCTGGGGGGATGTATATGGGATACAGTATATTACTAAGCTGGGGGGATGTATATGGGATACAGTATATTACTAAGCTGGGGGGATGTATATGGGATACAGTATATTACTAAGCTGGGGAATGTATATGGGATACAGTATATTACTAAGCTGGGGGGCTGTATATGGGATACAGTATATTACTAAGCTGGGGGCTGTATATGGGATACAGTATATTACTAAGCTGGGGGATGTATATGGGATACAGTATATTACTAAGCTGGGGGGCTGTATATGGGATACAGTATATTACTAAGCTGGGGGGCTGTATATGGGATACAGTATATTACTAAGCTGGGGGGCTGTATAGGTTATATAGTATATTAATAAGCTGGGGGGCTGTATATGGGATACAGTATATTACTAAGCTGGGGGGATGTATATGGGATACAGTATATTACTAAGCTGGGAGGCTGCATATGGGATACAGTATATTACTAAGCTGGGAGGCTGTATATGGGATACAGTATATTACTAAGCTGGGGGCTGTATATGGGATACATTATATTACTAAGCTGGGGGATGTATATGGGATACAGTATATTACTAAGCTGGGTGGATGTACATGGGATACAGTATATTATTAAGCTGGGGAGCTGTATATGGGATACAGTATATTACTAAGCTGGGGGGATGTATATGGGATACAGTATATTACTAAGCTGGGGGGATGTATATGGGATACAGTGTATTACTAAGCTGGGGGGATGTATATGGGATACAGAATATTACTAAGCTGGGGGGCTGTATATGGGAAACAGTATATTACTAAGCTGGGGGGCTGTATATGGGATACAGTATATTACTAAGCTGGGGGGCTGTATATGGGATACAGTATATTACTAAGCTGGGGGGATGTAAATGGGATACAGTATATTACTAAGCTGGGGGCTGTATATGGGGTACAGTATTTTACTAAGCTGGGAGGAGGCTGTATATGGGGTACAGTATATTACTAAGCTGGGGGGATGTATATGGGATACAGTATATTACTAAGCTGGGGGGATGTACATGGGATACAGTATATTATTAAGCAGGGGGGCTGTATGTGGGATACCGTATATTACTAAGCTGGGAGGCTGTATATGGGATACAGTATATTACTAAGCTGGGGGGATGTATATGGGATACAGTATATTACTAAGCTGGGGGGATGTATATGGGATACAGTGTATTACTAAGCTGGGGGGATGTATATGGGATACAGAATATTACTAAGCTGGGGGGCTGTATATGGGAAACAGTATATTACTAAGCTGGGGGGCTGTATATGGGGTACAGTATATTACTAAGATGGGAGGCTGTATATGGGGTACAGTATATTACTAAGCTGGGGGGGATGTATATGGGATACAGTATATTACTAAGCTGGGGCTTTATATGGGATACAGTATATTACTAAGCTGGGGGATGTATATCAGGTACAGTATATTACTAAGCTGGGAGGCTGTATATGGGATACAGTATATTAATAAGCTGGGGCTGTATATATGATATAGTATATTACTAGGCTGGGGGGATGTATATGGGATACAGTATATTACTAAGCTGGGGGCTGTATATGGGATACAGTATATTACTAAGCTGGGGGGCTGTATATGGGGTACAGTATATTACTAAGCTGGGGGGGATGTATATGGGATACAGTATATTACTAAGCTGGGGGGATGTATATGGTGTACAGTATATTACTAAGCTGGGGGGCTGTATATGGGATACAGTATATTACTAAGCTGGGGGGATGTATATGGGATACAGTATATTACTAAGCTGGGGGGCTGTATATAGGATACAGTATATTACTAAGCTGGGGGGCTGTATATAGGATACAGTATATTACTAAGCTGGGGGGATGTATATGGGGTACAGTATATTACTAAGCTGGGGGGATGTATATGGTGTATAGTATATTACTAAGCTGGGGGGCTGTATATGGGATACAGTATATTACTAAGCTGGGGGGATGTATATGGGATACAGTATATTACTAAGCTGGGGGGATGTATAAGGGATACAGTATATTACTAAGCTGGGGGGCTGTATATGGGATACAGTATATTACTAAGCTGGGGGGATTTATATGGGATACAGTATATTACTAAGCTGGGGGATGTATATATGATATAGTATATTACTAAGCTGGGGGCTGTATATGGGATACAGTATATTACTAAGCTGGGGGGCTGTATATGGGGTACAGTATATTACTAAGCTGGGGGGATGTATATGGGATACAGTATATTACTAAGCTGGGGGGATGTATATGGGATACAGTATATTACTAAGCTGGGGGGGCTGTATATAGGATACAGTATATTACTAAGCTGGGGGGCTGTATATGGGATACAGTATATTACTAAGCTAGAGGGCTGTATATGGGATACAGTATATTACTAAGCTGGGAGGCTGTATATGGGATACAGTATATTACTAAGCTGGGGGCTGTATATGGGGTACAGTATATTACTAAGCTGGGGGATGTATATGGGATACAGTATATTACTAAGCTGGGGGGATGTATATGGGATACAGTATATTACTAATCTGGGGGGATGTATATGGGATACAGTATATTACTAAGCTGGGGCTGTATATGGGATACATTATATTACTAAGCTGGGGGATGTATATGGGATACAGTATATTACTAAGCTGGGGGGATGTATATGGGATACAGTATATTACTAAGCTGGGGCTGTATATGGGATACATTATATTACTAAGCTGGGGGATGTTTATGGGATACAGTATATTACTAAGCTGGGGGCTGTATATGGGATACAGTATATTACTAAGCTGGGGGCTGTATATGGGGTACAGTATATTACTAAGCTGGGGGCTGTATATGGGATACAGTATATTACTAAGCTAGGGGCTGTATATGGGATACATTAAATTACTAAGCTGGGGGATGTATATGGGATACAGTATATTACTAAGCTGGGGGGCTGTATATGGGATACAGTATATTACTAAGCTGGGGGGATGTATATGGGATACAGTATATTACTAATAAGGGGGCTGTATATGGGATACAGTATATTACTAAGCTGGGGGATGTATATGGGATACAGTATATTACTAAGCTGGGGGGCTGTTTATGGGGTACAGAATATTACTAAGCTGGGGGGGGCTGTGTATGGGATACAGTATATTACTAAGCTGGGGCTGTATATGGGATACAGTATATTACTAAGCTGGGGGGATGTATATGGGATACAGTATATTACTAAGCTGGGGGGATGTATATGGGATACAGTATATTACTAAGCTAGGGCTGTATATGGGATACAGTATATTACTAAGCTGGGGGGCTGTATATGGGATACAGTATATTACTAAGCTGGGGGCTGTATATGGGGTACAGAATATTACTAAGCTGGGGGGCTGTATATGGTGTACAGTATATTACTAAGCTGGGAGGGGGCTGTATATGGGCTACAGTATATTACTCAGCTGGGGGGCTGTATATGGGATACAGTATATTACTAAGCTGGGGAGCTGTATATGGTGTACAGTATATTACTAAGCTGGGGGCTGTATATGGGGTACAGTATATTACTAAGCTCGGAGGATGTATATGGGATACAGTATATTACTAAGCTGGGGGCTGTATATGGGATACAGTATATTGCTAAGCTGGGGGATGTATATGGGGTACAGTATATTACTAAGCTGGGGGGATGTATATGGGATACAGTATATTACTAAGCTGGGGGGATGTATATGGGATACAGTATATTACTAAGCTGGGGGGCTGTATATGGGATACAGTATATTACTAAGCTGGGGGCTGTATATGGGATACAGTATATTACTAAGCTGGGGAGCTGTATATGGTGTACAGTATATTACTAAGCTGGGGGCTGTATATGGGATACAGTATATTACTAAGCTGGGGGGATGTATATGGGATACAGTATATTACTAAGCTGGGGGATGTATATGGTGTACACTATATTACTAAGCTGGGGGCTGTATATGGGATACAGTATATTACTAAGCTGGGGGGCTGTATATGTGATACAGTATATTACTAAGCTGGGGGCTGTATATGGGATACAGTATATTACTAAGCTGGGGGGATGTATATGGGATACAGTATATTACTAAGCTGGGGGATGTATATGGTGTACAGTATATTACTAAGCTGGGGGATGTATATGGAATACAGTATATTACTAAGCTGGGGGGATGTATATGGGATACAGTATATTACTAAGCTGGGGGGATGTATATGGGATACAGTATATTACTAAGCTGGGGGGCTGTATATGGGATACAGTATATTACTAAGCTGGGGGCTGCATATGGGATACAGTATATTACTAAGCTGGGGGGATGTATATGGGATACAGTATATTACTAAGCTGGGGGATGTATATGGGATACAGTATATTACTACGCTGGGGGATGTATATGGGATACAGTATATTACTAAGCTGGGGGATGTATATGGGATACGGTATATTACTAAGCTGGGGGGATGTATATCGGGTACAATATATTACTAAGCTGGAGGTCTGTATATGGGAAACAGTATATTACTAAGCTGGGGGGATGTATATGGGATACAGTATATTACTAAGCTGGGGGGATGTATATGGGATACAGTATATTACTAAGCTGGGGAGCTGTATATGGTGTACAGTATATTACTAAGCTGGGGGCTGTATATGGGATACAGTATAATACTAAGCTGGGGGAATGTATATGGGATACAGTATATTACTAAGCTGGGGGATGTATATGGGATACAGTATATTACTAAGCTGGGGGGATGTATATGGGGTACAGTATATTACTAAGCTGGGGGATGTATATGGGATACAGTATATTACTAAGCTGGGGGATGTATATGGGATACAGTATATTACTAAGCTGGGGGATGTATATGGGATACAGTATATTACTAAGCTGGGGGATGTATATGGGATACAGTATATTACTAAGCTGGAGGTCTGTATATGGGATACAGTATATTACTAAGCTGGGGGGATGTATATGGGATACAGTATATTACTAAGCTGGTGGATGTATATGGGATACAGTATATTACTAAGCTGGGGAGCTATATATGGTGTACAGTATATTACTAAGCTGGGGGCTGTATATGGGATACAGTATAATACTAAGCTGGGGGAATGTATATGGGATACAGTATATTACTAAGCTGGTGGATGTATATGGGATACAGTATATTACTAAGCTGGGGAGCTGTATATGGTGTACAGTATATTACTAAGCTGGGGGGCTGTATATGGGATACAGTATAATACTAAGCTGGGGGAATGTATATGGGATACAGTATATTACTAAGCTGGGGGATGTATATGGGATACAGTATATTACTAAGCTGGGGGGATGTATATGGGGTACAGTATATTACTAAGCTGGGGGGATGTATATGGGATACAGTATATTACTAAGCTGGGGAGCTGTATATGGTGTACAGTATATTACTAAGCTGGGGGGCTGTATATGGGATACAGTATAATACTAAGCTGGGGGAATGTATATGGGATACAGTATATTACTAAGCTGGGGGATGTATATGGGATACAGTATATTACTAAGCTGGGGGCTGTATATGGGATACAGTATATTACTAAGCTAGAGGGCTGTATATGGGATACAGTATATTACTAAGCTGGGGGGCTGTATATGGGATACAGTATATTACTAAGCTGGGGGGCTGTATATAGGATACAGTATATTACTAAGCTGGGGGGCTGTATATGGGATACAGTATATTACTAAGCTGGGGGCTGTATATGGGATACAGTATATTACTAAGCTGGGGGCTGTATATGGGATACAGTATATTACTAAGCTGGGGGCTGTATATGGGATACAGTATATTACTAAGCTGGGGGGATGTATATGGGATACAGTATATTACTAAGCTGGGAAGATGTATATGGGATACAGTATATTACTAAGCTGGGGGCTGTATATGGGATACAGTATATTACTAAGCTAGGGGCTGTATATGGGATACAGTATATTACTAAGCTAGGGGCTGTATATGGGATACATTAAATTACTAAGCTGGGGGATGTATATGGGATACAGTATATTACTAAGCTGGGGCTGTATATGGGATACAGTATATTACTAAGCTGGGGGGCTGTATATGGGGTACAGTATATTACTAAGCTGGGGGGCTGTATATGGGATAGAGTATATTACTAAGCTGGGGGGATGTATATGGGGTACAGTATATTACTAAGCTGGGGGGATGTATATGGGATACAGTATATTACTAAGCTAGGGGCTGTATATGGGATACAGTATATTACTAAGCTAGGGGTTGTATATGGGATACATTAAATTACTAAGCTGGGGGATGTATATGGGATACAGTATATTACTAAGCTGGGGCTGTATATGGGGTACAGTATATTACTAAGCTGGGGGCTGTATATGGGATACAGTATATTACTAAGCTGGGGGGATGTATATGGGATACAGTATATTACTAAGCTGGGAAGATGTATATGGGATACAGTATATTACTAAGCTGGGGGCTGTATATGGGATACAGTATATTACTAAGCTAGGGGCTGTATATGGGATACAGTATATTACTAAGCTAGGGGCTGTATATGGGATACATTAAATTACTAAGCTGGGGGATGTATATGGGATACAGTATATTACTAAGCTGGGGCTGTATATGGGATACAGTATATTACTAAGCTGGGGGGCTGTATATGGGGTACAGTATATTACTAAGCTGGGGGGCTGTATATGGGATACAGTATATTACTAAGCTGGGGGGATGTATATGGGGTACAGTATATTACTAAGCTGGGGGGATGTATATGGGATACAGTATATTACTAATCAGGGGGCTGTATATGGGATACAGTATATTACTAAGCTGGGGGATGTATATGGGATACAGTATATTACTAAGCTGGGGGGCTGTATATGGGATACAGTATATTACTAAGCTGGGGGGATGTATATGGGATACAGTATATTACTAAGCTGGGGGGATGTATATGGGATACAGTATATTACTAAGCTAGGGCTGTATATGGGATACAGTATATTACTAAGCTGGGGGCTGTATATGGGATACAGTATATTACTAAGCTGGGGATGTATATGGGATACAGTATATTACTAAGCTGGGGGGCTGTATATGGTGTACAGTATATTACTAAGCTGGGAGGGGGCTGTATATGGGATACAGTATATTACTCAGCTGGGAGGCTGTATATGGGATACAGTATATTACTAAGCTGGGGAGCTGTATATGGTGTACAGTATATTACTAAGCTGGGGGCTGTATATGGGGTACAGTATATTACTAAGCTGGGAGGATGTATATGGGATACAGTATATTACTAAGCTGGGGCTGTATATGGGATACAGTATATTACTAAGCTGGGGGGATGTATATGGGGTACAGTATATTACTAAGCTGGGGCTGTATATGGGATACAGTATATTACTAAGCTGGGGACTGTATATGGGATACAGTGTATTACTAAGCTGGGGGCTGTATATGGTGTACAGTATATTACTAAGCTGGGGGCTATATATGGGATACAGTATATTACTAAGCTGGGGGCTGTATATGGGATACAGTATATTACTAAGCTGGGGGCTGTATATGGGATACAGTATATTACTAAGCTGGGGGGATGTATATGGGATACAGTATATTACTAAGCTGGGGGATGTATATGGTGTACAGTATATTACTAAGCTGGGGGCTGCATATGGGATACAGTATATTACTAAGCTGGGGGGATGTATAAGGGATACAGTATATTACTAAGCTGGGGGATGTATATGGGATACAGTATATTACTAAGCTGGGGGGATGTATATGGGATACGGTATATTACTAAGCTGGGGGGATGTATATCGGGTACAATATATTACTAAGCTGGAGGTCTGTATATGGGATACAGTATATTACTAAGCTGGGGGCTGTATATGGGATATAGTATATTACTAAGCTGGGGGCTGTATATGGGGTACAGTATATTACTAAGCTGGGGGGCTGTATATGGGATACAGTATATTACTGAGCTGGGGGGCTGTATACGGGGTACAGTATATTACTAAGCTGGGGGGCTGTATATATGATATAGTATATTACTAAGCTGGGGGCTGTATATGGGATACAGTATATTACTAAGCTGGGGGGCTGTATATGGGATACAGTATATTACTAAGCTGGGGGGATGTATATGGGGTACATTATATTGCTAAGCTGGGGGGATGTATATGGGATACAGTATATTACTAAGCTGGGGAGCTGTATATGGGATACAGTATAATACTTAGCTGGGGGCTGTATATGGGATACAGTATATTACTAAGCTGGGGGGCTGTATATGGGATACAGTATATTACTAAGCTGGGGGGCTGTATATGGGATACAGAATATTACTAAGCTGGGGGGCTGTATATGGGATACAGTATATTACTAAGCTGGGGGATGTATATGGGGTACAGTATATTACTAAGCTGGGGGGCTGTATATGGGGTACAGTATATTACTAAGCTGGAGGGCTGTGTATGGGATACAGTATATTACTAAGCTGGGGGAGCTGTATATGGGATACAGTATATTACTAAGCTGGGGGGATGTATATGGGATACAGTATATTACTAAGCTGGGGGGCTGTATATGGGATACAGTATATTACTAAGCTGGGGCTGTATATGGAGTACAGTATATTACTAAGCTGGGGGGCTGTATATGGGATACAGTATATTACTAAGCTGGGGGGCTGTATATGGGATACAGTATATTACTAAGCTGGGGGGATGTATATGGGATACCGTATATTACTAAGCTGGGGGGTTGTATATGGGATACAGTATATTACTAAGCTGGGGGGCTGTGTATGGGATACAGTATATTACTAAGCTGGGGGCTGCATATGGGGTACAGTATATTACTAAGCTCGGGGGATGTATATGGGATACAGTATATTACTAAGCTGGGGGATGTATATGGGATACATTATATTACTAAGCTGGGAGATGTATATGGGATACAGTATATTACTAAGCTGGGGGGCTGTATATGGTGTACAGTATATTACTAAGCTGGGAGGGGGCTGTATATGGGATACAGTATATTACTCAGCTGGGGGGCTGTATATGGGATACAGTATATTACTAAGCTGGGAGGGGGCTGTATATGGGATACAGTATATTACTCAGCTGGGGGGCTGTATATGGGATACAGTATATTACTAAGCTGGGAGGGGGCTGTATATGGGATACAGTATATTACTAAGCTGGGGGGCTGTATATGGGATACAGTATATTACTAAGCTGGGAGGGGGCTGTATATGGGATACAGTATATTACTCAGCTGGGGGGCTGTA
Source organism: Engystomops pustulosus (assembly GCF_040894005.1). Classification (NCBI taxonomy): domain Eukaryota; kingdom Metazoa; phylum Chordata; class Amphibia; order Anura; family Leptodactylidae; genus Engystomops; species Engystomops pustulosus. Next base: position 292,582,040 of record NC_092411.1, on the reverse strand, counting down.
TATGGGATACAGTATATTACTAAGCTGGGGGAGCTGTATATGGGATACAGTATATTACTAGGCTGGGGGCTGTATATGGGTTACAGTATATTACTAAGCTGGGGGGCTGTATATGGGATACAGTATATTACTAAGCTGGGGGATTTATATGGGATACAGTATATTACTAAGCTGGGGGATGTATATGGGATACAGTATATCACTAAGCTGGGAGGATGTATATGGGATACAGTATATTACTAAGCTGGGGGGCTGTATATGGGGTACAGTATATTACTAAGCTGGGGGGCTGTATATGGGATACAGTATATTACTAAGCTGGGGGATGTATATGGGATACATTATATTACTAAGCTGGGGGGATGTATATGGGATACAGTATATTACTTAGCTGGGGGGATGTATAAGGGATACAGTATATTACTAAGCTGGGAGGCTGTATATGGGATACAGTATATTACTAAGCTGGGGGGCTGTATATGGGGTACAGTATATTACTAAGCTGGGGCGCTGTATATGGGATACAGTATATTACTAAGCTGGGGGGCTGTATATGGGGTACAGTATATTACTAAGCTGGGGGGATGTATATGGGATACAGTATATTACTAAGCTGGGGGGATGTATATGGGATACAGTATATTACTAAGCTGGGAGGCTGTATATGGGATACAGTATATTACTAAGCTGGAGGGCTGTATATGGGATACAGTATATTACTAAGCTGGGGGCTGTATATGGGATAAAGTATATTACTAAGCTAGAGGGCTGTATATGGGATACAGTATATTACTAAGCTGGGGGGATGTATATGGGATACAGTATATTACTAAGCTGGGGAGCTGTATATGGGATACAGTATATTACTAAGCTGGGGCTTTATATGGGATACAGTATATTACTAAGCTGGGGGATGTATATCAGGTACAGTATATTACTAAGCTGGGAGGCTGTATATGGGATACAGTATATTACTAAGCTGGGGGGCTGTATATGGGGTACAGTATATTACTAAGCTGGGGGGATGTATGTGGGATACAGTATATTATTAAGCTGGGGGGATGTATATGGGATACAGTATATTACTAAGCTGGGGGGCTGTATATGGGATACAGTATATTACTAAGCTGGGGGGCTGTATATGGGATACAGTATATTACTAAGCTGGGGGATGTATATGGGATACAGTATATTACTAAGCTGGGGGGCTGTATATGGGATACAGTATATTACTAAGCTGGGGGGCTGAATATGGGATACAGTATATTACTAAGCTGGGGGGATGTATATGGGATACAGTATATTACTAAGCTGGGGGATGTATATGGGATACAGTATATTACTAAGCTGGGGGGCTGTATATGGGATACAGTATATTACTAAGCTGGGGCTGTATATATGATATAGTATATTACTAGGCTGGGGGGCTGTATATGGTATACAGTATATTAATAAGCTGGGGCTGTATATATGATATAGTATATTACTAGGCTGGGGGGATGTATATGGGATACAGTATATTACTAAGCTGGGGGCTGTATATGGGATACAGTATATTACTAAGCTGGGGGGCTGTATATGGGGTACAGTATATTACTAAGCTGGGGGGGATGTATATGGGATACAGTATATTACTAAGCTGGGGGGATGTATATGGTGTACAGTATATTACTAAGCTGGGGGGCTGTATATGGGATACAGTATATTACTAAGCTGGGGGGATGTATATGGTATACAGTATATTACTAAGCTGGGGGGCTGTATATAGGATACAGTATATTACTAAGCTGGGGGGCTGTATATAGGATACAGTATATTACTAAGCTGGGGGGATGTATATGGGGTACAGTATATTACTAAGCTGGGGGGATGTATATGGGATACAGTATATTACTAAGCTGGGGCTGTATATGGGATACAGTATATTACTAAGCTAGAGGGCTGTATATGGGATACAGTATATTACTAAGCTGGGAGGCTGTATATGGGATACAGTATATTACTAAGCTTGGGGCTGTATATGGGGTACAGTATATTACTAAGCTTGGGTGGATGTATATGGGATACAGTATATTACTAAGCTGGGGGGATGTATATGGTGTACAGTATATTACTAAGCTGGGGCAGCATATGGGATACAGTATATTACTAAGCTGGGGGGCTGTATATGGGATACAGTATATTTCTAAGCTGGGGGGATGTATATGGGATACAGTATATTACTAAGCTGGGGAGCTGTATATGGTGTACAGTATATTACTAAGCTGGGGGCTGTATATGGGATACAGTATATTACTAAGCTGGGGGGATGTATATGGGATACAGTATATTACTAAGCTGGGGGATGTATATGGGATACAGTATTTTACTGAGCGGGGGAACTGTATATGCGATACTGTATGTTACTAAGCTGGGGGGATGTATATGGGATACAGTATATTACTAAGCTGGAGGGCTGTGTATGGGATACAGTATATTACTAAGCTGGGGGGCTGTATATGGGATACAGTATATTACTAAGCTGGGGGGCTGTATATGGGATACAGTATATTACTAAGCTGGAGGGCTGTATATGGGATACAGTATATTACTAAGCTGGGAGGGCTGTATATGGGGTACAGTATATTACTAAGCTGGGAGGCTGTATATGGTGTACAGTATATTACTAAGCTGGGGGGCTGTATATGGGATACAGTATATTACTGAGCTGGGGGGCTGTATATGGGGTACAGTTTATTACTAAGCTGGGGGGCTGTATATGGGATACGGTATATTACTAAGCTGGGGGGATGTATATGGGATACAGTATATTACTAAGCTGGGGGGCTGTATATGGGATACAGTATATTACTAAGCTGGGGGGATGTATATGGGATACGGTATATTACTAAGCTGGGGGGATGTATATGGGATACAGTATATTACTAAGCTGGGGGATATATATGGGATACAGTATATTACTAAGCTGGGGGATGTATATGGTGTACAGTATATTACTAAGCTGGGGGCTGCAAATGGGATACAGTATATTACTAAGCTGGGGGGCTGTATATGGGGTACAGTATATTACTAAGCTGGGGGGCTGTATATGGGATACAGTATATTACTAAGCTAGAGGGCTGTATATGGGATACAGTATATTACTAAGCTAGGGGGCTGTATATGGGATACAGTATATTACTAAGCTGGGGGGCTGTATATGGGATACAGTATATTACTAAGCTGGGGGGCTGTATATGGGATACAGTATATTACTAAGCTGGGGGGATGTATATGGGTTACAGTATATTACTAAGCTGGGGGCTGTATATGGGATACAGTATATTACTAAGCTGGGGGCTGTATATGGGATACAGTATATTACTAAGCTGCAGGGGCTGTATATGGAGTACAGTATATTACTAAGCTGGGGGATGTATATGGGATACAGTATATTACTAAGCTGGGGGATGTATATGAGATACAGTATATTACTAAGCTGGGGTGCTGTATATGGGATACAGTATATTACTAAGCTGGGAGGATGTATATGGGATACAGTATATTACTAAGCTGGGGGGCTGTATATGGGATACAGTATATTACTAAGCTGGGGGGCTGTATATGGGATACAGTATATTACTAAGCTGGGGGGATGTATATGGGATACAGTATATTACTAAGCTGGGGGCTGTATATGGGATACAGTATATTACTAAGCTGGGGGGCTGTATATGGGATACAGTATATTACTAAGCTGGGGGGCTGTATATGGGATACAGTATATTACTAAGCTGGGGGGATGTATATGGGATACGGTATATTACTAAGCTGGGGGGATGTATATGGGATACAGTATATTACTAAGCTGGGGGATGTATATGGGATACAGTATATTTCTACGCTGGGGGATATATATGGGATACAGTATATTACTAAGCTGGGGGATGTATATGGTGTACAGTATATTACTAAGCTGGGGGCTGCATATGGGATACAGTATATTACTAAGCTGGGGGGATGTATATGGGATACAGTATATTACTAAGCTGGGGGGATGTATATGGGATACAGTATATTACTAAGCTGGGGGGCTGTATATGGGATACAGTATATTAATAAGCTGGGGGGATGTATATGGGATACAGTATATTACTAAGCTGGGGGGATGTATATGGGATACAGTATATTACTAAGCTGGGGGGCTGTCTATGGGATACAGTATATTACTAAGCTGGGGGGCTGTATATGGGATACAGTATATTACTAAGCTGGGGGGATGTATATGGGATACGGTATATTACTAAGCTGGGGGGATGTATATGGGATACGGTATATTACTAAGCTGGGGGATGTATATGGGATACAGTATATTACTAAGCTGGGGGGCTGTATATATGATATAGTATATTACTAAGCTGGGGGCTGTATATGGGATACAGTATATTACTAAGCTGGGGGGCTGTATACGGGGTACAGTATATTACTAAGCTGGGGGGCTGTATATGGGATACAGTATATTACTAAGCTGGGGGCTGTATATGGGATACAGTATATTACTAAGCTGGGGGCTGTATATGGGATACAGTATATTACTAAGCTGGGGGGATGTATATGGGGTACAGTATATTGCTAAGCTGGGGGGATGTATATGGGATACAGTATATTACTAAGCTAGAGGGCTGTATATGGGATACAGTATATTACTAAGCTAGGGGGCTGTATATGGGATACAGTATATTACTAAGCTGGGGGGCTGTATATGGGATACAGTATATTACTAAGCTGGGGGGCTGTATATGGGATACAGTATATTACTAAGCTGGGGGGATGTATATGGGGTACAGTATATTACTAAGCTGGGGGCTGTATATGGGATACAGTATATTACTAAGCTGGGGGCTGTATATGGGATACAGTATATTACTAAGCTGCAGGGGCTGTATATGGAGTACAGTATATTACTAAGCTGGGGGATGTATATGGGATACAGTATATTACTAAGCTGGGGGATGTATATGAGATACAGTATATTACTAAGCTGGGGGGCTGTATATGGGATACAGTATATTACTAAGCTGGGAGGATGTATATGGGATACAGTATATTACTAAGCTGGGGGGCTGTATATGGGATACAGTATATTACTAAGCTGGGAGGATGTATATGGGATACAGTATATTACTAAGCTGGGGGGATGTATATGGGATACAGTATATTACTAAGCTGGGGGCTGTATATGGGATACAGTATATTACTAAGCTGGGGGGCTGTATATGGGATACAGTATATTACTAAGCTGGGGGACTGTATATGGGATACAGTATATTACTAAGCTGGGGGGATGTATATGGGATACGGTATATTACTAAGCTGGGGGGATGTATATGGGATACAGTATATTACTAAGCTGGGGGATGTATATGGGATACAGTATATTTCTACGCTGGGGGATATATATGGGATACAGTATATTACTAAGCTGGGGGATGTATATGGTGTACAGTATATTACTAAGCTGGGGGCTGCATATGGGATACAGTATATTACTAAGCTGGGGGGATGTATATGGGATACAGTATATTACTAAGCTGGGGGGCTGTATATGGGATACAGTATATTACTAAGCTGGGGGGCTGTATATGGGATACAGTATATTACTAAGCTGGGGGGATGTATATGGGATACGGTATATTACTAAGCTGGGGGGATGTATATGGGATACAGTATATTACTAAGCTGGGGGATGTATATGGGATACAGTATATTACTAAGCTGGGGGGCTGTATATATGATATAGTATATTACTAAGCTGGGGGCTGTATATGGGATACAGTATATTACTAAGCTGGGGGGCTGTATACGGGGTACAGTATATTACTAAGCTGGGGGGCTGTATATGGGATACAGTATATTACTAAGCTGCGGGCTGTATATGGGGTACAGTATATTACTAAGCTGGGGGCTGTATATGGGATACAGTATATTACTAAGCTGGGGGCTGTATATGGGATACAGTATATTACTAAGCTGGGGGGATGTATATGGGGTACAGTATATTGCTAAGCTGGGGGGATGTATATGGGATACAGTATATTACTAAGCTGGGGAGCTGTATATGGGGTACAGTATAATACTAAGCTGGGGGCTGTATATGGGATACAGTATATTACTAAGCTGGGGGGCTGTATATGGGGTACAATATATTACTAAGCTGGAGGGCTGTGTATGGGATACAGTATATTACTAAGCTGGGGGAGCTGTATATGGGATACAGTATATTACTAAGCTGGGGGAGCTGTATATGGGATACAGTATATTACTAAGCTGGGGGAGCTGTATATGGGATACAGTATATTACTAAGCTGGGGGCTGTATATGGGATACAGTATATTACTAAGCTGGGGGGATGTATATGGGATACAGTATATTACTAAGCTGGGGGGATGTATATGGGATACAGTATATTACTAAGCTGGGGGGCTGTGTATGGGATACAGTATATTACTAAGCTGGGGGCTGCATATGGGGTACAGTATATTACTAAGCTCGGGGGATGTATATGGGATACAGTATATTACTAAGCTGGGGGCTGTATATGGGATACGGTATATTACTAAGCTGGAGGGCTGTGTATGGGATACAGTATATTACTAAGCTGGGGGGATGTATATGGGATACGGTATATTACTAAGCTGGGGCTGTATATGGGATACAGTATATTACTAAGCTGGGGGGATGTATATGGGATACAGTATATTACTAAGCTGGGGGGATGTATATGGGATACAGTATATTACTAAGCTGGAGGGCTGTGTATGGGATACAGTATATTACTAAGCTGGGGGGATGTATATGGGATACGGTATATTACTAAGCTGGGGCTGTATATGGGATACAGTATATTACTAAGCTGGGGGGATGTATATGGGATACAGTATATTACTAAGCTGGGGGGATGTATATGGGATACAGTATATTACTAAGCTGGGGGGATGTATATGGGATACAGTATATTACTAAGCTGGGGGGATGTATATGGGATACGGTATATTACTAAGCTGGGGCTGTATTTGGGATACAGTATATTACTAAGCTGGGGGGATGTATATGGGGTACAGTATATTACTAAGCTGGGGGGATGTATATGGGATACAGTATATTACTAAGCTGGGGGCTGTATATGGGTTACAGTATATTACTAAGCTGGGGGGCTGTACATGGGATACAGTATATTACTAAGCTGGGGGATGTATATGGGATACAGTATATTACTAAGCTGGGGGATGTATATGGGATACAGTATATTACTAATCTGGGGGATGAATATGGGATACAGTATATTACTAAGCTGGGGGGCTGTATATGGGATACAGTATATTACTAAGCTGGGGGATGTATATGGGATACAGTATATTACTAAGCTGGGGGGCTGTATATGGGATACAGTATATTACTAAGCTGGGGAGCTGTATATATGATATAGTATATTACTAAGCTGGGGGGCTGTATATGGGATTCAGTATATTATTTAGCTGGGGGATGTATATGGGATACAGTATATTACTAAGCTCGGGGGCTGTATATGGGATACAGTATATTACTAAGCTGGGAGGATGTATATGGGATACAGTATATCACTAAGCTGGGAGGATGTATATGGGATACTGTATATTACTAAGCTGGGGGGCTGTATATGGGATACAGTATATCACTAAGCTAGAGGGCTGTGTATGGGATACAGTATATTACTAAGCTGGGGGCTGTATATGGGATACATTATATTACTAAGCTGGGGGGATGTATATGGGATACAGTATATTACTAAGCTGGGGAAATGTATAAGGGATACAGTATATTACTAAGCTGGGAGGCTGTATATGGGATACAATATATTACTTAACTGGGGGGCTGTATATGGGGTACAGTATATTACTAAGCTGGGGGGATGTATATGGGATACAGTATATTACTAAGCTGGGGGGATGTATATGGGATACAGTATATTACTAAGCTGGGGGATGTATATGGGAGACAGTATATTACTAAGCTGGGGGATGTATATGGGATACAGTATATTACTAAGCTGGGGGATGTATATGGGATACAGTATATTACTAAGCTGGGGGATGTATATGGGATACAGTATATTACTAAGCTGGGGGGATGTATATGGGATACAGTATATTACTAAGCTGGGGGGATGTATATGGGATACAGTATATTACTAAGCTGGGGGATGTATATGGGAGACAGTATATTACTAAGCTGGGGGATGTATATGGGATACAGTATATTACTAAGCTGGGGGATGTATATGGGATACAGTATATTACTAAGCTGGGGGATGTATATGGGATACAGTATATTACTAAGCTGGGGGGCTGTATATGGGATACAGTATATTACTAAGCTGGGGGATGTATATGGGATACAGTATATTACTAAGCAGGGGGCTGTATATGGGCTACATTATATTACTAAGCTGGGGGATGTATATGGGATACAGTATATTACTAAGCTGGGGGGCTGTATATGGAATACAGTATATTACTAAGCTAGAGGGCTGTATATGGGATACAGTATAGTATTAAGCTGGGGGCTGTATATGGGATACAGTGTATTACTAAGCTGGGGGGCTGTATATGGGATACAGTATATTACTAAGCTGGGGGGCTGTATATGGGATACAGTATATTACTAAGCTGGGGGGCTGTATATGGGATACAGTTTTTTACTAAGCTGGGGGGATGTATATGGGATACAGTATATTACTAAGCTGGGGGCTGTATATGGGGTACAGTATATTACTAAGCTGGGAGCAGGCTGTATATGGGGTACAGTATATTACTAAGCTGGGGGGATGTATATGGGATACAGTATATTACTAAGCTGGGGGGATGTACATGGGGTACAGTATATTACTAAGCTGGGGGGCTGTATATGGGGTACAGTATATTACTAAGCTGGGGGGCTGTATATGGGATACAGTATATTACTAAGCTGGGGTGATGTATATGGGATACAGTATATTACTAAGCTGGGGGGATGTATATGGGATACAGTATATTACTAAGCTGGGGGGCTGTATATGGGATACAGTATATTACTAAGGTGGGGGGATGTATATATGATATAGTATACTACTAAGCTGGGGGCTGTATATGGGATACAGTATATTACTAAGCTGGGGGGATGTATATGGGATACAGTATATTACTAAGCTGGGGGATGTATATGGGATACAGTATATTACTAAGCTGGGGGGCTGTATATGAGATACAGTATATTACTAAGCTGGGGGGCTGTATATGGAGTACAGTATATTACTAAGCTGGGGGGCTGTATATAGGATACAGTATATTACTAAGCTGGGGGGATGTATATGGGATACAGTATATTACTAAGCTGGGGTGATGTATATGGGATACAGTATATTACTAAGCTGGGGGGATGTATATGGGATACAGTATATTACTAAGCTGGGGGGCTGTATATGGGATACAGTATATTACTAAGGTGGGGGGATGTATATATGATATAGTATACTACTAAGCTGGGGGCTGTATATGGGATACAGTATATTACTAAGCTGGGGGGATGTATATGGGATACAGTATATTACTAAGCTGGGGGCTGTATATGGGATACAGTATATTACTAAGCTAGAGGGCTGTATATGGGATACAGTATATTACTAAGCTGGGAGGCTGTATATGGGATACAGTATATTACTAAGCTTGGGGCTGTATATGGGATATAGTATATTACTAAGCTGGGGGGATGTATATGGGATACAGTATATTACTAAGCTGGGGCTGTATATGGGATACATTATATTACTAAGCTGGGGGATGTATATGGGGTACAGTATATTACTAAGCTGGGGGCTGTATATGGCGTACAGAATATTACTAAGCTGGGGGGCTGTATATGGGATACAGTATATTACTAAGCTGGGGGGATGTATATGGGGTACAGTATATTACTAAGCTGGGGGCTGTATATGGTGTACAGAATATTACTAAGCTGAGGGGCTGTATATGGGATACAGTATATTACTAAGCTGGGGGGATGTATATGGGATCCAGTATATTACTAAGCTGGGGGGATGTATATGGGATACAGTATATTACTAAGCTGGGGGGCTGTATATGGGATACAGTATATTACTAAGCTGGGGGGCTGTATATGGGATACAGTATATTACTAAGCTGGGGGAGCTGTATATGGGATACAGTATATTACTAAGCTGGGGGGATGTATATGGGATACAGTATATTACTAAGCTGGGGGGATGTATATGGGATACAGTATATTACTAAGCTGGGGGGCTCTATATATGGGATACAGTATATTACTAAGCTGGGAGGGGACTGTATATGGGATACAGTATATTACTAAGCTGTGGGCTGTATATGGGATACAGTATATTACTAAGCTGGGGGGATGTATATGGGATACAGTATATTACTAAGCTGGGAGGCTGTATATGGGGTACAGTATATTACTAAGCTGGGGGGATGTATATGGGATACAGTATATTACTAAGCTGGGGGGCTGTATATGGGATACAGTATATTACTAAGCTGGGGGGATGTATATGGGATACAGTATATTACTAAGCTGGGGGGTTGTATATGGGATACGGTATATTACTAAGCTGGGGGCTGTATATGGGATACAGTATATTACTAAGCTGGGGGGCTGTATATGGGATACAGTATATTACTAAGCTGGGGGGCTGTATATGGGATACAGTATATTACTAAGCTGGGGGGCTGTATATGGGTTACAGTATATTACTAAGCTGGGGGGCTGTATATGGGATACAGTATATTACTAAGCTGGGGGATGTATATGGGATACAGTATATTACTAAGCTGGGGGATGAATATGGGATACAGTATATTACTAAGCTGGGATGGGCTGTATATATGATATAGTATATTACTAAGCTGGGGGGATGTATATGGGATACAGTATATTACTAAGCTGGGGGGCTGTATATGGGATTCAGTATATTATTTAGCTGGGGGATGTATATGGGATACAGTATATTACTAAGCTGGGGGGCTGTATATGGGATACAGTATATTACTAAGCTGGGGGGATGTATATGAGATACAGTATATTACTAAGCTGGGGGGATGTATATGGGATACAGTATATTACTAAGCTGGGGGGATGTATATGGGATACAGTATATTACTAAGCTGGGGGGTTGTATATGGGATACGGTATATTACTAAGCTGGGGGGCTGTATATGGGTTACAGTATATTACTAAGCTGGGGGATGAATATGGGATACAGTATATTACTAGTCTGGGATGGGCTGTATATATGATATAGTATATTACTAAGCTGGGGGGATGTATATGGGATACAGTATATTACTAAGCTGGGGGAATGTATATGGGATACAGTATATTACTAAGCTGGGGGGCTGTATATGGGATACAGTATATTACTAAGCTGGGGGATGTATATGGGATACAGTATATTACTAAGCTGGGGGATGAATATGGGATACAGTATATTACTAGTCTGGGATGGGCTGTATATATGATATAGTATATTACTAAGCTGGGGGGATGTATATGGGATACAGTATATTACTAAGCTGGGGGGCTGTATATGGGATTCAGTATATTATTTAGCTGGGGGATGTATATGGGATACAGTATATTACTAAGCTGGGGGGCTGTATATGGGATACAGTATATTACTAAGCTGGGGGGATGTATATGGGATACAGTATATTACTAAGCTGGGGGGATGTATATGGGATACAGTATATTACTAAGCTGGCGGGATGTATATGGGATACAGTATATTACTAAGCTGGGGGGATGTATAAGGGATACAGTATATTACTAAGCTGGGGAATGTATATGGGATACAGTATATTACTAAGCTGGGGGGCTGTATATGGGGTACAGTATATTACTAAGCTGGGGGGATGTATATGGGATACAGTATATTACTAAGCTGGGGGATGTATATGGGATACAGTATATTACTAAGCTGGAGGGCTGTATATGGGATACAGTATATTACTAAGCTGGGGGGATGTATATGGGATACAGTATATTACTAAGCAGGGGGCTGTATATGGGATACATTATATTACTAAGCTGGGGGGCTGTATATGGGATTCAGTATATTATTTAGCTGGGGGATGTATATGGGATACAGTATATTACTAAGCTGGGGGGCTGTATATGGGATACAGTATATTACTAAGCTAGAGGGCTGTATATGGGATACAGTATAGTATTAAGCTGGGGGGCTGTATATGGGGTACAGTATATTACTAAGCTGGGGGGCTGTATATGGGATACAGTATATTACTAAGCTGGGGGGATGTATATGGGATACAGTATATTACTAAGCTGGGGGGATGTATATGGGATACAGTATATTACTAAGCTGGGGGGATGTATATGGGATACAGTATATTACTAAGCGGGGGGGGATGTATATGCGATACTGTATATTACTAAGCTGGGGGATGTATATGGGATACAGTATATTACTAAGCTGGGGGATGTATATGGGATACAGTATATTACTAAGCTGGGAGGCTGTATATGGGGTACAGTATATTACTAAGCTGGGGGCTGTATATGGGATACAGTATATTACTAAGCTGGGGGGCTGTATATGGGGTACAGTATATTACTAAGCTGGGGGGATGTATATGGGATACAGTATATTACTAAGCTGGGGGGCTGTATATGGGATACAGTATATTACTAAGCTGGGGGGCTGTATATGGGGTACAGTATATTACTAAGCTGGGGGGCTGTATATGGGATACAGTATATTACTAAGCTGGGGGGCTGTATATGGGATACAGTATATTACTAAGCTGGGGGCTGTATATGGGGTACAGTATATTACTAAGCTGGGGGGCTCTATATATGATATAGTATATTACTAAGCTGGGGGCTGTATATGGGATACAGTATATTACTAAGCTGGGGGGCTGTATATGGGATACAGTATATTACTAAGCTGGGGGGATGTATATGGGATACAGTATATTACTAAGCTGGGGGGCTGTATATGGGATACAGTATATTACTAAGCTGGGGGCTGTATATGGGGTACAGTATATTACTAAGCTGGGGGGCTCTATATATGATATAGTATATTACTAAGCTGGGGGCTGTATATGGGATACAGTATATTACTAAGCTGGGGGCTGTATATGGGATACAGTATATTACTAAGCTGAGGGGCTGTATATGGGATACAGTATATTACTAAGCTGGGGGCTGTATATGGGATACAGTATATTACTAAGCTGGGGGGATGTATATGGGATACAGTATATTACTAAGCTGGGGGGCTGTATATGGGATACAGTATATTACTAAGCTGGGGGGCTGTATATGGGATACAGTATATTACTAAGCTGGGGGTATGTATATGGGATACAGTATATTACTAAGCTGGGGGGCTGTATATGGGATACAGTATATTACTAAGCTGGGGGCTGTATATGGGATACAGTATATTACTAAGCTGGGGGGCTCTATATATGATATAGTATATTACTAAGCTGGGGGCTGTATATGGGATACAGTATATTACTGAGCTGGGGGATGTATATGGGATACAGTATATTACTAAGCTGGGGTGGGCTGTATATGGGATACAGTGTATTACTAAGCTGGGGGGATGTATATGGGATACAGTATATTACTAAGCTGGGGGGATGTATATGGGATACAGTATATTACTAAGCTGGGAGGCTGTATATGGGATACAGTATATTACTAAGCTGAGGGGCTGTATATGGGATACAGTATATTACTAAGCTGGGGGCTGTATATGGGGTACAGTATATTACTAAGCTGGGGGGCTGTATATATGATATAGTATATTACTAAGCTGCGGGCTGTATATGGGGTACAGTATATTACTAAGCTGGGGGGATGTATATGGGATACAGTATATTACTAAGCTAAGGGGCTGTATATGGGATACAGTATATTACTAAGCTGGGGAGCTGTATATGGGATACAGTATATTACTAAGCTGGGGGGCTGTATATATGATATAGTATATTACTAAGCTGGGGGCTGTATATGGGATACAGTATATTACTGAGCTGGGGGGCTGTATATGGGGTACAGTATATTACTAAGCTGGGGGGCTGTATATATGATATAGTATATTACTAAGCTGGGGGCTGTATATGGGGTACAGTATATTACTAAGCTGGGGGGATGTATATGGGATACAGTATATTACTAAGCTGGGGAGCTGTATATGGGATACAGTATATTACTAAGCTGGGGAGCTGTATATGGGATACAGTATATTACTAAGCTGGGGGGCTGTATATGGGATACAATATATTACTAAGCTGGGGGGATGTATATGGGATACAGTATATTACTAAGCTGGGGGGCTGTATATGGAATACAGTATATTACTAAGCTGGGGGGCTGTATATGGGATACAATATATTACTAAGCTGGGGGGCTGTATATGGGATACAGTATATTACTAAGCTGGGGCTGTATATGGGATACAGTATATTACTAAGCTGGGGGGATGTATATGGGATACAGTATATTACTAAGCTGGGGTGGGCTGTATATGGGATACAGTGTATTACTAAGCTGGGGGGATGTATATGGGATACAGTATATTACTAAGCTGGGGGGATGTATATGGGGTACAGTATATTACTAAGCTGGGGGGATGTATATGGGGTACAGTATATTACTAAGCTGGGGGGCTGTATATGGGATACAGTATATTACTAAGCTGGGGGCTGTATATGGGGTACAGTATATTACTAAGCTGGGGGGCTCTATATATGATATAGTATATTACTAAGCTGGGGGCTGTATATGGGATACAGTATATTACTGAGCTGGGGGGCTGTATATGGGGTACAGTATATTACTAAGCTGGGGGGCTGTATATATGATATAGTATATTACTAAGCTGGGGGCTGTATATGGGGTACAGTATATTACTAAGCTGGGGGGATGTATATGGGATACAGTATATTACTAAGCTGGGGAGCTGTATATGGGATACAGTATATTACTAAGCTGGGGGGCTGTATATGGGATACAGTATATTACTAAGCTGGGGAGCTGTATATGGGATACAGTATATTACTAAGCTGGGGGGCTGTATATGGGATACAGTATATTACTAAGCTGGGGGGATGTATATGGGATACAGTATATTACTAAGCTGGGGGGATGTATATGGGATACAGTATATTACTAAGCTGGGGGGCTGTATATGGGATACAGTATATTACTAAGTTGGGGGGATGTATATGGGATACAGTATATTACTAAGCTGGGGGGATGTATATGGGATACAGTATATTACTAAATGGGGGGGGATGTATATGCGATACTGTGTATTACTAAGCTGGGGGATGTATATGGGATACTGTATATTACTAAGCTGGGGGATGTATATGGGATACAGTATATTACTAAGCGGGGGGGGATGTATATGCGATACTGTATATTACTAAGCTGGGGGATGTATATGGGATACAGTATATTACTAAGCGGGGGGGATGTATATGCGATACTGTATATTACTAAGCTGGGGGATGTATATGGGATACAGTATATTACTAAGCTGGGGGATGTATATGGGATACAGTATATTACTAAGCGGGGGGGATGTATATGGGATACAGTATATTACTAAGCGGGGGGGATGTATATGGGATACAGTATATTACTAAGCTGGGGGGCTGTATATGGGGTACAGTATATTACTAAGCTGGGGGGATGTATATGGGGTACAGTATATTACTAAGCTGGGGGATGTATATGGGATACAGTATATTACTAAGCTGGGGGTGTATATGGGATACAGTATATTACTAAGCTGGGGGGCTGTATATGGGATACAGTATATTACTAAGCTGGGGGGCTGTATATGGGATACAGTATATTACTAAGCTGGGGGGCTGTATATGGGATACAGTATATTACTAAGCTGGGGGGATGTATATGGGATACAGTATATTACTAAGCTGGGGGGCTGTATATGGGATAAAGTATATTACTAAGCTGGGGGCTGTATATGGGGTACAGTATATTACTAAGCTGGGGGGCTCTATATATGATATAGTATATTACTAAGCTGGGGGGATGTATATGGGGTACAGTATATTACTAAGCTGGGGGCTGTATATGGGATACAGTGTATTACTAAGCTGGGGGGCTGTATATGGGATACAGTATATTACTAAGCTGGGGGCTGTATATGGGATACAGTATATTACTGAGCTGGGGGGATGTATATGGGATACAGTATATTACTAAGCTGAGGGGCTGTATATGGGATACAGTATATTACTAAGCTGGGGGCTGTATATGGGGTACAGTATATTACTAAGCTGGGGGGCTGTATATATGATATAGTATATTACTAAGCTGCGGGCTGTATATGGGGTACAGTATATTACTAAGCTGGGGGGATGTATATGGGATACAGTATATTACTAAGCTGGGGAGCTGTATATGGGATACAGTAAATTACTAAGCTGGGGGGCTGTATATATGATATAGTATATTACTAAGCTGGGGGCTGTATATGGGGTACAGTATATTACTAAGCTGGGGGGCTGTATATGGGATACAGTATATTACTAAGCTGGGGGGATGTATATGGGGTACAGTATATTACTAAGCAGGGAGGCTGTATATGGGATACAGTATATTACTAAGCTGGGGGCTGTATATGGGATACAGTATATTACTGAGCTGGGGGGCTGTATATGGGGTACAGTATATTACTAAGCCTGGGGGCTGTATATATGATATAGTATATTACTAAGCTGGGGGCTGTATATGGGGTACAGTATATTACTAAGCTGGGGGGATGTATATGGGATACAGTATATTAATAAGCTGGGGAGCTGTATATGGGATACAGTATATTACTAAGCTGGGGGGCTGTATATGGGATACAGTATATTACTAAGCTGGGGGGATGTATATGGGATACAGTATATTACTAAGCTGGGGGGCTGTATATAGAATACAGTATATTACTAAGCTGGGGGGCTGTATATGGGATACAGTATATTACTAAGCTGGGGGGCTGTATATTGGATACAGTATATTACTAAGCTGGGGTGGTCTGTATATGGGATACAGTGTATTACTAAGCTGGGGGGATGTATATGGGATACAGTATATTACTAAGCTGGGGGGATGTATATGGGGTACAGTATATTACTAAGCTGGGAGGATGTATATGGGATACAGTATATTACTAAGCTGGGGGATGTATATGGGGTACAGTATATTACTAAGCTGGGGGGATGTATATGGGATACAGTATATTGCTAAGCTAGGGCTGTATATGGGATACAGTATATTACTAAGCTGGGGGGCTGTATATGGGATACAGTATATTACTAAGCTGGGGGCTGTATATGGGGTACAGTATATTACTGAGCTGGGGGGCTGTATATGGGGTACAGTATATTACTAAGCTGGGGGGCTGTATATATGATATAGTATATTACTAAGCTGGGGGGATGTATATGGGATACAGTATAATACTAAGCTGGGGGAATGTATATGGGATACAGTATATTACTAAGCTGGGGGAATGTATATGGGATACAGTATATTACTAAGCTGGGGGAATGTATATGGGATACAGTATATTACTAAGCTGGGGGGCTCTATATATGATATAGTATATTACTAAGCTGGGGGCTGTATATGGGATATAGTATAATACTAAGCTGGGGGAATGTATATGGGATACAGTATATTACTAAGCTGGGGGAATGTATATGGGATACAGTATATTACTAAGCTGGGGGGCTCTATATATGATATAGTATATTACTAAGCTGGGGGCTGTATATGGGATACAGTATATTACTGAGCTGGGGGGCTGTATATGGGGTACAGTATATTACTAAGCTGGGGGGCTGTATATATGATATAGTATATTACTAAGCTGGGGGCTGTATATGGGGTACAGTATATTACTAAGCTGGGGGGATGTATATGGGATACAGTATATTACTAAGCTGGGGAGCTGTATATGGGATACAGTATATTACTAAGCTGGGGGGCTGTATATGGGATACAGTATATTACTAAGCTGGGAGGGGGCTGTATATGGGATACAGTATATTACTTAGCTGGGGGGATGTATATAGGATACAGTATATTACTAAGCTGGGGGATGTATATGGGATACAGTATATTACTAAGCTGGGGGGATGTATATGGGATACAGTATATTACTAAGCTGGGGGGATGTATATGGGATACAGTATATTACTAAGCTGGGGGGATGTATATGGGATACAGTATATTACTAAGCTGGGGGGATGTATATGGGATACAGTATATTACTAAGCTGGGGGGATGTATATGGGATACAGTATATTACTAAGCGGGGGGGATGTATATGCGATACTGTATATTACTAAGCTGGGGGATGTATATGGGATACAGTATATTAATAAGCGGGGGGGATGTATATGCGATACTGTATATTACTAAGCTGGGGGATGTATATGGGATACAGTATATAACTAAGCTGGGGGATGTATATGGGATACAGTATATTACTAAGCTGGGGGCTGTATATGGGGTACAGTATATTACTAAGCTGGGGGCTGTATATGGGATACAGGATATTACTAAGCTGGGGGGCTGTATATGGGATACAGTATATTACTAAGCTGGGGGATGTATATGGGATACAGTATATTACTAAGCGGGGGGGGATGTATATGCGATACTGTATATTACTAAGCTGGGGGATGTATTTGGGATACAGTATATTACTAAGCTGGGGATGTATATGGGATACAGTATATTACTAAGCTGGGGGGCTGTATATGGGATACAGTATATTACTAAGCTGGGGGGATGTATATGAGATACAGTATATTACTAAGCTGGGGGGATGTATATGGGATACAGTATATTACTAAGCTGGGGGGGATGTATATGGGATACAGTATATTACTAAGCTGGGAGGCTGTATATGGGATACAGTATATTACTAAGCTGGGGGGCTGTATATGGGATACAGTATATTACTAAGCTGGGGAGCTGTATATGGGATACAGTATATTACTAAGCTGGGGGGGCTGTATATGGGATACAGTATTTTACTAAGCTGGGGGGATGTATATGGGATACAGTATATTACTAAGCTGGGGGGCTGTATATGGGTTACAGTATATTACTAAGCTGGGGGATGAATATGGGATACAGTATATTACTAGTCTGGGATGGGCTGTATATATGATATAGTATATTACTAAGCTGGGGGGATGTATATGGGATACAGTATATTACTAAGCTGGGGGAATGTATATGGGATACAGTATATTACTAAGCTGGGGGGCTGTATATGGGATACAGTATATTACTAAGCTGGGGGATGTATATGGGATACAGTATATTACTAAGCTGGGGGATGAATATGGGATACAGTATATTACTAAGCTGGGGGGATGTATATGGGATACAGTATATTACTAAGCTGGGGGCTGTATATATGATATAGTATATTACTAAGCTGGGGGAATGTATATGGGATACAGTATATTACTAAGCTGGGGGGCTGTATATGGGATACAGTATATTACTAAGCTGGGGGATGTATATGGGATACAGTATATTACTAAGCTGGGGGATGAATATGGGATACAGTATATTACTAAGCTGGGGGGATGTATATGGGATACAGTATATTACTAAGCTGGGGGGCTGTATATGGGATTCAGTATATTATTTAGCTGGGGGATGTATATGGGATACAGTATATTACTAAGCTGGGGGGCTGTATATGGGATACAGTATATTACTAAGCTGGGGGGATGTATATGGGATACAGTATATTACTAAGCTGGGGGGATGTATATGGGATACAGTACATTACTAAGCTGGCGGGATGTATATGGGATACAGTATATTACTAAGCTGGGGGGATGTATAAGGGATACAGTATATTACTAAGCTGGGGAATGTATATGGGATACAGTATATTACTAAGCTGGGGGGCTGTATATGGGGTACAGTATATTACTAAGCTGGGGGGATGTATATGGGATACAGTATATTACTAAGCTGGGGGATGTATATGGGATACAGTATATTACTAAGCTGGAGGGCTGTATATGGGATACAGTATATTACTAAGCTGGGAGGCTGTATATGGGGTACAGTATATTACTAAGCTGGGGGCTGTATATGGGATACAGTATATTACTAAGCTGGGGGCTGTATATGGGGTACAGTATATTACTAAGCTGGGAGGCTGTATATGGTGTACAGTATATTACTAAGCTGGGGGGCTGTATATGGGATACAGTATATTACTAAGCTGGGGGGCTGTATATGGGGTACAGTATATTACTAAGCTGGGGGGATGTATATGGGATACAGTATATTACTAAGCTGGGGGGCTGTATATGGGATACAGTATATTACTAAGCTGGGGGGCTGTATATGGGATACAGTATATTACTAAGCTGGGGGGCTGTATATGGGATACAGTATATTACTAAGCTGGGGGGCTGTATATGGGATACAGTATATTACTAAGCTGGGGGGATGTATATGGGATACAGTATATTACTAAGCTGGGGGGCTGTATATGGGATACAGTATATTACTAAGCTGGGGGCTGTATATGGGGTACAGTATATTACTAAGCTGGGGGATGTATATGGGATACAGTATATTACTAAGCTGGGGGGGCTGTATATGGGGTACAGTATATTACTAAGCTGGGGGGGATGTATATGGGATACAGTATATTACTAAGCTGGGGGGCTGTATATGGGGTACAGTATATTACTAAGCTGGGGAGCTGTATATGGGATACAGTATATTACTAAGCTGGGGGGCTGTATATGGGATACAGTATATTACTAAGCTGGGGGCTGTATATGGGATACAGTATATTACTAAGCTGGGGGCTATATATGGGGTACAGTATATTACTAAGCTGGGAGGCTCTATATATGATATAGTATATTACTAAGCTGGGGGCTGTATATGGGATACAGTATATTACTAAGCTGGGGGCTGTATATGGGATACAGTATATTACTAAGCTGAGGGGCTGTATATGGGATACAGTATATTACTAAGCTGGGGGGATGTATATGGGATACAGTATATTACTAAGCTGGAGGCTGTATATGGGATACAGTATATTACTAAGCTGGGGGGCTGTATATGGGGTACAGTATATTACTAAGCTGGGGGGCTCTATATATGATATAGTATATTACTAAGCTGGGGGCTGTATATGGGATACAGTATATTACTAAGCTGGGGGCTGTATATGGGATACAGTATATTACTAAGCTAGGGGCTGTATATGGGATACAGTATATTACTAAGCTAGGGGCTGTATATGGGATACATTAAATTACTAAGCTGGGGGATGTATATGGGATACAGTATATTACTAAGCTGGGGGCTGTATATGGGATACAGTATATTACTAAGCTGGGGGGCTGTATATGGGGTACAGTATATTACTAAGCTGGGGGGATGTATATGGGATACAGTATATTACTAAGCTGGGGGCTGTATATGGGGTACAGTATATTACTAAGCTGGGGGGCTCTATATATGATATAGTATATTACTAAGCTGGGGGCTGTATATGGGATACAGTATATTACTGAGCTGGGGGGATGTATATGGGATACAGTATATTACTAAGCTGAGGGGCTGTATATGGGATACAGTATATTACTAAGCTGGGGGCTGTATATGGGGTACAGTATATTACTAAGCTGGGGGGCTGTATATATGATATAGTATATTACTAAGCTGCGGGCTGTATATGGGGTACAGTATATTACTAAGCTGGGGGGATGTATATGGGATACAGTATATTACTAAGCTGGGGAGCTGTATATGGGATACAGTATATTACTAAGCTGGGGGGCTGTATATATGATATAGTATATTACTAAGCTGGGGGCTGTATATGGGATACAGTATATTACTGAGCTGGGGGGCTGTATATGGGGTACAGTATATTACTAAGCTGGGGGGCTGTATATATGATATAGTATATTACTAAGCTGGGGGCTGTATATGGGGTACAGTATATTACTAAGCTGGGGGATGTATATGGGATACAGTATATTACTAAGCTGGGGAGCTGTATATGGGATACAGTATATTACTAAGCTGGGGAGCTGTATATGGGATACAGTATATTACTAAGCTGGGGGGCTGTATATGGGATACAATATATTACTAAGCTGGGGGGATGTATATGGGATACAGTATATTACTAAGCTGGGGGGCTGTATATGGGATACAGTATATTACTAAGCTGGGGGGCTGTATATGGGATACAATATATTACTAAGCTGGGGGGCTGTATATGGGATACAGTATATTACTAAGCTGGGGTGGGCTGTATATGGGATACAGTGTATTACTAAGCTGGGGGGATGTATATGGGATACAGTATATTACTAAGCTGGGGGGATGTATATGGGGTACAGTATATTACTAAGCTGGGGGGATGTATATGGGGTACAGTATATTACTAAGCTGGGGGGCTGTATATGGGATACAGTATATTACTAAGCTGGGGGCTGTATATGGGGTACAGTATATTACTAAGCTGGGGGGCTCTATATATGATATAGTATATTACTAAGCTGGGGGCTGTATATGGGATACAGTATATTACTGAGCTGGGGGGCTGTATATGGGGTACAGTATATTACTAAGCTGGGGGGCTGTATATATGATATAGTATATTACTAAGCTGGGGGCTGTATATGGGGTACAGTATATTACTAAGCTGGGGGGATGTATATGGGATACAGTATATTACTAAGCTGGGGAGCTGTATATGGGATACAGTATATTACTAAGCTGGGGGGCTGTATATGGGATACAGTATATTACTAAGCTGGGGAGCTGTATATGGGATACAGTATATTACTAAGCTGGGGGGCTGTAAATGGGATACAGTATATTACTAAGCTGGGGGGCTGTATATGGGGTACAGTATATTACTAAGCTGGGGGATGTATATGGGATACAGTATATTACTAAGCTGGGGGGGCTGTATATGGGATACAGTATATTACTAAGCTGTGGGCTGTATATGGGATACAGTATATTACTAAGCTGGGAGGCTGTATATGGGATACAGTATATTACTAAGCTGGGGGGCTGTATATGGGGTACAGTATATTACTAAGCTGGGGGGATGTATATGGGATACAGTATATTACTAAGCTGGGGGGCTGTATATGGGATACAGTATATTACTAAGCTGGGGGGATGTATATGGGATACAGTATATTACTAAGCTGGGGGGATGTATATGGGATACAGTATATTACTAAATGGGGGGGATGTATATGCGATACTGTGTATTACTAAGCTGGGGGATGTATATGGGATACTGTATATTACTAAGCTGGGGGATGTATATGGGATACAGTATATTACTAAGCGGGGGGGGGGGATGTATATGCGATACTGTATATTACTAAGCTGGGGGATGTATATGGGATACAGTATATTACTAAGCGGGGGGGATGTATATGGGATACAGTATATTACTAAGCTGGGGGGCTGTATATGGGATACAGTATATTACTAAGCTGGGGGATGTATATGGGATACAGTATATTACTAAGCTGGGGAGCTGTATATGGGATACAGTATATTACTAAGCGGGGGGGATGTATATGGGATACAGTATATTACTAAGCGGGGGGGATGTATATGGGATACAGTATATTACTAAGCTGGGGGATGTATATGGGATACAGTATATTACTAAGCTGGGGGGCTGTATATGGGATAAAGTATATTACTAAGCTGGGGGCTGTATATGGGGTACAGTATATTACTAAGCTGGGGGGCTCTATATATGATATAGTATATTACTAAGCTGGGGGGATGTATATGGGGTACAGTATATTACTAAGCTGGGGGCTGTATATGGGATACAGTGTATTACTAAGCTGGGGGGCTGTATATGGGATACAGTATATTACTAAGCTGGGGGCTGTATATGGGATACAGTATATTACTGAGCTGGGGGGATGTATATGGGATACAGTATATTACTAAGCTGAGGGGCTGTATATGGGATACAGTATATTACTAAGCTGGGGGCTGTATATGGGGTACAGTATATTACTAAGCTGGGGGGCTGTATATATGATATAGTATATTACTAAGCTGCGGGCTGTATATGGGGTACAGTATATTACTAAGCTGGGGGGATGTATATGGGATACAGTATATTACTAAGCTGGGGAGCTGTATATGGGATACAGTATATTACTAAGCTGGGGGGCTGTATATATGATATAGTATATTACTAAGCTGGGGGCTGTATATGGGGTACAGTATATTACTAAGCTGGGGGGCTGTATATGGGATACAGTATATTACTAAGCTGGGGGGATGTATATGGGGTACAGTATATTACTAAGCTGGGAGGCTGTATATGGGATACAGTATATTACTAAGCTGGGGGCTGTATATGGGATACAGTATATTACTGAGCTGGGGGGCTGTATATGGGGTACAGTATATTACTAAGCCTGGGGGCTGTATATATGATATAGTATATTACTAAGCTGGGGGCTGTATATGGGGTACAGTATATTACTAAGCTGGGGGGATGTATATGGGATACAGTATATTAATAAGCTGGGGAGCTGTATATGGGATACAGTATATTACTAAGCTGGGGGGCTGTATATGGGATACAGTATATTACTAAGCTGGGGGGATGTATATGGGATACAGTATATTACTAAGCTGGGGGGCTGTATATGGAATACAGTATATTACTAAGCTGGGGGGCTGTATATGGGATACAGTATATTACTAAGCTGGGGGCTGTATATGGGATACAGTATATTACTATGCTGGGGTGGTCTGTATATGGGATACAGTGTATTACTAAGCTGGGGGGATGTATATGGGATACAGTATATTACTAAGCTGGGGGGATGTATATGGGGTACAGTATATTACTAAGCTGGGAGGATGTATATGGGATACAGTATATTACTAAGCTGGGGGATGTATATGGGGTACAGTATATTACTAAGCTGGGGGGATGTATATGGGATACAGTATATTGCTAAGCTAGGGCTGTATATGGGATACAGTATATTACTAAGCTGGGGGGCTGTATATGGGATACAGTATATTACTAAGCTGGGGGCTGTATATGGGGTACAGTATATTACTGAGCTGGGGGGCTGTATATGGGGTACAGTATATTACTAAGCTGGGGGGCTGTATATATGATATAGTATATTACTAAGCTGGGGGGATGTATATGGGATACAGTATAATACTAAGCTGGGGGAATGTATATGGGATACAGTATATTACTAAGCTGGGGGAATGTATATGGGATACAGTATATTACTAAGCTGGGGGAATGTATATGGGATACAGTATATTACTAAGCTGGGGGGCTCTATATATGATATAGTATATTACTAAGCTGGGGGCTGTATATGGGATATAGTATAATACTAAGCTGGGGGAATGTATATGGGATACAGTATATTACTAAGCTGGGGGAATGTATATGGGATACAGTATATTACTAAGCTGGGGGGCTCTATATATGATATAGTATATTACTAAGCTGGGGGCTGTATATGGGATACAGTATATTACTGAGCTGGGGGGCTGTATATGGGGTACAGTATATTACTAAGCTGGGGGGCTGTATATATGATATAGTATATTACTAAGCTGGGGGCTGTATATGGGGTACAGTATATTACTAAGCTGGGGGGATGTATATGGGATACAGTATATTACTAAGCTGGGGAGCTGTATATGGGATACAGTATATTACTAAGCTGGGGGGCTGTATATGGGATACAGTATATTACTAAGCTGGGGGGATGTATATGGGATACAGTATATTACTAAGCTGGGGGGATGTATATGGGATACAGTATATTACTAAGCTGGGGGGATGTATATGGGATACAGTATATTACTAAGCTGGGGGGATGTATATGGGATACAGTATATTACTAAGCGGGGGGGATGTATATGCGATACTGTATATTACTAAGCTGGGGGATGTATATGGGATACAGTATATTAATAAGCGGGGGGGGATGTATATGCGATACTGTATATTACTAAGCTGGGGGATGTATATGGGATACAGTATATTACTAAGCTGGGGGATGTATATGGGATACAGTATATTACTAAGCTGGGGGCTGTATATGGGGTACAGTATATTACTAAGCTGGGGGGCTGTATATGGGATACAGGATATTACTAAGCTGGGGGGCTGTATATGGGATACAGTATATTACTAAGCTGGGGGATGTATATGGGATACAGTATATTACTAAGCGGGGGGGGATGTATATGCGATACTGTATATTACTAAGCTGGGGGATGTATTTGGGATACAGTATATTACTAAGCTAGGGATGTATATGGGATACAGTATATTACTAAGCTGGGGGGCTGTATATGGGATACAGTATATTACTAAGCTGGGGGGATGTATATGAGATACAGTATATTACTAAGCTGGGGGGATGTATAAGGGATACAGTATATTACTAAGCTGGGGGGGATGTATATGGGATACAGTATATTACTAAGCTGGGAGGCTGTATATGGGATACAGTATATTACTAAGCTGGGGGGCTGTATATGGGATACAGTATATTACTAAGCTGGGGAGCTGTATATGGGATACAGTATATTACTAAGCTGGGGGGGCTGTATATGGGATACAGTATTTTACTAAGCTGGGGGGATGTATATGGGATACAGTATATTACTAAGCTACGGGCTGTATATGGGATACAGTATATTACTAAGCTGGGGGGATGTATATGGGATACAGTATTTTACTAAGCTGTGGGGGGCTGTATATGGGGTACAGTATATTACTAAGCTGGGGGGGATGTATATGGGTTACAGTATATTACTAAGCTGGGGGGCTGTATATGGGATACAGTATATTACTAAGCTGGGGGCTGTATATGGGGTACAGTATATTACTAAGCTGGGGGATGTATATGGGATACAGTATATTACTAAGCTGGGGATGTATATGGGATACAGTATATTACTAAGCTGGGGATGTATATGGGATACAGTATATTACTAAGCTGGGGGGATGTATATGGGATACAGTATATTACTAAGCTGGGGGCTGTATATGGGATACAGTATATTACTAAGCTGGGGGGCTGTATATGGGGTACAGTATATTACTAAGCTGGGGGGATGTATATGGGATACAGTATATTACTAAGCTGGGGGGCTGTATATGGGATACAGTATATTACTAAGCTGGGGGGCTGTATATGGGGTACAGTATATTACTAAGCTGGGGGGATGTATATGGGATACAGTATATTACTAAGCTGGGGGGCTGTATATGGGATACAGTATATTACTAAGCTGGGGGGCTGTATATGGGATACAGTATATTACTAAGCTGGGGGGCTGTATATGGGATACAGTATATTACTAAGCTGGGGGGATGTATATGGGATACAGTATATTACTAAGCTGGAGGGATGCATATGGGATACAGTATATTACTAAGCTGGGGGCTGTTTATGGGATACAGTATATTACTAAGCTGGGGGCTGTATATGGGGTACAGTATATTACTAAGCTGGGGGGCTGTATATGGGATACAGTATATTACTAAGCTGGGGGGCTGTATATGGGATACAGTATATTACTAAGCTGGGAGGGGGCTGTATATGGTATACAGTATATTACTAAGCTGGGGAGCTGTATATGGGATACAGTATATTACTAAGCTGGGGGGCTGTATATGGGATACAGTATATTACTAAGCTGGAGGGATGCATATGGGATACAGTATATTACTAAGCTGGGGGCTGTATATGGGATACAGTATATTACTAAGCTGGGGGCTGTATATGGGGTACAGTATATTACTAAGCTGGGGGGCTGTATATGGGATACAGTATATTACTAAGCTGGGGGGCTGTATATGGGATACAGTATATTACTAAGCTGGGAGGGAGCTGTATATGGGATACAGTATATTACTAAGCTGGGGGGCTGTATATGGGATACAGTATATTACTAAGCTGGGGGATGTATATGGGATACAGTATATTACTAAGCTGGGGGGCTGCATATGGGATACAGTATATTACTAAGCTGGGGGGATGTATATGGGATACAGTATATTACTAAGCTGGGGGGCTGTATATGGGATACAGTATATTACTAAGCTGGGGGGCTGTATATGGGATACAGTTTATTACTAAGCTGGGAGGATGTATATGGGATACAGTATATTACTAAGCTGGGGGGCTGTATATGGGATACAGTATATTACTAAGCTGGGGGGCTGTATATGGGATACAGTATATTACTAAGCTGGGGGGCTGTATATGGGATACAGTATATTACTAAGCTGGGGGGATGTATATGGGATACAGTATATTACTAAGCTGGGGGGCTGTATATGGGATACAGTATATTACTAAGCTGGGGGGCTGTATATGGGATACAGTATATTACTAAGCTGGGGGGCTGTATATGGGATACAGTATATTACTAAGCTGGGGGGATGTATATGGGATACAGTATATTACTAAGCTGGGGGGATGTATATGGGATACAGTATATTACTAAGCTGGGGGGCTGTATATGGGATACAGTATATTACTAAGCTGGAGGGATGCATATGGGATACAGTATATTACTAAGCTGGGGGGGGGCTGTATATGGGATACAGTATATTACTAAGCTGGGGGCTGTATATGGGGTACAGTATATTACTAAGCTGGGGGGCTGTATATGGGATACAGTATATTACTAAGCTGGGGGGCTGTATATGGGATACAGTATATTACTAAGCTGGGAGGGGGCTGTATATGGTATACAGTATATTACTAAGCTGGGGAGCTGTATATGGGATACAGTATATTACTAAGCTGGGGGGCTGTATATGGTGTACAGTATATTACTAAGCTGGGGGGATGTATATGGGATACAGTATATTACTAAGCTGGGGGCTGTATATGGGATACAGTATATTACTAAGCTGGGGGCTGTATATGGGGTACAGTATATTACTAAGCTGGGGGGCTGTATATGGGATACAGTATATTACTAAGCTGGGGAGATGTATATGGGATACAGTATATTACTAAGCTGGGGGGCTGTATATGGGATACAGTATATTACTAAGCTGGGGGGCTGTATATGGGATACAGTATATTACTAAGCTGGGGGGCTGTATATGGGATACAGTATATTACTAAGCTGGGGGATGTATATGGGATACAGTATATTACTAAGCTGGGGGGCTGCATATGGGATACAGTATATTACTAAGCTGGGGGGATGTATATGGGATACAGTATATTACTAAGCTGGGGGGCTGTATATGGGATACAGTATATTACTAAGCTGGGGGGCTGTATATGGGATACAGTATATTACTAAGCTGGGAGGATGTATATGGGATACAGTATATTACTAAGCTGGGGGGATGTATATGGGGTACAGTATATTACTAAGCTGGGGGCTGTATATGGGGTACAGTATATTACTAAGCTGGGAGGCTGTATATGGGGTACAGTATATTACTAAGCTGGGGGGGATGTATATGGAATACAGTATATTACTAAGCTGGGGGGATGTATATGGGATACAGTATATTACTAAGCTGGGGGGATGTATATGGGATACAGTATATTACTAAGCTGGGGGGATGTATATGGGATACAGTATATTACTAAGCTGGAGGGATGCATATGGGATACAGTATATTACTAAGCTGGGGGGTGTATATGGGGTACAGTATATTACTAAGCTAGAGGGCTGTATATGGGATACAGTATATTACTAAGCTGGGGGGATGTATATGGGGTACAGTATATTACTAAGCTGGGGGCTGTATATGGGATACAGTATATTACTAAGCTGGGGGGATGTATATGGGATACAGTATATTACTAAGCTGGGGGATGTATATGGGATACAGTATATTACTAAGCTGGGGGGCTGTATATGGGATACAGTATATTACTAAGCTGGGGGGCTGTATATGGGATACAGTATATTACTAAGCTGGGGGGATGTATATGGGATACAGTATATTACTAAGCTGGGGGGCTGCATATGGGATACAGTATATTACTAAGCTGGGGGGCTGTATATGGGATACAGTATATTACTAAGCTGGAGGGATGCATATGGGATACAGTATATTACTAAGCTGGGGGCTGTATATGGGATACAGTATATTACTAAGCTGGGGGCTGTATATGGGGTACAGTATATTACTAAGCTGGGGGGCTGTATATGGGATACAGTATATTACTAAGCTGGGGGGCTGTATATGGGATACAGTATATTACTAAGCTGGGAGGGAGCTGTATATGGGATACAGTATATTACTAAGCTGGGGGGCTGTATATGGGATACAGTATATTACTAAGCTGGAGGGATGCATATGGGATACAGTATATTACTAAGCTGGGGGCTGTATATGGGATACAGTATATTACTAAGCTGGGGGCTGTATATGGGGTACTGTATATTACTAAGCTGGGGGGCTGTATATGGGATACAGTATATTACTAAGCTGGGGGGCTGTATATGGGATACAGTATATTACTAAGCTGGGAGGGAGCTGTATATGGGATACAGTATATTACTAAGCTGGGGGGCTGTATATGGGATACAGTATATTACTAAGCTGGGGGATGTATATGGGATACAGTATATTACTAAGCTGGGGGGCTGCATATGGGATACAGTATATTACTAAGCTGGGGGGATGTATATGGGATACAGTATATTACTAAGCTGGGGGGCTGTATATGGGATACAGTATATTACTAAGCTGGGGGGCTGTATATGGGATACAGTTTATTACTAAGCTGGGAGGATGTATATGGGATACAGTATATTACTAAGCTGGGGGGCTGTATATGGGATACAGTATATTACTAAGCTGGGGGGCTGTATATGGGATACAGTATATTACTAAGCTGGGGGGCTGTATATGGGATACAGTATATTACTAAGCTGGGGGGATGTATATGGGATACAGTATATTACTAAGCTGGGGGGCTGTATATGGGATACAGTATATTACTAAGCTGGGGGGCTGTATATGGGATACAGTATATTACTAAGCTGGGGGGCTGTATATGGGATACAGTATATTACTAAGCTGGGGGGATGTATATGGGATACAGTATATTACTAAGCTGGGGGGATGTATATGGGATACAGTATATTACTAAGCTGGGGGGCTGTATGTGGGATACAGTATATTACTAAGCTGGAGGGATGCATATGGGATACAGTATATTACTAAGCTGGGGGGGGCTGTATATGGGATACAGTATATTACTAAGCTGGGGGCTGTATATGGGGTACAGTATATTACTAAGCTGGGGGGCTGTATATGGGATACAGTATATTACTAAGCTGGGGGGCTGTATATGGGATACAGTATATTACTAAGCTGGGAGGGGGCTGTATATGGTATACAGTATATTACTAAGCTGGGGAGCTGTATATGGGATACAGTATATTACTAAGCTGGGGGCTGTATATGGGGTACAGTATATTACTAAGCTGGGGGCTGTATATGGGGTACAGTATATTACTAAGCTGGGGGGCTGTATATGGGATACAGTATATTACTAAGCTGGGGGGCTGTATATGGGATACAGTTTATTACTAAGCTGGGAGGATGTATATGGGATACAGTATATTACTAAGCTGGGGGGCTGTATATGGGATACAGTATATTACTAAGCTGGGGGGCTGTATATGGGATACAGTATATTACTAAGCTGGGGGGCTGTATATGGGATACAGTATATTACTAAGCTGGGGGGATGTATATGGGATACAGTATATTACTAAGCTGGGGGGCTGTATATGGGATACAGTATATTACTAAGCTGGGGGGCTGTATATGGGATACAGTTTATTACTAAGCTGGGGGGCTGTATATGGGATACAGTATATTACTAAGCTGGGGGGATGTATATGGGATACAGTATATTACTAAGCTGGGGGGATGTATATGGGATACAGTATATTACTAAGCTGGGGGGCTGTATATGGGATACAGTATATTACTAAGCTGGAGGGATGCATATGGGATACAGTATATTACTAAGCTGGGGGGGGCTGTATATGGGATACAGTATATTACTAAGCTGGGGGCTGTATATGGGGTACAGTATATTACTAAGCTGGGGGGCTGTATATGGGATACAGTATATTACTAAGCTGGGGGGCTGTATATGGGATACAGTATATTACTAAGCTGGGAGGGGGCTGTATATGGTATACAGTATATTACTAAGCTGGGGAGCTGTATATGGGATACAGTATATTACTAAGCTGGGGGCTGTATATGGGATACAGTATATTACTAAGCTGGGGGCTGTATATGGGGTACAGTATATTACTAAGCTGGGGGGCTGTATATGGGATACAGTATATTACTAAGCTGGGGAGATGTATATGGGATACAGTATATTACTAAGCTGGGGGGCTGTATATGGGATACAGTATAT
Organism: Engystomops pustulosus; assembly: GCF_040894005.1. Classification (NCBI taxonomy): domain Eukaryota; kingdom Metazoa; phylum Chordata; class Amphibia; order Anura; family Leptodactylidae; genus Engystomops; species Engystomops pustulosus. Next base: position 292,549,446 of record NC_092411.1, on the reverse strand, counting down.
TACTAAGCTGGGGGGCTGTATATGGGATACAGTATATTACTAAGCTGGGGGGCTGTATATGGGATACAGTATATTACTAAGCTGGGGGATGTATATGGGATACAGTATATTACTAAGCTGGGGGGCTGCATATGGGATACAGTATATTACTAAGCTGGGGGGATGTATATGGGATACAGTATATTACTAAGCTGGGGGGCTGTATATGGGATACAGTATATTACTAAGCTGGGGGGCTGTATATGGGATACAGTATATTACTAAGCTGGGAGGATGTATATGGGATACAGTATATTACTAAGCTGGGGGGATGTATATGGGGTACAGTATATTACTAAGCTGGGGGCTGTATATGGGGTACAGTATATTACTAAGCTGGGAGGCTGTATATGGGGTACAGTATATTACTAAGCTGGGGGGGATGTATATGGAATACAGTATATTACTAAGCTGGGGGGATATATATGGGATACAGTATATTACTAAGCTGGGGGATGTATATGGAATACAGTATATTACTAAGCTGGGGGGATGTATATGGGATACAGTATATTACTAAGCTGGAGGGATGCATATGGGATACAGTATATTACTAAGCTGGGGGGTGTATATGGGGTACAGTATATTACTAAGCTAGAGGGCTGTATATGGGATACAGTATATTACTAAGCTGGGGGATGTATATGGGGTACAGTATATTACTAAGCTGGGGGCTGTATATGGGATACAGTATATTACTAAGCTGGGGGGATGTATATGGGATACAGTATATTACTAAGCTGGGGGATGTATATGGGATACAGTATATTACTAAGCTGGGGGGCTGTATATGGGATACAGTATATTACTAAGCTGGGGGGCTGTATATGGGATACAGTATATTACTAAGCTGGGGGGATGTATATGGGATACAGTATATTACTAAGCTGGGGGGCTGCATATGGGATACAGTATATTACTAAGCTGGGAGGGGACTGTATATCGGGTACAGCATATTACTAAGCTGGGGGGCTGTATATGGGATACAGTATATTACTAAGCTGGGGGGCTGTATATGGGATACAGTATATTACTAAGCTGGGAGGATGTATATGGGATACAGTATATTACTAAGCTGGGGGGATGTATATGGGGTACAGTATATTACTAAGCTGGGGGCTGTATATGGGGTACAGTATATTACTAAGCTGGGGGCTGTATATGGGATACAGTATATTACTAAGCTGGGGGGATGTATATGGGGTACAGTATATTACTAAGCTGGGGGGGGATGTATATGGGGTACAGTATATTACTAAGCTGGGGGCTGTATATGGGGTACAGTATATTACTAAGCTGGGGGCTGTATATGGGATACAGTATATTACTAAGCTGGGGGGATGTATATAGGATACAGTATATTACTAAGCTGGGGGCTGTATATGGGATACAGTATATTACTAAGCTGGGGGCTGTATATGGGATACAGTATATTACTAAGCTGGAGGGATGTATATGGGATACAGTATATTACTAAGCTGGGGGCTGTATATGGGGTACAGTATATTACTAAGCTGGGGGCTGTATATGGGATACAGTATATTACTAAGCTGGGTGGATGTATATGGGATACAGTATATTACTAAGCTGGGGGGCTGTATATGGGATACAGTATATTACTAAGCTGGGGCTGTATATGGGATACAGTATATTACTAAGCTGGGGGGATGTATATGGGGTACAGTATATTACTAAGCTGGGGGCTGTATATGGGATACAGTATATTACTAAGCTGGGGGGATGTATATGGGATACAGTATATTACTGAGCGGGGGGGCTGTATATATGATATAGTATATTACTAAGCTGGGGGCTGTATTCACTGTACGGTGTTTATTTTACATTGGGCCCCTTATGATCTGTTCACACTTGTGTTGCTTTTTAGTTTTGTTGTCTCACCTTTTATTTTTTTCTATTTTCTATTTTTAATTTTTTTATTTATTTTTTATTAATTATTTATTATTTTTTTCTAAGCTACTGATATTCCTGATTCTATTATTGGTGAAGCATCCGTTGATACAGTTGAAGTCACCTGCCAACTGAAGAATTTGTCTATCACTAATATTTATATCCAAGTGATCAACAGCTGTCTAGGACCTTGGATCTCCATTCTGGCCTCTTCCTACCTGGGAACCTTTTGAGTGAACTTCAGCTTTGGACTCACTGTCTCTAATAGTTTACCTGTTATGTATTTACCCTATGATTATACATGTTGATACAGTACTTGCATCTCAATTGTTCCGTAGTCCTGGTCCGACCTTTTTTACTACCTTCTGGTTGGGATCTTTTTATTGTGATAATAATGTGATCGCTCGGTTTACTATATATTTATATTGTTTTTGATTACTTTGCTGCATATGTATTTTGTACAATTCTTGATGTATTTTTGTGTGCCCTGGCTGCTCCGCTGTGGCCCAGCCCACGTTCCTTCTTTTTTCCGCCTCCGTCGATCCGTGGCGCTCTCACCGATGCTACACTATGATAATTAATATGATGGATACTAATTTGCTGAACACTGTGTGCGGGGCTACTTTAGCGATTTGTGTTTGGTTACATCATGTCTTCCCCTCGTGTGATCTATGTTACATATTACTTACCGTTCACCATCTATCTAGATTTCCATTATCATGACAGGGAGACATTTGTAGCGTATTGTATTTTATTTATTTTTTGAAACATGTATTTGTATATCTCTTTTACTCATGTAATCGTCAGATTGAGTTAGAATCTTTTGTCGGTGATTTTTTATATTGTCACCTTATTTATTGGTTCTACATTTCCTTTTTGGCACACATTAAATTATTTTTTTGCACTTCAGGTCGTGGATCTGTATTTTTGCACTTTTCTACTTTTAGAGGTCTTTTAACTGCTTTGCTTTCTCTAATTATACACTGGGAGTAATACTATCGCCGTGTATATCTCTCTGTATCTGCTGGCTTGGAGACCTATATTTTAATAGGTTTCCATGCAGACACTTATCTGGATTGTCGTTCTGCATCCACACTTCTCTCACTGTCGTCGACCAATGTCGTGCTTTTTTCTAAATTTATATCCAGGCGCTGTTCCTGGATCTATTTTATTCACTTATATATTGTTGTAGTAATACTGTTTATATACACTTGGGTGTTATATCACCGCCATACGTACATCCTTTCGTACCTATAGATTTATACTTTAAAGGTTATCGCGCCGATACTTACCTAGATTTTTGTTCAGTAACTACGTTTCTCTCATGATCGCCGACTAATGATATACCTCTATTAGTTTACATCTATGTGCCGACAATAGATAGATTCCATGTCCTTGTACGTTGCCTATACGTTCAACTCCCCGCCGGCTTGCAGTCTATCCTTGTTATACTGCATTGATGTCCAGTCATGCACCCTTTGCATTTCGGTGCCACACGGTGCAGAATTCCTTATTTTGTGTATTCGGTTTACTCATTATTTATTCAGTGTATTTATATGCTTTCGATAATCGCCGGTCGGGTCTTTATCTATATATATTTTTTACCTATTTACTTCGTCCAGTATAGATACGCTATTCGAATTTTACCTAGTTCCTTTGTGACTTTTTGTATCATTTCTTGGATCGCAGTGATGGTGGAACGCTTGTCCATATACTGTTCGTTCACTTCCGGCTTTTTGGAATGCATTGCCATGTTGTTTCGCTCCGTGAAATATGTCACCGGATATGACATCATGATGGGGCGGAAGTGGGTTGTGCCGCGACGGAGCGGCCAGGGTATTTAAACATATCAGTAAAAAGAAAACTTTTTCCAGCTCACCTCCAACCTCTGTGTACTTCGGAAATGGCACGGGCTCACCTCGTTTGCTGAGGTTACAATTGCTTACAGAAAAAACTCTCGACAGTCCAGCCAAATTCCGGAAAAAAAACTTTGAGACTTTTATTTGGTCAAAATACAGACATCCACAGCATTGTTTTTCGATATTCCCTTTCTCAATCCAACGCGTTTCAAACGGATTAACCGTTCTTAGTCATGGTCTATTTAAACATATCACCTGCGCTGTGTTGTTATCCCCTGACGAAGCCCGCCGAGTCGGGCGATACGCGTGGGGCGTTTCTTCCCCCAGACTGAACCCCTTTACCTGGTACTGTAGCTCTGCACCTTACTCTTTTGTGATTTGCTCACATTGGACCTGGCCTCTTATTGATTATTCTTGAGGGAGTAGTGCTTTATTATTCTTTGGTCCTATATGTATATTTTTTGTGCATTACTTATATCTACTTACCTTTATTTTGTTTTTATGGTGTTTACATCATCTATACATGTGGTTCCTCCTGGAAAATTGTGTGATATGTACCCAATTTTCTTTTTGGGTTTTTAAGTATGTTTTAATGGTTATAATAATAAAGTTTATTTTGTGTCATTCATACACATCTCTTTCTTTGGTTTTTGCATCGGGAAAAGTAGTGGCGGCTGGGGACCGAATACCGAGGGGCGACCGCCGCCATGAGGCTTCGAAAGGCCTCGGTCTCTACCAGCCTATAGGGCAGCATCTCCAGGCTAAGCAACTTGGAGATGTGGACGTTGAGGGCTTGGGCGTGTGGGTGGGTTGCACTATACTTCCTCTTGCGCTCCAGCGTCTGGGGTATGGAGAGCTGAACGCTGGTGGATGCTGTGGAGGATCGTGGAGGCGAAGGTGGGGTTTTCGCACGGGAGGTGTTTGGGCCGTGGTCCTGGGCAGGGGGCTGACTAGCAGATGACACAGGGGAAGGAGCAGTGGTGTGCCCGGCCGGAGTTGAACGGGCTTGGTGCCATTGAGTGGGGTGTTTAGCATTCATATGCCTGCGCATACTGGTGGTAGTTAAGCTAGTAGTGGTGGAACCCCTGCTGATCCTGGTTTGGCAAAGGTTGCACACCACAGTCCGTCGGTCATCCGGTGTTTCTTTAAAGAACCTCCAGACTTCTGAAAATCTAGCCCTCGCCACGGGAGCTTGACTACGGGCAACATTTGGTGCTGATGCACCAGCTCTGGCCCTGCCTCTCCGTCTGGCCCCACCACTGCCTCTTCCAACCTGTTCTGCTATAGGACTCGCCTCCGTCTCAGAAGCACTGTGTTCACCCGGCCTATCAACCTAGCTTGGGTCTGTCACCTCATCATCCTCCGATCCCTCAGTCTACTCCCCCCTCGGACTTCCTGCCCTGACAACAACTTCACCACTGTCTGACAACTGTGTCTCCTCATCGTCCGACACCTCTTTACACACTTCCTCCACTACGTCAATAATGTCATCATCACCCACAGACTGCGACCGGTGGAAAACCTGGGCATCGGAAAATAGCTCAGCAGCAACCGGACAAGTGGTTTGTGACTGTGGGAAGGGTCCAGAAAACAGTTCCTCAGAGTATGCCGGTTCAAATGCCAAATTTTGCTGGGAGGGGGCAGACTGGGGGGAAGGAGGCTGAGGTGGAGGAGCTGGAGGAGTGCTGATTTCGGTGACATGGGTGGACTGCGTGGAAGACTGACTGGTGGACAAATGGCTAGAAGCATTGTCCGCAATCCAGGACATCACCTCTTCGCACTGTTCTGGCCTCAACAGTGCTCTACCACGAGTCCCAGTAACTTGAGACATGATGAACCTAGGGAGTGTAGCTCTGCGGCGTTCCCCTGCTCCCTCATCAGCAGGTGGTGTCTCACCCCGCCCAGGACCACGGCCTCTGACCCCTGCAGTAGGTGGACGCCCACGTCCACGCCCTCGTCCTCTACCCCTAGCCCTCGGGTTAAACATTTTCAAAATTAAAGTTTTTTTGTGTTTTTTTTTTTAAACAAAACGAAGCTATCCTATTGCTATGGCTAGTTTCTAACCTACACTGACAGCACACAACTGGATTTTGTGCTGTGCCTGATGACTTTGAGCTATAAAAAGAAATAAAGGTAAAAAAAAATAAATCAGCAGACTCTGCCTAATTCTAATCAAACACCTAATAAATTGTCCCACTTCGGTGTTTGAGGTGGATATGTGTGTCACTAAGAGCTAAACACAACGGTCGCAAGTCTCCCAGCAAATTCCTCACAATATGGTACTAGCTGCACTACTAATGCCAGCAAGCCCAGCCACAAGCAAACAAAAAAAAGTAAAATAAAACGTTATTGTAGCCCTAAGAAGGGCTGTTGGGTTCTTGTAGAATCACTCCTGCCTAACACTATTCTAATAGAACACCCTAACGCTTTCCCTGACCAGCAGCAGCTCTCTCCCTAGCGGCATCCAGACAGAGAATGATCCGAGCAGCGCGGGCAGGGGCTAGTCTATTCCAGGGTCACCTGATCTGGCCAGCCAACCACTGCTATCGACGTGTAAGGGTACAATGTCATGCTGGGTGGAGTGCAGAGTCTCCTGGCTTGTGATTGGCTCTGTTTCTGGCCGCCAAAAAGGAAAACGGCGGGAGATGCCATTTTCTCGAGCTGGCGAAATACTCGTCCGAGCAACGAGCAGTTTCGAGTACGCTAATGCTCGAATAAGCATCAAGCTCGGACGAGTATGTTCGCTCATCTCTAGTTGTTAGCTATGATTAAGGACAGTATAGCTGTCCGAAACGCGTAAGCCGTGATGTGTCTGCTACAACTGGATTTTCTGTACTGCTATGTAATGCTTCAATAAAGAACAAAGTTTTTCAAGTGTTTGGAGCGTGGCTGGACCGTGGATTTTTGCTGCTACAATTTTATGTATACCCCAGCAGAGGGGTGACCCGTGCCTCACTCAACACTCAAGGAGCAAGGTGAGCTGGTTCCTCCAAATTTTCTGTGACTCATTATCCAGAGTTTACCAGCAGCGCAGAGCGATTGTAGACTGCCAGATGTCAACTTCCACCAGAACTGCTAGTCAGGTCAGTCAGCTTCCTTAAGTCTACTATGAGGAGTGGACGTGGATGTCTGATATCTGTCAGGTGCTGAGTAACTTTGAGGAGTCAACACAGATGGTCAGTGGCGATGCCGCCATCATCAGCCTCACCATCCCGCTGCTTGGCCTGTTGAAAAACTCTCTGGCCAGCATGAAGTCATAAGCTTTGCGCTCGTCACAAGAGATTGGGGAAGAAGATTCCCTTGTTAATAGCCAAAGCACCCTCAGGTCTGTTTCTCAGCGCATATCGGAGGAGGTGGAGAAGGATGAGGAGGAAGAGGAGGAGAATGTTGGTGAGACAGAAGAGGGGAGCATTGCTCAGACCTTCACTGTTTAGCGTGTATGGGCAGAAGAAGAGGAGTTGGAGGAGTTGGAGGAGGAGGAAATGGACAGTCAGGCCAGTGAGGGGAGTGAATTCTTGCGAGTTGGGACTCTGGCGCATATGGCAGATTTCATGCTAGGCTGCCTATCCCGTGACCCTCATGTTCAAAGAATGTATTCCAGCACCGATTACTGGGTATTCACTCTCCTGGATCCACGGTACAAGCAAAATCTTTCCACTCTCATCCCTGGAGAGGAAAGGAGTGTAAGAATGCATGAATACCAGCAGGCCCTGGTGCACAAGCTGAAACAGTATTTCCCTTCTGACAGCGCTAGCGGCAGAGGGCGTACTTCTGCGGGACAAGTAGCGAGGGAGAGTAAGCAAGCAGGCAGCTTGTCCAGCACTGGCAGGGGTACACTTTACAAGGCCTTTGCCAGTTTTATGTCACCCCAGCAAGCAGGGCCGGATTAAGGTTGGTGGGGGCCCCTGGGCGCAAAATCTGGTGGAGGCCCCCACTGCGTGTAGCGTACACACACGTCCTCCTGCTTTCTTTTCACTATCCTAGCAGTAACACAGCTACATACAGCCGCCTCATCCCCAGTAACACAGCTACATACAGCCACCTCATCCGCAGTAACACAGCTACATACAGCCTCCTCATCCCCAGTAACACAGCTACATACAGCCTCCTCATCCCCAGTAACACAGCTACATACAGCCGCCTCACCCCCAGTAACACAGCTACATACAGCCGCCTAATCCTCAGTAACACAGGTACATACAGCCACCTCGTCCCCAGTAACACAGCTACATACAGCCGCCTCGTCCCCAGTAACACAGCTACATACAGCCGCCTCGCCCTCAGTAACACAGCTACACACAGCCGCCTTGGCCGGAGTAACACAACTACATACAGCAGCCTTATCCCCAGTAACACAGCATACAGCCGCCTCACCCCCAGTAACACAGCTACATACAGCCACCTCACCCCCAGTAACACAGCTACATACAGCCACCTCACCCCCAGTAACACAGCTACATACAGCCACCTCACCCCCAGTAACACAACTACATACTGCCGCCTCGCGCCCAGTAACACAGCTACATACAGCCGCCTTGTCCCCAGTAACACAGCTACATACAGCTGCCTCATCCCCAGTAACACAGCTACATACAGCCGCCTTGTCCCCAGTAACACAGCTACATACAGCCGCCTCGCCCCCAGTAACACAACTACATACAGCTGCCTCCCCCTCAGTAACACCGCTGACTATAGCCTGGCAGGCACACGTCGGGCGTTCTGGAGAGAAGATCGCAGCTCACCCCTCCCGTCTCCATAGAGAATAGAGCTACGTGGTCGTTCTTACGACCATAGATAGAGCACGCTCTATCTCTTTTGCGGCCGCAGCACGAAAGTGAGTACTTGTTGTGCTCACCATACCAAAGCACTATAGATGCCTATGAGGGAAGTATATCAGGTAGCAAATTTGCGGCCAGATATACGTCCCCCATACATGTTCCCTTATACAGACATGTTTATACAGTTACACACTGATATATACACACCTTTATATACTTATATACACACAAATAAAGTTCTACACTCGTTTACTTGCACCCATATATACACACAAGTATACACTTATACACACATTTATGCACTCATATACATTTATACACTAATACACAGAGTATATATAAACTCATAAAGTATATACACACATACAGCATATACACACACATATGGGAAGTACACACACATAAAGTATATAGAGCATATACATACCATATTCCCTGTAAAATATATATATATATATATATATATATATATATATATATATATATTTAAATGTACACACATATATGCTTATATAAATATATGCATGTATAAATACAGTATATACACCTATACACGGTAGATGCATATATACCCATATACACAGTACATACATCTATACACGGTAGATGCATATATACCCATATACACAGTATATATATTTATACACGGTAGATGCATATATACCCATATACACAGTAGTCTGTATAAAATTTGCTACCTTTTTCACCCTTATACATCTGCCTTTCTTTCTTTTGTGTCCATATACACAGTATATACATCTATACACGGTAGATGCATATATACGCTGTACATACATATATACACAGTAAATGCATATATACCCATGCACACAGTATATACACATAAATAAACAGTATATACACATATACACATACACAGTAGATGCATATATACACAGTATATACATATATACACATACACAGTAGATGCATATATACACAGTAGATGCATATATACACAGTATATACATATATACACAGTAGATACATATATACACATACACAGTAGATGCATATATACACAGTATAAACATATATACACAGTATATACACATATATGCACAGTAGATGCATATATAAACAGTATAAACATATATACACAGTAGATGCATATATACACAGTATAAACATATATACACAGTATATACATATATACACATATGCCCTGTATATACACATATACACTGTATATATATATACATATATACACACAGATAAATTGATATGTATATACTTACCTTTTAGGGTGCTTGTTCGTGTGGGTGGGTCTTTCGGTTGCTTGTTCGGCCGGGGAGGGGGTCGGTGGGTGCTTGTTCGAGCGGGGGGCGGAGGGGGGGGTGCGCGGCGGGTGCTTGTTCTAGCGGGTAGGCGGTGCGCAGCGGGTGCTAGTTCTAGCGGGGGGCGAGGTGCGCGGCGGGTGCTTGTTCTAGCGGGGGGCGGAGGGGGGGCTGCGCAGCGGGTGCTAGTTCTAGCGGGAAGGGGGTGCGCAGCGGGTGCTAGTTCTAGCGGGGGGCGGGGGGCGCGGCGGGTGCTTGTTCTAGCGGGGGGCGGAGGGGGGGGGGTGCGCAGCGGGTGCTAGTTCTAGCGGAGGGGGGTGTGTGCAGCGGGTGCTAGTTCTAGAGGGGGGCGGGGTGCGCGGCGGGTGCTTGTTCTAGCGGGGGGCGGAGGGGGGGTGCGCAGCAGGTGCTTGTTCTAGCGGGGGGGGGGGTACGGGTGCTTGTTCTAGCCGAGCGAGGTTGCTTGTTTGGGCGGGGGTTGGTAGCTCGGCCATGCATGCCGGGGGATGGGCGGCTGAGAGGCGGTCACCTGTGCTGGGGGGGGGGGTGGGGTGGGCGGACAGGCGAGCGCAGGGTCACCTGTGCCAGGGTTTAGGCGGTGTCACCTGTGCCGGGGCGGGCCCGGAGGCGGTATCAACTGTGCCGGGGGGAGATGGCAGCCATTGAGGAGGAGTTAGTAACACTCATGCCAAGGGGGGCGGGCGGCTCCTCCATGCAGCGCGATGCAGCGGGCATCTCAGGCGGGGGGGCGCAGGAGGTGCGATCTGGTGGGGGCCCCAAGGGGGGGCAAGATGGTGGGGGCCCCAGGGCTCGCGCCCCGGGAGCCCCGCCTATAATCCGGCCCTGCCAGCAAGACACTGTCACCTGTCCCCAGTCTCGGCAGAGTAGGGCTGATCTTTACAGAAATATGGTGAGGGAGTACGTAGCTGACCATACCATCATCCTAAATGATCACACAGCTCCCTACAACTACTGGGTTTCAAAGCTGGACATGTGGCACGAACTGGCGCTGTACGCCTTGGAGGTTCTTGCCTGCCCTGCCACTAGCGTGTTGTCTGAGCGGGTTTTCAGTGCAGCTGGTGGCATCAACATTGATAAGCGAACACGCCTGTCGACTGGCAGCACTGACAAGCTGACGCTTATCAAGATGAATAAAGCCTGGATTTCTCAGGATTTCCATTCTCCACCAGGTGAAAGAAGCTCAACCTGAATAATGTATGCACTCCTCCTCCACATTTTCCTCCTTCTCCTCCTCTTTGTACACTAAAGCATAGGAAACTGGCTATTTTTTGCCAGGGCCAACTGGCTCTAGCTATAGTACTCTATGTATTTAATTTTTCTGGAGGGCCACCTACCTGGTCCTCTGTTTTAAACATTTTTTGGGAGTGTCACATACAGGCACTCAATCTATTTAATTTTTCTGGAGGACCACCTACCTGCTCATCTGGTTTGAAAACTTTTTTGGGCTGCCACATACAGGCACTATCTAAATTTAATTGTCTCCATAGCAGCCTCTACACGTCGTCTTTTTAGCTGGCTCCACACGTTGTCTCCATTGCTACCTCCACACGTCATCGCCATAGCTGCCTCCCAAAGTCGTCCATATAGCTGCCTCCATACATCGTCCCCTTAGCAAACGAGCTGTGTCAGGCAGAATTTTGGGTTGTTTTCATGGCTTCCACATCAAACTTGTTAACTTTGTCGCCACCCTGCTGTGTTATCCACAAAATATACTGGCAAACTTTTATCATTTCCTGATATTATTTCAGCGCTTCTTGCGCATCTGTTTACATTCCCCTCATCCGCCATATCCCAAACTTATAAGAACGCTACTACACTTGATCTTATACAAAAGGTTCTTAGAAGTGCTGTTTGGGGAGTAGCCGAGAGACAGGGGCTTGGATAGGCGAAAGCTCGCCTGGCAGCGGAGCGCCAGCTCCATCCCAAGATCCAACTAACATAGTTTTAACTGCCGCACCTTTAATCTACTACTACTTTACTGCCTCCATACATCGTCCCCTTGTCAAACGAGCTTTGTCAGGCAGAATTTTCTGGTGTTTCACCAGATATATAATGGAACTCGGCCCATCTGTCGCCGCCATGCTGGAGACCTGAAGTTGCAATCATAGCAGCACAATATGGATGCCCCATACTGTCGCTCTTAATCATGGAACCATTTCCGAAAAAACAATTAAAAATAGAACCACTATGCTATTCCATTATTCCAAGGTGAAATATTCAAACGACCCCGCCTGCTTTGAAAATTATAATTTTTTTAAAGTAAACGCTTCTAGCTCCCAGGCCCATTTTGGGTGGGGAGGAGCCGAGAGACAGGGGCTTGGACAGGCGAAAGCTCGCCTGGCAGCGGACCGCCAGCTCCATCCCAAGATCCAACTAACATAGTTTTAACTGCCGCACGATTAATCTACTACTACCTTACTGCCTCCTTACATTGTCCCCCTTATCAAACAAGCTGTGTCAGGCAAAATTTTGGATTGTTTTAACGGCTTCCGCATCAAACTTGTTAACTTTGTTGCCACCCGCTGTGTTATCCACAAAATATACTGCCAAACTTTTATCATTGACCAATATTATTTCAGCGCATCTTGCACATCTGGTTACGTTCCCCTCCCCCACCATAACCAGGCCAATTACTTATAAGAACAGTACTACACTTGATCTTATACAAAGGATTCTTAGAAATGCTGTTTGTAGCCCCCGCCTGCTTTGAAAATGATAATTTTTTCAAAGTAAACGCTTCTGGCCCCCAGACCCATTTTGGGTGGGGAGGAGCCCAGAGGTTTGGCCAGGCGAAAGCTCGCTTGGCAGCGGACCGCCAGCTCCATCCCAAGATTAGGCAGCCTCAGAGGTATCCATGCATGCTGCCCCTGCTGTTTCCTGTCCATTTCGCCTCCACGATCCTCCACAGCGTCCACCAATGTCTCATTTCAACTGTCTATACCCGAGACACTGGAGCGCAAGAGGAAATACAGCACATCGTCCCCTTAGCAACGAGCTTTGTCAGGCAAAAATTTTCGGGTGTTTCACCAGATACATAATGGAACTCGGCCCATCTGTCGCCGCCATGCTGGAGACCTAAAGTTTCAATCATTTCAGCGCAATATGCATGACCACTTCAGTTGCTCTTAATCATGGAACCATTTCCGAAAAAAATAAAAAAAATAGAACCACTATGCTATTCCATTATTCCTAGATGAAATATTTAAATGACCCCGCCTGCTTTGAAAATTATAATTTTTCAAAGTAAATGCTTCTGGCCTCCAGGCCCATTTTGGGTGGGGAGGAGCCGAGAGGCAGGAGCTTGGATAGGCGAAAGCTCGCCTGGCAGCGGAGCGCCAGCTCCATCCCAAGATCCAACTAACATAGTTTTAACTGCAGCACCGTTAATCTACTACTACCTTACTGGCTCCATACATCGTCCCCTTAGCAAGCAAGCTGTGTCAGGCAGAATTTTCGGGTCTTTCACCAGATACATAATGGAACTCGGCCCATCTGTCGCCGTCATGCTGTACACCTGAAGATTCAATCATAACAGCGCAATATGGATGCCACATACTGTCACTCTTAATCATGGAACCATTTCCGAAAAAACAATTAAAAATAGAACTGCTATGCTATTCCATTATTCCTAGATGAAATATTCAAACGACCCGGCCTGCTTTGAAAATTATAATTTATCAAAGTAAATGCTTCTGGCCCCCAGGCCCATTTTGGGTGGGGAGGAGCCGAGAGGCAGGGGCTTGGCCAGGCGAAAGTTCGCCTGGCAGCGGACTGCCAGCTCCATCCCAAGATCCAACTAAAATTGTTTGAACTGCAGCAACCTTCAACCCACAACCTTTTGCCTCTAAAATCTATCTTTTCTCTCCTCTTTTTTCACCTCCTTACGTTCACCTCGGATGCCATAACCGTCCCCATTGCCTCCACACGTTGTCTCCATAGCAGCCTCCGGACATAGTCTCCATAGCTGCCTCCAAAAGTTGTCTCCATAGCTGCCTCCACATGTCGTCCCCTTATCAAACGAGCTGTGTCAGGCTCATTTTTCGGGTGTTTCATCAGATACGTTATGGAACTTGGTCACTCTGATGCCGCCATGCTGTGTTATCGACTAAATATACCGTCAACCTATATTAACTGTTTTTTTTTTTCTCATGAATTTGGGTGTTCTACGGAGTCCTAATAATTACTAAATCAATTATTCTACCCTATGGGACATGTTTTTGTCTAATTACTAAACCTGCTTGTTTAATGAGCATGCTACTGTTATAACTATTAACAAAATTAACATTAGCTATAATATCTGGCTCTGAAATGTGTAAATGGCAAGAAGCATGATCTATCTGGTCACTCAATCTTACCCTCACTTTTAAAGATTGGCTAAATGACTGTGTGAACATGTTATTGTGATGAACCTGTGTTTAAATGACTTATTCTAACTAACATTTTTGGGTTTAATAATCATGTATGTTAGTAATTTCAACGACTGAACCTACTATATCACTTTGATACATTTACTGTAATTTTTAGAGGTGTAAGTTAAAAAATGTTCTTGTGTTGATGTTTACAAGTTGGCTTGTCTAATAGGTCTAGAGTGTTTGTACCCCATAGAGATTATACATATACTTTGCATATAATTTGAACTCCTGTATTATACACATTAAGCCAACCAGTGGAGTGGTTGGATGCTAAAGGATGGTGATACACACAAAGTTATAGAGAGTTATGGAAAAAGGGAAAAATAATCACGGGGAAATTAGGTATCAGTATATGGTAGAACTGATCGGAATCTGGACGTGGGGGTGGGGCGGGGTTAGGGAGGAGTGGGGTTGGAAGGAGAGAGACCCACATGTTGTGTTGCGGGTCATCGGAGGGATGGGGGGGCCTAGTCAGCGGGGTTATGGTTTTTCTTTTTTTTTTTTTTCTTTTCCTTCCCCTTGCTGAAAAATGATTACTAAAATCTTGGCCTGGAATGTTAGAGGACTTCGGGATAATATAAAACGGATGGCTGTGTTTGACTGTGTGCAAAGACATCTCCCAGCAATTGTAGCTCTCATTGAGACACACTTAACACAAGAGACCTTATGGAGAGTTAAACGAAACTGGATAGGTATTCAATATCACTCATGCCACACTTCATTCTCTAGAGGAGTCAGTGTACTCATCCATCAAAGTATAGACCTCAAAATTCTTAGATCTAAAGTAGATGAAAATGGACGATTTATATTTTTTGGAGGGTATTTTAGAGGGTCTTCGGTGTATCCTTGCATTTGTGTATATCCCTCCACCTTTCTCCCCAGAAGTTATTAAACAATTACTTATCTTCATGGAGAAAAGTCCAGATAGCCTGGTATTATCATGTGGAGACTATAATACTGTGATGCAATGTATAAATAGGATGAAATATGAGCCAAACAGCTTATCAGACCATTATCTTGTGATGGTCGATCTTAAGACAAAGAAAGATAGGAATGGATATAGTTCTCCATTCAGAGTAAATGCACATTGGCTATCGATACTTGACATGGATCAGGAGTTAATGAAGGAAATCAAAGAATTCTGGGATAGGAATAAACAAGCAATGGATATTAGATTCGCTTGGGATACATTGAAGGCCTAAATCCGGGGCATCCTATATAATAAAATTCAATGGGCAAAAAAAACTAAAAGGATGCAGGAGGATATGTATAAACAGAGAATTCAAATCTGTAGAACTGAATTTAATCTTATCTCCTCTGAGGATAACTTTGGAAAATTAAAAGAGGCCCATAAAGAGTATAATAATTTCCTACTGGATAAGGCACATCATGCGGCTATATTTGCAGGATATAAAAGATTCTATGAAGGTGGGAAAACAGACAAGTCATTAGCAAGGGTTATCAAAAGTCAAGAACCTAACACGGGGATAAGGACAATTCGAAGTAAAAGTGGCCAAATTATTAATAACCAGGGGAGATACAAGGGGAATTTGTTAATTTCTTTTCAGATTTATATTCCTCCCAAATATCGGTAAGACAAAAAGAAATTAGAAGTTATTTAGAGAGTTCAGATCTTCCCCAAATAACAGACCAACTTGATAAACAGATTACTGAAGAAGAGATAGGGGAAGCACTTGACTCGATTTCGGGCAATACTGCCCCAGGTTCCGATGGACTGCCCTTCAAAACTTATCGGAGATGTAGGCAGGTTCTGCTGCCTATCCTCTTGGAGGTTTTATATTGTTCACTCTAATATAAAAAAAAAAAATAAGAATGAGCTTGAGGTTGAGTCATATCGCCCCATCTCATTATTAAACACCGATGTTAAATTGTTGGCCAAAACATTGGACGGTGGTGGTGGATATAATACATTTGGATCAGTCAGGCTTCATCCATGGGAGACATGGGGCTAATAACCTGAGAAGGATTTTCGCAGGGATCCAGATGGGCCGGGGGGGACCTGCTCCATCCTGTCGATAGATGCTGCAAAGGCATTTGACAGGGTGGAGTGGGTCTTCCTCTGGGAGGCTATGAAAGGTTTTGGATTTGGACAGGAATTTATAGGTTACATCCAATTATTATACTTGGAACCTACGGCCAGGATTAGAACAAGCTGGGGATTGTCGGATGAGATGCCCAGTATCCCCCATTTTGTTTGTATTATTTTTGGAGCCACTGGCAATTAGGTGTAGGAATAATCAGGATATAGTTGGATGGGGTTGTGGTGCTCGAAGAATAAAATCTTACTATACACTGATGACATTGTTTTCACAGTCAATCAGACGGAGAGATCAGTTCGGGCGATTATGGATACCATCCAGAGCTTTAGTGAGAATTCGGGATTTGAGGTCAACTGGTCAAAATCACATATTCTCCCTTTGGATGACTTTAAAGTGGATGACACTAATGAATTGAATGTTTTAGCGAGAGGAGAATGTATAGAATATCTCGGCATAAAAGTATCAGAGAACCTCAGTACTTATATAGATAACAATTTGGTCCCTTTAATACAACGGGTGAGGAAAAAAATTGCTATATGGATAAAATTATCACTGTCACAGGTAGATAGAATGGCACTTATAAAGATGATTATTCTTCCCCAGTTGCTGTATATTATTACAGTTACTCCTATTTGGATAAAGAGTAAATTCTTCAAAATCATTAAAAGGTTAATGAATGATCTTATATGGGGAAGGAAGAGGGTAAGAATTAAACTTGAAGTATTTTACAAACCAAAGGGTAAGGGGGGATGGTCTCTACCTAATTTTTTTTTGTACTTTATATCGGCAATATTACAATATCTGGTGGGTGGAGCTGATGAATTAGTTATTGGGGAAATAGCACGAGTAGCGGGAATAGACACTAGGAATGGAATAGTTTTATTAGAATCAGGCCGTTTGAATCAATCTACACTTAGAAGTTTACCAATATGCAGTTGTTTTCGAAAAACTTGGGAATGGATTAAAAAAAAATATGAAATAAATAATAGCACAAAATTTTCACCATTATGACAGAACGTAAGATTAAAGGAATTAGAGAATTTTCACGGTATGACTTTTTGGGAGCATAAAGGAATCCAATATATTTCACAGATGTTTGTAGATGGTAGATTAATTCCCTTTGACACAGTGAAAGAATTATATAATATTGATGACACAAACTATTTTTATTATGTTCAGTTAGCACATAGAATAAGGAAGTTGAGGGATAAGCAGAGTTTTAGGATAGGGAATCACAATATAATAAAATTTTTTGGGAAAGTTAGAGGGGGGAAAAATTATTATCCAAAATATATAAATTTATTATAAACAATATAGGGAACCAGACACACATATAAGTTAAAAGAAAATGGGAAAGAGATATTGGAGTGTTATCGGATAAACATTGGATGAACATCTTCCAAAATATGAACATTGTATGCTCAGAAGCAATCAGTCTGATTCAGTTCAAAATAATATATAGATTGTACTATGCTCCGGCTATGATCAATCAGTTTAAGAGAACAAAGAACGTAAAATGCCCAAAATGCCAGGAACAAAATGCAGATTGCTTCCACATGATGTGGTACTGTAATGCGGTATTGGAATTTTGGGAGGATATACATATAGAGGTAAGCCTTGTATCAGGACTGACGGTTCCTAAGACACCAGATGTCTTTGTGTTGGGAAATACGTGTGAAATCGCTGGCACCTCATATCAGGTTAGATGGTTGGGAATGGCACTACAGGTGGCTCGCTGTATACTAATTTATAATTGGATATCCCCTAAAAGACCATCCATGGCAGAATGGAAAGGTGGCAAAAAAGATGGCTAGACGATAATGTAGAGAACTAACTGTGAGGAGGAATTATGCATATATGTATGTATATTTTTTTAATTTATTTATTTTTTATTTTTTCCCGCTGGCTGGGAGGGGTGGGGAGGGAGGGAAAGGAATAGATTAGGAGGAAAGAAAAAGTAAGTACTATGATATCAAATATTTATTGTTGTAGTTAAGGTGATTATAAACGAGCTGTATAAGTGAAAGTGTTATGGTTATTTCTGATTATTGAGAAGTTCAGATATCAATTATATAAAGTGGATTATTGGAGACATATAGTATATTTCTAATGTACTAAAAGGTTATTTAACACTGTGTTGATATCTTGTGATTGTTAAAACTATCCCTCGCTTTTGATTAATGTTTTTTGTAATATTTATGGAAAATTTGAATAAAGAAAATAAAAAAGAAAAAAATATACCGTCAACCTTTTGTTCACATAGGAAATCATTTCAGCGCTTCTTGCTCACCTCCTTTGGTTCCTCTCTGCCACCATAACCTTGCCAAATACTGATACGTACAGTGCTACACGTTATCCTCGCCAAAAGGAATTTTTATAATTGGTTTGAAGCCTGAGTCCATTTGAGGTATTTCGCCATGCCACTCCTTAGCCTGCCCCTGCCTCCGCATGCCGTCCCCTATAGTGTCAGGGTCAATTATTGGGTGTTTTAGATGCTATCTAGCCTCACTCGTTCACTCTGTCATCACCATGCTGTTGCCCTATAATGGTGCGATTAGGCAGCCTCAGAGGAAACCATGCATGCTGCCTCTGCTGTTTCCTGTCCATTTCCGTGGTATTTCCATCATTTTCTGAGGCTTACAGGTGTTTGGCCAAGCTTCCCTGTGCAGAGCCTCGGTCCGCTTGAAAAATGCTCGAGTCTCCCATTGACTTTAATGGGGTTTGTTTTTCGAAACAAGCACTCAAGCATCGAAAAAAGTTCGACTTGAGTAGCGAGCACTTTAGCATTTTAGTAGAGATGAGCGAGCACTAAAATGCTCGGGTACTCGTTATTCGAGACAAACTTTTCCCGATGCTCGAGTGCTCGTCTCGAATAATGAGCCCCATTGAAGTCAATGGGAGACTCGAGAATTTTTCAAGGGAACCAAGGCTCTGCACAGGGAAGCTTGGCCAAACACCTGGGAACCTCATAAAAGGATGGAAACACCACGGAAATGGACAGGAAACAGCAGGGGCAGCATGCATGGATGCCTCTGAGGCTGCTTAATCGCACCATTATGCCAAAATTATGGGCAACAGCATGGCCATGACAGAGTGACCGAATGAGGCTAGATAGCATCTACAACATGCAATAATTGACCCTGACACTATAGGGGACAGCATGCAGAGGCAGCGGCAGCAGCGGCAGGCTAGAGAGTGTCATGGCGACATAACCTAAATGGACATGGTGGCGACATAGTGACCAAGTTCCATAACGTATCTGGTGAAACACCCGAAAAATGATCCTGACACAGCTCTTTTGAAAAGGGGACGACATGTGGAGGCAGCCATGGAGACGACTTCCATGATTAAGAGCTACAGTATGGGGCATTCATATTGCGCTGCTATGATTGCAACGTCAGGTCTCCAGCATGGCGGCGACAGATGGGCCGAGTTCCACTATGTATCTGGTGAAACACCTGAAAATTCTGCCTGACACAGTTTGTTTGATAAGGGGATGATGTGCTGCATATCCTCTCGTGCTCCAGCGTCTGGGGTATAGAGAGTTGAAATGAGACATTGGTGGACGCTGTGGAGGATCGTGGAGGCAAAATGGACAGGAAACAGCAGGGGCAGCATGCATGGATGCCTCTGAGGCTGCCTAATCTTGGGATGGAGCTGGCGGTCCACTGCCAGGCGAGCTTTAGCTTTCGCCTGTCCAAGCCCCTGTCTCTCGGCTCCTCCCCACCCAAAATGGGCCTGGGGGCCAGAAGCGTTTACTTTGAAAAAATTATAATTTTCAAAGCAGGCGGGGTCGTTTGAATATTTCAACTAGGAATAGTGGAATAGCATAGTGGTTCTATTTTTAATTGTTTTTACGGAAATGGTTCCATGATTAAGAGAGACAGTATGGGGCATCCATATTGCGCTGCTATGATTGCAACTTCAGGTCTCCTGCATGGCGGCGACAGATGGGCCGAGTTCCACTATGTATCTGGTGAAACACCTGAAAATTCTGCCTGACACAGCTCGTTTGATAAGGGAACAATGTATGGAGGCAGTGAACTAGTAGTAGATTAAAGGTGCTGCAGTTAAAACTATGTTAGTTGGATCTTGGGATGGAGCTGGCGATCCGCTGCCAGGCGAGCTTTCGCCTATCCAAGCCCCTGTCTCTCGGCTACTCCCCTAACAGCACTTCTAAGAACCTTTTGTATAAGATGAAGTATAGTAGCGTTCTTATAAGTTTGGGATATAGCGGGTGAGGGGAATATAAACAGATGCGCAAGAAGCGCTGAAATAATATCGGTAAATGATAAAAGTTTGCAGTATATTTTGTGGATTACACAGCAGGTTGGCGACAAAGTTAACAAGTTTGATGTGGAAGCCATGAAAACAACCCAAAATTCTGCCTGACACAGCTCGTTTGATAAGGGGACCATGTATGGAGGCAGTGAACTAGTAGTAGAATAAAGGGGCTGCAGTTTAAACTATGTTAGGTGGATATTGGGATGGAGCTGGCGCTCCGCTGCCAGGTGAGCTTTCGCCAATCCAAGCCCCTGTCTTTAGGCTTCTCCCCAAACAGCACTTCTAAGAACCTTTTGTATAATATCAAGTGTAATAGCGTTCTTATAAGTTTGGGTTATGGCGGGTGAGGGGAATGTAAACAGATGCGCAAGAAGTGCTGAAATAATATCGGTAAATGATAAAAGTTTGCCAGTATATTTTTTGGATTACACAGCAGGGTGGCGACAAAGTTAACAAGTTTGATGTGGAAGCCATGAAAACAACCCAAAATTCTGCCTGACAAAGTGCGTTTGATAAGGAGACCATGTATGGAGGCAGCTATATGGACGACTTTTGGAGGCAGCTATGGCGATGACGTGTGGAGGTAGCAATGGAGACAACGTGTGGAGGCAGCTAAATAGACGACATGTGGAGGCTGCTATGGAGACAATTTAATTTGGATATTGCCTGTATGTGGCAGACCAAAAAAGTTTTCAAACCAGAGGAGCAGGTAGGTGGTCCTCCAGAAAAATTAAATAAATTAAGTGCCTGTATGTGGCAGTCCAAAAAAGTTTTCAAACCAGAGGAGCAGGTAGGTGGTCCTAAATAGACGAAAAGATGGCTCAGCCAAGCTCCAGGCAATGCATTTGAAATCCTTTATTCGTGCAACATTAATGCAACATCCATGGTGCGGGGATACAGCAACCGCTGACACGTTTCGGGCGGGTTAACCGTCCTTAGTCATAGCTAACACACAATAATCTGACTGACATTAAATAGTAAAACCAAGCCACTAAGCCCCGCCCCCAAACGGAAGTGAGTTTACAATCAAGGTCCCGATAGAAACACACATTGGGCATCAATACATATAATAACTACAACATGGTAAGTGAGCCGCTGTTAAATAAAATACTATAACATGGCAATAGATATAAACACTGTGTCTCTCATTGCCGGGCAGCGTGTGGAAGCGTGTCACTAGATCGATGGATCATGTGGCCACGCCATCTCCATGGCGAACTGCATCGTCTTCTCGGCGGATGAATTGTGCGTGTCACGTGATAGGAGTCACGTGACCGTGCAATTTCCATGACAGCTTCGTCAGATGACAAGAAGTCATGGATACAAGACGCCTGGGGAGAGTGGAGAGGAAACGCTCATTCGATGTCGCCGCGGAGATCTGTGGGCGCTTGTAAACCGTAGACATGTATTCAAAATCAGGGTCCGGTATGCGGCATGCGGCACTCCCAAAAATTGTTTAAAACAGAGGACCGGATAGGTGGCCCTCCAGAAAAATTAAATACATAGAGTACTATAGCTAGAGCCAGTTGGCCCTGGCAAAAAATAGCCAGTTTCCTCTGCTTTAGTGTACAAAGAGGAGGAGAAGGAGGACAATGAGGAGGAGGAGTGCATACAATATTCAGGTTGAGCTTCTTTCACCTGGTGGAGAATGAAAATCCAGAGAAATCCAGGCTTTATTCATCTTGATAAGCGTCAGCCTGTCAGCGCTGTCAGTCGACAGGCGTGTACGCTTATCGGTGATGATGCCACCAGCTGCACTGAAAACCCGCTCGGACAACACGCTAGCGACAGGGCAGGCAAGAACCTCCAAGGCGTACAGCGCCAGTTCATGACACATGTCCAGCTTTGAAACCCAGTAGTTGTAGGGAGCTGTGTGATCATTTAGGACGATGGTATGATCAGCTACGTACTCCCTCACCATCTTTCTGTAAAGATCAGCCCTACTCTGCCGAGACTGGGGACAGTTGACAGTGTCTTGCTGGGGTGACATAAAACTGGCAAAGGCCTTGTAAAGCGTTCCCCTGCCAGTGCCAGTCACAACGCGCAAGAATTCACTCCCCTCATTGGCCTGACTGCCCTTTCCTCCTCCTCCAACTCCTCCAACTCCTCTTCTTCTGCCCATACACGCTGAACAGTGAAGGACTGAACAATGGTCCCCTCTTCTGTCTCGCCAACATTCTTCTCCTCTTCCTCCTCATCCTCCTCCACCTCCTACGATATCCACTGAGATACAGACCTAAGGGTGCTTTGGCTATCAACAAGGGAATCTTCTTCCCCCGTCTCTTGTGACGAGTGCAAAGCTTCCGACTTCATGCTGACCAGAGAGTTTTTCAACAGGCCAAGCAGCGGGACGGTGAGGCTGATGATGCCGGCATCGCCACTGACCATCTGTGTTGAGTCCTCAAAGTTACTCAGCACCTGACAGATATCAGACATCCACGTCCACTCCTCATTGTAGACTTGAGGAAGCTGACTGACCTGACTACCAGTTCTGGTGGAAGTTGACATCTGGCAGTCTACAATCGCTCTGTGCTGCTGGTAAACTCTGGATAACATGGTTAATGTTGAATTCCACCTCGTGGGCACGTCACACAACAGTCGGTGAGCGGGCAGTTGGAGACGGTGCTGCGCTGCCCTGAGAGTGGCAGCATCTGTGCTGGACTTCCTGAAATGCGCACAGATGCGGCGCACCTTCGTGAGCAAATCAGACAGATTGGGGTATGTCTTGAGGAAACGCTGAACTATGAGATTTAACACATGGGCCAGGCATGGCACATGTGTCAGTCTGCCGAGTTGCAGAGCCGCCACCAGGTAACGGCCATTGTCACACACAACCATGCCTGGCTTCAGGTTCAGCGCTGCCAGCCACAGATCAGTCTGCGCCATGATGCCCTGTAATAGCTCTTGGGCGGTGTGCCTTTTATCGCCTAGGCTCAGCAGTTTGAGCACCGCCTGCTGTCGCTTAGTGACGGCACTGCTGCTGTGCCTAGAGCTACCGACTGATGGCGCCATGCCCACGGATGGTAATTCGGAGGAGGAGGTGGAGGAGGGGTGGGAGAAGGAGGAGGCATAGTAGGCCTTTGAGATCTGGACCGAGGTAGGCCCCGCAATCCTCGGCGTCGGCAGTATATGACCAGCCCCAGGGTCAGACTCTGTCCCAGCCTCCACCAAGTTAACCCAATGTGCCGACAGCGATATATAGCGGCCCTGCCCGGCAGCACTCGTCCACGTGTCCGTGGTCAGGTGGACCTTGTCAGAAACGGCGTTGGTCAGGGCACGGATGATGTTCTCTGACACGTGCTTGTGCAGGGCTGGGACGGCACATCGGGAAAAGTAGTGGCGGCTGGGGACCGAATACCGAGGGGCGGCTGCCGCCATGAGGTTTCGAAAGGCCTCGGTCTCTACCAGCCTATAGGGAAGCATCTCCAGGCTAAGCAGTTTGGAGATGTGGACGTTGAGGGCTTGGGCGTGTGGGTGGGTTGCACTATACTTCCTTTTGCACTCCAGCATCTGGGGTATGGAGAGCTGAACGCTGGTGGATGCTGTGGAGGATCGTGGAGGCGAAGATGGGGAGGTGTTTGGGCCGGGGTCCTGGGCAGGGGGCTGACTAGCAGATGACACAGGGGAAGGAGCAGTGGTGTGCCCGGCCGGAGGTGAACGGGCTTGGTGCCATTGAGTGGGGTGTTTAGCATTCGTATGCCTGCGCATACTGGTGGTAGTTAAGCTAGTAGTTGTGGAACCCCTGCTGATCCTGGTTTGGCACAGGTTGCACACCACAGTCCGTCGGTCATCCGGTGTTTCTTTAAAGAACCTCCAGACTTCTGAAAATCTTGCCCTCACCACGGGAGCTTGACTACGGAAACATTTGGCGCTGATGCACCAGCTCTGGCCCTGCCTCTCCGTCTGGCCCCACCACTGCCTCTTCCAACCTGTTCTACTATAGGACTCGCCTCCGTCTCAGAAGCACTGTGTTCACCCGGCCTATCAACCCAGCTTGGGTATGTCACCTCATCATCCTCCGATCCCTCAGTCTGCTCGCCCCTCAGACTTCCTGCCCTGACAACAACTTCACCACTGTCTGACAACCGTGTCTCCTCATCGTCCGACACCTCTTTACACACTTCCTCCACTACGTCAATAATGTCATCATCACCCACAGACTGCGACCGGTGGAAAACCTGGGCATCGGAAAATAGCTCAGCAGCAACCGGACAAGTGGTTTGTGACTGTGGGAAGGGTCCAGAAAACAGTTCCTCAGAGTATGCCGGTTCAAATGCCAAATTTTGCTGGGAGGGGGCAGACTGGGGGGAAGGAGGCTGAGGTGGAGGAGCTGGAGGAGTGCTGATTTCGGTGACATGGGTGGACTGCGTGGAAGACTGACTGGTGGACAAATGGCTAGAAGCATTGTCCGCAATCCACGACATCACCTCTTCGCACTGTTCTGGCCTCAACAGTGCTCTACCACGAGTCCCTGTAACTTGAGACATAATGAACCTAGGGAGTGTAGCTCTGCGGCGTTCCCCTGCTCCCTCATCAGCAGGTGGTGTCTCACCCCGCCCAGGACCACGGCCTCTGACCCCTGCAGTAGTTGGACGCCCTCGTCCACGCCCTCGTCCTCTACCCCTAGACCTCGGGTTAAACGTTTTCCAAATTAAAGTGTAAACTTTAAATGTTTTTTTTTTTTTTGTGTTTATTTTTTTTTTATTATTTTTTTTTTAAACAAAACAATGCTATCCTATTGCTATGGCTAGTTTTTGACCAACACTGACAGCACACAACCGGATTTTGTGCTGTGCCTGATGACTTTGAGTTATAAATAGAAATAAACGTAAAAAAAAAAAAAATCAGCAGACTGTGCCTAATTCAAATCAAACCCCTAATAAATTGTCCCACTTCGGTGTTTGAGGTGGATATGTGTGTCACTAAGAGCTAAACACAATGGTCGCAGGTCTCCCAGCAAATTCCTCACAATGTGGTACTAGCTGCATTACTAGTGGCAGCAAGCCCAGCCATAAGCAAACAAAAAAAAGTAAAATATAACGCTATTGTAGGCCTAAGTAAGCCGTTGTGGTTCTCCTATGGCTATTTTCTAGCCTACACTGAAAGCACACTGCTTTGCCAGATTACTTTGAGTTACAAAAAGAAATAAACGTAAAAAAATAAATAAATCAGCAGACTGTGCCTAATTCAAATCAAACCCCTAATAAATTGTCCCACTTCAGTGTTTGAGGTGGATATGTGTGTCACTAAGAGCTAAACACAAGTCTCCCTGCAAATTACTCACAATATGGTACTAGCTGCACTACTAGTGGCAGCAAGCTCAGCCACAGGCAAACAAAAAAAAAGTAAAATAAAACGTTATTGTAGCCCTAAGAAGGGCTGTTGGGTTCTTGTAGAATCACTCCTGCCTAACACTATTCTAATAGAACACCCTAACGCTTTCCCTGACCAGCAGCAGCTCTCTCCCTAGCGGCATCCAGACAGAGAATGATGCGAGCAGCGAGAGCAGGGGCTAGTCTATTCCAGGGTCATCTGATCTGGCCAGCCAACCACTGCTATTGACGTGTAAGGGTACCACGTCATGCTGGGTGGAGTGCAGAGTCTCCTGGCTTGTGATTGGCTCTGTTTCTGGCCGCAAAAAATCACAACTGCGGGAGATGTCATTTTCTCCAGCGAGCGAAATATTCGTCCGAGCAATGAGCAGTTTCGAGTACGCTAATGCTCGAACGAGCATCAGGCTCGGATGAGTATGTTCGCTCATCTCTACATTTTAGTGCTCATTCATCTCTAGTAAAGAATGTATGAGATGCGCAGGGAAATGGTCTACAAAAAAAGCCTACAGGACTCTATTATATACAGTTGTGTTGAAAAATGCAGAATGCATATAAAAAATGGATCCTGTTCTCTCACAAATCCCCCTTTTGTGAGTAATTTCAGGTACTGCTTAGGTGGTACATTGAAATGTGGTAATCAGACATGCAGGAATTATGGAAACTCTTCACCTGATTCCCTTCTGCACATCCTGTAAATGACATAACAAAAAAATCCATGTAATCCCAATTTTAATCAGAGAGTCTCCTCACTCTCCTCATCAGAGCTACAGAATGGCATTTAGTTATTTTAATGACATAACTACTTTTGTGTATTCCTATAATTAGAGTTGTGCAAATTTTTCAAAGTTCGATTCAACCAGGTTTGCCAAATTTGCCAAAAAAATTTGATTTGACCTGGATCGACTCATGTAGAATCACGTTAAAAATCAGGTATTTCCTAGCTGCAGAGAGCCTCTAGGGTGTTTTAGAATGTTTTGCCATGCTCAAATATGCAAAGGGAGCGTGGTTTGGTCTTCAATCAATGCTGTGTTTTAGTATGACACACAAGACAGCCGCAGCTCTTCACTGTTCAATTCCATGTGCACTTACAGAGGCCAACTTCACCCAATAAGCGAAGGGGGAACACAGCCTACAAGGTAACATCTGTGCCAGTTCAAAAGGACCGAGCTGAGGACCAAGATCCCACTATAACTTCAAAGAGGGCACTCTTTTTACACTGACATCAGATGATTTCATAGATTACGACAGAACCTGTTCTGTTAAACACTGATAAATTTAAAAACCCAACAAAAGAGTGGAGAGTGTCGGCAGTAATTTTGTATTGACGTAACTGATCATTCTGCCCTACTTTTCATCATTCAGTGTCCACTTTGAATTGGTCAATAATCCATCAGTATTGCTAAGGCTAAAAACAAACAGGAGTTGATCCAAAAAAGAGATGACTAGTAAATGAGATATTTGCATGTCCTCTGTGTTCTGTATCCACTCCTGGTTTTGGCTATCAATCCTGAGACTTTTCATTCCTACTGACAAATTAAATGAAGGGGAAAACCAAACATAGTGGCAATGTCATAGAGTGGTGGAGGTTGAAAACAGCATTGTGGAAATCAGAGGGTGTTCCATGAAAACAGTGGTCAGTTGGCAGCAGCATATGTAGGTCGCAGAGTGGCACAATGACAAATTCTGGAGGTGGCAGCAACATGGTACATCACAGAGTGGCACAATGACAGAGTGTGGAGGTACCGGCAGCAGCAGGAGGTCAGAGCGTGACACAATCACAGTGTGTGTAGGTGGGTGGCAGCAGTAGCAGCAACATGAGGCCAGAGAGTGGCACAATGACAAATTCTGGTGATGGCAACAGCATGGAAGGCCACAGTGTGGCACAATGACAGAATGTGCAGTTGCCGGCAGCAGCAGCAGCAGCAGCAGGGGGTCAGAAATTGGACTCCAGTCTTAAGCTGCTGCTGATGGAGCTGCTATTGCTCCTACCCCCAGCTGTGGCAGAAGCACCTGAACGATGACTGCCAGGAATTTCCCGGTCAGACCTGAAAGAGGATGGATAATGGCGCACATAGGCAGCGGCCAACTGTCTTTTCAGTATTTCTCTATAGTACACCATTTGTTCCTCCCTTTCAGGACCTGGAAAAAATTCAGCAATTTTTGACTGGTACCGAGGGTCCAAGAAGGTGGAGAGACAAAAGGCATCCCTTTGCCGGATGTTCACTATTCGACTGTCACTATTCAGCCAAAGAAGCTTGCTGCAGACTATATGTGCAAGTTAGTCTGAGGCTTCCATCTCCACTGTACAATGCCACAGTGCTTCTGGGTCATGTGCCTCGTCTCCTATCTCCTCCAGATGCTCCTGCTTCTCCTCTCTTGTCACCTGAGTGGAAAAAACACTGATTTCTCCAATGTCCTCCTACTCCTACAGTTCAACCCCCACTGGACTCACGTGGCCAGGAGATGTAGTCGCCACTTCTACAGTGCCCTGACCAGACAGATTATGCATCATCAGTTCCAGGACTTGAAGCAGTAGAATGACGTTATTCATCCCGCAGTCCTGGAGACTGACAAATAACGTGGCCTTTATAAAGGGCCTTAGCAAATGGCA
Source organism: Engystomops pustulosus (assembly GCF_040894005.1). Taxonomy (NCBI): domain Eukaryota; kingdom Metazoa; phylum Chordata; class Amphibia; order Anura; family Leptodactylidae; genus Engystomops; species Engystomops pustulosus. The sequence continues at coordinate 292,520,864 of NC_092411.1, read as the reverse complement.
GGTGTCGCGCATAAGCTGCCAGTGGCTGACATCAAAGTTACACAAGTCCTGTCCGCTTGCATCATCAAAAAATCATTATTGTTTTTTCTCTGTTCACACAGGCGGTCTAACATATAAAGGCTGGAATTCCAACAGGTGGAAACATCGCATATCAGACTATGTTTGGGGAAGCCGTTCTGCCGCTGAAACTAGAAGAGGGTGTGCTTTGCTTTGAAAGAATTGCTGAAGTGCATGCACAGTTTTCTGGCCTTTTTTAGAATGTCTTGCAGATGGCTGGAAGACTTGAGGAACCTGATGACAACCAGATTGAACAATTGCGCCATTGTCTGTCACCATGGTTCCGATTTGCAGTTGTCACAGAGAAAGCCACAGATTGATTTCTTCTTGCATGATGCAGAGCAGTTCCTCCCCTATGTGACTTTGTTTGCCCAGGCACACCAGGTGTAGAATTGCTTGGTATGATGGAGCAGCACTTAGACTTGTGGAGGCTGAGGTGGTGGTGGAGATGGAGGAGGAGGCGGACAACGGCGCTGGAGCAGCAGTTTGACAACGTGGAGAAGAAAGCGGCATCTCCTGTTCAAGTTGCTGGTGTGGCTGGGCGGGAAGCACATTCACCGTTTTTACAGCTCCACGCGTCCTCGCTGCCGTGCACCTTGGAAGAAACTGATAAGCTCAAGAACTGGCCCACCTTCTGTTGTACATATTGGTGAAGGCCTGGCACTGCCTTTTTGGGAAAAAAATTGGCTTTGAACTCTACCCCTTGGTTTGGCACAAGACATTAGTTCTCTGAAGGGTGCAGAGTCCGAGACATGGAAAGGGAGGGACTGCAGTACCAACAAATTTGACAGGAGCACGGTCAGCCTTTGCATCTTAGGATGGCTGGACACATACAGTTGCCTCTTTGTAATCACCTCGCTCAACGACTGCTGGTGCCATGCGTAGCAAGGAGCAGGAGCATCTGGACCGGGAGATGATGTAAAAGACAAACAGCTCCCTTCGATAGAGGTGCTGGAGACTTTGCTTGCTGAAATAGCATGTGCACTGTCGCCGTGCTGTTGCTGACGTGGCAGGATGGTCCTTCACATCTGAGACACGTTTCCCTCAGTCCATTGGATGGTGACGCTGCATGTGTTGACGCATGGCCATGGTGCCACCGTTAGATCCCTGGCCACACTTCACTTTCTGCCCGCAGATTCTACATATACACATGCTCTGCTCCTCTGGTGTCTTAAGAAAAAACTGTCACATCACCGAGGTGGTGATTTTACTGCCAACACTCTGCACTCGCTGAGCCCCTGTGGCACTGCTTAGTTGGACCTGCGAATCGGGCTTTGTACCCCGTGGCCGTTTGTCTCCCGTCTTCACACTGCTGCCACACTGCTGACTCACGGCCACAGTAGCAACTTGCTGCTGATTTGCTGCCTGATGCGCAAGCTGACATTCTCTTCTCCCTATTATCATGATGAATACCTGGCTTCACCCGGCTCCCAAGTGCGATCGGCTACATTATCATTGATTTGAGTTTCCCTGTCACTGATATTCTCCTCAACGGTTTCAGTATGCACAGCCTGACTACTTGCAAGTGCAACATAACCTCCATGCCACTCTCCATATCTCTACTTTCCCACCTACTTCACAAAGCAGCGGATGTCTGCCCCACCTCTTCACTGCCAAAAATCTGCTGACTGTCCTCAAATAATTCATCCATGCTGTATAGTTGCACTGAGCCCAGACCACCTAGTAGATCTCTTGTTGAGGGAAGTAAACAGGACAGCGGCTGGTTAAGGAAAGGTGAACGTCGCTGACCTGCTCCTGGGCCATGCGTAGCGAAGAGCAGGAGCATCTGGACCAGGAGATGATGTCAAAGACAAACAGCTCCCTTCGACAGAGGTGCTGGAGACTTGGCTTGCTGAAATAGCATGTGCGCTGCCTCAGAGCTGTTGCTGCTGTGGCAGGATGGTCCTCCACATCTGAGACACGTTTCTCTCAGTCCATTGAATGGTGACGCTGCATTTGTTGACACATGGCCATGGTACCACCGTTAGATCCCTGGCCACACTTCACTTTCTGCCCACAGATTCTACATATACACATGCTCTGCTCCTCTGGTGTCTTAAGAAAAGACTGCCACACCACCGAGGTGGTGATTTTACTGCCAACACTCTGCACTCGCTGAGCCCCTGTGGCACTACTTACTTGGACCTGTGAAGCAGGCTTTGTACCCCGTGGCCCGTAGCAACCTGCTGCTGATTTGCTGCCTGATGCGCAAGCTGACATTCTCTTCTCCTGATGATCATGATGAATCCCTGGCTTCACCCGGCTCCCAAGTGCGATCGGCTACATCATCATCGATTTGTGTTTCCCTGTCACTGCTAATCTCCTCAACGGTTTCAGTATGCACAGCCCGACTACTTGCAAGTGCAACATAAACTCCCATGCCACTCTCCACATATCTACTTTCCCACCTACTTCACAAATCAATCCATTGGTAAATAAAAACCATACTGCAAAAAGCAGGCTCTCATATTCCCATGTTGGATACAAAAATAAGAAAGTTACGTCTTTTGGAATTTGATTAGGGAAAAATAAAAGGGCTGTGTCCTGAATGCCGTGTCCTAAAGATGTTAAAGGACATCTAACATCAGATAACTTATTCATACTCCTTGGGCGATTGCCCCGCCTACACTTTGTTAAAAGAGACAGTGCTATTGCACTATGCATGATCATAGTTTTCCCTCGCTACATTCTGCTATGATCATGCATATCGTGAGAATTGCAAAGGTACAGCCGTGGCATCAATGGGTATCCTAACACAGTCAAGCCACTTTCAATCCAAGCTAATCTGCCAAGAAGCATGAATAAACTACTAATGGGCGGAGTCAGGAGGAGCTCAGCAGTATGCCCCAGGCTCATTTGTACAGTTTAAAAATCTCTATTTCTATGAAATGCTGCAGTTCTAAAAGCTACAAAAAGAAGGTAACACGGGATGGGGACAGTCGGCGGTGAGTTGTAATCTTCTACTGTCAGGTAATCTAATGGAAGATGTCCTTTAGATCCTTGTCGGTCAGAATTTTGAAAAGCGTTATTCTCAATGTGTTATTGTCTTGCATTAACATTGGTAAAGGTTCTGGGTCTAGAAATTCCTAAATGTTTTTCCTTTTATCCTATAGTAGATTTCAGTAAAGTCATCACTGTTATCAGGGGCGCAACTACAGCGGTAGCAGCCATAGTAGTCCCTATGGGGCCCTCAGTGTCAGGAGGCCAATTCATCCAAACCAACACACTAGAAAATGGAGGATGTGAACCATTATAAACATATTATGTTGCACATTGTACTCCATAATATGTATTTAACATATATTGTATTTATAATATATCTGTAATGTGTATTGGACACTGTATATGTGTCCCATTAGTGCATAATTGTGAGATTGTAAATTGCATGTGTGAGCATACAGATATCCTGTTGTGGGGCTCTGCCTCTCCTAGTTACTCCACATACTCTTATTCAGTTTTCTTTCTTATAGATCAGTTATGGAGCCAGAGATCCGCTGCTAAGTGATAAAAGGCTTTTCCCAAACTTCTTCCGGACGGTTCCTGATGATAAGATACAAATTTCAGCCATTGTGAAGCTCTTAGAGAGACTCGGGTGGGATTGGGTCGGGATTATCACATCAGATGATGACAGTGGACGGCAGGAGTTACAGCTGTTACTGAAAGAATTTACAGATCATCAGATTTGTGTGGAATTCCGCATTCTTGTATCTATGGAGAATTATAAGGACGTCCCTCCAGCTTTACAGACATCATCCACTGATGTTATTATTATGTGTGGCACCTATAGTATGTATTACATCAGGTTTTTGTACTATGCAGATCATATTCTGAAAAACAAGACCCTTGTACTTCCGAGTTCATGGTCAGGTGCACATGAGCTTGTAGATAACATAGGAGAAGTTCCGGGTAATTGTAGCTTAGTGTTTTCTATCCCCAGATACAATATTACTGGAAAAAAGTCTCTGAATTTGTTACAATTATCCGGACAACCTTCTGATGTGTTACTGGAAGATATCTGGATGACTGTATCACATTGCTTTTTGGGAAATTCTTTAAAGGATCATCTTATTCCAGTATTCAGTAGAGGTCGGTATCATCACTGTTCTGATGAGGAGAAGAATCATCCCATGCTCTGTAATGTTTCAGATGATACAGCTCCTTACCAGGTGTATACTGCTGTCTACATCATGGCTCAGGCTTTACATAAAATCCATACTCTACTTATTAATGATATCCTACACAATACCTGGAGAATATCTGACTATAGAAGCAGAGTGAGTATTATCTGTTCAGTCTATTCCATCTCCATTCAAATATTTAACATGAAACTGAAAGAAGAACATAATAAAAAAATACCAGAATGATGATGAATAGGGATGAGCGGACCCAATGAAGGTATCAAACCCAAACTATTAACACCTACGATTGTTGCATGTACTGATCTTCGGTGTTATTTCTATAAATGGTGCCATCAAAAGGAAACTAGGAAAACTCAGGAAAATGGTGGAAGGCAAACCTGCATTTAAATGCCGCTGCACATTATATCATTGATACGGTCATCACTAATTATGACCTGTATGATAGACAAGGGGAGAAATTGCGGAATTGTGGCACAGACAAAAAGAGATAGAATAGTGACAATCACAATTATTCTGAAGTAAGTCAGGGGTGATTTTACATGCAGAAATACTTGGGTATAATCATCAGTTGAAGGTGAAAAACAAATCTGCTGATGGTTTGTCCAAATGGGGCAGTAGTGATGGAAAAGAAAAGAGGACCTAAGACAGAGCACTGAGGAACTCTGTCAGTGAGAGGAGAGGTAAAGGGAAAATCCAGAGAAGGAGACACTGAAGAAGCAGTCAGAGAATTATGAAGAAGTCCATGAGACTGCAGTGTCCTTCAAGCCAATGGAGCGAAGCATCCTGAGAAGGAGCTGGTGGTCCACAGCATCAAACACTGTTGACAGATCCAGAAGAACAAGTAGTTGCAGAAGAAAGAGTGCCCTTTGGATTTAGCAGTGAGGAAAGCTTCGACTTTAGAAAGACCAGCTTCAATAGAGTGCAAAGAGTGTAAATCAGATGTAGGGAATCAAGGAGGAAGTTAGCTGAGAGATAGCGAGTTAGTCGAGAATAGACCAGGCGTTCCAGGAGTTTGGAGATGAAAGGGAGATTAGAGAAAGGTTGGTAGTTAGTAGCACTGGATGGGTCGAGGGAAGGTTACTTTAGTAATAGGGTCACAACAGCATGCTTGAAGGAAGAGGGGTAGAGGCCAGAAGTGAGACAGAGGTTGAAGATTTACTGAGGTAAGAAAAGACCACTGGGGAGAGAGACTGTATTAGATATGAGGTGATGGGGTCAATGCTGCAGGTATTTGGGCAAGCAGAAGAGAGGAGCTTGGACAATTCATCCTCTGTAAATGGCTCAAAGGAAGAGAGTGAGTAGGGTGAAGTAGTAGAGGGAAAGAGATTAGTGGGGTGAGTGGATTTAAACATTATTTCCTAGTGAAAGCTGTCAATTATGCCTTTAAAGTAGGTGGCCAGATCTTCAGCCCCAAGGTTTGCAACAAATGGCCCAACCTTTGGCATTAGTATTGAAAAGCCTTTTAGGTTAGGATTGTTAGAGAGAAAGGATATTAGATTAGTGAAAAAGACTTGTTTGGCAAGATGGAGGGTGGTGTTATATGTAGAGATGAGCGATCACTAAAATGCTCGAGTGCTCGTTACTCGGGTCGAACTTTTCCCGATGCTCGGGTGCTCGTATCGAATAACAAACCCCATTGAAGTCAATGGGAGACTCGAGCATTTTTTACTGAAAGAACACATTAAAAGAACACTAAAGAAGAACACATTGCAGAAGTTTGCAGTTGTTTTCACTGAAAGAACACATTGAAAGAACACAGTGAAGAACACATTGCACATGTTCCTTACATCTGCTAACTTACATACAATAGTATGTGAAGAACAATATGTGTGAAGAACAAATTGCAGATGTTTCCATACATCTGCAATGTGTTCTTCACACATATTGTTCTTGTTCTTATTTGTTCTAAGTATAAACTTCAATGTGTTCTTCACTGTGTTCTTTCAATGTGTTCTTCACTTAAATGATCCTGTGTTCACTGTGTTCACTGGTTTCATTGTATTCTTCACTGTTCTTCACTGTGTTTCGTTAAGTAAATGCTCGATCTCGAGCCGGCGAGATACTCATGCGAGCAACGAGCCGTTTCGAGTACGCTAATACTTGAACAAGCATCAAGCTCAGACGAGTATACTCGCTCATCTCTAGTTATTTGTTCTAAGTATAAACTTCAAGTGCAGAAAGTCTCTGCAGAGTTCAGCACTCCTGAAGCACTGCCCAAGGAAATGGGTTTGTGTGCCAAAGTTGCCGACAACTATGTTGAAATGTTTGGATGGAGGGAGGTGCCACCTCATCCAGGGCACTTTTGAAGTTGTGATTATAGTGGTTAGTAGCCAGGTTGAAACTGCAGAGTTTCTGTGAGATGGTGAGTATCAATGGCACATGGGTTCCAGTAAGTGCAATAGGTGGGCAGGTTCTTTAACCGAGAGAAACTATTGATAGTAAAAAAGAGAAGGTTATGGTGTGAAAGTGGAGAGGCCAGAAGGGGAGATAGGGGTGTTAAAAGAGAAGTTAAAATGTCCCATGATGAGTGTTAGAATATCACAGGAAAGAAATGAGAAAGCCAATAAGCAAAGTCGTCAAAAAACTGGTAGGGTAAGCCAGGAGGACAATGTATTACAGCCACACAAAGGGAGAAAGGGTGGAATTTCCTGATGGTGTAGAACTTAAAAGAAGGGTAGGTGAAAGAGTGTACAGGAGGAAAGACTTGGAAGGTGCACCATGGGGAGAGGAGTAATCACACCCCTCCTCCCTGCCTATTGTGATGTCTGAGTGAGTGAGAGCAGAATGATAGATAATATAAGTACAATAATATAAAAGTGTGTTAAGTTAGTACAAATGATTGATAACAATTTTCTTGCAATCTTACCTTTCCGTTGCCCTTTGTAATTTCCTGATAATAATAACACACTTGTGCTTATCGCACTCAGGCTTAAAATGCAGCAGCCTATGGCTTAGGCAGCCTAAGTACAATCCAACATTGGAAGTACTACTATGTAACAGGCAGCAAGGACCTGCCGCATCTTGACGTAGTACTACGTCCAGCTTTGGCAGCTGTTCGGCAGCATTGCCAGAAGCTGCGGGTGTCGGCTGTATATTATAGCGGCGTTAACCAATCAGCGGTGTTAATCCCTTACACGCCGCAGTCATGCTGACTGCGGCTTGCAAAGGTCCTGTGCCCCGCGGCTGCGTGATGCTGTCCGGGAGCCAACTGTAACACACTAAGCAACGCATAAAAAATAAGCCCTAAACCAGCTCTGTTGGCAAAAAACTATAAAAGTTATGTTTCCAAAAACATGGAGATACTAAAATTACTAAGATTTTCTCTATTTCTCTTTTTTCTTCAGTAAAATTGTAAAAATATATTAAAAAATCTATACAAATGAGGTATCACCATAACTGTACGGTGTACGGTCTCCAAAAAATACAAGAAGAAAGGAAGCCATAATTTACAATTTTCTTTCCCTACGTACATTTAAGAGTTAATAAAATCTCATCAATAAGCTATTGACTAACTAAAATGAAGTATTTGTAAATTGCATCTCAAGTCCCCAAAAATAAGCCTTTATTTGTCCAAATTGCCAAAAAAAGAAAGATTGTTTAGCCAATAAAAAGTGACAATGCATAATCTGCTCTGAATGGTGCAGCTTCCCTTCGATGCCCTGGCGTGTGCCCATACAACAGGTTACCACCACATATGGGGGAATGTTATTTGGGAATTTTGGTATCAAAGTTTGTGCAGTGTTTTGGTATTTTATCCACTGGAAATTTGTAATTTTTTTGAAAAACACATTCATTTAGCCAAAAAAAAAAAGGTAAAAATTTTTAATTCCAAACTATTTTGTTTTATCCCCTGTAAAGCAATAAAGGGTTAACAGACTTCATAAAAGTTTTTTTACCTACGTTGAGGGGTGAAGTTTCTATAATGGGGTAATATATGGGGTTTTACTTTTATTTAGGCCTCTTAAAGTGACTTGAAATCTGAGCAGGTCCCTCAATAGCAGGATTTTGTATTTTTTATGAAAATGTGAAAAATCTCACCTAACGTTCAAAGCCCCATAACATCTTACAAAAATAAGAGGATGCAAAAAAAACCCTGTCCACATAAACCAGACATTCGGTTAATGTTAGTTATCAAGGTTTTTTGCTGCTATGACTATGTATGGAAAAAGTAGAACATTTTGAATTACCAAAATCAATAATTTTTAAAAATTTTCACCAAATATCAGTTTTTTTTCCTATAAATAATCGCAAAACATAACACCAAATTCAGATCGTAAAGAATGTAAATAAAACATGGGACACATGAGAGGATGGGGTTTTTGCAGAAGAATAGCAAACAAAATTTGTAGAAAGAAAGATCACAAAATTCTAGAAAAGGGTCATAAATGTTATTGAGACAGGGAAACCAAATGGATGAATATAAGAAGAGATGGATAATGGATTAGAGGGGTTTAACCAGTAACAAACAGACATCACAGAAAACAGGGTTGGTGAATAAATGAATATCCTTGTGTATGAAGGAACGAGATGGAAGTCTCAATCCATTAGTTTGCCATCATGTAATTAGTGTAATGTAGACAACAGAGCAATAATACGAAACAACCATGTGCTATACCAAAATAATAATATTTATTCTACTAAATATAAACAACAAATGTGTAATATACACCAAAAAAAACAATAGTCACCTTGGTCTCTATTAAATTTGGACCGTTTTTTCTGTATAACATCTTTTTCGTATTTCTCAATTAGTCCTTTAAGCTGTAACCGAAAGGGCTGAACAAGGGTCACCTGATCAAATGTGGATAGTTTTTGTGGATAGTGTTTAGCTTCACATGGCCGGATTCGTTCCTTGGTATGTGTCAATGCCTCACGGTCATGCGCCAAAAGCAAATCAATTAAGGTGGTGGAACATTGTAACAACCCGTTTTCCCAGGTAGCTTTAAAGTCATCCTGTACCTCCCAGGAGGGAAATATCTGAATGCGTAGTCCCCTTGGTATAATACGTAATCTTTTATACTCCTCAATGCTACGAATGTTCCACCATATACGGGTAAGGCTCCTATGTGCACTCATTAATTCATCAGAGATAGTTTTGAATTCCAAATTGGGACTACCACCATCAATAGGACCAAACATAGAAGAAGCCTGACTGCTCCAGGCCTGTTCCCTGGCCTCCAAAATCCATGTCTGCCTGCAAACAAACAAGCATTCACCAAAAAATCAATAAATCCTATATAACGATCAAGGTATTCGATACATATGTCTATATATTGATAAGCGTAAATAAGCTGCGTGCTCCACCTATGAGACTGTGCACATAGCCAGCCTCAGCATTTTAGTCATGATCATTGAGGAGGAACCCCACGTAATGATAGAGAACTGGGTACATGAAAAAAGTTAAGCAATAATACGAAACAACCGTGTGCTATACCAAAATAATAATCTTTATTCTAGTAAATATAAACAACAAATGTGTAATATACACCAAAAAAACTATAAAAACATTTAAAAAGGAAAATCCTCTATACAAAAACCCAAGGGAGTTTAGGGCACATGATAAGACCCACCAACACAACACCTCCCTACCCAGCCCCAAACCCTAAGCCTGTCCAGCTACAGAATAATAAGGAATGACCAATGGATGTACAACACTCATCATATCTACACAGGTATATATATCTGGTTGCTCCCATACACCAGTTACCCCTGAGGAAGCCACTTTTAGTGGCGATACGCGTGGGGCTCTCCCAGCCCCTTCCCCGTCTGTCCAGCCTGCTTGGTAAATATTTGTATTACTTATTTCTCATGACTATCTGCTACTATGTTGTACATCCATTGGTCATTCCTTATTATTCTGTAGCTGGACAGGCTTAGGGTTTGGGGCTGGGTAGGGAGGTGTTGTGTTGGTGGGTCTTATCATGTGCCCTACCCTCCCTTGAGTTTTTGTATAGAGGATTTTCCTTTTTAAATGTTTTTATTGTTTTTTTGGTGTATATTACACATTTGTTGTTTATATTTAGTAGAATAAAGATTATTATTTTGGTATTGCACATGGTTGTTTCATATTATTGCTTAACTTTTTTCATGTGCCCAGCTCTCTATCATTATGTGGGGTTCCTCCTCAATGATCATGTAGACAACAGAGTGCACCCTTAGTGTAATGCCCAGCAGAGTGCCACATAAAATAAATAAAGTTAGTACTTACCCTCTGTTGCTTTCCCATGGCAAACTTTTCTCCCAGCACCACCTCCTCCAGTTCCTGGCCAGGCTGGAAAATGCACATCTTTGTGATCTACCAGCACAGAACTATGATGTCAGCAGGGGGCCTGCTAGTTTTTCTGTCGACAGATTGCATAGTCATGGCAATGAGTAGAAGACAACTTATGTGTGCGGTAAGATGAATAGGGATACAGAGATAGGGGGAGATTTATCAGAAATGTCTAAGGTAAATCTGTTCCAGCCATGGAAACCAATTAGAGATCAGCTGTATTTTTACAAAAGCTTTTTAAAGAAAGGAAAAACTTGAGCTCTGATTGGTTGCCATGGACAACTAAAGCAGTTCTACTCTCAGACACTTCTGATAAATCCCTCCATAGACAAAGTGGCAGAGACAGTCACTGGAATGAGAGTGCCGGCGCCAGACAGTCACTTGAATGAGAGTGACAGCGCATGCCGGTGACAGTCACTGGAATGACAGTGCAAGCGACAGTCGCCGGAATGAGAGTTCCGGTGACAGATAGTCACTGAAATAGACTGCTTGCTACAGACAGTCACGGAAAGAGACTGATAGCGACAGAAAGTCACTGAAAGACAATGTCGATGACAGACAGTCACTGAAATTAGAAGGCCAGCGACAGTCACTGGAATGAGAGTGGTGGAGACAGATAGTCACTGAACTGAGACTGCCAGTGACAGACAGTCACTGAAAGATCCTGCCAGCAAGAGACAGTCACTGAAGTAGACTGCAATGACAGACAGTCACTGGAATGAGACATCCGGCAACAGACAGTCACTGAAAGAGAGTACCGGTGACAGACAGTCACTGAAAGAGACTATCAGTACAGGAGCAGTAATAAATTCCTCTTAATATATCTAGATGTAATTTGAGCATTAAAAAAATCATAAACAATTGATGCCCTGGTTATAAGCCCTGTAGTAATATGGCGCCAAGAGTTCTTAGTCTACATTGAATTGTGCTCTCCATATACAACCTTAGCCACACTAGGATGTACATAACATCACATCTCATTAAGGGTTAAAGATATTTTGTATGTTCTGCAGCATTTGTAATACTAATCTATGGATTGATATTACCCGGTGCCTTTATTACTACCTTGGTCTCTTACAGCTGACTCGCTACATAAAGGGAGAAAGGGATTTCTTTAATGAGAATGGAGATTGGATGACACCACTAGATATAATGAATTGGATTGTGAGAAAATATAAAAATAGTCAATTAGTAACCAGAACATCTGTTGGAAGATTTGATGCATCACTTCCAGAAGAGAAGCAGCTCCATATGACTCCACAGCTAGTAACATGGAAACAGGGACTGGTATGTGACTAATAAAGGGGTTGGCCACTCCTGTACATAATTTGCCCATGTGTCTTTACTGCCTGAATGTTCATCAAGTGATTAAGCAGTCCTGATACTTACTTGTTTGCTGTGTGTAAAGCTCCATGGTTATTTCTTTACATATCTTAGCTCATCTGAAAATATGGAGCTTTAGCAGCAGAGTATGAATTACTCCTTTTAGCATTTTTGTTGGCTTAACATTTGATTTCAGGAATGCACTAGCTCTCCAAATGGGACCATAATCACAAGCAATCCCAAAAGCATACCTAGATTCAGTGTAAATGTTAGCCATTTTACCTTTCACAGCTCTGCACGCTTCTGTCAGTGCCTTTAACTCCACCTTCTGTGCAGACATGTGATTCAGGAGTTTTTCTGCTTATATTACTGCCTCCTTCCTGGTATCTAGAGCCATCTACAAAAAAAACCCTCAAAATATGAATTAGCTAACGGTTAATCTTTTACATGTTCAAAACCAACAATTTGTCAAATTGTCAAAAGAAAGAATTGTTTCATGTGTGGGTGTAATAGACACAAGGAGGGGGTGGAAAATGGGGTATGAACAGGGTGACCATCCACTCCTACACATGAAACTGAATCATCAGTCACTTCATAAGGGAAGATGTTATCAATGTGCAGACTTTGGGGTCCCATCATCAATTAAAAAGTCAAATTCCCTCTCTTCTGGTAATGTCAATTTTACCATGGGTACAGATCCAAGTTTGGGTGGAACTACAACACCTTGCATGCCTATTGCTGGGTTGCCAATTTCTTATTGGGCAGTTGCCCCACCCTGGGTGGAGTAGGTCTGATTAGATGGCTCAGTACAAAATTTCCTTATATGGCCTGGTTTTTCACATTTAAAATAGAAAACTTGATTCCTAGGTTCTTTGTCCCCTGCCTCATCCTCCAAAGGCATGGCCCTGAAAGGTGTACACACCCTTTGGTGCTTTACTAAACCGTCTCTCTACTCTTTTTGCCACCTGGAGCAAATCTTTGGGATCTAAGCTCCTCCATACAGAGTGGGGAGTTATAAGTCCATCCTTTAAAGGTTTTTGAAAATCCTCCACAAAACCTTTGTTTTGTAACATTTGACAGGGAGAATGCCTCATATCTGACCATCTCATCTGCATTCAAGCACATAACTTTTCAATACTGTATCCTTTCTCCTATGTGATACCTTTCCCGGGGCACAATATTTTATTAGCGCACAGTACTCAAAAGGTCGAGTATGCAACCATCTCCAACTATCCAAGTTCCGTCTAGAGTATTTATGAGGGTGTGTATGCTGCTCTAATATGTATGTAAGTGAGGAGTCAGCTTTTACTTTGACTAGGCCTCCTAAATCTTGCTGTGTAAAATTCTAAGAAGACTATATATACTTGAGTTGTTTTGCAGAATTTAGTGCCTTTTCATAAGTATCAGGTAATCATTTTAACATAGCTAGCTGATCTCCTGGATGGTATTCAGTCTCCTGAACTGTTTGTGCTACCTCTTTCCCTTGCTTCGGCTGTACTGGAGGCAGCACACAAGGTAAGGATAGCACAGGGGTATAGAGGGATGTGATAGTATCTACAAGTCTGGATATTATCTATGTCGCCATCATCATCCCTATTCCACTGATCTAATTATGTATATTGAGTTGGGATGCCCCCTACAGGAGAACCTGCAGAAGCTGCAAATGGATTATTAACACTTTTGTTGTGGGGTCAAAGCAGACATTTCAAGCATCCCTGGAGTCCCTACTAATTCTGTTCTGGTCATGACTGGATATATTTCAGTGTGGGGTTGGGTCAAGATGCCCCACACACTGTACATGTGTCTCTCAGTTCACACATACTGTACGAGTCGATCTAATAGGGCAATTATAGGGTGGGAATGGCACAATGGGAATGGCACTTTTCTCTTGGGTTTGTCTGTTCAGTGCTAGATCTTGTTCATCATCAAAACACTCCTATAGCTGTATCTTTATAACCTCCTCTTGTCACTTCCTCTCCAACTTTTCTCCATCTATTTTCCATTTCTGTCATGTCATTATCATGCAATCAGCCTCTTTGCTTTCTTAGGAACTTTTCCATTTATCACCATCATGCTAAAATTTTTGGCATACCTGCCTTTTTCAGGATTCTCTGGCATCCTTTTACAGCATCCCTTCTTGACTCCCTTTCACTATCTGGACTGCTGGTTTGCTGCCTAGCAAATTTCCTATGATTTGCTATATTCCTTGTGCCTGCACACACCCAGTCTATCCTCCTTAGGGCAGATCTACATGAACTTATGCCCATCTGGCCTAACTGCTTTCCAGCCTCTCCTCCTTAGGGAAACTCTGGGATTCCACCCTCAGAGCCCATCAGGTCTGGCCATCAAAAGTCTCTCCTTTCTTAAGCAAATTGAACTCAGCAAAAAACTCAGTCTTTCCTTCCTCAAACAGATAAGGAACTTACCAAACTACTCTACAGGACTGACTATTGAGGTAGGTGAGATTTTAGGGGATTTCTTTCCTATAGAAGTACACCATCAAAATGGAGCAAAAGAATAAATCAAATGCCCATATACAAACTGAAACAAAACCCATATACTACTGCACATCACATAATTTTAAAAATAAAATTACACCGGATGTGGGAAAACGCAATCCGAGGAGGAAAAGAGCAAGTAGAGCCTGGTCCCGGGTTGTGGCACCAAGTTTCTTTTAGAGCAATGGGCTCTGTCTCTGATGTGATGTGGGTACAAATTATTGTATACAACAAGCTGTTTGGAGATTCAAACACACACACACGTGTCTGATAAGATGATTCCAGATTTATTTACACAGTAGGGACTTTATACCTATTTGGAGACAAAGGAAACCTGACTGAGAATGTGTCACATTTCTTTCATGGGACAGGAAGTTTTACAAATAAAGTTAACTCTAAGACAACTGTGGAATGTGAGGGGAAGTGTCTAAACATATGTAGCCTGCACATTTATAAAGGGAGTGTGGAGACAAGATGGAGAATGCATAGAGAAAACGGATTATGCTCTCTCATATTATGTAAGACAATATGTGAAGTGATATGTGATATAAGTTATAGGTGATATAAGGTAATGTTCTGAGGTAATATATACGGTGATATGAGGTAATCTGAGATAATATATTCTCCATTACATTCTTATGACATCTGTAATACTTTAATCACATCTTAAATCATCTACCATTTGATCAGCTCAGAAGCCTACAACTGTGGCTGTGACTGGGGTATCAATCTGATTGAGGTGAAGAGAGGTAACATGTGAGATGATATGTGAGGTAATATCTGAAGTAATATGTAAGGTAATATGAGATAAAATGTGAGATAATTTTAATAATGATATGATGATAATAATAATAATAATAATAATAATAATAATAATAATAATAATATGGGATAATATATTCTAAATTCCTATGTTTATATCATTGTGATGCACATTCACATTCAGAGCTGTAGTTTTATCCTTGCCATTACATACTCCAGTCACATCCAGAGCTGTGATCATCTACCCACTGTTAGATTATCTTATATGACTGCAGCTTTGTCTGTGTCTGGAGTTTAAATCTGCCATCATCATTCTTAGTATGAAGCAGCTTATGTATGAAGTAAAATTTTTCAATTTCAACGCATACATAATCTGTGATACTCTAGTCACATCTGGAGGTTTAGTTGCATTCTAGCCCATATATACTCCAGTCACATCCAGAGCTGTAATCATCAAGCTACCATCATCTCAGATGACTGCGGCTCTGTAACTGGAGTATCAATCTGCTGTTATCGACAAGGCTTAGAGACAGTCTTTGGAAGTAGCAGGAATCTATTTGCAATCTCCATGCTTTTCTCATGGTCAGCTTTGCTTAACCTTTACAATAGCTGGAATGGCCAAAAATATGTTTGTCATTGCAGTGAAAGGAAACACGAAGAATATTGGATCACATTTACTACAGACGGTGCACCAGTTTTCTGTCAGACTTTGTCTGTTCCTTTTTAGAGCAAACTGCTTGCACAGGTATTTAAGAAATACTTGAGACACATTTCTGGCGCATGTGACACTTTGTGGCACCTCCTCCATTATGCACAGGCAGACACACTTTTAGTGCTGTTTGAATTACTCTTAGTAAATGTGCCCCATTGTTTATCAAAAGGCTCTGGAATATGAAGTTGGAGATAAAGTACTTAACACACAATGCGGCATATTTACTTACCCGGTGCGGAGGAGTTCCCGAAAGTGCATTGTCCGACGACAATGCACTGTGCCGTGATTCAATAAGATCGTGCGCCCGATTTCCTGAATGTGTTGCTTCCCCGATCAGGTCCGCAGGAGTTCACCTTTTCTTCCTCCCGGTGTATGTAGTTGCATTGTCTTGCCACACAATTTTAAAGTTAAGTCAGGCTCAGTCCGAATCCTTCAGATCGCCAGATGACCTGCACCCCCCCTCCCCCCCCCCATTTCTGTCACATGAAAGTTGGCGCAAAAATCCAATCGCATGCGTCAAAATTCCCCGCTAAATACCTGTACCACCCGCGCAATCCGCGAACACGTCGGAATATCCCAGGAAAGTGCGGCTGCGGGACCCTTAGTAAAAAAGCCCCAGTATTTATTTAATACACATTATTTCGTTAATCTGTGTTGCATATCTGTGGTGTTGAATTTAAGACATTAAATTCTTTTATTATTTTTTGATTTTTCATAAAAAAATGTCTGTCTTTGATTTGTGATCATTTTGTGCAAAACATTTTTTGTTAACCAATTCTACTTTTTTAATAGTTCAGAGTAGTTATATATTACCCTGGGAATCGCCAGGGGGTACAGCTAGATATACTACATTTCGGGATCATTGTATACATCTGTGGTCAGCTTTTTTAGTGGTTTTGCAGCCAGAGACTATGTTGCAGTCAAAGGAAAACTTTTTTTTATCACTTTATAAGAATCAGTAATGCAAATCTATATTTCATATCATCATATATGCAAACTTCTATATTCTATACATATGTATTCCTACATTGTACACCAGAGAAAACATTACATTTTCTATTTATATTCCCTTCCGTAGAAAGTTCATCCAAAATAAATAAATAAATGAATAAATAAATATATTTGTTCTCCCCTTTCTCTGTCCCTCTTACCATTTACTTACTGTACTTTCTGATCTCACTTATTCCAAAATATTTCATAGACCTTTTTCTATAATCCAATTTATAACAATTTCCCATCTAGATGTAAAAAAAAAAATATCATACACAATTTATTTTTCACTTTATTATTTAAACTTATTTATACTTGGGCTAAAGCCCCACGTATCATAGTTTCAATATCTATTTCAATAAACCATATATACACCATCATAATGATCTTCTCCACCTTCGCAGATGTGAGAAATCATATTTCCCTTTTTCATGCACTTTTATCTTTATATTCTGTGCCTGTATCTTCCTTTTGCCTTTAGAAATTTTAGACAGAATTGCTTTAAATTATTCCCTTGTGACATCACCTCTAAAATTCTCAACATATCATTATCCACAATATTTGAAATAATATGCTTTCCAAATATTTTCCCAACATATAATATAATTGATAACCCACATGTTCAGGTTCGCATACAAAGCACAATAACCGCGCTGCTCTGCTCCCTCACCTCGTGTCTCCATCCCCCCTCCTATTCAGATTGTGAGCCCTCATGGGCAGGGTCCTGCGTCCACTTAACTCCTGATATCCGTAGTTTTGTATTTTGTACTTGCTTTTGATCTTGTATTAATGTAATATATGTGATCCCCTTACTGATTGTACAGCACCATGGAATTAATGGTTCTCTATAAATAAATAATGATAATAAATAGTATCTAAATGTACAAATATCCTTCCCTTCTAATTGTATTACCTTATATACTCGAGTATAAGCCTAGTTTTTCAACACAAAATTTGTGCTCAAAAACCCTAACTCGGCTTATACTCGAGTCAACTAAAAAAATAAAGTCAAAACTCACCTTTCTGACATCACCTGTAGGTCCTCTTCTGTCTGGGACAGTCTGAGACAGAAGAGGACCTATGGGGGACATCGGAAAGATGAGTACAATGTTATTTTTTTTCCTACTACAGGGGCTGGACAGGCTGTATGCTACAGGGGTTAGGCAGGCTGTATGCTACAGGGGCTGGCAGACTATATAGTGGGAGGCTGTAACCAATGCATTTCCCACCCTCGACTTATACTCGAGTCAATAGGTTTTCGCAGTTTTTTGTGTTGAAATTAGGGGTTTCGGCTTATACTCGGGTCGGCTTATACTCGAGTATATACGGTAAGTGTTCTCTACTCACTAAAGTATTAGCCCTGATAAATTGTATAAAATACTGTAAACCCATTGTTTACCAATAGAGATGAGCGAACATGCTCGTCCGAGCTTGATGCTCGGTCGAGCATTAGGGTACTCGAAACTGCTCGTTGCTCGGACGAATACTTCGCCCGCTCGAGAAAATGGCAGCTCCCGCCGTTTTGCTTTTTGGCGGCCAGAAACAGAGCCAATCACAAGCCAGGAGACTCTGCACTCCACCCAGCATGACGTGGTACCCTTACACGTCGATAGCAGTGGTTGGCTGGCCAGATCAGGTGACCCTGGGATAGACTAGCCGCTGCCCGCGCTGCTCGGATCATTCTGTGTCTGGATGCCGCTAGGGAGAGAGCTGCTGCTGGTCAGGGAAAGCGTTAGGGTGTTCTATTAGCTTACTGTTAGGCAGGAGTGATTCTCCAAGAACCCAACAGCCCTTCTTAGGGCTACAATAACGTTATACTTTTTTTTTTTATTTGCAGCTAGTACCATATTGTGAGGAATTTGCAGGGGGACTTGCTACCGTTGTGTTTAGCTCTTAGTGACGCAAATATCCACCTCAAACACCAAAGTGGGAAAATTTATTAGGGGTTGGATTTCAATTAGGCACAGTCTGCCATTTACTTTTTATTTTACGTTTATTTTTTTAATAACTCAGTGTCATCTCATCTTGCATAGTAGTGTGCTTTCATACTTGGCTAGAAAATAGCCATAGGAGAATCCAAACGGCTTACTTACGCCTACAGTAGCGTTATATATATTTGATTTCTGGTTGATCTGCTGGTGGCTGTACTTGCTGCAGTGCATCTACTAGCAAATTGTGAGCAATTTGTAGTGAGACTTGCGACCGCTGTGTTTTGCGCTTAGTGACGCACATATCCATTGCAAAGACCGAAGTGGGAAAATTTATTAGGGGTTGGATTTCAATTAGGCACAGTCTGCCATTTCCTTTTTTATTTTACGTTTATTTTGTTTAATAACTCAGCGTCATCTCATCTGGCATAGTAGTGTGCTTTCATACTTGGCTAGAAAATAGCCATAGGAGAATCCAAACGGCTTACTTACGCCTACAGTAGCGTTATATATATTTGATTTCTGGTTGATCTGCTGGTGGCTGTACTTGCTGCAGTGCATCTACTAGCAAATTGTGAGCAATTTGTAGTGAGACTTGCGACCGCTGTGTTTTGCGCTTAGTGACGCACATATCCATTGCAAAGACCGAAGTGGGAAAATTTATTAGGGGTTGGATTTCAATTAGGCACAGTCTGCCATTTCCTTTTTTATTTTACGTTTATTTTGTTTAATAACTCAGCGTCATCTCATCTGGCATAGTAGTGTGCTTTCATACTTGGCTAGAAAATAGCCATAGCAATAGGATAGCATCGTTTGGTTTTAAAAACTAAAAAACACAAAAAAAAACAAAAAAACACAAAAAAAAGTTTAAAAAAAATTAAAGTTATAACTCTCATTTTCAAAATGTTTAACCCGAGGGCTAGGGGTAGAGGACGAGGGCGGGGACGTGGGCGTCCACCTACTGCAGGGGTCAGAGGCCGTGGTCCTGGGCGGGGTGAGACACCACCTGCTTATGAGGGAGCAATGCTTCGAGCAATTTGTCCACCAGTCATTCTTCCACGCAGTCCACCCATGTCACCGAAATCGGCACTCCTCCAGCTCCTGCACCTCAGCCTCCTCCCCCCCAGTCTGCCCCCTCCCAGGAAAATTTGCCATTTGAACCGGCATACTCTGAGGAACTGTTTTCTGGACCCTTCCCACACTCACAAACCACTTGTCCGGTTGCTGCTGAGCAATTTTCCGATGCCCAGGTTTTCCACCAGTCGCAGTCTGTGGGTGATGATGACCTTCTTGACGTAGTGGAAGAAGTGTCTAAAGAGGTGTCCGACGATGAGGAGACACGGTTGTCAGACAGTGGGGAAGTTGTTGTCAGGGCAGGAAGTCCGAGGGGGGAGCAGACTGAGGGATCGGAGGATGATGAGGTGACAGACCCAAGCTGGGTTGATAGGCCGGGTGAACACAATGCTTCTGAGACAGAGGAGAGTCCTCGACCAGAACAGGTTGGAAGAGGCAGTGGTGGGGCCAGACGGAGAGGCAGGGCCAGAGCTGGTGCATCAGCGCCAAATGTGTCAACTAGTGAAGCTCCCGTGGCGAGGGCTCTTGCGGCGACGGCTAGATTTTCAGAAGTCTGGAGGTTCTTTAAGGAAACACCGGATGACCGACGGACTGTGGTGTGCAACATTTGCCAAACCAGGCTCGGCAGGGGTTCCACCACTACTAGCTTAACTACCACCAGTATGCGCAGGCATATGAATGCTAAACACCCCACTCAGTGGCAACAAGCCCGTTCACCTCCGGCCGTGCACACCACTGCTCCTTCCCCTGTGTCAGCTGATAGTCAGCCCCCTGCCCAGGACCCTGCCACAAAAACCCCATCGTCGCCTCCACGATCCTCCACAGCATCCACCAGCGTTCAGCTCTCCATACCCCAGACGCTGGAGCGGAAACGCAAATATAGTGCAACCCACCCGCACGCCCAAGCCCTTAATGTCCACATCTCCAGATTGCTTAGCCTGGAGATGCTGCCCTATAGGCTAGTAGAGACCGAGGCCTTTCGCAACCTCATGGCGGCGGCCGCCCCTCGGTATTCGGTCCCCAGCCGCCACTACTTTTCCCGATGTGCCGTCCCAGCCCTGCACCAGCACGTGTCAGACAACATCATCCGTGCCCTGACCAACGCCGTTTCTGACAAGGTCCACCTGACCACGGACACGTGGACGAGTGCTGCCGGGCAGGGCCACTATATATCGCTGACGGCACATTGGGTTAACTTGGTGGAGGCTGGGACCGAGTCTGACCCTGCGGCTGGTCATATACTGCCGACGCCGAGGATTGCGGGGCCTACCTCGGTCCAGGTGTTTCAGGCCTACTATGCCTCCTCCTCCTCCCACCCCTCCTCCACCTCCTCCGAATTACCATCCGTGGGCATGGCACCATCAGTCGGTAGCTCTAGGCACAGCAGCTGTGCCGTCGCTAAGCGACAGCAGGCGGTGCTCAAACTGCTGAGCCTAGGCGATAAAAGGCACACCGCCCAAGAGCTATTACAGGGCATCACGGCGCAGACTGATCTGTGGCTGGCACCGCTGAACCTGAAGCCAGGCATGGTTGTGTGTGACAACGGCCGTAACCTGGTGGCGGCTCTGCAACTCGGCAGACTGACACATGTGCCATGCCTTGCCCATGTGTTAAATCTGATAGTTCAGCGTTTCCTCAAGACATACCCCAATCTGTCTGATTTGCTCACGAAGGTGCGCCGCATCTGTGCGCATTTCAGAAAGTCCAGCACAGATGCTGCCACTCTCATCGCAGCGCAGCGCCGCCTCCAACTGCCCGCTCACCGACTGTTGTGCGACGTGCTCACGAGGTGGAATTCAACACTGACCATGTTATCCAGAGTTTACCAGCAGCGCCGAGCCATTGTAGACTGCCAGATGTCAACTTCCACCAGAACTGGTAGTCAGGTCAGTCAGCTTCCTCAAATCTACAATGAGGAGTGGACGTGGATGTCTGATATCTGTCAGGTGCTGAGTAACTTTGAGGAGTCAACACAGATGGTCAGTGGCGATGCCGCCATCATCAGCCTCACCATCCCGCTGCTTGGCCTGTTGAAAAACTCTCTGATCAGCATGAAGTCGGAAGCTTTGAGCTCGTCACAAGAGACGGGGGAAGAAGATTCCCTTGTTGATAGCCAAAGCACTCTTAGGTCTGTTTCTCAGCGCATATCGGAGGAGGTGGAGGTGGAGGAGGATGAGGAGGAAGAGGAGGAGAATGTTGGCGAGACACAAGAGGGGACCATTGTTGAGTCCTTCACTGTTCAGCGTGTATGGGCAGAAGAAGAGGAGTTGGCGGAGTTGGAGGATGAGGAAATGGACAGTCAGGCCAGTGAGGGGAGTGAATTCTTACGCGTTGGTACTCTGGCGCATATGGCAGATTTCATGCTAGGCTGCCTATCCCGTGACCCTCGCGTTCAAAGAATTTATTCCAGCACCGATTACTGGGTGTTCACTCTCCTGGACCCACGGTACAAGCAAAATCTTTCCACTCTCATCCCTGGAGAGGAAAGGAGTGTGAGAATGCATGAATACCAGCAGGCCCTGGTTCACAAGCTGAAACAGTATTTCCCTTCTGACAGCGCTAGCGGCAGAGTGCGTAGTTCTGCGGGACAAGTAGCGAGGGAGAGTAGGCGAGCAGGCAGCTTGTCCAGCACTGGCAAGGGTACGCTTTACAAGGCTTTTGCCAGCTTTATGTCACCCCAGCAAGACACTGTCACCTGTCCCCAGTCTCGGCAGAGTAGGGCTGATCTTTACAGAAAGATGGTGAGGGAGTACGTAGCTGACCATACCATCGTCCTAAATGATCACACAGCTCCCTACAACTACTGGGTTTCAAAGCTGGACATGTGGCACGAACTGGCGCTGTACGCCTTGGAGGTTCTTGCCTGCCCTGCCGCTAGCGTCTTGTCCGAGCGGGTTTTCAGTGCAGCTGGTGGCATCATCACCGATAAGCGTACACGCCTGTTGACTGACAGCGCTGACAGGCTGACGCTTATTAAGATGAATAAAGCATGGATTTCTCATAATTTCCAATCTCCACCAGGTGAAGGAAGCTCAACCTGAATAATTTATCCACTCCTCCTCCTCATTTTCCTCCTTCTCCTCCTCTTTGTACAGTAAAGCAGAGGAAACTGGCTATTTTTTGACAGGGCCCACTGGCTCTAGCTATAGTACTTTATGCATTTAATTTTTCTGGAGGGCCACCTACCCGATCCTCTGTTTTAAAAAATTTTTGGGAGTGCCACATACAGGCACTCAATCTATTTAATTTTTCTGGAGGGCCACCTACCCGGTCCTCTGTTTTAAACAATTTTTGGGAGTGCCACATACAGGCACTCAATCTATTCAATTTTTCTGGAGGGCCACCTACCCGCTCCTCTGGTTTGAAAACTTTTTTGGACTGCCACATACAGGCACTCAATCTATTCCATTTTACTGGAAGGCCACCTACCTGCTCCTCTGGTTTGAAAACTTTTTTGGACTGCCACATACAGGCACTCAATCTATTCCATTTTACTGGAGGGCCACCTACCTGCTCCTCTGGTTTGAAAAGTTTTTTGGACTGCCACATACAGGCACTCAATCTATTCAATTTTTCTGGAGGGCCACCTACCCGCTCCTCTGGTTTGAAAACTTTTTTGGACTGCCACATACAGGCACTCAATCTATTTCATTTTACTGGAGGGCCACTTACCTGCTCCTCTGGTTTGAAAAGTTTTTTGGACTGCCACATACAGGCACTCAATCTATTCAATTTTTCTGGAGGGCCACCTACCCGCTCCTCTGGTTTGAAAACTTTTTTGGACTGCCACATACAGGCACTCAATCTATTCCATTTTACTGGAGGGCCACCTACCTGCTCCTCTGGTTTGAAAACTTTTTTGGACTGCCACATACAGGCACTCAATCTATTCCATTTTACTGGAGGGCCACCTACCCGCTCCTCTGGTTTGAAAACTTTTTTGGACTGCCACATACAGGCACTCAATCTATTTCATTTTTCTGGAGGGCCACCTACCTGCTCCTCTGGTTTGAAAACTTTTTTGGACTGCCACATACAGGCACTATCCAAATTAAATTGTCTCCATAGCAGCCTCCACACGTTGTCTCCATTGCTACCTCCAAAAGTCGTCCATATAGCTGCCTCCATACATCGTCCCCTTATCAAACGAGGTGTGTCAGGCAGAAATTTGGGTTGTTTTCATGGGTTCCACATCAAAGTTGTTAACTTTGTCGCCACCCTGCTGTGTTATCCACAAAATATACTGGCAAACTTTTATCATTTACCAATATTATTTCAGCGCTTCTTGCGCATCTGTTTACATTCCCCTCACCCGCCATATCCTAAACTTATAAGAACGCTACTACACTTGATCTTATACAAAAGGTTCTTAGAAGTGCTGTTTGGGGAGTAGCCTAGAGACAGGGGCTTGGATTGGCGAAAGCTCGCCTGGCAGCGGAGCGCCAGCTCCATGCGCATCATGCGCTTCTTGCGCATCTGTTTTCATTCCCCTCACCCGCCATATCCCAAACTTATAAGAACGCTACTACACTTGATCTTATACAAAAGGTTCTTAGAAGTGCTGTTTGGGGAGTAGCCTAGAGACAGGGGCTTGGATTGGCGAAAGCTCGCCTGGCTGCAGAGCGCCAGCTCCATGCCAAGATCCAACTAACATAGTTTTAACTGCAGCACCTTTAATCTACTACTAGTTCACTGCCTCCATACATGTCCCCTTATCAAACGAGCTGTGTCAGGCAGAATTTTGGGTTGTTTTCATGGCTTCCATGTTAACTTTGTCGCCACCCTGCTGTGTAATCCACAAAATATACTGGCAAACTTTTATCATGTACTGATATTATTTGAGCGCTTCTTGCTCACCTCCTTTGGTTCCTCTCTGCCACCCATTGGTTTGAAGCCTGAGTCCATTTATAGTATGTCGCCATGACACTCTCTAGCCTGCTGCCGCTGCCTCTGCATGCCGTCCCCTATAGTGTCAGGGTCAATTATTGGATGTTTTAGATGCTATCTAGCTTCATTCTGTCACTCTGTCATGGCCATGCTGTTGCCCATAATTTTGGTATAATGGTGCGATTAGGCAGCCTCAGAGGCATCCATGCATGCTGCCCCTGCTGTTTCCTGTCCATTTCCGTGGTGTTTCCATCCTTTTCTGAGGTTCCCAGGTGTTTGGCCAAGCTTCCCTGTGCAGAGCCTTGGTCCCCTTGAAAAATGCTCGAGTCTCCCATTGACTTCAATGGGGCTCGTTATTCGAGACGAGCACTCGAGCATCGGGAAAAGTTCGCCTCGAATAACGAGTACCCGAGCATTTTAGTGCTCGCTCATCTCTATTTACCAATCATTTCAGTCTATGCTGCTCATGTATTCACCTAATACCCGATAACTAATAAAATATGTACTTTTCAATTAACTCCTTAACCCTAGAACGCATGATGTTAAAAATATACATATTAACGTAATGCACATAATGCACAAACAATGCACATAATGTAGAAAAACACACTTAAATAACTTTCACAAGTTTATTTCAAAATTGCTCAATAAAATATGAACAGTGGACAACATTTTAATTATAATTTTTTCACAGAAAACACTAAAAGAATTTTTTTTTATCCCAAATTTCACGCAAAGACTTGAAAACACACATAAATGCATAGAAATATCATCAAAACGAATGATTCTTCTAATTTCCTCATATCTGCCCACTGACATTGTCGCCTTATAGTGTGGATCAGAAAGTGGGCCCAGAAATAATTCTTGTATTGGGACATCATACGAATTCTGACTCCCTGCCAGCAGGAAAAGTCCAATATATGCATAAAGTTCCTCTTTTGAGATATTTTTCCAGGACTTAATTTTTGCAGAAGCGATAGGTCTTCCTTCTAGGTTTGAACATAATAGGACCTCTTCTGCAATATTGTCAGAAAGTAAGTACAGAATACATCTTTAGGGGTAAAGTAACTAGGACTTCCCACAGCTCCTTGAGCCTGTCTCACAA
Organism: Engystomops pustulosus; assembly: GCF_040894005.1. Classification (NCBI taxonomy): domain Eukaryota; kingdom Metazoa; phylum Chordata; class Amphibia; order Anura; family Leptodactylidae; genus Engystomops; species Engystomops pustulosus. The sequence goes on along the minus strand of NC_092411.1, from coordinate 292,495,118 downwards.
TATTGTGTATTGGAGAACGTCCGACTAATGTAGGATTACTGTCCCAAAAAAACATTCGATTTGGATGTTCTACTTATCACTTCTTGAGGATCCACTAGATTCACTTCTCCATCATCAGAAGAATCGCTGGATGAGGATGTTTGATTAGCTGGTGGCAGATATTCTTCATCAGACAAAGATAGTTCACTTTCATCATCGCTTTGAAACATAATCGCTTCAATCTCTTGGTCAGTCAGACACTTGGAGGAAGACTAAGCCGTTGCTGACTAGATGTTAGAAAATGAAACAGATTTCCTCTCAACAACTAATCTTATCACAGGTCCTTCAGCAAGTAGCTCACAGTGTATACTGTCCTCAGTACTCTATACACAGCTCATTACTGTGTTCAGAGGACCTGAGGTGATGTCATGGCCTTATCACTCCCTCCACACATTACATGACATCCTCACATGTTATTATCCACACCCTGGCCCCTCCACCAGCATTACTGAGTACTAATAAAGTCACTTGAGACACAAACACTTCTGAGAACATGATAAAAACAGCGGGGGCCTAAAAGGTCCCCAATTCGTACAGATGTAGTTTTCACCAAATAAGCGTTGTTACACCATAATGCCTATGAAAAAAATGATATGAACAACTGGATATTATCAACAATGACACACTAGAGGAATACCTGGAGTTTCAAAATTCTAACTAAAATAATTTGGCAGATAATAGCAAAAATGTAAGCATGGGGGCCTAAAAGGGTTAATCCAAAAATCTCTTTCCAAACCTGCAATGATTTTACTAATGTTAACTTCGTAGGTATAAACAATTACCCTTCTTTTAATTTAAACTTTTTCATCAGGAGAATCTAAAGGAAAAGTAATATTCTCCTCTTTTACCTTAGATTCCACTACTATTTTTCTCAAAAATGTATATTTCCTCCAATTATAAAATATAAGAAAGTAAAGATAAAGATTAGGTAGGGCCATTACGCCTTGTTCTCTGCTAACATAAGAACCTCCAATTTCAGTCTTACTCTTTTTCAAACCAAGATCAATTGATATATAATACTTTACATTTTTAAATGTGGTGGGACCGTTTTTACTAATCCCTATCTCTACATTCAATAATTTCAACCAAACTGTTCCAAACTGATACTTTACTCCAGTTTTTTTTCCCCAAAATTTGGTCAGTATTAAGTTTCACATAATCTACCTCTTTATTTCATATTTTGACTCTTAACTATCAAAAATTTTAAGAATTTAAAATTCACCTCAGATATAAATGGACCCATAGGCAATAACACAGATTTTGACCATTTAATCTCAAGTCCTGAGAACAAACCACATTTTTAACCCCCCTCATCTTTTAAAAAGATGATCACATGATTTATTTTGTCCTCAAACGTCCCAATCCTAGCATCCTCTCTGATAACCTGGGAAATTGATTCCATGGCAACTGCAAAGAGCAGGAAGGAGACGTGACAGCTCTGTCTTGTTGCCCGAGACAAATTAAAGAGGCTTAAACTATTTTTTCCTGGGGGGCGGAGCCTGACCGCGCTGCAAGACGGACGCCTGAAAGAGAGCTCCCGAGTGCAGGCTTAAACCCACGGCTCAATAGAGGCTCGATAATCCCATAATGGGTAAACCCGGCAAAGAAAGAGGGCTGGAGACGTGTGCCACCCCAAAAGGCAGGAAAAATCAAGGAGACCTAGAGAAATATCTCCGCAAAAAACTAATCTCCCCGCTACCGCGGCCACGCAAGATGGCGCCGGAGTTCCCGCCGGAATCAGACGCGCCAGAGGACTCGGAGGCAGAGAGCCAAGATGCAGACCCGTTAGAGGACAGATCAGCGCCCCTGTCTAAGAAGACACTCCAAAAGGTACTGGCTCAAGCCCTAGCTCCAGTTCTACAAGAACTAGCGGCAATAAGAGAGGATTTAAGGTCAGTGGGCAGGAGGGTAGAATCCCTAGAAAATAACCAGGCCGCCATTGTGGATTTTAACGCAGCTCTAGCACATAACATGTCAATACAAGCAGATGGGCTGAACACAGCCATTCTACAAATAGAAGACCAGGAAAACAGGAGTAGGCGCAAAAATGTGCGTATAAAAGGTCTACCTGAAACATATGCATTTGACACGCTGCAGCAGACCGCTAAACAAATATTTGCTTCCCTGCTCACTGATGAACGAGCTAGCAATATTACTATAGAGAGAGTACACAGATCCTTGAGACCTCCACCAAAAGCAGATGAACCGCCGAGAGATATAATATGTGGCTTACTAAGCTATCAAGATACGGCTGCAATACTCAAAGCTGCCAGAGAAGTCAAAGATCTGGAATTTGAGGAGAACAAAATTTCTTTATACCAAGATATTGCACCCTCTACACTCTATAAAAGGCGCCTTCTTCGTCCACTAACTGACCACCTCAAAAACCAAAATATCATGTATAGATGGCTTTTCCCGTTTGGACTGAGCTTCTCCACACAAGGGAAGAGATGTGTAATAAAAACTCCTGCGGATCTACAAAGAGCCTGGGATATCCTGGACATAGCTCCATTCCCAATCACATCTTGGATGCCAGTTCAAGAACAACATCTAGAATTGCCAGTACTACCCTTGATTGAAAAATGGACAACTGTCTCCAAGACAAAGTCTCCAAAGAACAGGAACCGACCATCCACAAGCAAGGGTAGCTGAAAGACTGAACGCTAAATGCTAAGATTTGTATGATTGTTCAGTAATGACTAAAGCACAGCCCTTATTACTACTACTTTTTTGAAACATACCTAGCCGGATAACCCAGACCTAATTCACCTAAACCCATTACCTCTAACCTTTCCCACTTTCTCCCTCTACCCATCCCCTACCCACTCCTCTTCTTACCCCACTTCCCCCCCCCCTCCACTATCTCCAACTATCCTAAAGGAAGGTAAATAGATAAATAAGTTTTATTAGACATTTGTGTGAGTAAGATTGTACCCGCCTGAAAATACAAATTTAAATGCTTTAGAGTCAAGTAGCATAAAATAACATATACTCCTGGCTAACCATCAGGAAACCATTTATAAAACCTTTCCCTTACCCCTCAACCCTCCCCCTTTCCCCCCCCCCACCCCCACATGTCCCCCCCTATCTCTCATACCTCACCTAATATTTGAGTAAGCAATTACGCTTTATAGCAGAGACCTCCCACAAGGGGAATGACTCTGTAGGCCTCAAAGAGTAATATGGAATTAGCTTTCCCTTTCGCTACCTAGAGACCAACAACTTCCTTACTCCCTTCCCCCCCCCCTCCCATCCCATCCCCCCTCACTCCCCCCCCCCTTCTCAAAAGGTAGAACATCTTAAAGAGAGCCAAGTCTGATTTATAGTAGCAGGAACCTAGCCGTGGTAAATAGTCTGCAACCCCGATCAGGTTTCTTACAGACTATCTGTGATAGACCAAACCCCCCCCCCCAATCCAACAAAGCTCACAGACGCCATGACTTTCAGTCTAAGAGTCTCTGAGCTTTCCACTATAAACAAGCTAGTTAACAAATTCACAAGAAGGAAATCTAAATGTTTATATACTAGCACAACAACTCTACTTCTATTTTACTTAATGCCAACTGTATTATGCCAGTTTGTTTACTTGTTAACATGTTTGCTTGATATGTTCTGTTATCCAGTCGCCAATCGCCTACTGCCTATAGAAGTAGTGTCTCCTTTATCACCACACCAATGATGTCCATAAAGGTAACATCGATGAACGCCCGAGGGCTTAACACGCCTAGGAAGAGATCGCAAATGATGATTCTCCTCCGAAACATGCAATCAGATATATGCTTCCTGCAAGAAACGCATTTTAAGGTAGGAGCTGAACCCAAATTCCCAAAACACAAGTACAATTTTTGCTATCATAGCACATATCACAAAGCCAAAAGAGGAGTGAGTATCCTGATATCAAAACAGGTCCCTTTCACTCATTCAGTGACATGGTCGGACCCAGAGGGAAGATTTCTGGTAATTAAAGGGACGATTGGTCCTATCCCAGTAACATTAGCCTCTATTTATGCTCCAAATAAGAAACAAATTGGTTGGCTTAAGGAGACACTACTTAAAATCCATGAAATGGCAGAGGGATTAAGGATCATAGGGGGAGACCTTAACATTGCTATTGATCCCTCCTGGGACAGCTCTAAGGGATCCACCATGCATTCACAAAGAGCATTAAGTTCCTTACATAAATGCTTTCAGGAGGTAGGAATTATAGATGCATGGAGAACTTTGCATCCAAACACACGTGACTATACATTCTACTCACATGTCCATAATTCTTATCAAAGAATAGACTACCTATTAACTTCCTCCACGCAGATAGACATACTACGTTCAGCTGAGATAGGTCCGATCACAATATCGGATCACGCTCCTGTATCAGTGACGATTTCTCTAACAGAAATCCCAAAGAAAATTATCACATGGCGCTTAAATGAAACCTTATTGGACTCAAAAGAAACAGTAGATAAAGTCACTTCTAAGATTGAAACATTCTTTAAGGAGAACACTACAGAAGGAATAGCCAAAACAATAGTATGGGAAACACATAAAGGGGTGATAAGTGGGGAGCTCAAAGCGATAGGAGCTAGAAATAAAAGGAAAAGAGATGAAATATTGAACAAAACTTTAGCGCAAATCTTAAAACTAGAAGTAATAGCAAAACACTCACTGAGCCAACAACACAAAGATGAACTCAATAAACTGAGAAATGAACTATTGAATCACCTGAATATTAAATCAGCAAAGCAATATCAATATGCTAAATTTAAATATTATGCACATGGTAATAAAGGAAATAAGCTTATGTCGCACCTTATGAAAAAAGATAGGGACATAGCATTTATTAACTCACTGAGTATTCAGGGGAAAGGGAAAATTACGAAGTCCAAGGAAATATTAGATGCGTTCAGATCATACTATATAGACTTATATAATATTGATGATTCATCTTCAATAAATAAGATACAAAAACTAGATATTACGAAAAAATTTCTACAAAAAATAAAACTACCCTCCTTGGACGAGAGCGCACAACTATCACTTATACAACCAGTAACAAAAGAGGAAATTTTAGAGACTATTGATGCATTACCACTAAATAAAAGTCCAGGCCCAGATGGATTACCGGCTGGGTACTATAAGAAATTCAAACAAGTACTAATACCACATATAGTGGAGTGGTGCAACTCCCTCCTTACTGGGAGTGCCCTCCCACCACAAGCATTAGCAGCCATAGTCACAATATTACCCAAGCCAGGTAAAGATCTAGAACAATGCGGAAGTTACCGTCCAATCTCTTTACTAAATGTGGACATCAAAATCTGGGCCAAACTATTAGCTAAAAGGTTGAGTCCACACCTCCCATGGCTTATTGACCCAGAACAAACGGGGTTTGTCCAGGGCAGAGAAGGTAACCATAATTCTACACGGGTAATACATGCTATTCACTATGCACAAACAAAAAATGTCCCCTTGGTCCTCCTAGGTACGGACGCAGAAAAAGCGTTCGACCGGGTGGACTGGGAGTTTATAAAAGAAACCTTAAATAAATTTGGAATACCAACACAATTTATAAATGCTATAATGACATTATATAGCCACCCGAATGCGAGAATCAAAGCAAACGGAATTTTATCCAGCCCTTTCAAAATTTCCAATGGCACACGCCAAGGGTGCCCCCTCTCTCCTACACTCTTTATCCTAGTCATGGAAACGCTACTACAAACCCTCAGATCAAAACAGGAAATAAGGGGTCTAAAAGTTGGGAACACCACACACCTCAATGCTGCATTCGCAGATGATTTACTTCTAATGCTGACAGATCCAAAAAAGGCCTTCCCGCATATCATAAATACACTGCAGGAATTCGGACTAGCTTCGAATTTCAAAATAAATCTGGTAAAATCAGAGGCCTTAAATATAACTGCACCCGTAAAAACAATATCGATTCTTAAAAAGCATTACCCCTTTAAGTGGCAAACCTCTAAGCTGAAATACTTGGGAATTAATATAACTACACAATGCTCCTCATTGTTTAAGGAAAATTACACACCTTTGTTAACACAAATAAAAAACATGCTGAACTCGCTTGCCCTACCTTATATCTCGTGGATAGGACGCAAAAACTTATTACAGACATTTGTAATGCCTAAACTTTTATATCTTTTACAAACATTACCCATGGAAATCCCTAAATCATATTTTAATAAGCTAAAAGCCATGTACTCCTCCTTTCTATGGAAGGGGAAGAAAGCTAGAGTCCCGTATAACAGACTAAAGCTTCAGAAAGAGAATGGAGGCTTTAACCTCCCAGATGCTTTAAGCTACCATAGAGCTATACACTTAAAGAGGTGGATACAGCTCCACAACCCGAAATTAATGAACCCGAGTCTAGAAATAGAACTAAACACCCTAACAGAGGCACAAAGAGCACAATTATGGGGCATCAAAGCTGTAGGAGCCTGCAAGAATCCAATCACAAAAGGGATGATAACAATAATACAGGCAATGTGCTCTGAATTTCACATATTAAGTACGCCACCAACACTATTACTAAGTAATTTAATACCAAGACTAATAAACCCAAACAAAGATTCCCACTCGACTTCTTTGTGGGCACATTGGGCGAAAATCCCACTAAGGACATTCCACAAATACACAACCCAACAACTACTAGACATGGAACAACACCAGAGGCCAGCTTTCAACTTCTTGCAAAAAGAAGAAATCAAATATAATCACACACAACTGAAAATGAAATACCCCCTAAGGCAAGACCCCACATGGTTGGAAAAATGGCTTCTGAAAGATACCCTACCAAAAGGGACGATATCTTTACTGTACTCATACATACTTTCTCAAGGGCTGAATGCTACTCCGGCGTACATAAAAGAATGGGAGGCAGACTTACACTTGTCATTTTCTCAAACACAAATCAAACAAATACATCGCCGTTCACATGGTTTTTCTAAATGCGTTAAAATACAAGAGAACTCTTACAAAATAATGACCCGATGGTATAATACACCGTCAGTACTAGTCCGAAAGAAATTAGTTAAAAATGACAATTGCTGGAGATGCGATAACGAGGGAGGAAACCTGGGACATATCTACTGGCGCTGCCCAAAACTCTTTAAATACTGGGCGGAGATTCAAGCACACATAAGGAAAATTACTAAGAAACAGATTATACTAACTCCAGAGACAGTATTACTATGGATACCAAATAGTACATGGGCACCTGCCAGAAATGATTTGACCACCCATCTGGTCCAAGCAGCTAAACTTCTTATACCACCCAAATGGTTACAAATTGAAGCACCTAAAATCTCAGAGTGGATAAGCAAAGTAGATGAATTATATAGATTGGAAGAAATAGCAAGCTGGGAGTCAAGAACCCATTGTAAATTTAAGAAAATATGGTATCCATGGTGCATATTCCGAAACTTAACAACATAGGCACAACTGGAAAAGGAGTGCACACACTTTTTACGAGTGACTATGATAATATGAGGGAATTATAAAAGATAGGGCGGACAACCCAACGATGAAGGAGATAGCGAACAAAATCTAACTAAAGTTAATATAAGCAAAAGGCAGAGACATCACGTAGAAACACTTAGTAAAGAAGGCGAATTGGTCGACTGGATAATATAAAAATAATATAAAAAATAAAAATAAAAACTCGTTGTGAGTACAAACATATGTTTGTAAAAGATGCAATCTAATGTATGTTGAGATAAGATAAAGTTTGTTAAAATATTTAGAGACCAGGTTACAAAGAAAATAATCCTTGTATAAGCCCTTACTTCAAGATATATGTATTTGTTGTATGGCTAATTGGACTTACATTTGTATACATGTTGTATAAATGATATGTACGACGGTCACATTTGCTTGTAAATAAGAAAATCCAATAAAAAGTTTTATACAAAAAAAAAAAAAAAAAAAAAAAAAAAAATATTTTTTCCTAGATCCTACATTTTCTTGTATCTTTAGACCTGGTGCAGTCCTGCAATAATGGATACCACCAAATTTATAGAGGAATGTCAAGACAAATAATGGATACAGATACATATTCCATACTGACAAAGGACCCAATAGAAACACAGACTATCCACTTGAAAAAGATTTCACAGAAACCATTAGAAAGATGAATACCGTATATACTCGTGTATAAGCCGAGTTTTTCATCCCCTCGGCTTATACACGAGTCTATTAAAAAAAAAAAATTACCCACTTGAAAAAAATAAACTTATATACTCACCCTCCGATGTCAGCGCTGCTCCTCGATGACAGCGCGGCTCCCCGATGTCCCCGATGTCAGCATGTTCCATCTTCTTTCTTCTCTGCGGCTTCTCTTCTTTCTAGCAGGCGCATACTATGACGCGGCCACTACTAGGGGCTGCTGTATACTACATGGGGGCTGGCAGGCTGTATACTACAGGGGCTGCTGTATACTACATGAAGGCTGGCAGGCTGTATTCTACTAGGGGCTGCTGTAAACTACATGAGGGCTGGCAGGCTGTATACTACTGGGGGCTGGAAGGCTGTTTACTACTAGGGGCTGCTGTATACTACATGGGGGCTGGCAGGCCGTATACTACTGGGGGCTGGCAGGCTGTATACTACTGGGGGGGGGGGGTGACCAATGCATTTCCCACCCTCGTCTTATACTCAAGTCAGTAGTTTTTCCCAGTTTTTGGTGGTACTCAATAAACTAGAATAAAACTTAATAGTAAATTTAAATTACAGACTACCTGTATTCTATACTATCCCCAAAATTTATACAGACAATATTAGCCCACCATGGAGACCTAAAGTCTCAGGTATTGTTGTTAACCATGCCTCCTTCAACTAATCTTTCCCTATTTCCCTATATCCAGCCATTGTATTTGTTCTTCTGGAAGAGTCAAACCTGCAAGATATTCATCTACTTTTATCTATTTTCTATTTACCTGTTTCAGACAAGAAAATCCACACAATTATCACCAAAATCACTATGGTACAACCAAGAAGCAGAATTACAATCATTACAAACAACACAGAAATTGGAGATCCAGGGAACCTTACAGAGATCATTCACAAATGCACCCATCCCGATATACGCACCACCAACCACATCAATATTACTCACCGAGGGATTCATAGAGGTACAGATCACACAATTGGAATCCTCTGCAGATCTAAAATCCAACATTGAGCATCCACAAGAATCACCCTATCGTAACTTGCAGATGACAGATATACACAATCCAATGCAGATTTACAGAAAAAGGCAGTTAGAAGAGGGGTTAGATGAACCTACGGACGTAAATCCCCAAAATAGGGAGGAAGAAGTAGAAGTTTTGTCTTTCAATAACTTGAATACGGCTCTGTCAAATCAAACACAGTTGACACTGTTGGACAAAGGTGTAAAGCTGAAGTGCACAACCCATTTCAGTCTGACAGCTGCATTGTTATACCACTACACTTCAGGTTGACGCACTATTAACCAAAACCTTAGATGTGCCAAGAACCACAGTACAGAGAGAATTTCCCCAGAAACCACTAGTGCATAATACTGTATTTGTACAACAAGTAACATAGACCCCAGAGCAGACAATACAGTGCACAAATAGGACAATAATAATGATGATGGAAATTGTCTAAACCCATGCAGAAGGCACTAATCATGAGTAACTGGCTGCACTCAGTCAGCCAGGTACTTACTTATTATCTGCTGCACCGGGAAGATTCTTGCCTTTTTGCTGCCTGAAGTGAAAAGAATATAACTACTATAATACTGCCCCCTATGTACAGGAATATAACTACTATAATACTGCCCCCTATGTACAAGAATATAACTAATATAATACTGCCCCCTATGTACAAGAATATAACTAATATAATACTGCCCCCTATGTACAAGAATATAACTACTATAATACTGCCCCCTATGTACAGGAATATAACTACTATAATACTGCCCCCTATGTACAAGAATATAACTACTATAATACTGCCCCCTATGTACAAGAATATAACTACTATAATACTGCCCCCTATGTACAGGAATATAACTACTATAATACTGCCCCCTATGTACAGGAATATAACTACTATAATACTGCCTCCTATGTACAAAAATATAACTACTATAATACTACCTCCTATGTACAAGAATATAACTACTATAATACTGCCCCCTATGTACAAGAATATAACTACTATAATACTGCCCCTATGTACAAGAATATAACTACTATAATACTGCCCCCTATGTACAAGAATATAACTACTATATTACTGCCCCCTATGTACAAGAATATAACTACTATAATACTGCCCCCTATGTACAAGAATATAACTACTATAATACTGCCCCCTATGTACAAGAATATAACTACTATAATACCGCCCCCTATGTACAGGAATATAACTACTATAATACTGCCCCCTATGTACAAGAATATAACTACTATAATACTGCCCCCTATGTACAAGAATATAACTACTATAATACTGCCCCCTATGTACAAGAATATAACTACTATAATACTGCCCCCTATGTACAAGAATATAACTACTATAATACTGCCCCCTATGTACAAGAATATAACTACTATAATACTGCCCCCTATGTACAAGAATATAACTACTATAATACTGCCCCCTATGTACAAGAATATAACTACTATAATACTGCCCCCTATGTACAAGAATATAACTACTATAATACTGCCCCCTATGTACAAGAATATAACTACTATAATACTGCCCCCTATGTACAAGAATATAACTACTATAATACTGCCCCCTATGTACAAGAATATAACTACTATAATACTGCCCCCTATGTACAAGAATATAACTACTATAATACCGCCCCCTATGTACAAGAATATAACTACTATAATACTGCCCCCTATGTACAAGAATATAACTACTATAATACTGCCCCCTATGTACAAGAATATAACTACTATAATACTGCCCCCTATGTACAGGAATATAACTACTATAATACTGCCCCCTATGTACAAGAATATAACTACTACAATACTGCCCCCAGTTCTATCCCTCCTCCCCCCTGCCCCCAGTTTTAGTCCCCCATTTTGCTTCCAGTACTAGTTCCACCTCCCCCTGCCCTCAGTTCTAGTTCCCTCCTCCCCTCGGCCCCCAGTTCGATTGTCCACACAGACATGCAACCACAATCTAAATGGCACCCCAGGAAAGAGATCAGTAAAGAAATTAGTACTTTTAAAATGGCTGTAGAACAAGATCTTAGAAAATTAAACGGGAAAAATTATTTTAAAAAAAATTGAGTTGGGCAGAATTTAAAGGTATTAAAGAATTAAAACAACATTTACATGTCACCATAGACCCTGCAGATAAAGGGGATGTGACTGCACTAATGGATAACCAGAAATTTAAAGAGGAATGTCAAGACAAATAATGTATACAAATACATATTCCATATTGACCCAACAGAAACACAGACTATCCACTTTAAAAAGATTTCACATTAGAAAGATGAATACTTGATAAAACAGAATATCATTTAATAGTAAATAAAAATTACAGACTACGTGTATTTTACACTATCCCCAAAATTCATACAGACAATATTAGCCCAACATGGAGACCTATAGGATCATTAAGTGCGAACCTGTCACAATATAAAGATAAGCTACCACACATGTAATGCCAGTTACATTAAATACAGAGGCAAACTCATTGGCTGTTGGCCACTTTGGATGTGTCATCATTATACACATATACTAAACACCATCAAGTATTACAAGAATCATTGCCCATTATTTATTCCTGAATATGAGCATAAATGAATAACAATCTGCATATACTTTGGAGGGCATTACATTGATTTTAAAACACAATTATTTAATTTTTTAAAAGATGTTTTATTATTAAGAGACCAGTACCGCCATGGGCACCAGATTTTCGCCCGGTTTAGCCAATTTATTCATGGTATTTTGAAATGAGAACATTACCTTTTATTGGGAACTGATCTGGTCCCCGGAGGCGGTACATAGATGATATTATCTTAATTTGGTGGACTGGAATAGATAGTCTCAACCAATTCATATCCTCTTCAGACCAGAATGACTATAATTTAAAATTCACACTCCATGTAATAGAGTTTATGGATTTTTTAGTCTCCATTACAAAAAATAAAATTGTGTGTTCCACTTACAAAGAAGCTACAGCTTAGAATAGTTTTATATTACCATCTATCGAGATGGCTGCTCATTGTGTGCCCCATATGGGCAGTTCTGCCTTTTATTGTGCAACTGTACATTTATATCAGATTTCGAAAAATGTGACCTTAAGGTCAAAAATGACTTAAAAGAAATTTTTAATAAGTTCTATCAAAAGGTTTAAAACCTGGATCATAATAGATTCCATTTAAATTAAGATGGCAACATGGATAACACAAGGGAGCTCGCTATCAGTTTACCTTTCAATTTCAAATATAAGAGAGTAGATTAGAAGGCATCATTAATAAACACTGGTAGCTTATTCAAGAAAGACAAAATATTGGGGTCCACATAACCAAAGAAACCACCAGTTGTATATACCAAGGCACAAAACTTGGTAACAAAGTTGCCCCGACTGTAAAAAAAAACGGGGTAAACTTTATAAAGGACAATTTTATTATTGGTTGACATTCAAGCAATTTTCTGGTTGTAAGATAAGATCTTTTCTGAGAAAAACAGCTAAAATGAAATCTACTGAGAATAATTTTTGAATATGAAATTAATTAATTTATTTCATGCAATATGAAGGGTCTCATCTATTTTATAGAGTGTCCTTGGGGACTTTAATATATACAACAGAGAATTCACTCAAACAGAGAACAAGTGAACATATTAAAAACATCCAATCAGGATTTCCCAATCATTCTCTTTCTTTACACAAGTCCTAAAATGTTACTTTTCAGTGCTCTCCATCCTGTCACAAAGGATTGGTGGGGAGGTAGCTGTTAAGATGTCTAGCTGAGATGTCTAGCTGAGATGTCTAGCTGAGATGTCTAGCTGAGATGTCTAGCTGAGATGTCTAGCTGAGATGTCTAGCTGAGATGTCTAGCTGAGATGTCTAGCTGAGATGTCTAGCTGAGATGTCTAGCTGAGTCCAAGAAGTTCTACGAAATTGAAATCCAAATGGTTTTAATGCTGAAATTAAACTTTTGGTTTCCTTTGAGGATGGCTGTAGGGGTGGGTGCACTGTCGGTCTGGGTCGGCTGGTTCCCCAGACAGTCACTGCGCCCGTCCCTGACCATCTTCTGATTTAATGCAAAATCTATAGGATGCAAAGATCAAGTCCTCATGTTGGATGAAACCCAAATCCTGACTTTTGCTTTTTCCCAGGAGATGACGCGAGGAGTACAGACTGGTACCATGAGTAATTCCTCTTGTATTACTATTATTATATACAAAGGGACCAATAATTGAATATATGTGACACCTCCTCAGATATTTTACAAGTGAAATCCTCTATATACTAGATACTATATTATACACTATGTTGGATACATGACAAACAATATTCCTTTTGATGCATAATCAACATGTTCACACAACCCAGTACGACTCAGTAAACAGGAACTAAGGAACACTCGCCACTCAAGAAGACTTCTGATCATTTTAATATTCAGACAGAAAATTATTTATTTGGAAACACATTTCAGCTCAGAAAATGAGCCTTTGTCCGGCATAATCAACAGCTTTGAAATCTGAGCCATATTTTCTTTTCCCACTAGATCTAGCAACCATTTTTCTAAATGTACCTTATATACTCGAGTATAAGCCTAGTTTTTCAGCACAAAAAATGTGCTGAAAAACCCAAACTCGGCTTATACACGAGTCAAAAAAATAAATATATCTAAACTCACCTTTCCGGTGACCCCTGTATATCTTCTGTGTGATCTGTCCGGCAGCGGCGGCAGGCTATATACACTGGGGCAGGGTCTGGCAGGCTATATACACTGGGGCAGGGTCTGGCAGGCTATATACACTGGGGCAGGGGCTGGCTGGCTATATACACTGGGGCAGAGCCTGGCTGGCTATATACTGGGGAGGCTGTGACCAATGCATTTCCCACCCTCGGCTTATACTCGAGTCAATAGGTTTTCCCAGTATTTTGTGGTAAAATTAGTGGCCACGGCTTATACTCGGGTCGGCTTATACTCGAGTATATACGGTAAATTTTCCCTTCTTCTCACTCAGGAAACTCAATTATCCGAATATTAGCTCTGCGATTCCAGTCTTCAAACCATTTTCTTTTGCAGCTGTTATTCTGCTCTTTAGTTTTGGTTGCTCTTTGTTGGGAGTTCCTATGAGACTCCTCTAATGTTCCCAATCTACTCTTGTCCTCTATCAGCCATTCACAAATTTTATTCATATCTGCCTTGATCAAAGCGACTTCCACTTTTATTTCTAGGGCCTCATTCATTATTTATCCAGTTTAGCTCTGAGCTTTGTCTTTTCTTGCTCTTCCACTTTTTTTAACCCTTTCTCTCCCAGATCCCATTTACAATCCTTTATATCTTGTGTATCACACAATCAAAGAGACCTCTGGTAAGATTATCATTTATATATGTATACATTGTATTACTTGCCATGTCACTATCGGTGCGGAACTGTTGTTTACCGATGACTTGTAGTCCACGGGATTACTCCCATTACGTATCTCCACCAATGGATTTTCCCTGATGGCACACTAGCTACAGATCGGGTAATAATCCTCCTTGTTTTTTTTTTTTGTTTTTTTTCCCTTGCTCTCCTGCGGTACCACCGCGGGATACTATGGTACTATCATGGGATTATATGAAAACATTTTGTCTTGATTTCCATTTGTTTGTCTGTTTAGTCTTGCTGTCCAATATAAATCTGGATCGTAATTACGAACAATAACTTTCAAAGCTGTGTATCTATACATGTCTCTTAGGTATGATCTTATGTTTAAGGGGCTCTTTATTAGAAATAAGTACACTTCTTTTATATATTGTTGATTTTAGGGTTAACTAAGTACGAATGTGGATACCGGAAATACGCTGATTGCGTCACTATGTACTTAGTTTATTTACCCTGAGGTGTTGTACCTTCACTTGTGATGATTAAGGGTGCGTGTAGCACCTGAAACGCGTAGGCCTTGTCCCGCAATATGTAACAACTGGTGTTGCCATTGGGTTGTCATGCTCCATGTTTTAATATTGGAAGAAAATAAAGATTGAAAGAAATTTTAACCAAGCCAGGTCGGTGCCGGAGTAATTCTGTTTATATTTTGCAACATAACGTCGAGGTCCAGACGTACTCCACGAGCACGAGTTCAGGCAAAGGTGAGCCGCTATTTCACCTATTTCACACATTCAAAAAAAGTGTTACAAATGCCCAGAGTTATTAAGATAATCGACGTTCTTAGTCCCAATTCTCATACACAGTCAGTTGGGCACCAGGAAACTCTGCATATGGTGACCACAGATCTATAATGTATAGAGTAGTAATAGTCCTTAGTCCTTAGCATTAGATCTCAGTACAAATTCCAAAGGACTCCAAATAGATCTTCATACAATGCATCTCTACTCAGTAAATACATGAGTATGAGAGAAAAACGAGGGGGGGGGGGAAGCAAACACTAAGCTTTGGGTCTAAATAAGATGAGTTTTGTAATGTATTGCTTTAACATAACAAAGTCACTGGAATGTTTTCACCTGTCTTCTATTATCCACAGAGACTCCTTCTACAAATCTAGCTCCCACCTGAGCTCCTGTGTAAAGTATTCAGAGCTCCGCTTTATCCTGGTCTTATTGTGGCCCCTTAAACTTGTTCTTTGTTTCAGATCTTCAAACTCTCCTTCTACCCACTCCTACCGTGCCATACACATTCTTTTCTGATATCCCTTAGCTCATCACTCTGGAATTCCTGTTTAGGCATCTGCTCGGCTCTTGTTAAGCAGGTGCTGTGTGGCTTGCCAAAACACCACTAGCAGCAATGGCCCCCTCTCTCACAAAGGACAAGCCGGCAAGGTCTAGCTGTAAACTATGCGGCCACCCTCACTTCTCTCCTCGGCTTATCCCCACAAAAACATCCAAAGGCGCTCCACCCCAAACCGGGAGCACCCCCTATATTTCATAATTGATATGTGAATTATTGCAATAAACATAATAAGTGCGAATGTTGTGCAGAATCCATCCTGTGCCAACCATATAAGGAGACATTGTATTATGGATCTAAATGTTTGAAGACTGCGCACCATTGACAATATTGAGTGGAGTTGGCTTCTCCTCGAGCAGAATCTCACCGTGGATCGCATATGCTGATCCCTAGCAGTTACAGTAGGTTCTGGTTGGATGTAGGATCCTAAACAGATGGGTTTCTTAGGTCACATTTAAAGGTTTGAAAGGTCGGTGACAGTCTGACATGATTCTGATAGAAAGAGTATTGGAGAAGCTTGTAAGAAGAGAATTTTATTTTATTTAAATGGAAGCAATAAATATAAATCCTGGATCATTTATCTTTAGATCCCTAATGGACGATGTAGTGAATCCTGTCACCCGGGAACCCGAAAAGTCCTGAGAGAAGGATATCACATCTGCTGCTACCACTGCATCCCATGTGCCGAAGGAGAATTTACTAATCATTCAGGTCGGTTTATTTTATTGAATTATCTCTCTCTCTCTTTTTCAATATATAAGCACTTATTTTAAAAACAACAAAAAATAGGCATTACACAATGGGGGACATGTATCTTTTCTGCTAGTTAAATTGTCAATTTTTTTGTCATTTTTGCAACTTATCGCTGCAACTTTTAATGTCGTTTTTCAAGTACGCCTTGGTCTACACCTTGTGCCTTATGTATGTTTACTTTCCAGATGTTCCGTCAACTTTTTACTTATGTATCACTTTTTTTGCTTATTTTTTCGACTTTTTAGGCACAAATCTGCACCTGGTTCAGGGTGGGTGCAAAGGAAGGATTTTTTTCATGGACCCTGTTTAACATGTAAATTGGAATTATTTCACATGCTTTAAATGTTTAAAATTTTGCATAGTAACCTGTTTTTTGAAAATTAATACATTTTTGCATTTACATAATTTTTTTTACATATATTGGTCACAAAAAGCAATGTAAACGTGACTGCAACACATACAATGACATCACATTTACTATGTAAACACAAATGTTAACAGTAAGGTAATTAAGCAAATCACCTTTCCTCAGCTGTTGTAATGTCTTTCAAAATCCTCTCCTATATAACCCCCACACATGGCTTGTATACTCTCCTGTATATAACGCCCTCACGAAGCTTGTATCCTCTCCTGTATATAACCCCTCACAGGGCTTGTATCTAGAGATGAGCGAGCATTAAAATGCTCGGGTACTCGTTACTCGAGCCGAACATTTCCTGATGCTCGAGTGCTCGTTTCGAGTAACGAGCCCCATTGAAATCAATGGGAGACCCGAGCATTTTTTAGTAAAATTAAAAACTGAACGAGCACTGTTCAGTGCAGATGTTTTCACTAAAAGAACAGAGTGAAAGAACACTGCAGAACAGATTGCAGATGTTCGCGAACATCTGCGATCTGTTCCGGAGACACGCGTGCAGAACGATGTTCTCTGCAATAGTATTTGAAGAACAATATGTGTGAAGAACAACTTGCAGATGTTTACATCTGCAAGTTGTTCTTCACACATATTGTTCTTCAAATACTATTGCGGAGAACACCGTTCTGCAAGCGTGTCTCCGGGACATCTGCGATCTGCTCCGGAGACACGGTGTTCTCCGCAATAGTATTCAAAGAACAATATGTGTAGAGAACAACTTGCAGATGTTGTCAAACATCTGCAAGTTGTTCTTCACACATATTGTTCTTCAAATACTATTGCACCGTGCAAGCGTGTCTCCGGAACATCTGCGATCTGCTCCGGAGACACGCGTGCAGAACGGTGTTCTCCGCAATAGTATTTGAAGAACAATATGTGTGAAGAACAACTTGCAGATGTTTGACAACATCTGCAAGTTGTTCTCTACACATATTGTTCTTCGAATACTATTGCGGAGAACACCGTTCTGCACGCGTGTCTCCGGAGCAGATCGCAGATGTTCGCGAACATCTGCAATCTATTCTGCACAGTGTTCTTTCACTGTGTTCTTCAATTAAATGATTAAATTAAATGTTTTAATTGTATTTTTTTAATGTTCTTTACTTTTTTTTTTTTTTATTAAATGCTTGTTATCGAGCAGGGCAAATACTCGTCCGAGCAACGAGCCGGTCCGAGTATGCTATAACCCCTCACATGGCTTGTATCCTCTCCTGTATATAACCCCATCATATGGCTTGTATCCTCTCCTGTATACAACCCCATCATATGGCTTGTGTCCTCTCCTGTATATAACCCCTCACATGGCTTGTATCCTCTCCTGTATATAACCCCATCATATGGCTTGTATCCTCTCCTGTATACAACCCCATCATATGGCTTGTGTCCTCTCCTGTATATAACCCCTCACATGGTTTGCATTCTCTCCTGTATATAACCCCCTCACATGGCTTGTATCCTCTCCTGTATATACCCCCTCATATGGCTTGTATCCTCTACTGTATATAACCCCATCACATGGCTTGTGTCCTCTCCTGTATACAACCCCATCACATGGCTTGTGTCCTCTCCTGTATATAACCCCTCACATGGCTTGTGTCCTCTCCTGTATATAACCCCTCACATGGCTTGTATCCT
Source organism: Engystomops pustulosus (assembly GCF_040894005.1). Lineage (NCBI taxonomy): Eukaryota > Metazoa > Chordata > Amphibia > Anura > Leptodactylidae > Engystomops > Engystomops pustulosus. Next base: position 292,476,347 of record NC_092411.1, on the reverse strand, counting down.
CTCCTGTATATAACCCCATCACATGGCTTGTGTCCTCTCCTGTATATAACCCCATCACATGGCTTGTGTCCTCTCCTGTATATAACCCCTCACATGGCTTGTGTCCTCTCCTGTATATAACCCCTCACATGGCTTGTATCCTCTCCTGTATATAACCCCTCACATTGGCTAGTATCCTCTCCTGTATGTAACCCCTCACATGGCTTGTATCCTCTCCTGTATACAACACCTTAACGTGGCTTGTATCCTCTCCTGTATATAACCCCTCACATGGCTTGTATCCTCTCCTGTATACAACCCCTTAACGTGGCTTGTATCCACTCCTGTATATAACCCCCTTATGTGGCTTGTATCCTCTCCTGCATATAACCCCCTTACGTGGCTTGTATCCTCTCCTGTATATAACCCCTCACATGACTTGTGTCCTCTCCTGTATATAACCCCCACACATGGCTTGTATACTCTTCTGTATATAATGCCCTCACGAAGCTTGTATCCTCTCCTGTATATAACCCCTCACGTGGCTAGTATCCTCTCCTGTATATAACCCCTCACATGGCTTGTGTCCTCTCCTGTATATAACCCATCACATGACTTGTATGCTCTCCTGTGTATAACCCGCTCACATGGCTTGTGTTCTCTCCTGTATATAACCCCTCACGTGGCTTATATCCTCTCCTGTATATAACCCCTCACATGGCTTGTATCCACTCCTGTATATAACCCCCTTATGTGGCTTGTGTCCACTCCTGTATATAACCCCTCACATGGCTTGTATTCTCTCCTGTATATAACCCCTCACATGGCTTGTATCCTCTCCTTCATATAACCCCCTCACATGGCTTGTATCCTCTCCTGAATATAACCCCTCACATGGCTTGTATCCTCTCCTGTATATAACCCCATCATATGGCTTGTATCCTCTCCTGTATATAACCCCTCACGTGGCTTGTATCCTCTTATGTATATAACCCCTCACATGGCTTGTATCCTCTCCTGTATATAACCCCATCATATGGCTTGTATCCTCTCCTGTATACAACCCCATCATAGGGCTTGTATCCTCTCCTGTATATAACCCCTCACATGGCTTGTATCCTCTCCTGTATATAACCCCATCACATGGCTTGTGTCCTCTCCTGTATATAACCCCATCACATGGCTTGTGTCCTCTCCTGTATATAACCCCTCACATGGCTTGTGTCTTCTCCTGTATATAACCCCTCACATGGCTTGTATCCTCTCCTGTATATAACCCCTCACATGGCTAGTATCCTCTCCTGTATATAACCCCTCACATGGCTTGTATCCTCTCCTGTATGTAACCCCCTTACATGGATTGTATCCTCTCCTGCATATAACCCCCTCACGTGGCTTGTATACTCTCCTGTATATAACCCCTCACATGACTTGTGTCCTCTCCTGTATATAACCCCACACATGGCTTGTATACTCTTCTGTATATAACCCCTCACATGGCTTGTGTCCTCTCCTGTATATAACCCCTCACATGACTTGTATGCTCTCCTGTGTATAACCCCCTCACATGGCTTGTGTCCTCTCCTGTATATAACCCCTCACGTGGCTTGTATCCTCTCCTGTATATAACCCCTCACATGGCTTGTATCCACTCCTGTATATAACCCCCTTACGTGGCTTGTGTCCTCTCCTGTATATAACCCCTCACATGGCTTGTATCCTCTCCTGTCTATAACCCCCTCACATGGCTTGTATCCTCTCCTGAATATAACCCCTCACATGGCTTGTATCCTCTCCTGTATATAACCCCATCATATGGCTTGTATCCTCTCCTGTATATAACCCTTCACGTGGCTTGTATCCTCTCCTGTATATAACCCCTCACATGGCTTGTATCCTCTCCTGTATATAACCCTATCATATGGCTTGTATCCTCTCCTGTATACAACCCCATCATATGACTTGTATCCTCTCCTGTATATAACCCCTCACATGGCTTATATCCTCTCCTGTATATAACCCCCTCACATGGCTTGTATCCTCTCCTGTATATAACCCCTCACATGGCTTGTATCCTCTCCTGTATATAACCCCATCACATGGCTTGTGTCCTCTCCTGTATATAACCCCATCACATGGCTTGTGTCCTCTCCTGTATATAACCCCTCACATGGCTTGTGTCCTCTCCTGTATATAACCCCTCACATGGCTTGTATCCTCTCCTGTATATAACCCCTCACATGGCTTGTATCCTCTCCTGTATATAACCCCTCACATGGCTTGTATCCTCTCCTGTATATAACCCCTCACATGGCTTGTATCCTCTCCTGTATATAACCCCTCACATGGCTTGTATCCTCTCCTGTATATAACCCCTCACATGGCTTGTGTCCTCTCCTGTATATAACCCCTCACATGGCTTGTATCCTCTCCTTTATATAACCCTGCACATGGCTTGTATCCTCCCCTGTATATAACCCCCTCACATGGCTTGTATCCTCTCCTGTATATAACCCCCTCACGTGACTTGTATCCATGTGGATTTGAGACATTTCCAACAAAAAGTCTCAAAAAGAAGCCAAAATTTGCGCCTGCTAGGATTGGAAAAACTGAACATGTATCACAAGTGAAAAGACAGGATCATACATAAGGTGCAAAAAAGAGCTGACAAATGTCTCAAAAATTCACCAAAGAAATCAGTGCTAGCACCAATCGCGCACTGATCGCTACAGAGAGGGCTCAGCCCTTGAGCCCTCTCCATGTACCTGCACCCGACGTGCGCTGTACTATTATGGCACACGCAGGTAAGGGAATAATGAATGAGGTGGAAAATCCCCATATGAAAATCCACATGTATGGTAGGATCGATTAGATAACCTAGGGTTGAAGTACCCTAGGGGGTCTGAAAATAGGAAAAATAAAGTTTTTAAAAACTATAATAAAAAAGCCCTAAAAGTCCAAATCACCCCCCTTTTCCTAGAACTGATATAAATATAAATAAACAGAAAAAATCATAAACACATTAGGTATTGCCGTGTCTGAAAATGGCCGATCTATCAAAATATAATAACAGTTTTTCACTGCATTTAACCCTGTAACGGAAGATAGCGACCAAAGTCAAAAATGCCACTTTTTGCCATTTTGAAAAATATAAAAAATTAAATAAAAGCGATCATAAGCCTTTACAGTTCTAAATATGGTAGCAGTGAAAACATCATCAAAAATCGCACAAAATGACACCGCCCACTAAAGTTGTTAATGCCAGAAGATGGCAAAATCCCCCCCACAAAAAAAAAAATTTGTACAGGAGGTTTTAATTTTTGTAAATGTATGAAAACAAATTAAAACCTCCACAAATTTGGTAACTCCGTGATCGCACCAACCCAAAGAATAAAGTAAACATGTCGTTTGGGGCACACAGTGAAAGCCATAAAAAAAGGGCCAGGTCATTGACCCCTTAACCCCTTAACGCTCTGCGCCGTAGCTCTACGGGGCAGAGGTATAAGGGATGTATGAAGAGGGCTCACGGGCTGAGTCCTCTTCATACAAAGGTGGGGGTTTTTGCAAAATGCATAAAACCCCCACCGCTAATAACCGCGGTCGGTGCTAGCACCGATCGCGGCTATTAACCCCCCCCCGTTGCCGCCGGCAAAGTAGGGCGCTGCCATCTTTTTTTCGATCGCCACGCCCCCGAACGTCATCGGGGGGCGGCGATCGGTTGCCATGGTAGCCTCGTGTCTTCTTTTGACACGCGGCTATCTGGCAGCTGCAGATTCGTTACAATGAGCCAGTGGCTCATTGTAATGAATGTGCTGCAAAAATGCCATATATTGCAATACAGAAGTATTGCAATATATGGTAGCAGCGATCTGACCATCTAGGGTTAATGTACCCTAGATGGTCTAAAAGATAGTGAAAAAAAAAGAAAAAAAAAAGTTTAAAAAATAAAAAAAATTAATAAAATATTAAAAGTTCAAATCACCCCCCTTTCCCTAGAACGGATATAAAACATAATAAACAGTAAAAATTACAAACATATTAGGTACCACCGCGTCCCAAAATGCCCGATCTATCAAAATATAAAAACGGTTACAGGCGGCGGTGACCTCTGAGGCGGGAAATGGCGCCCAAATGTCCGAAATGCGACTTTTACACCTTTTTATATAGCATAAAAAATGAAATAAAAAATGATCAAAATGTCGCACAGACCTCAAAATGGTAGCAATGAAAACGTCGCCTCATTTCGCAAAAAATGACCCCTCACACATCTCCGTGCGCCAAAGTATGAAAAAGTTATTAGCATCAGAAGAGGGCAAAAAATTTTTTTTCTTTTTTGTACACATTCGTTTAATTTTTGAAAATGTATTAAAACACAATAAAACCTATATAAATTTGGTATCACCGCGATCGCACCGAACCAAAGAATAAAGTAGGTATGTTATTTGGAGCGAAGAGTGAAAGTCGTAAAAACTGAGCCCACAAGAACGTGACGCACGTGCGGTTTCTTTTCAATTTTTCCACATTTGGAATTTTTTTTCAGCTTCGCAGTATACGGCATGTTAAAATAAATAACATTACGGGAAAGTAAAATTTGTTACGCACAAAATAAGCTCTCACACAGGTCTGTACACGGAAAAATGAAAAAGTTATGGATTTTTGAAGTTGGAGAGCGAGAAATGAGTCAAAAAAACCTCCGTCCTTCGCTCATTTCTCGTACTGCGAAGCTGAAAAAAAATTCCAAATGTGGAAATATTTAAAAAAAAACACACGTGCGTCACGTTCTTGTGGGCTCAGTTTTTACGACTTTCACTCTTCGCTCCAAATAACATGCCTACTTTATTCTTTGGTTTGGTGCGATCGCGGTGATACCTAATTTATATAGGTTTTATTGTGTTTTAATACATTTTCCAAAATTAAACGAATGTGTACAAAAAGAAAAAAAAAATTGCCATCTTCTGAAGCTAATAACTTTTTCATACTTTAGGGCACGGAGATGTGTGAGGTGTCATTTTTTGCGAAATGAGCTGACCTTTACATTGCTACCATGATAAGGTCTGTGCGACATTTTGATAATTTTTTATTCTATTTTTTATGTGATGTAAAGAGGTGTAAAAGTCGCATTTCGGACATTTGGGCGCCAGTTCCCGTCTCGGAGGTCACCGCCGGCCGTAACCGTTTTTATATTTTGATAGATCGGGCATTTTGGGACGCGGCAATACCTAATGTGTCTGTGGTTTTTACTGTTTATTATGTTTTATATCAGTTCTAATGAAATGGGGGTGATTTGAATTTTCTATATTTTATTATTTATTTATTTATTTTTTTTCCCCACTATTTCTTAGACCATCTAGGGTACATTAACCCTAGATGGTCAGATCGCTCCTACCATATACAGGCAGTCCCCGGGTTACATACAAGATAGGGACTGTAGGTTTGTTCTTAAGTTGAATTTGTATGTAAGTCGAAACTGTATATTTTATCATTGTAGTTCCCGACAATTTTTTTTTTTTGCCCCAGTGACAATTGGAGTTTCAAATTTTTTTGCTGTAATAGGACCAAGAATTATCAATAAAGCTTCATTGCAGACAATTTTAAGCTGAATATTGCAATTTGGGACTATTTTAAAGCATCCAGAGAGCTTCACCAGAGGTCACAGTGGGCAGAGGGGTCCGTCTGTAACTATGGGTTGTCTGTAAGTCGGGTGTCCTTAAGTAGGGGACCGCCTGTACTGCAATACTTCTGTATTGCAATATATGGCATTTTTGCAGCTCATTCATTACAATGAGCCACTGGCTCATTGTAACGAATCTGCAGATGCCAGATAGCCTCGGTTCAAACGAAGACCCAAGGCTACCATGGCAACCGATCGCCGCCGTCTTTTAAATGCCGCCCGCGACTTTGCCGACGACAACGAAAGGGTTAATAGCCGCGATCGGTACAAGCACTGACCGCAGTTATTAGCGGTGGGGGTTTGCTGCAATATGCAACAACCCCCACCCTTGTATGAAGAGGACTCAGCCCTTGAGCCCTCTTCATACATTCCCTGTACCTCTGCGCCGTAGAGCTACGGCACAGAGCGTTAAGGGGTTAAGGGGTTTAAAGGAAACCTACCATTTCAAATGGTAGGTGTAAGCTGTAAGTACCGAGCACCAGCTCAGGGTGAGCTGGTGCCAGTGCTTACTTTCGTTAGTGTTTTTAACCGCTGTATTGCGGTTTTAACACTTTATAAACTTTATAGCAGAAGCGCCGAAGCAGCTTCAGCTATAAACTTTAAAAATCTTACACCTACCATTTGAAATGGTTTCCTTTAAAGGGGCAAATCGCACATTGGGGGTCATTTACTAAGGGCCCGGTTCACGTTTTCCCGACGTGTTACCCGAATATTTCCGATTTGCGCCGATTTCCCCTGAATTGCCCTGGGATTTTGCCGCACGCGATCGGATTGTGGCGCATCGGCGCTGGCATGCACGCAACGGAAATCGGGGGGGCGTGGCCGAACAAAAACCCAGACGGATTCGGAAAAACCGCCGCATTTAAAACAAAAAATCTGTCGCGGAGCTTGCACTTGCCTTCACTCAGCCCGGCTCTGTGAACTCCAGTGCGTTCCGATGCTTTTCAGCACAGCAGCGCCACCTGGTGGACGGTGGAGGAACTACCTTAATAAATCCTGGCCGGACCCAAATCCAGCGTAGAGAACTCGCCGCTGGATCGGGAATGGACCGGGTAAGTAAATCTGCCCCATTGTAATGAATGGGTTCAAAAGAGACAGTCTCGGGTCTTTTGAAGATCGTAGGCTGTCATGGCGACCGACCATTGCTCCCTGATGATGTAACTGGGCGCAACGATAGTCAACAAGATGGTGGCGCCCATGAGCCGTCAACTTTATGAAGCCTCTGGCGGCATTGCCAGCTGTGATCGTTGGGATTACACCCGCAATCAATGCTAGCACCGATCGCCAGTGTTACTGGTAAATCTTTGTTGCAATATGCAGCAAAGACTTACTAGCAATGGAGAGGACTCAGCCCAAGAACTCTCTCAATTCACCCGGGCACTGTTCCACATATCCTTCAGATATGTTTAGTGTCATATGCCTACATCTGCACCATAACCGCCATCTTAATATCTGGTGTAAGACCTCATGCACACAACTGTATTTTTCAGCCGCTCAAATTGCAGCCCAGCTCATGGCCCACACAGACTTTTACTGTGTACAGTCACAGTGTGGTCTACAGTGACTTTACGGGCCAGCCACCCCACAAACTATAGAGTGGGTCCTTTTTTTGCCCATATGGTGGTGGAACAATTTTAATGAACATCAATGGGGTGAACAGAGCCAATTCAAACTGGTCACAAACAGAGTTAAATGGCCCAATGTTTTCAGCCTGCAAGAAGCCCTCATGCACACAAGGTCGTGTCCAAAAAAGCCTAAGTAGAAATCCTTGACTTTAGACTCTGGGAGGCATATTTAGCTTCACTAGTGATTTGGTGGGGAACCATTTGTAGACAATCCTAATTAATCTCTTGTAGAAACCAATTAGGTCAAGTCTACATCATTGTGGTTAATGTTTTGGCTTGAGTATCCCAAATATTTCCTGAATGGTTGTATTTTCTTGGCTAACAGTTCTAAAAAAATTCTTAGAAATGTATAGTACACTCATTGGAGCACAACTTTAGAGGCTATATATCTATTTTAATAATAATAATAATAATAATAATAATAATATAGTGAATCAAAGATAACAATGGGCCTTGTAGCTCAGAGAATCCTGTACAGATGTAGCCATCCTAAAACTCTGATCAAAAAGTCATGTAACACAACAAACTCCAGAGAAATCAACGGATAAAAGTCACCTTACATCTCGATAGAAATTCACACCTGCATTGTCATGTATGAAGTTTATTGCTAGACCTGATTCTCTGACTTTGGGGCTCATTTACTAATTCCGTCGGGCTTTCCCAAATATTTCCACCGTTTTGCGCCACAATCCGATCATGTGCGCCAAAAACCAGGGGCAAAATCGGAAATATTCGGGAAAACACGACGGAATCGCGACTGCAGGACCCTTAGTAAATGAGCCCCAATGTGTTTAAAAATTTTACCCGTACTTTTTTCAAATTATCAAACATTTCATCCATAGACAGCCAGAACTGCCGGAGATGTCCTGAAGATGAATGGCCAAATAAGGGAAGAAACAAATGTTATGTCAGAGATCAGGAGTATTTCTCATATGAGACTGATGTTCTGGCTTTAGTCTTCTCCATCTTCTCCGTGTTACTTTCTCTTATAACTGTATTTATGATGGGAATATTCACTATATTCTGGAAATCTCCCATTGTCCGAGCCAATAACCGGACCCTCAGCTTCATCCTCCTGAGCTCTCTCATGTTCAGCTTACTCTGTGTGTTTCTATTCATCGGTCGTCCAGTGGATATGACCTGCATGCTGCGACAAACCTTCTTCGGGATCTTCTTCACAGTCGTTGTGTCTTCTGTCCTGGCCAAGACCATCATAGTCTGCATCGCCTTCAAGGCCACCAGACCTGACAGCCCATGGAGAAAGTGTGTGGGGGTGAAGCTTCCTTACTCAGTAGTGTTGGTCTGTTCATCTATTCAGATTGTGAATGCAGTTATCTGGTTGTCAGTGTCTCCTCCATATCAGGAGTATAACCGGGATTATCCTGGGAAGACCATCATCCAGTGTAATGAAGGTTCTGTCCTGGCCTTTTACCTCATGTTGGGTTATTTGGGGTTTCTGGCGGCTGTGAGCTTTGTTCTGGCTTTCATGGTGAGGACATTACCTGATATCTATAATGAGGCCAAGTACATCACCTTCAGCATGCTGCTGTTCTGCAGTGTCTGGATCTGTGCCATCCCGGCCTATCTGAGCAGCAGAGGGAAATACATGGTCATCGTAGAGATATTTGCCATATTGTCCTCAGGGGGAGGAATATTGTGCTGCATGTTTATACCCAAATGTTACAATATCCTGGTAAATCCTGAGGTGAAGAGTAAAGGACACAGGTTACAGAAACACTTTACCTAAATCCTTGTTTAGCCTGAATTTCATCGATGTTTATATTATTAGGATATTCTGCAATAAAACTGAAGTAAAACTCCATCTCTCTTAATAATAAATCACTGTTGAAGAGAATTTGTCTTGTGATTTATCCATCCTGTGCTATAGACCGGTCACTGCTTGAGGAGCAACAAGTAATGACCTTTCCTATAGTTTTCCTTAATAAAATTATTATTGTCAAAATTTCAAGCTAAAAGCTTTTCGTCCCTTCAGCCAGTGGTTGAAATAACTTTAGTGTGTGATTAATGTGTAGTTTCTTATTGGGCAACTTGAGTGTAACCAATGTATATGCTTCAGAGGAAATAACTTATATAATGTGACACTAACATTTACCAAGGAAATAAGTGACATCATCATTATCCATTATTCCTGAAGTAAGGTCACGCGTCATAACTTATCACTGGACCATACGGCTTGTATGAAGTACAGGCAGTCCCCGGGTTACATACAAGATAGGGTCTGAAGGTTTGTTCTTAAGTTGAATTTGTATGTAAGTCGAAACTGTATATTTTATAATGGAAGTTCTAGAAAAAAAAATTTCTTTTGCCCCAGTGACAATTGGAGTTTCAAAATTTTTGGTGTAATTGGACCAAGAATTATCAATAAAGCTTCATTACAGACATCTTACAGCTGATCATTGCAGCCTGGGACTATAATAAAGCATCCAAAGAGCTTCACCAGAGGTCACAGTGGGCAGAGGGGTCCGTCTGTAACTATGGGTTGTCTGTAAGTCGGGTGTCCTTAAGTAGGGGACCGCCTGTATATTTTAATGGACATTTCCTTAAGTGGGATTACTTTATTAAAGGATGGTGTGAGGGAATAGAATCTTTCATTCTTTTAACATGTCTTTACAAAGACCCCTATGCTTAGTACCATCCCCCGCGCACACAGATCATTTTACACTGATACCTCCTGTTGAAGGCTATTGGAATGTGGACATGCTCAGTAGGTTCCTTTGTCCAAAGAACCTATTAAAACTCTCTCTTGACTAAATAAAGTGGAATTCTCTCAAACAACATGTGAAGGTCTGAGTGGTTCACCGAGCAGCTCGTACTATACAATGATTTGGACCCACATCACATCAGAGAAAAGGGATATTTCCCTAACAATGGAAAGTGATATTAACCGCTTCCCGCTCCGCATCTGATATATTGGAAGCTGAGCACAATGACTTTGCGCTCAGTGTTTGATATATTGGACGCGAGCGCTGTTGGCATTTCTGACGTCACTCTGTCGCGAGACAGGTTGATGAAGCTATGGGGTGGTTTGGGATCACTTGGCAACACCCACCCGCTGACATCACAGGACCAATTTGATTGGCCCTGCGATGTCGATCGCTGGCACTGGCCAGTCTGAATACTAGTGATCTAATTCATGACAGATCGTGTCATGACTGTTCTATATGATGACAGATGTTGTCATGTCATGATATATGTAAGTCAGGACAGATCACACTGCTCTCCAGTGCCATCATTCTGCATTTGTTGGTGTTGGAGAGGTACGTGGGATCTGTCCTGTAGCAACTGTTGCACAATCATGTACACCACCGCCATTGTCCGTTTTCCCTTGTGTTATTCCCAGCCCCATCTGTTTTTCCTACCGTTATGCCCCATTGTCTTTTTACTTCCCCTCCAACCGCACTTAGAAGTGCGTAGTGATAGTAGAAGTATGAGTAGTGCACGCGTTGTGTGGAGGATGTAGTAGTACACGCCGTATGCAGAGAAGGTGGTAGGTAATGCTGTGTGTGGAAATTGTAGTATTGCACACTGTGTGTGGAGTAGTGCACGCCGTATACAGAGGATGTAGTAGTGCACGCCGTGTGGAGGATGAAGTAGTGCTTGTGGTGTGTGGAGGATGTAGTAGTGTACGCCGTATACAGAGAATGTAGTAGTGTACGCCGTATACAGAGAATGTAGTAGTGCACACTGTATACAGAGGATGTAGTAGTGTACGCCGTATACAGAGAATGTAGTAGTGCACGCCGTATACAGAGAATGTAGTAGTGCACGCCGTATACAGAGGATGTAGGAGTGCACGCCGTATACAGAGAATGTAGTAGTGCACGCCGTATACAGAGAATGTAGTAGTGCACGCCGTATACAGAGGATGTAGTAGTGCACGCCGTGTGGAGGATGAAGTAGTGCTTGTGGTGTGTGGAGGATGTAGTAGTGTACGCCGTATACAGAGAATGTAGTAGTGCACACTGTATACAGAGGATGTAGTAGTGCACGCTGTATACAGAGAATGTAGTAGTGTACGCCGTATACAGAGAATGTAGTAGTGCACGCCGTATACAGAGAATGTAGTAGTGCACGCTGTATACAGAGGATGTAGTAGTGCATGCTGTATACAGAGAATGTAGTAGTGCACGCTGTATACAGAGGATGTAGTAGTGCACGCCGTGTGGAGGATGAAGTAGTGCTTGTGGTGTGTGGAGGATGTAGTAGTGTACGCCGTATACAGAGAATGTAGTAGTGCACGCCGTATACAGAGAATGTAGTAGTGCACGCCGTATACAGAGAATGTAGTAGTGCACGCCGTATACAGAGGATGTAGGAGTGCACGCCGTATACAGAGAATGTAGTAGTGCACACTGTATACAGAGGATGTAGTAGTGCACGCTGTATACAGAGAATGTAGTAGTGTACGCCGTATACAGAGAATGTAGTAGTGCACGCCGTATACAGAGAATGTAGTAGTGCACGCTGTATACAGAGGATGTAGTAGTGCACTCCGTGTGTGGAGGATGTAGTAGTGCACACTGTATACAGAGGATGTAGTAGTGCACTCCGTGTGTGGAGGATGTAGTAGTGCACACTGTATACAGAGGATATAATAGTGCATGCGTATACAGAGGATATAATAGTGCATGCGTATACAAAGGATATAATAGTGCATGCGTATACAGAGGATGTAATAGTGCATGCCGTATACAGAGGATGTAATAGTGCATGCCGTATACAGAGGATGTAATAGTGCATGCGTATACAGAGGATGTAATAGTGCATGCGTATACAGAGGATATAATAGTGCATGCCGTATACAGAGGATGTAATAGTGCATGCCGTATACAGAGGATGTAATAGTGCATGCGTATACAGAGGATATAATAGTGCATGCGTATACAGAGGATGTAGTAGTGCACGCCATGTACAGAGGATGTAGTAGTGCACGCCGTATACAGAGGATATAATAGTGCATGCGTATACAGAGGATGTAGTAGTGCACGCCATGTACAGAGGATGTAGTAGTGCACGCCGTATACAGAGGATGTAGTAGTGCAGGCCATGTACAGAGGATGTAGTAGTGCAGGCCATGTACAGAGGATGTAGTAGTGCACGCCATGTACAGAGGATGTAGTAGTGCACGCTGTATACAGAGGATGTAGTAGTGCACGCCGTGTACAGAGGATGTAGTAGTGCACGCTGTGTGTGGAGGATGTAGTAGTGCCAGGGCCGCATCTGCCATGAGACGAGACTAAAATCTCACCTCAGGCGCCAGAATGCGGACCCCATTAAAGAGCAGCATTGTGCCGCTCTAATGAGGATGATTCAGGTGCCGTTGACGCCCGAATCATCCACTTGATAAATAAATCGCGCCTGTCTCTTTAAGACACAGGCGCGATTTATATACAGAGCGATGCAGCGCCTCTCCGGCGGCTGGTGTCGCTCCGTTCTCCGCAGGGACACAGGCGGCGGATAATGACGTCACGCCGCCTGTGTCACTCAGCGGAGCCGCGGGATGACAATGATGGTAGAGCTGCAGGAAGACTGGAGCCGCGCGCTGTGGGAGCACCTGCCTCGAGGTAAGTATAAGTTTTATTATTTTTCATGGACAATTATTATTTAAAATTTGGCTAATAACGCTAATACTTCTATAACGGGGTAGATGTGGGGGCTTCTGTATACATGTATATGCGGCCAGAATCGTTCTTTTATACAGGGAGGAGCTGTTTAAATTTATATTGGGCAGATTCGTTTTATACCGGGGGAGCTGTATACTTTTATATGGGGGCAGATTGTGATTATATAGGGGGGAGCTGTATACTTTTATATGGGGGCAGATTGTGATTATATAGGGGGGAGCTGTATATATTTATATGGGGGAAGATTGTGATTATAAAGGGGGGAGCTGTATACTATTATATGGGGGCAGATTGTGATTATATAGGGGGGAGCTGTATACTTTTATATGGGGGCAGATTGTGATTATATAGGGGGGAGCTGTATATATTTATATGGGGGAAGATTGTGATTATAAAGGGGGGAGCTGTATACTATTATATGGGGGCAGATTGTGATTATAAAGGGGGGAGCTGTATACTATTATATGGGGGCAGATTCTGATTATATAGGAGAGAGCTGTATATATTTATATGGGGGCACATTGTGATTATACAGAGGGGGAGTTGTTTATATTTATATGGGGGCAAATTTTGATTATACATGGGGAGTTGTATACATTTATATGGGGGCAGATTGTGATTATACAGGGGGGAGCTGTATATATTTATATGGAGGCACATTGTGATTATACAGGGGGGAGCTGTATATATTTATATGGAGGCAGATTGTGATTATACAGGGGAGAGCTGTATATATTCATATAGGGGCAGATTGTGATTATACAGGGGGGAGCTGTATATATTCATATGGAGGCACATTGTGATTATACAGGGGGGAGCTGTATATATTTATATGGAGGCACATTATGATTATACAGGGGGAAGCTGTATATATTCATATGGGGGCAGATTGTGATTATACAGGGGGGAGTTGTATATATTTATATGGGGGCAGATTGTGATTATACAGGGGGAGCTGTATACATTTATATGGGGGCAGATTGTGATTATACAGGGGGGAGCTGTATACATTTATATGGGGCACATTGTGATTATATAGGGGGGAGCTGTATATATATATTACTAAGCTGGGGGGCTGTATATGGGGTACAGTATATTACTAAGCTGGGGGGATGTATATGGGATACAGTATATTATTAAGCTGGGGGGATGTATATGGGATACAGTATATTACTAAGCTGGGGGGCTGTATATGGGATACAGTATATTACTAAGCTGGGGGGCTGTATATGGGATACAGTATATTACTAAGCTGGGGGATGTATATGGGATACAGTATATTACTAAGCTGGGGGGCTGTATATGGGATACAGTATATTACTAAGCTGGGGGGCTGAATATGGGATACAGTATATTACTAAGCTGGGGGGATGTATATGGGATACAGTATATTACTAAGCTGGGGGATGTATATGGGATACAGTATATTACTAAGCTGGGGGGCTGTATATGGGATACAGTATATTACTAAGCTGGGGCTGTATATATGATATAGTATATTACTAGGCTGGGGGGCTGTATATGGTATACAGTATATTACTAAGCTGGGGCTGTATATATGATATAGTATATTACTAGGCTGGGGGGATGTATATGGGATACAGTATATTACTAAGCTGGGGGCTGTATATGGGATACAGTATATTACTAAGCTGGGGGGCTGTATATGGGGTACAGTATATTAATAAGCTGGGGGGATGTATATGGGATACAGTATATTACTAAGCTGGGGGGATGTATATGGTGTACAGTATATTACTAAGCTGGGGGGCTGTATATGGGATACAGTATATTACTAAGCTGGGGGGATGTATATGGGATACAGTATATTACTAAGCTGGGGGGATGTATATGGGATACAGTATATTACTAAGCTGGGGGGCTGTATATGGGATACAGTATATTACTAAGCTAGAGGGCTGTATATGGGATACAGTATATTACTAAGCTGGGAGGCTGTATATGGGATACAGTATATTACTAAGCTTGGGGCTGTATATGGGGTACAGTATATTACTAAGCTTGGGTGGATGTATATGGGATACAGTATATTACTAAGCTGGGGGGATGTATATGGGATACAGTATATTACTAAGCTGGGGGATGTATATGGTGTACAGTATATTACTAAGCTGGAGCAGCATATGTGATACAGTATATTACTAAGCTGGGGGGCTGTATATGGGATACAGTATATTTCTAAGCTGGGGGGATGTATATGGGATACAGTATATTACTAAGCTGGGGAGCTGTATATGGTGTACAGTATATTACTAAGCTGGGGGCTGTATATGGGATACAGTATATTACTAAGCTGGGGGGATGTATATGGGATACAGTATATTACTAAGCTGGGGGGATGTATATGGGATACAGTATTTTACTGAGCGGGGGAACTGTATATGCGATACTGTATGTTACTAAGCTGGGGGGATGTATATGGGATACAGTATATTACTAAGCTGGAGGGCTGTGTATGGGATACAGTATATTACTAAGCTGGGAGGGCTGTATATGGGATACAGTATATTACTAAGCTGGGGGGATGTATATGGGATAAAGTATATTACTAAACTGGGGGGGCTGTATATGGGGTACAGTATATTACTAAGCTGGGGGCTGTATATGGGATACAGTATATTACTAAGCTGGGGGGCTGTATATGGGGTACAGTATATTACTAAGCTGGGAGGCTGTATATGGTGTACAGTATATTACTAAGCTGGGGGGCTGTATATGGGATACAGTATATTACTGAGCTGGGGGGCTGTATATGGGGTACAGTTTATTACTAAGCTGGGGGGTGTATATGGGATACGGTATATTACTAAGCTGGGGGGATGTATATGGGATACAGTATATTACTAAGCTGGGGGGCTGTATATGGGATACAGTATATTACTAAGCTGGGGGGATGTATATGGGATACAGTATATTACTAAGCTGGGGGCTGTATATGGGATACAGTATATTTCTACGCTGGGGGATATATATGGGATACAGTATATTACTAAGCTGGGGGATGTATATGGTGTACAGTATATTACTAAGCTGGGGGCTGCAAATGGGATTCAGTATATTACTAAGCTGGGGGGATGTATATGGGATACAGTATATTACTAAGCTGGGGGGCTGTATTTGGGATACAGTATATTACTAAGCTAGAGGGCTGTATATGGGATACAGTATATTACTAAGCTAGGGGGCTGTATATGGGATACAGTATGTTACTAAGCTGGGGGGCTGTATATGGGATACAGTATATTACTAAGCTGGGGGGATGTATATGGGATACAGTATATTACTAAGCTGGGAAGATGTATATGGGATACAGTATATTACTAAGCTGGGGGCTGTATATGGGATACGGTATATTACTAAGCTGGGGGGATGTATATGGGATACAGTATATTACTAAGCTGGGGGGCTGTATATGGGATACAGTATATTACTAAGCTGGGGATGTATATGGGATACAGTATATTACTAAGCTGGGGGGATGTATATGGGATACGGTATATTACTAAGCTGGGGGGATGTATATGGGATACAGTATATTACTAAGCTGGGGGGCTGTATATGGGATACAGTATATTACTAAGCTGGGGGGATGTATATGGGATACAGTATATTACTAAGCTGGGGGCTGTATATGGGGTACAGTATATTACTAAGCTGGGAGGCTGTATATGGGGTACAGTATATTACTAAGCTGGGGGGGATGTATATGGGATACAGTATATTACTAAGCTGGGAGGATGTATATGGGATACAGTATATTACTAAGCTGGGGGCTGTATATGGGATACAGTATATTACTAAGCTGGGGGGATGTATATGGTGTACAGTATATTACTAAGCTGGGGGGCTGTATATGGGATACAGTATATTACTAAGCTGGGGTGATGTATATGGGATACAGTATATTACTAAGCTGGGGGGATGTATATGGGATACAGTATATTACTAAGCTGGGGGGCTGTATATGGGATACAGTATATTACTAAGGTGGGGGATGTATATATGATATAGTATACTACTAAGCTGGGGGCTGTATATGGGATACAGTATATTACTAAGCTGGGGGGATGTATATGGGATACAGTATATTACTAAGCTGGGGGATGTATATGGGATACAGTATATTACTAAGCTGGGGGGCTGTATATGGGATACAGTATATTACTAAGCTGGGAGGATGTATATGGGATACAGTATATTACAAAGCTGGGGGCTGTATATGGGATACATTATATTACTAAGCTGGGGGATGTATATGGGGTACAGTATATTACTAAGCTGGGGGCTGTATATGGCGTACAGAATATTACTAAGCTGGGGGGCTGTATATGGGATAGAGTATATTACTAAGCTGGGGGGATGTATATGGGGTACAGTATATTACTAAGCTGGGGGCTGTATATGGTGTACAGAATATTACTAAGCTGAGGGGCTGTATATGGGATACAGTATATTACTAAGCTGGGGGGATGTATATGGGATCCAGTATATTACTAAGCTGGGGGGATGTATATGGGATACAGTATATTACTAAGCTGGGGGGCTGTATATGGGATACAGTATATTACTAAGCTGGGGGGCTGTATATGGGATACAGTATATTACTAAGCTGGGGGAGCTGTATATGGGATACAGTATATTACTAAGCTGGGGGGCTGCATATGGGATACAGTATATTACTAAGCAGGGGGGCTCTATATATGGGATACAGTATATTACTAAGCTGGGAGGGGACTGTATATGGGATACAGTATATCACTAAGCTGTGGGGCTGTATATGGGATACAGTATATTACTAAGCTGGGGGGATGTATATGGGATACAGTATATTACTAAGCTGGGAGGCTGTATATGGGGTACAGTATATTACTAAGCTGGGGGGATGTATATGGGATACAGTATATTACTAAGCTGGGGGGCTGTATATGGGATACAGTATATTACTAAGCTGGGGGGATGTATATGGGATACAGTATATTACTAAGCTGGGGGGATGTATATGGTGTACAGTATATTGCTAAGCTGGGGAAGCATATGGGATACAGTATATTACTAAGCTGGGGGGCTGTATATGGGATACTGTATATTACTAAGCTGGGGGGATGTATATGGGATACAGTATATTACTAAGCTGGGGAGCTGTATATGGTGTACAGTATATTACTAAGCTGGGGGGATGTATATGGGGTACAGTATATTACTAAGCTGGGGGCTGTATATGGGATACAGTATATTACTAAGCTGGGGGGATGTATATGGGATACAGTATATTACTAAGCTGGGGGGCTGTATATGGGATACAGTATATTACTAAGCTGGGGGGCTGTATATGGAGTACAGTATATTACTAAGCTGGGGGGCTGTATATAGGATACAGTATATTACTAAGCTTGGGGGCTGTATATGGGATACAGTATATTACTAAGCTAGAGGGCTGTATATGGGATACAGTATATTACTAAGCTGGGAGGCTGTATATGGGATACAGTATATTACTAAGCTTGGGGCTGTATATGGGATATAGTATATTACTAAGCTGGGGGGATGTATATGGGATACAGTATATTACTAAGCTGGGGGATGTATATGGGATACAGTATATATTACTAAGCTGGGGGGATGTATATGGGATAAAGTATATTACTAAGCTGGGGGGGCTGTATATGGGATACAGTATATTACTAAGCTGGGGGCTGTATATGGGATACAGTATATTACTAAGCTGTGGGGCTGTATATGGGATACAGTATATTACTAAGCTGGGGGGCTGTATATGGGGTACAGTATATTACTAAGCTGGGGGCTGTATATAGGATACAGTATATTACTAAGCTGGGGGATGTATATGGGATACAGTATATTACTAAGCTGGGGGGCTGTATAGGGGATACAGTATATTACTAAGCTGGGGGCTGTATATGGTATACAGTATATTACTAAGCTGGGAAGATGTATATGGGATACAGTATATTACTAAGCTGGGGGCTGTATATGGGATACAGTATATTACTAAGCTAGGGGCTGTATATGGGATACATTATATTACTAAGCTGGGGGATGTATATGGGATACAGTATATTACTAAGCTGGGGAGCTGTATATGGTGTACAGTATATTACTAAGCTGGGGGGATGTATATGGGATACAGTATATTACTAAGCTGGGGGGATGTATATGGGATACAGTATATTACTAAGCTGGGGGATGTATATGGGATACAGTATATTACTAAGCTGGGGGGATGTATATGGGATACAGTATTTTACTGAGCGGGGGAACTGTACATGCGATACTGTATATTACTAAGCTGGGGGGCTGTATATGGGATACAGTATATTACTAAGCTGGGGCTGTATATGGGATACAGTATATTACTAAGCTGGGGGGATGTATATGGGATACAGTATATTACTAAGCTGGGAGGGCTGTATATGGGGTACAGTATATTACTAAGCTGGGGGATGTATATGGTGTACAGTATATTACTAAGCTGGGGGCTGTATATGGGATACAGTATATTACTAAGCTGGGGGGCTGTATATGGGATACAGTGTTACTAAGCTGGGGGGCTGTATATGGGGTACAGTTTATTACTAAGCTGGGGGCTGTATATGGGATACAGTATATTACTAAGCTGGGGGGATGTATATGGGATACGGTATATTACTAAGCTGGGGGGATGTATATGGGATACAGTATATTACTAAGCTGGGGGGCTGTATATGGGATACAGTATATTACTAAGCTGGGGGGATGTATATGGGATACGGTATATTACTAAGCTGGGGGGATGTATATGGGATACAGTATATTACTAAGCTGGGGGATGTATATGGGATACAGTATATTACTAAGCTGGGGGGATGTATATGGGATACAGTATTTTACTGAGCGGGGGAACTGTACATGCGATACTGTATATTACTAAGCTGGGGGGCTGTATATGGGATACAGTATATTACTAAGCTGGGAGGGCTGTATATGGGGTACAGTATATTACTAAGCTGGGAGGCTGTATATGGTGTACAGTATATTACTAAGCTGGGGGGCTGTATATGGGATACAGTATATTACTAAGATGGGGGGCTGTATATGGGATACAGTATATTACTAAGCTGGGGGGCTGTATATGGGGTACAGTTTATTACTAAGCTGGGGGCTGTATATGGGATACAGTATATTACTAAGCTGGGGGGATGTATATGGGATACGGTATATTACTAAGCTGGGGGGATGTATATGGGATACAGTATATTACTAAGCTGGGGGGATGTATATGGGATACGGTATATTACTAAGCTGGGGGGATGTATATGGGATACAGTATATTACTGAGCGGGGGAACTGTATATGCGATACTGTATATTACTAAGCTGGGGGGCTGTATATGGGATACAGTATATTACTAAGCTGGGAGGGCTGTATATGGGGTACAGTATATTACTAAGCTGGGAGGCTGTATATGGTGTACAGTATATTGCTAAGCTGGGGGGATGTATATGGGGTACAGTATATTACTAAGCTGGGAGGCTGTATATGGTGTACAGTATATTACTAAGCTGGGGGGCTGTATATGGGATACAGTATATTACTAAGATGGGGGGCTGTATATGGGATACAGTATATTACTAAGCTGGGGGGATGTATATGGTGTATAGTATATTACTAACTGGGGGGCTGTATATGGGATACATTATATTACTAAGCTGGGGGATGTATATGGGGTACAGTATATTACTAAGCTGGGGGGATGTATATGGCGTACAGAATATTACTAAGCTGGGGGGATGTATATGGCGTACAGAATATTACTAAGCTGGGGGGCTGTATATGGGATACAGTATATTAGTAAGCTGGGGGGATGTATATGGGGTACAGTATATTACTAAGCTGGGGGCTGTATATGGTGTACAGAATATTACTAAGCTGAGTGGCTGTATATGGGATACAGTATATTACTAAGCTGGGGGGATGTATATGGGATCCAGTATATTACTAAGCTGGGGGGATGTATATGGGATACAGTATATTACTAAGCTGGGTGGCTGTATATGGGATACAGTATATTACTAAGCTGGGGGGCTGTATATGGGATACAGTATATTACTAAGCTGGGGGGCTGTATATGGGATACAGTATATTACTAAGCTGGGGGGCTGTATATGGGATACAGTATATTACTAAGCTGGGGGGCTCTATATATGGGATACAGTATATTACTAAGCTGGGAGGGGACTGTATATGGGATACAGTATATTACTAAGCTGGGGGGCTGTATATGGGATACAATATATTACTAAGCTGGGGGGATGTATATGGGATACAGTATATTACTAAGCTGGGGCTGTATATGGGATACAGTATATTACTAAGCTGGGGAGCTGTATATGGTGTACAGTATATTACTAAGCTGGGGGGATGTATATGGGATACAGTATATTACTAAGCTGGGGGGCTGTATATGGGATACAGTATATTACTAAGCTGGGGGGATGTATATGGGGTACAGTATATTACTAAGCTGGGGGCTGTATATGGGATACAGTATATTACTAAGCTGGGGGGATGTATATGGGATACAGTATATTACTAAGCTGCGGGGATGTATATGGGATACAGTATATTACTAAGCTGGGGGATGTATATGGGATACAGTATATTACTAAGCTGGGGAACTGTATATGCGATACTGTATATTACTAAGCTGGGGGGCTGTATATGGGGTACAGTATATTACTAAGCTGGGAGGCTGTATATGGTGTACAGTATATTACTAAGCTGGGGGGCTGTATATGGGATACAGTATATTACTAATATAGGGGGCTGTATATGGGATACAGTATATTACTAAGCTGGGGGGCTGTATATGGGGTACAGTTTATTACTAAGCTGGCGGGCTGTATGTGGGATACAGTATATTACTAAGCTGGGGGGATGTATATGGGATACAGTATATTACTAAGCTGGGGGGATGTATTTGGGATACGGTATATTACTAAGCTGGGGGGATGTATATGGGATA
The DNA here is from genome assembly GCF_040894005.1 of Engystomops pustulosus. Classification (NCBI taxonomy): domain Eukaryota; kingdom Metazoa; phylum Chordata; class Amphibia; order Anura; family Leptodactylidae; genus Engystomops; species Engystomops pustulosus. Next base: position 292,454,384 of record NC_092411.1, on the reverse strand, counting down.
CAGTATATTACTGAGCGGGGGAACTGTATATGCGATACTGTATATTACTAAGCTGGGGGGCTGTATATGGGATACAGTATATTACTAAGCTGGGAGGGCTGTATATGGGGTACAGTATATTACTAAGCTGGGAGGCTGTATATGGTGTACAGTATATTACTAAGCTGGGGGGATGTATATGGGATACAGTATATTACTGAGCGGGGGAACTGTATATGCGATACTGTATATTACTAAGCTGGGGGCTGTATATGGGGTACAGTTTATTACTAAGCTGGCGGGCTGTATGTGGGATACAGTATATTACTAAGCTGGGGGGATGTATATGGGATACAGTATATTACTAAGCTGGGGGGATGTATTTGGGATACGGTATATTACTAAGCTGGGGGGATGTATATGGGATACAGTATATTACTGAGCGGGGGAACTGTATATGCGATACTGTATATTACTAAGCTGGGGGGCTGTATATGGGATACAGTATATTACTAAGCTGGGAGGGCTGTATATGGGGTACAGTATATTACTAAGCTGGGAGGCTGTATATGGTGTACAGTATATTACTAAGCTGGGGGGATGTATATGGGATACAGTATATTACTGAGCGGGGGAACTGTATATGCGATACTGTATATTACTAAGCTGGGGGCTGTATATGGGATACAGTATATTACTAAGCTGGGAGGGCTGTATATGGGGTACAGTATATTACTAAGCTGGGGGGCTGTATATGGGATACAGTATATTACTAAGCTGGGGTGCTGTATATAGGATACAGTATATTACTAAGCTGGGGGGCTGTATATAGGATACAGTATATTACTAAGCTGGGGGGCTGTATATGGGATATAGTATATTACTAAGCTGGGGGCTGTATATGGGATACAGTATATTACTAAGCTGGGGTGCTGTATATGGGATACAGTATATTACTAAGCTGGGGGGATGTATATGGGATACGGTATATTACTAGGCTGGGGGGATGTATATGGGATACAGTATATTACTAAGCTGGGGGATGTATATGGGATACAGTATATTTCTACGCTGGGGGATGTATATGGGATACAGTATATTACTAAGCTGGGGGATGTATATGGTGTACAGTATATTACTAAGCTGGGGGCTGCATATGGGATACAGTATATTACTAAGCTGGGAGGATGTATATGGGATACAGTATATTACTAAGCTTGGGGGCTGTATATGGGATACAGTATATTACTAAGCTGGGGGGCTGTATATGGGATACAGTATATTACTAAGCTGGGGGGATGTATATGGGATACAGTATATTACTAAGCTGGGGGATGTATATGGGATACAGTATATTACTAAGCTGGGGGCTGCATATGGGATACAGTATATTACTAAGCTGGGGGGATGTATATGGGATACAGTATATTACTAAGCTGGGGCTGTATATGGGATACAGTATATTACTACGCTGGGGGATGTATATGGGATACGGTATATTACTAAGCTGGGGGGATGTATATCGGGTACAATATATTACTAAGCTGGAGGTCTGTATATGGGATACAGTATATTACTAAGCTGGGGGGCTGTATATGGGATACAGTATATTACTAAGCTGGGGGCTGTATATGGGGTACAGTATATTACTAAGCTGGAGGGCTGTATATGGGATACAGTATATTACTAAGCTGGGGGGGCTGTATATGGGATACAGTATATTACTAAGCTGGGGGCTGTATATGGGATACAGTATATTACTGATCTGGGGGGCTGTATACGGGGTACAGTATATTACTAAGCTGGGGGGCTGTATATATGATATAGTATATTACTAAGCTGGGGGCTGTATATGGGATACAGTATATTACTAAGCTGGGGGGCTGTATATGGGATACAGTATATTACTAAGCTGGGGGGATGTATATGGGGTACAGTATATTACTAAGCTCGGGGGCTGTATATGGGGTACAGTATATTACTAAGCTGGAGGGCTGTGTATGGGATACAGTATATTACTAAGCTGGGGGCTGTATATGGGGTACAGTATATTACTAAGCTGGAGGGCTGTGTATGGGATACAGTATATTACTAAGCTGGGAGGGCTGTATATGGGATACAGTATATTACTAAGCTGGGGGCTGTATATGGGGTACAGTATATTACTAAGCTGGGGGCTGTATATGGGGTACAGTATATTACTAAGCTGGGGGGCTGTATATGGGATACAGTATATTACTAAGCTGGGGGGTTGTATATGGGATACGGTATATTACTAAGCTGGGGGGCTGTATATGGGATACAGTATATTACTAAGCTGGGGGGCTGTATATGGGATACAGTATATTACTAAGCTGGGGGATGTATATGGGATACGGTATATTACTAAGCTGGGGGGATGTATATGGGATACAGTATATTACTGAGCGGGGGAACTGTATATGCGATACTGTATATTACTAAGCTGGGGGGCTGTATATGGGATACAGTATATTACTAAGCTGGGAGGGCTGTATATGGGGTACAGTATATTACTAAGCTGGGAGGCTGTATATGGTGTACAGTATATTGCTAAGCTGGGGGGATGTATATGGGGTACAGTATATTACTAAGCTGGGAGGCTGTATATGGTGTACAGTATATTACTAAGCTGGGGGGCTGTATATGGGATACAGTATATTACTAAGATGGGGGGCTGTATATGGGATACAGTATATTACTAAGCTGGGGGGATGTATATGGTGTATAGTATATTACTAACTGGGGGGCTGTATATGGGATACATTATATTACTAAGCTGGGGGATGTATATGGGGTACAGTATATTACTAAGCTGGGGGGATGTATATGGCGTACAGAATATTACTAAGCTGGGGGGATGTATATGGCGTACAGAATATTACTAAGCTGGGGGGCTGTATATGGGATACAGTATATTAGTAAGCTGGGGGGATGTATATGGGGTACAGTATATTACTAAGCTGGGGGCTGTATATGGTGTACAGAATATTACTAAGCTGAGTGGCTGTATATGGGATACAGTATATTACTAAGCTGGGGGGATGTATATGGGATCCAGTATATTACTAAGCTGGGGGGATGTATATGGGATACAGTATATTACTAAGCTGGGTGGCTGTATATGGGATATAGTATATTACTAAGCTGGGGGGCTGTATATGGGATACAGTATATTACTAAGCTGGGGGGCTGTATATGGGATACAGTATATTACTAAGCTGGGGGGCTGTATATGGGATACAGTATATTACTAAGCTGGGGGGCTCTATATATGGGATACAGTATATTACTAAGCTGGGAGGGGACTGTATATGGGATACAGTATATTACTAAGCTGGGGGGCTGTATATGGGATACAATATATTACTAAGCTGGGGGGATGTATATGGGATACAGTATATTACTAAGCTGGGGCTGTATATGGGATACAGTATATTACTAAGCTGGGGAGCTGTATATGGTGTACAGTATATTACTAAGCTGGGGGGATGTATATGGGATACAGTATATTACTAAGCTGGGGGGCTGTATATGGGATACAGTATATTACTAAGCTGGGGGGATGTATATGGGGTACAGTATATTACTAAGCTGGGGGCTGTATATGGGATACAGTATATTACTAAGCTGGGGGGATGTATATGGGATACAGTATATTACTAAGCTGCGGGGATGTATATGGGATACAGTATATTACTAAGCTGGGGGATGTATATGGGATACAGTATATTACTAAGCTGGGGGGATGTATATGGGATACAGTATTTTACTGAGCGGGGGAACTGTATATGCGATACTGTATATTACTAAGCTGGGGGGCTGTATATGGGGTACAGTATATTGCTAAGCTGGGGGGATGTATATGGGGTACAGTATATTACTAAGCTGGGAGGCTGTATATGGTGTACAGTATATTACTAAGCTGGGGGGCTGTATATGGGATACAGTATATTACTAAGATGGGGGGCTGTATATGGGATACAGTATATTACTAAGCTGGGGGGATGTATATGGTGTATAGTATATTACTAACTGGGGGGCTGTATATGGGATACATTATATTACTAAGCTGGGGGATGTATATGGGGTACAGTATATTACTAAGCTGGGGGGATGTATATGGCGTACAGAATATTACTAAGCTGGGGGGATGTATATGGCGTACAGAATATTACTAAGCTGGGGGGCTGTATATGGGATACAGTATATTAGTAAGCTGGGGGGATGTATATGGGGTACAGTATATTACTAAGCTGGGGGCTGTATATGGTGTACAGAATATTACTAAGCTGAGTGGCTGTATATGGGATACAGTATATTACTAAGCTGGGGGGATGTATATGGGATCCAGTATATTACTAAGCTGGGGGGATGTATATGGGATACAGTATATTACTAAGCTGGGTGGCTGTATATGGGATACAGTATATTACTAAGCTGGGGGGCTGTATATGGGATACAGTATATTACTAAGCTGGGGGGCTGTATATGGGATACAGTATATTACTAAGCTGGGGGGCTGTATATGGGATACAGTATATTACTAAGCTGGGGGGCTCTATATATGGGATACAGTATATTACTAAGCTGGGAGGGGACTGTATATGGGATACAGTATATTACTAAGCTGGGGGGCTGTATATGGGATACAATATATTACTAAGCTGGGGGGATGTATATGGGATACAGTATATTACTAAGCTGGGGCTGTATATGGGATACAGTATATTACTAAGCTGGGGAGCTGTATATGGTGTACAGTATATTACTAAGCTGGGGGGATGTATATGGGATACAGTATATTACTAAGCTGGGGGGCTGTATATGGGATACAGTATATTACTAAGCTGGGGGGATGTATATGGGGTACAGTATATTACTAAGCTGGGGGCTGTATATGGGATACAGTATATTACTAAGCTGGGGGGATGTATATGGGATACAGTATATTACTAAGCTGCGGGGATGTATATGGGATACAGTATATTACTAAGCTGGGGGATGTATATGGGATACAGTATATTACTAAGCTGGGGGGATGTATATGGGATACAGTATTTTACTGAGCGGGGGAACTGTATATGCGATACTGTATATTACTAAGCTGGGGGGCTGTATATGGGGTACAGTATATTACTAAGCTGGGGGGATGTATATGGGATACAGTATATTACTAAGCTGGGGGCTGTATATGGGATACAGTATATTACTAAGCTGGGGGGATGTATATGGGATACAGTATATTACTAAGCTGGGGGGATGTATATGGGATACAGTATATTACTAAGCTGGAGGGCTGTGTATGGGATACAGTATATTACTAAGCTGGGAGGGCTGTATATGGGATACAGTATATTACTAAGCTGGGGGGATGTATATGGGATAAAGTATATTACTAAACTGGGGGGGCTGTATATGGGGTACAGTATATTACTAAGCTGGGGGCTGTATATGGGATACAGTATATTACTAAGCTGGGGGGCTGTATATGGGGTACAGTATATTACTAAGCTGGGAGGCTGTATATGGTGTACAGTATATTACTAAGCTGGGGGGCTGTATATGGGATACAGTATATTACTGAGCTGGGGGGCTGTATATGGGGTACAGTTTATTACTAAGCTGGGGGGTGTATATGGGATACGGTATATTACTAAGCTGGGGGGATGTATATGGGATACAGTATATTACTAAGCTGGGGGGCTGTATATGGGATACAGTATATTACTAAGCTGGGGGGATGTATATGGGATACAGTATATTACTAAGCTGGGGGCTGTATATGGGATACAGTATATTTCTACGCTGGGGGATATATATGGGATACAGTATATTACTAAGCTGGGGGATGTATATGGTGTACAGTATATTACTAAGCTGGGGGCTGCAAATGGGATTCAGTATATTACTAAGCTGGGGGGATGTATATGGGATACAGTATATTACTAAGCTGGGGGGCTGTATTTGGGATACAGTATATTACTAAGCTAGAGGGCTGTATATGGGATACAGTATATTACTAAGCTAGGGGGCTGTATATGGGATACAGTATGTTACTAAGCTGGGGGGCTGTATATGGGATACAGTATATTACTAAGCTGGGGGGATGTATATGGGATACAGTATATTACTAAGCTGGGAAGATGTATATGGGATACAGTATATTACTAAGCTGGGGGCTGTATATGGGATACGGTATATTACTAAGCTGGGGGGATGTATATGGGATACAGTATATTACTAAGCTGGGGGGCTGTATATGGGATACAGTATATTACTAAGCTGGGGATGTATATGGGATACAGTATATTACTAAGCTGGGGGGATGTATATGGGATACGGTATATTACTAAGCTGGGGGGATGTATATGGGATACAGTATATTACTAAGCTGGGGGGCTGTATATGGGATACAGTATATTACTAAGCTGGGGGGATGTATATGGGATACAGTATATTACTAAGCTGGGGGCTGTATATGGGGTACAGTATATTACTAAGCTGGGAGGCTGTATATGGGGTACAGTATATTACTAAGCTGGGGGGGATGTATATGGGATACAGTATATTACTAAGCTGGGAGGATGTATATGGGATACAGTATATTACTAAGCTGGGGGCTGTATATGGGATACAGTATATTACTAAGCTGGGGGGATGTATATGGTGTACAGTATATTACTAAGCTGGGGGGCTGTATATGGGATACAGTATATTACTAAGCTGGGGTGATGTATATGGGATACAGTATATTACTAAGCTGGGGGGATGTATATGGGATACAGTATATTACTAAGCTGGGGGGCTGTATATGGGATACAGTATATTACTAAGGTGGGGGATGTATATATGATATAGTATACTACTAAGCTGGGGGCTGTATATGGGATACAGTATATTACTAAGCTGGGGGGATGTATATGGGATACAGTATATTACTAAGCTGGGGGATGTATATGGGATACAGTATATTACTAAGCTGGGGGGCTGTATATGGGATACAGTATATTACTAAGCTGGGAGGATGTATATGGGATACAGTATATTACAAAGCTGGGGGCTGTATATGGGATACATTATATTACTAAGCTGGGGGATGTATATGGGGTACAGTATATTACTAAGCTGGGGGCTGTATATGGCGTACAGAATATTACTAAGCTGGGGGGCTGTATATGGGATAGAGTATATTACTAAGCTGGGGGGATGTATATGGGGTACAGTATATTACTAAGCTGGGGGCTGTATATGGTGTACAGAATATTACTAAGCTGAGGGGCTGTATATGGGATACAGTATATTACTAAGCTGGGGGGCTGTATATGGGATACAGTATATTACTAAGCTGGGGGAGCTGTATATGGGATACAGTATATTACTAAGCTGGGGGGATGTATATGGGATACAGTATATTACTAAGCTGGGGGGCTGTATATGGGATACAGTATATTACTAAGGTGGGGGATGTATATATGATATAGTATACTACTAAGCTGGGGGCTGTATATGGGATACAGTATATTACTAAGCTGGGGGGATGTATATGGGATACAGTATATTACTAAGCTGGGGGATGTATATGGGATACAGTATATTACTAAGCTGGGGGGCTGTATATGGGATACAGTATATTACTAAGCTGGGAGGATGTATATGGGATACAGTATATTACAAAGCTGGGGGCTGTATATGGGATACATTATATTACTAAGCTGGGGGATGTATATGGGGTACAGTATATTACTAAGCTGGGGGCTGTATATGGCGTACAGAATATTACTAAGCTGGGGGGCTGTATATGGGATAGAGTATATTACTAAGCTGGGGGGATGTATATGGGATCCAGTATATTACTAAGCTGGGGGGATGTATATGGGATACAGTATATTACTAAGCTGGGGGGCTGTATATGGGATACAGTATATTACTAAGCTGGGGGGCTGTATATGGGATACAGTATATTACTAAGCTGGGGGAGCTGTATATGGGATACAGTATATTACTAAGCTGGGGGGCTGCATATGGGATACAGTATATTACTAAGCAGGGGGGCTCTATATATGGGATACAGTATATTACTAAGCTGGGAGGGGACTGTATATGGGATACAGTATATCACTAAGCTGTGGGGCTGTATATGGGATACAGTATATTACTAAGCTGGGGGGATGTATATGGGATACAGTATATTACTAAGCTGGGAGGCTGTATATGGGGTACAGTATATTACTAAGCTGGGGGGATGTATATGGGATACAGTATATTACTAAGCTGGGGGGCTGTATATGGGATACAGTATATTACTAAGCTGGGGGGATGTATATGGGATACAGTATATTACTAAGCTGGGGGGATGTATATGGTGTACAGTATATTGCTAAGCTGGGGAAGCATATGGGATACAGTATATTACTAAGCTGGGGGGCTGTATATGGGATACTGTATATTACTAAGCTGGGGGGATGTATATGGGATACAGTATATTACTAAGCTGGGGAGCTGTATATGGTGTACAGTATATTACTAAGCTGGGGGGATGTATATGGGGTACAGTATATTACTAAGCTGGGGGCTGTATATGGGATACAGTATATTACTAAGCTGGGGGGATGTATATGGGATACAGTATATTACTAAGCTGGGGGGCTGTATATGGGATACAGTATATTACTAAGCTGGGGGGCTGTATATGGAGTACAGTATATTACTAAGCTGGGGGGCTGTATATAGGATACAGTATATTACTAAGCTTGGGGGCTGTATATGGGATACAGTATATTACTAAGCTAGAGGGCTGTATATGGGATACAGTATATTACTAAGCTGGGAGGCTGTATATGGGATACAGTATATTACTAAGCTTGGGGCTGTATATGGGATATAGTATATTACTAAGCTGGGGGGATGTATATGGGATACAGTATATTACTAAGCTGGGGGATGTATATGGGATACAGTATATATTACTAAGCTGGGGGGATGTATATGGGATAAAGTATATTACTAAGCTGGGGGGGCTGTATATGGGATACAGTATATTACTAAGCTGGGGGCTGTATATGGGATACAGTATATTACTAAGCTGTGGGGCTGTATATGGGATACAGTATATTACTAAGCTGGGGGGCTGTATATGGGGTACAGTATATTACTAAGCTGGGGGCTGTATATAGGATACAGTATATTACTAAGCTGGGGGATGTATATGGGATACAGTATATTACTAAGCTGGGGGGCTGTATAGGGGATACAGTATATTACTAAGCTGGGGGCTGTATATGGTATACAGTATATTACTAAGCTGGGAAGATGTATATGGGATACAGTATATTACTAAGCTGGGGGCTGTATATGGGATACAGTATATTACTAAGCTAGGGGCTGTATATGGGATACATTATATTACTAAGCTGGGGGATGTATATGGGATACAGTATATTACTAAGCTGGGGAGCTGTATATGGTGTACAGTATATTACTAAGCTGGGGGGATGTATATGGGATACAGTATATTACTAAGCTGGGGGGATGTATATGGGATACAGTATATTACTAAGCTGGGGGATGTATATGGGATACAGTATATTACTAAGCTGGGGGGATGTATATGGGATACAGTATTTTACTGAGCGGGGGAACTGTACATGCGATACTGTATATTACTAAGCTGGGGGGCTGTATATGGGATACAGTATATTACTAAGCTGGGGCTGTATATGGGATACAGTATATTACTAAGCTGGGGGGATGTATATGGGATACAGTATATTACTAAGCTGGGAGGGCTGTATATGGGGTACAGTATATTACTAAGCTGGGGGATGTATATGGTGTACAGTATATTACTAAGCTGGGGGCTGTATATGGGATACAGTATATTACTAAGCTGGGGGGCTGTATATGGGATACAGTGTTACTAAGCTGGGGGGCTGTATATGGGGTACAGTTTATTACTAAGCTGGGGGCTGTATATGGGATACAGTATATTACTAAGCTGGGGGGATGTATATGGGATACGGTATATTACTAAGCTGGGGGGATGTATATGGGATACAGTATATTACTAAGCTGGGGGGCTGTATATGGGATACAGTATATTACTAAGCTGGGGGGATGTATATGGGATACGGTATATTACTAAGCTGGGGGGATGTATATGGGATACAGTATATTACTAAGCTGGGGGATGTATATGGGATACAGTATATTACTAAGCTGGGGGGATGTATATGGGATACAGTATTTTACTGAGCGGGGGAACTGTACATGCGATACTGTATATTACTAAGCTGGGGGGCTGTATATGGGATACAGTATATTACTAAGCTGGGAGGGCTGTATATGGGGTACAGTATATTACTAAGCTGGGAGGCTGTATATGGTGTACAGTATATTACTAAGCTGGGGGGCTGTATATGGGATACAGTATATTACTAAGATGGGGGGCTGTATATGGGATACAGTATATTACTAAGCTGGGGGGCTGTATATGGGGTACAGTTTATTACTAAGCTGGGGGCTGTATATGGGATACAGTATATTACTAAGCTGGGGGGATGTATATGGGATACGGTATATTACTAAGCTGGGGGGATGTATATGGGATACAGTATATTACTAAGCTGGGGGGATGTATATGGGATACGGTATATTACTAAGCTGGGGGGATGTATATGGGATACAGTATATTACTGAGCGGGGGAACTGTATATGCGATACTGTATATTACTAAGCTGGGGGGCTGTATATGGGATACAGTATATTACTAAGCTGGGAGGGCTGTATATGGGGTACAGTATATTACTAAGCTGGGAGGCTGTATATGGTGTACAGTATATTGCTAAGCTGGGGGGATGTATATGGGGTACAGTATATTACTAAGCTGGGAGGCTGTATATGGTGTACAGTATATTACTAAGCTGGGGGGCTGTATATGGGATACAGTATATTACTAAGATGGGGGGCTGTATATGGGATACAGTATATTACTAAGCTGGGGGGATGTATATGGTGTATAGTATATTACTAACTGGGGGGCTGTATATGGGATACATTATATTACTAAGCTGGGGGATGTATATGGGGTACAGTATATTACTAAGCTGGGGGGATGTATATGGCGTACAGAATATTACTAAGCTGGGGGGATGTATATGGCGTACAGAATATTACTAAGCTGGGGGGCTGTATATGGGATACAGTATATTAGTAAGCTGGGGGGATGTATATGGGGTACAGTATATTACTAAGCTGGGGGCTGTATATGGTGTACAGAATATTACTAAGCTGAGTGGCTGTATATGGGATACAGTATATTACTAAGCTGGGGGGATGTATATGGGATCCAGTATATTACTAAGCTGGGGGGATGTATATGGGATACAGTATATTACTAAGCTGGGTGGCTGTATATGGGATACAGTATATTACTAAGCTGGGGGGCTGTATATGGGATACAGTATATTACTAAGCTGGGGGGCTGTATATGGGATACAGTATATTACTAAGCTGGGGGGCTGTATATGGGATACAGTATATTACTAAGCTGGGGGGCTCTATATATGGGATACAGTATATTACTAAGCTGGGAGGGGACTGTATATGGGATACAGTATATTACTAAGCTGGGGGGCTGTATATGGGATACAATATATTACTAAGCTGGGGGGATGTATATGGGATACAGTATATTACTAAGCTGGGGCTGTATATGGGATACAGTATATTACTAAGCTGGGGAGCTGTATATGGTGTACAGTATATTACTAAGCTGGGGGGATGTATATGGGATACAGTATATTACTAAGCTGGGGGGCTGTATATGGGATACAGTATATTACTAAGCTGGGGGGATGTATATGGGGTACAGTATATTACTAAGCTGGGGGCTGTATATGGGATACAGTATATTACTAAGCTGGGGGGATGTATATGGGATACAGTATATTACTAAGCTGCGGGGATGTATATGGGATACAGTATATTACTAAGCTGGGGGATGTATATGGGATACAGTATATTACTAAGCTGGGGAACTGTATATGCGATACTGTATATTACTAAGCTGGGGGGCTGTATATGGGGTACAGTATATTACTAAGCTGGGAGGCTGTATATGGTGTACAGTATATTACTAAGCTGGGGGGCTGTATATGGGATACAGTATATTACTAATATAGGGGGCTGTATATGGGATACAGTATATTACTAAGCTGGGGGGCTGTATATGGGGTACAGTTTATTACTAAGCTGGCGGGCTGTATGTGGGATACAGTATATTACTAAGCTGGGGGGATGTATATGGGATACAGTATATTACTAAGCTGGGGGGATGTATTTGGGATACGGTATATTACTAAGCTGGGGGGATGTATATGGGATACAGTATATTACTGAGCGGGGGAACTGTATATGCGATACTGTATATTACTAAGCTGGGGGGCTGTATATGGGATACAGTATATTACTAAGCTGGGAGGGCTGTATATGGGGTACAGTATATTACTAAGCTGGGAGGCTGTATATGGTGTACAGTATATTACTAAGCTGGGGGGATGTATATGGGATACAGTATATTACTGAGCGGGGGAACTGTATATGCGATACTGTATATTACTAAGCTGGGGGCTGTATATGGGGTACAGTTTATTACTAAGCTGGCGGGCTGTATGTGGGATACAGTATATTACTAAGCTGGGGGGATGTATATGGGATACAGTATATTACTAAGCTGGGGGGATGTATTTGGGATACGGTATATTACTAAGCTGGGGGGATGTATATGGGATACAGTATATTACTGAGCGGGGGAACTGTATATGCGATACTGTATATTACTAAGCTGGGGGGCTGTATATGGGATACAGTATATTACTAAGCTGGGAGGGCTGTATATGGGGTACAGTATATTACTAAGCTGGGAGGCTGTATATGGTGTACAGTATATTACTAAGCTGGGGGGATGTATATGGGATACAGTATATTACTGAGCGGGGGAACTGTATATGCGATACTGTATATTACTAAGCTGGGGGCTGTATATGGGATACAGTATATTACTAAGCTGGGAGGGCTGTATATGGGGTACAGTATATTACTAAGCTGGGGGGCTGTATATGGGATACAGTATATTACTAAGCTGGGGTGCTGTATATAGGATACAGTATATTACTAAGCTGGGAGGCTGTATATAGGATACAGTATATTACTAAGCTGGGGGGCTGTATATGGGATATAGTATATTACTAAGCTGGGGGCTGTATATGGGATACAGTATATTACTAAGCTGGGGTGCTGTATATGGGATACAGTATATTACTAAGCTGGGGGGATGTATATGGGATACGGTATATTACTAGGCTGGGGGGATGTATATGGGATACAGTATATTACTAAGCTGGGGGATGTATATGGGATACAGTATATTTCTACGCTGGGGGATGTATATGGGATACAGTATATTACTAAGCTGGGGGATGTATATGGTGTACAGTATATTACTAAGCTGGGGGCTGCATATGGGATACAGTATATTACTAAGCTGGGAGGATGTATATGGGATACAGTATATTACTAAGCTTGGGGGCTGTATATGGGATACAGTATATTACTAAGCTGGGGGGCTGTATATGGGATACAGTATATTACTAAGCTGGGGGGATGTATATGGGATACAGTATATTACTAAGCTGGGGGATGTATATGGGATACAGTATATTACTAAGCTGGGGGCTGCATATGGGATACAGTATATTACTAAGCTGGGGGGATGTATATGGGATACAGTATATTACTAAGCTGGGGCTGTATATGGGATACAGTATATTACTACGCTGGGGGATGTATATGGGATACGGTATATTACTAAGCTGGGGGGATGTATATCGGGTACAATATATTACTAAGCTGGAGGTCTGTATATGGGATACAGTATATTACTAAGCTGGGGGGCTGTATATGGGATACAGTATATTACTAAGCTGGGGGCTGTATATGGGGTACAGTATATTACTAAGCTGGAGGGCTGTATATGGGATACAGTATATTACTAAGCTGGGGGGGCTGTATATGGGATACAGTATATTACTAAGCTGGGGGCTGTATATGGGATACAGTATATTACTGATCTGGGGGGCTGTATACGGGGTACAGTATATTACTAAGCTGGGGGGCTGTATATATGATATAGTATATTACTAAGCTGGGGGCTGTATATGGGATACAGTATATTACTAAGCTGGGGGGCTGTATATGGGATACAGTATATTACTAAGCTGGGGGGATGTATATGGGGTACAGTATATTACTAAGCTCGGGGGCTGTATATGGGGTACAGTATATTACTAAGCTGGAGGGCTGTGTATGGGATACAGTATATTACTAAGCTGGGGGCTGTATATGGGGTACAGTATATTACTAAGCTGGAGGGCTGTGTATGGGATACAGTATATTACTAAGCTGGGAGGGCTGTATATGGGATACAGTATATTACTAAGCTGGGGGCTGTATATGGGGTACAGTATATTACTAAGCTGGGGGCTGTATATGGGGTACAGTATATTACTAAGCTGGGGGGCTGTATATGGGATACAGTATATTACTAAGCTGGGGGGTTGTATATGGGATACGGTATATTACTAAGCTGGGGGGCTGTATATGGGATACAGTATATTACTAAGCTGGGGGGCTGTATATGGGATACAGTATATTACTAAGCTGGGGGATGTATATGGGATACGGTATATTACTAAGCTGGGGGGATGTATATGGGATACAGTATATTACTGAGCGGGGGAACTGTATATGCGATACTGTATATTACTAAGCTGGGGGGCTGTATATGGGATACAGTATATTACTAAGCTGGGAGGGCTGTATATGGGGTACAGTATATTACTAAGCTGGGAGGCTGTATATGGTGTACAGTATATTGCTAAGCTGGGGGGATGTATATGGGGTACAGTATATTACTAAGCTGGGAGGCTGTATATGGTGTACAGTATATTACTAAGCTGGGGGGCTGTATATGGGATACAGTATATTACTAAGATGGGGGGCTGTATATGGGATACAGTATATTACTAAGCTGGGGGGATGTATATGGTGTATAGTATATTACTAACTGGGGGGCTGTATATGGGATACATTATATTACTAAGCTGGGGGATGTATATGGGGTACAGTATATTACTAAGCTGGGGGGATGTATATGGCGTACAGAATATTACTAAGCTGGGGGGATGTATATGGCGTACAGAATATTACTAAGCTGGGGGGCTGTATATGGGATACAGTATATTAGTAAGCTGGGGGGATGTATATGGGGTACAGTATATTACTAAGCTGGGGGCTGTATATGGTGTACAGAATATTACTAAGCTGAGTGGCTGTATATGGGATACAGTATATTACTAAGCTGGGGGGATGTATATGGGATCCAGTATATTACTAAGCTGGGGGGATGTATATGGGATACAGTATATTACTAAGCTGGGTGGCTGTATATGGGATATAGTATATTACTAAGCTGGGGGGCTGTATATGGGATACAGTATATTACTAAGCTGGGGGGCTGTATATGGGATACAGTATATTACTAAGCTGGGGGGCTGTATATGGGATACAGTATATTACTAAGCTGGGGGGCTCTATATATGGGATACAGTATATTACTAAGCTGGGAGGGGACTGTATATGGGATACAGTATATTACTAAGCTGGGGGGCTGTATATGGGATACAATATATTACTAAGCTGGGGGGATGTATATGGGATACAGTATATTACTAAGCTGGGGCTGTATATGGGATACAGTATATTACTAAGCTGGGGAGCTGTATATGGTGTACAGTATATTACTAAGCTGGGGGGATGTATATGGGATACAGTATATTACTAAGCTGGGGGGCTGTATATGGGATACAGTATATTACTAAGCTGGGGGGATGTATATGGGGTACAGTATATTACTAAGCTGGGGGCTGTATATGGGATACAGTATATTACTAAGCTGGGGGGATGTATATGGGATACAGTATATTACTAAGCTGCGGGGATGTATATGGGATACAGTATATTACTAAGCTGGGGGATGTATATGGGATACAGTATATTACTAAGCTGGGGGGATGTATATGGGATACAGTATTTTACTGAGCGGGGGAACTGTATATGCGATACTGTATATTACTAAGCTGGGGGGCTGTATATGGGGTACAGTATATTGCTAAGCTGGGGGGATGTATATGGGGTACAGTATATTACTAAGCTGGGAGGCTGTATATGGTGTACAGTATATTACTAAGCTGGGGGGCTGTATATGGGATACAGTATATTACTAAGATGGGGGGCTGTATATGGGATACAGTATATTACTAAGCTGGGGGGATGTATATGGTGTATAGTATATTACTAACTGGGGGGCTGTATATGGGATACATTATATTACTAAGCTGGGGGATGTATATGGGGTACAGTATATTACTAAGCTGGGGGGATGTATATGGCGTACAGAATATTACTAAGCTGGGGGGATGTATATGGCGTACAGAATATTACTAAGCTGGGGGGCTGTATATGGGATACAGTATATTAGTAAGCTGGGGGGATGTATATGGGGTACAGTATATTACTAAGCTGGGGGCTGTATATGGTGTACAGAATATTACTAAGCTGAGTGGCTGTATATGGGATACAGTATATTACTAAGCTGGGGGGATGTATATGGGATCCAGTATATTACTAAGCTGGGGGGATGTATATGGGATACAGTATATTACTAAGCTGGGTGGCTGTATATGGGATACAGTATATTACTAAGCTGGGGGGCTGTATATGGGATACAGTATATTACTAAGCTGGGGGGCTGTATATGGGATACAGTATATTACTAAGCTGGGGGGCTGTATATGGGATACAGTATATTACTAAGCTGGGGGGCTCTATATATGGGATACAGTATATTACTAAGCTGGGAGGGGACTGTATATGGGATACAGTATATTACTAAGCTGGGGGGCTGTATATGGGATACAATATATTACTAAGCTGGGGGGATGTATATGGGATACAGTATATTACTAAGCTGGGGCTGTATATGGGATACAGTATATTACTAAGCTGGGGAGCTGTATATGGTGTACAGTATATTACTAAGCTGGGGGGATGTATATGGGATACAGTATATTACTAAGCTGGGGGGCTGTATATGGGATACAGTATATTACTAAGCTGGGGGGATGTATATGGGGTACAGTATATTACTAAGCTGGGGGCTGTATATGGGATACAGTATATTACTAAGCTGGGGGGATGTATATGGGATACAGTATATTACTAAGCTGCGGGGATGTATATGGGATACAGTATATTACTAAGCTGGGGGATGTATATGGGATACAGTATATTACTAAGCTGGGGGGATGTATATGGGATACAGTATTTTACTGAGCGGGGGAACTGTATATGCGATACTGTATATTACTAAGCTGGGGGGCTGTATATGGGGTACAGTATATTACTAAGCTGGGAGGCTGTATATGGTGTACAGTATATTACTAAGCTGGGGGGCTGTATATGGGATACAGTATATTACTAATATAGGGGGCTGTATATGGGATACAGTATATTACTAAGCTGGGGGGCTGTATATGGGGTACAGTTTATTACTAAGCTGGCGGGCTGTATGTGGGATACAGTATATTACTAAGCTGGGGGGATGTATATGGGATACAGTATATTACTAAAATGGGGGGATGTATTTGGGATACGGTATATTACTAAGCTGGGGGGATGTATATGGGATACAGTATATTACTGAGCGGGGGAACTGTATATGCGATACTGTATATTACTAAGCTGGGGGGCTGTATATGGGATACAGTATATTACTAAGCTGGGAGGGCTGTATATGGGGTACAGTATATTACTAAGCTGGGAGGCTGTATATGGTGTACAGTATATTACTAAGCTGGGGGGATGTATATGGGATACAGTATATTACTGAGCGGGGGAACTGTATATGCGATACTGTATATTACTAAGCTGGGGGCTGTATATGGGGTACAGTTTATTACTAAGCTGGCGGGCTGTATGTGGGATACAGTATATTACTAAGCTGGGGGGATGTATATGGGATACAGTATATTACTAAGCTGGGGGGATGTATTTGGGATACGGTATATTACTAAGCTGGGGGGATGTATATGGGATACAGTATATTACTGAGCGGGGGAACTGTATATGCGATACTGTATATTACTAAGCTGGGGGGCTGTATATGGGATACAGTATATTACTAAGCTGGGAGGGCTGTATATGGGGTACAGTATATTACTAAGCTGGGAGGCTGTATATGGTGTACAGTATATTACTAAGCTGGGGGGATGTATATGGGATACAGTATATTACTGAGCGGGGGAACTGTATATGCGATACTGTATATTACTAAGCTGGGGGCTGTATATGGGATACAGTATATTACTAAGCTGGGAGGGCTGTATATGGGGTACAGTATATTACTAAGCTGGGGGGCTGTATATGGGATACAGTATATTACTAAGCTGGGGTGCTGTATATAGGATACAGTATATTACTAAGCTGGGGGGCTGTATATAGGATACAGTATATTACTAAGCTGGGGGGCTGTATATGGGATATAGTATATTACTAAGCTGGGGGCTGTATATGGGATACAGTATATTACTAAGCTGGGGTGCTGTATATGGGATACAGTATATTACTAAGCTGGAGGGATGTATATGGGATACGGTATATTACTAGGCTGGGGGGATGTATATGGGATACAGTATATTACTAAGCTGGGGGATGTATATGGGATACAGTATATTTCTACGCTGGGGGATGTATATGGGATACAGTATATTACTAAGCTGGGGGATGTATATGGTGTACAGTATATTACTAAGCTGGGGGCTGCATATGGGATACAGTATATTACTAAGCTGGGAGGATGTATATGGGATACAGTATATTACTAAGCTTGGGGGCTGTATATGGGATACAGTATATTACTAAGCTGGGGGGCTGTATATGGGATACAGTATATTACTAAGCTGGGGGGATGTATATGGGATACAGTATATTACTAAGCTGGGGGATTTATATGGGATACAGTATATTACTAAGCTGGGGGCTGCATATGGGATACAGTATATTACTAAGCTGGGGGGATGTATATGGGATACAGTATATTACTAAGCGGGGGGGATGTATATGGGATACAGTATATTACTACGCTGGGGGATGTATATGGGATACGGTATATTACTAAGCTGGGGGGATGTATATCGGGTACAATATATTACTAAGCTGGAGGTCTGTATATGGGATACAGTATATTACTAAGCTGGGGGGCTGTATATGGGATACAGTATATTACTAAGCTGGGGGCTGTATATGGGGTACAGTATATTACTAAGCTGGAGGGCTGTATATGGGATACAGTATATTACTAAGCTGGGGGGGCTGTATATGGGATACAGTATATTACTAAGCTGGGGGCTGTATATGGGATACAGTATATTACTGATCTGGGGGGCTGTATACGGGGTACAGTATATTACTAAGCTGGGGGGCTGTATATATGATATAGTATATTACTAAGCTGGGGGCTGTATATGGGATACAGTATATTACTAGGCTGGGGGGCTGTATATGGGATACAGTATATTACTAAGCTGGGGGGATGTATATGGGGTACAGTATATTACTAAGCTCGGGGTCTGTATATGGGGTACAGTATATTACTAAGCTGGAGGGCTGTGTATGGGATACAGTATATTACTAAGCTGGGGGCTGTATATGGGGTACAGTATATTACTAAGCTGGAGGGCTGTGTATGGGATACAGTATATTACTAAGCTGGTAGGGCTGTATATGGGATACAGTATATTACTAAGCTGGGGGCTGTATATGGGGTACAGTATATTACTAAGCTGGGGGGCTGTATATGGGATACAGTATATTACTAAGCTGGGGGGTTGTATATGGGATACGGTATATTACTAAGCTGGGGGGCTGTATATGGGTTACAGTATATTACTAAGCTGGGGGGCTGTATATGGGATACAGTATATTACTAAGCTGGGGGATGTATATGGGATACAGTATATTACTAAGCTGGGGGGCTGTATATGGGATACAGTATATTACTAAGCTGGGGGGATGTATATGGGATACAGTATATTACTAAGCTGGGGGGATGTATATGGGATACAGTATATTACTAAGCTGGGGGGCTGTATATGGGGTACAGTATATTACTAAGCTGGGGGGCTGTATATGGGGTACAGTATATTACTAAGCTGGGGGATGTATATGGGGTACAGTATATTACTAAGCTGGGGGGCTGTATATGGGATACAGTATATTACTAAGCTGGGGGCTGTATATGGGATACAGTATATTACTAAGCTGGGGGGATGTATATGGGATACAGTATATTACTAAGCTGGGGGATGTATATGGGATACAGTATATTACTAAGCTGGGGGATGAATATGGGATACAGTATATTACTAAGCTGGGATGGGCTGTATATATGATATAGTATATTACTAAGCTGGGGGGATGTATATGGGATACAGTATATTACTAAGCTGGGGGGCTGTATATGGGATTCAGTATATTATTTAGCTGGGGGATGTATATGGGATACAGTATATTACTAAGCTGGGGGGCTGTATATGGGATACAGTATATTACTAAGCTGGGGGGATGTATATGGGATACAGTATATTACTAAGCTGGAGGGCTGTATATGGGATACAGTATATTACTAAGCTGGGGGGATGTATATGGGATACAGTATATTACTAAGCAGGGGGCTGTATATGGGATACATTATATTACTAAGCTGGGGGGCTGTATATATGATATAGTATATTACTAAGCTGGGGGGCTGTATATGGGATTCAGTATATTATTTAGCTGGGGGATGTATATGGGATACAGTATATTACTAAGCTGGGGGGCTGTATATGGGATACAGTATATTACTAAGCTAGAGGGCTGTATATGGGATACAGTATAGTATTAAGCTGGGGGGCTGTATATGGGGTACAGTATATTAGTAAGCTGGGGGGCTGTATATGGGATACAGTATATTACTAAGCTGGGGGGATGTATATGGGATACAGTATATTACTAAGCTGGGGGGATGTATATGGGATACAGTATATTACTAAGCTGGGGGGATGTATATGGGATACAGTATATTACTAAGCGGGGGGGGATGTATATGCGATACTGTATATTAATAAGCTGGGGGATGTATATGGGATACAGTATATTACTAAGCTGGGGATGTATATGGGATACAGTATATTACTAAGCTGGGAGGCTGTATATGGGGTACAGTATATTACTAAGCTGGGGGCTGTATATGGGATACAGTATATTACTAAGCTGGGGGGCTGTATATGGGTTACAGTATATTACTAAGCTGGGGGGATGTATATGGGATACAGTATATTACTAAGCTGGGGGGCTGTATATGGGATACAGTATATTACTAAGCTGGGGGGCTGTATATGGGGTACAGTATATTACTAAGCTGGGGGGATGTATATGGGATACAGTATATTACTAAGCTGGGGGGCTGTATATGGGATACAGTATATTACTAAGCTGGGGGGCTGTATATGGGATACAGTATATTACTAAGCTGGGGGGCTGTATATGGGATACAGTATATTACTAAGCTGGGGGGCTGTATATGGGGTACAGTATATTACTAAGCTGGGGGGCTGTATATGGGATACAGTATATTACTAAGCTGGGGGGCTGTATATGGGATACAGTATATTACTAAGCTGGGGGGCTGTATATGGGATACAGTATATTACTAAGCTGGGGGGCTGTATATGGGATACAGTATATTACTAAGCTGGGGGCTGTATATGGGATACAGTATATTACTAAGCTGGGGGGCTGTATATGGGATACAGTATATTACTAAGCTGGGGGGCTGTATATGGGATACAGTATATTACTAAGCTGGGGGGCTGTATATGGGATACAGTATATTACTAAGCTGGGGGGATGTATATGGGATACAGTATATTACTAAGCTGGGGGGCTGTATATGGGATACAGTATATTACTAAGCTGGGGGCTGTATATGGGGTACAGTATATTACTAAGCTGGGGGGCTCTATATATGATATAGTATATTACTAAGCTGGGGGCTGTATATGGGATACAGTATATTACTGAGCTGGGGGGATGTATATGGGATACAGTATATTACTAAGCTGAGGGGCTGTATATGGGATACAGTATATTACTAAGCTGGGGGCTGTATATGGGATACAGTATATTACTAAGCTGGGGGGCTGTATATGGGGTACAGTATATTACTAAGCTGGGGGGATGTATATGGGATACAGTATATTACTAAGCTGGGGGGCTGTATATGGGATACAGTATATTACTAAACTGGGGGGCTGTATATGGGATAAAGTATATTACTAAGCTGGGGGGCTGTATATGGGATACAGTATATTACTAAGCTGGGGGCTGTATATGGGATACAGTATATTACTGAGCTGGGGGGATATATATGGGATACAGTATATTACTAAGCTGAGGGGCTGTATATGGGATACAGTATATTACTAAGCTGGGGGCTGTATATGGGATACAGTATATTACTAAGCTGGGGGCTGTATATGGGATACAGTATATTACTAAGCTGGGGGGCTGTATATGGGGTACAGTATATTACTAAGCTGGGGGGATGTATATGGGATACAGTATATTACTAAGCTGGGGGGCTGTATATGGGATACAGTATATTACTAAACTGGGGGGCTGTATATGGGATACAGTATATTACTAAGCTGGGGGGCTGTATATGGGATACAGTATATTACTAAGCAGGGGGGCTGTATATGGGATACAGTATATTACTAAGCTGGGGGGATGTATATGGGATACAGTATATTACTAAGCTGGGGGGCTGTATATGGGATACAGTATATTACTAAGCTGGGGGCTGTATATGGGGTACAGTATATTACTAAGCTGGGGGGCTCTATATATGATATAGTATATTACTAAGCTGGGGGCTGTATATGGGATACAGTATATTACTGAGCTGGGGGGATGTATATGGGATACAGTATATTACTAAGCTGAGGGGCTGTATATGGGATACAGTATATTACTAAGCTGGGGGCTGTATATGGGGTACAGTATATTACTAAGCTGGGGGGCTGTATATATGATATAGTATATTACTAAGCTGCGGGCTGTATATGGGGTACAGTATATTACTAAGCTGGGGGGATGTATATGGGGTACAGTATATTACTAAGCTGGGGAGCTGTATATGGGATACAGTATATTACTAAGCTGGGGGGCTGTATATATGATATAGTATATTACTAAACTGGGGGCTGTATATGGGATACAGTATATTACTGAGCTGGGGGGCTGTATATGGGGTACAGTATATTACTAAGCTGGGGGGCTGTATATATGATATTGTATATTACTAAGCTGGGGGCTGTATATGGGGTACAGTATATTACTAAGCTGGGGGGATGTATATGGGATACAGTATATTACTAAGCTGGGGAGCTGTATATGGGATACAGTATATTACTAAGCTGGGGAGCTGTATATGGGATACAGTATATTACTAAGCTGGGGGGCTGCATATGGGATACAATATATTACTAAGCTGGGGGGATGTATATGGGATACAGTATATTACTAAGCTGGGGGGCTGTATATGGAATACAGTATATTACTAAGCTGGGGGGCTGTATATGGGATACAATATATTACTAAGCTGGGGGGCTGTATATGGGATACAGTATATTACTAAGCTGGGGTGGGCTGTATATGGGATACAGTGTATTACTAAGCTGGGGGGATGTATATGGGGTACAGTATATTACTAAGCTGGGAGGATGTATATGGGATACAGTATATTACTAAGCTGGGGGGATGTATATGGGATACAGTATATTACTAAGCTGGGGGGATGTATATGGGGTACAGTATATTACTAAGCTGGGGGGATGTATATGGGATACAGTATATTACTAAGCTGGGGGGATGTATATGGGGTACAGTATATTACTAAGCTGGGGGGCTGTATATGGGATACAGTATATTACTAAGCTGGGGGCTGTATATGGGGTACAGTATATTACTAAGCTGGGGGGCTCTATATATGATATAGTATATTACTAAGCTGGGGGCTGTATATGGGATACAGTATATTACTAGTCTGGGATGGGCTGTATATATGATATAGTATATTACTGAGCTGGGGGGCTGTATATGGGGTACAGTATATTACTAAGCTGGGGGGCTGTATATATGATATAGTATATTACTAAGCTGGGGGCTGTATATGGGGTACAGTATATTACTAAGCTGGGGGGATGTATATGGGATACAGTATATTACTAAGCTGGGGAGCTGTATATGGGATACAGTATATTACTAAGCTGGGGGGCTGTATATGGGATACAGTTTATTACTAAGCTGGGGAGCTGTATATGGGATACAGTATATTACTAAGCTGGGGGGCTGTATATGGGATACAGTATATTACTAAGCTGGGGGGATGTATATGGGATACAGTATATTACTAAGCTGGGGGGATGTATATGGGATACAGTATATTACTAAGCTGGGGGGCTGTATATGGGATACAGTATATTACTAAGCTGGGGGGATGTATATGGGATACAGTATATTACTAAGCTGGGGGGATGTATATGGGATACAGTATATTACTAAATGGGGGGGATGTATATGCGATACTGTGTATTACTAAGCTGGGGGATGTATATGGGATACTGTATATTACTAAGCTGGGGGATGTATATGGGATACAGTATATTACTAAGCGGGGGGGGATGTATATGCGATACTGTATATTACTAAGCTGGGGGATGTATATGGGATACAGTATATTACTAAGCGGGGGGGATGTATATGCGATACTGTATATTACTAAGCTGGGGGATGTATATGGGATACAGTATATTACTAAGCTGGGGGATGTATATGGGATACAGTATATTACTAAGCGGGGGGGATGTATATGGGATACAGTATATTACTAAGCTGGGGGGCTGTATATGGGGTACAGTATATTACTAAGCTGGGGGGATGTATATGGGGTACAGTATATTACTAAGCTGGGGGATGTATATGGGATACAGTATATTACTAAGCTGGGGATGTATATGGGATACAGTATATTACTAAGCTGGGGGGCTGTATATGGGATACAGTATATTACTAAGCTGGGGGGCTGTATATGGGATACAGTATATTACTAAGCTGGGGGGCTGTATATGGGATACAGTATATTACTAAGCTGGGGAAATGTATATGGGATACAGTATATTACTAAGCTGGGGGGCTGTATATGGGATACAGTATATTACTAAGCTGGGGGCTGTATATGGGATACAGTGTATTACTAAGCTGGGGGGCTGTATATGGGATACGGTATATTACTAAGCTGGGGGCTGTATATGGGATACAATATATTACTAAGCTGGGGGGCTGTATATAGAATACAGTATATTACTAAGCTGGGGTGGGCTGTATATGGGATACAGTGTATTACTAAGCTGGGGGGATGTATATGGGATACAGTGTATTACTAAGCTGGGGGGCTGTATATGGGATACGGTATATTACTAAGCTGGGGGCTGTATATGGGATACAGTATATTACTGAGCTGGGGGGATGTATATGGGATACAGTATATTACTAAGCTGAGGGGCTGTATATGGGATACAGTATATTACTAAGCTGGGGGCTGTATATGGGGTACAGTATATTACTAAGCTGGGGGGCTGTATATATGATATAGTATATTACTAAGCTGCGGGCTGTATATGGGGTACAGTATATTACTAAGCTGGGGGGATGTATATGGGATACAGTATATTACTAAGCTGGGGAGCTGTATATGGGATACAGTATATTACTAAGCTGGGGGGCTGTATATATGATATAGTATATTACTAAGCTGGGGGCTGTATGTGGGGTACAGTATATTACTAAGCTGGGGGGCTGTATATGGGATACAGTATATTACTAAGCTGGGGGGATGTATATGGGGTACAGTATATTACTAAGCTGGGAGGCTGTATATGGGATACAGTATATTACTAAGCTGGGGGCTGTATATGGGGTACAGTATATTACTAAGCTGGGGGGATGTATATGGGATACAGTATATTACTAAGCTGGGGAGCTGTATATGGGATACAGTATATTACTAAGCTGGGGAGCTGTATATGGGATACAGTATATTACTAAGCTTGGGGGCTGTATATGGGATACAATATATTACTAAGCTGGGGGGATGTATATGGGATACAGTATATTACTAAGCTGGGGGGCTGTATATGGAATACAGTATATTACTAAGCTGGGGGGCTGTATATGGGATACAATATATTACTAAGCTGGGGGGCTGTATATAGAATACAGTATATTACTAAGCTGGGGTGGGCTGTATATGGGATACAGTGTATTACTAAGCTGGGGGGATGTATATGGGATACAGTATATTACTAAGCTGGGGGGATGTATATGGGGTACAGTATATTACTAAGCTGGGAGGATGTATATGGGATACAGTATATTACTAAGCTGGGGGGATGTATATGGGATACAGTATATTACTAAGCTGGGGGGATGTATATGGGGTACAGTATATTACTAAGCTGGGGGGATGTATATGGGATACAGTATATTACTAAGCTGGGGGGATATATATGGGGTACAGTATATTACTAAGCTGGGGGGCTGTATATGGGATACAGTATATTACTAAGCTGGGGGGCTCTATATATGATATAGTATATTACTAAGCTGGGGGCTGTATATGGGATACAGTATATTACTGAGCTGGGGGGCTGTATATGGGGTACAGTATATTACTAAGCTGGGGGGCTGTATATATGATATAGTATATTACTAAGCTGGGGGCTGTATATGGGGTACAGTATATTACTAAGCTGGGGGGATGTATATGGGATACAGTATATTACTAAGCTGGGGAGCTGTATATGGGATACAGTATATTACTAAGCTGGGGGGCTGTATATGGGATACAGTATATTACTAAGCTGGGGAGCTGTATATGGGATACAGTATATTACTAAGCTGGGGGGCTGTATATGGGATACAGTATATTACTAAGCTGGGGGGATGTATATGGGATACAGTATATTACTAAGCTGGGGGGATGTATATGGGATACAGTATATTACTAAGCTGGGGGGCTGTATATGGGATACAGTATATTACTAAGCTGGGGGGATGTATATGGGATACAGTATATTACTAAGCTGGGGGGATGTATATGGGATACAGTATATTACTAAATGGGGGGGGGATGTATATGCGATACTGTGTATTACTAAGCTGGGGGATGTATATGGGATACTGTATATTACTAAGCTGGGGGATGTATATGGGATACAGTATATTACTAAGCGGGGGGGATGTATATGCGATACTGTATATTACTAAGCTGGGGGATGTATATGGGATACAGTATATTACTAAGCGGGGGGGATGTATATGCGATACTGTATATTACTAAGCTGGGGGATGTATATGGGATACAGTATATTACTAAGCGGGGGGGGATGTATATGGGATACAGTATATTACTAAGCTGGGGGGCTGTATATGGGGTACAGTATATTACTAAGCTGGGGGGATGTATATGGGGTACAGTATATTACTAAGCTGGGGGATGTATATGGGATACAGTATATTACTAAGCTGGGGATGTATATGGGATACAGTATATTACTAAGCTTGGGGGCTGTATATGGGATACAGTATATTACTAAGCTGGGGGGCTGTATATGGGATACAGTATATTACTAAGCTGGGGGGCTGTATATGGGATACAGTATATTACTAAGCTGGGGGGATGTATATGGGATACAGTATATTACTAAGCTGGGGGGCTGTATATGGGATACAGTATATTACTAAGCTGGGGGCTGTATATGGGGTACAGTATATTACTAAGCTGGGGGGATGTATATGGGATACAGTATATTACTAAGCTGGGGGATGTATATGGGGTACAGTATATTACTAAGCTGGGGGGATGTATATATGATATAGTATATTACTAAGCTGGGGGGATGTATATGGGGTACAGTATATTACTAAGCTGGGGGCTGTATATGGGATACAGTGTATTACTAAGCTGGGGGGCTGTATATGGGATACAGTATATTACTAAGCTGGGGGCTGTATATGGGATACAGTATATTACTAAGCTGGGGGCTATATATGGGGTACAGTATATTACTAAGCTGGGAGGCTCTATATATGATATAGTATATTACTAAGCTGGGGGGATGTATATGGGGTACAGTATATTACTAAGCTGGGGGCTGTATATGGGATACAGTGTATTACTAAGCTGGGGGGCTGTATATGGGATACAGTATATTACTAAGCTGGGGGCTGTATATGGGATACAGTATATTACTGAGCTGGGGGGATGTATATGGGATACAGTATATTACTAAGCTGAGGGGCTGTATATGGGATACAGTATATTACTAAGCTGGGGGCTGTATATGGGGTACAGTATATTACTAAGCTGGGAGGCTGTATATATGATATAGTATATTACTAAGCTGCGGGCTGTATATGGGGTACAGTATATTACTAAGCTGGGGAGCTGTATATGGGATACAGTATATTACTAAGCTGGGGGGCTGTATATATGATATAGTATATTACTAAGCTGGGGGCTGTATATGGGGTACAGTATATTACTAAGCTGGGGGGCTGTATATGGGATATAGTATATTACTAAGCTGGGGGGATGTATATGGGGTACAGTATATTACTAAGCTGGGAGGCTGTATATGGGATACAGTATATTACTAAGCTGGGGGCTGTATATGGGATACAGTATATTACTGAGCTGGGGGGCTGTATATGGGGTACAGTATATTACTAAGCCTGGGGGCTGTATATATGATATAGTATATTACTAAGCTGGGGGCTGTATATGGGGTACAGTATATTACTAAGCTGGGGGGATGTATATGGGATACAGTATATTACTAAGCTGGGGAGCTGTATATGGGATACAGTATATTACTAAGCTGGGGGGCTGTATATGGGATACAGTATATTACTAAGCTGGGGGGATGTATATGGGATACAGTATATTACTAAGCTGGGGGGCTGTATATGGAATACAGTATATTACTAAGCTGGGGGGCTGTATATGGGATACAGTATATTACTAAGCTGGGGGGCTGTATATGGGATACAGTATATTACTAAGCTGGGGTGGTCTGTATATGGGATACAGTGTATTACTAAGCTGGGGGGATGTTTATGGGATACAGTATATTACTAAGCTGGGGGGATGTATATGGGGTACAGTATATTACTAAGCTGGGAGGATGTATATGGGATACAGTATATTAATAAGCTGGGGGATGTATATGGGGTACAGTATATTACTAAGCTGGGGGGATGTATATGGGATACAGTATATTACTAAGCTGGGGGGATGTATATGGGATACAGTATATTACTAAGCTGGGGGGCTGTATATGGGATACAGTATATTACTAAGCTGGGGGGCTGTATATGGGATACAGTATATTACTAAGCTGGGGGCTGTATATGGGGTACAGTATATTACTGAGCTGGGGGGCTGTATATGGGGTACAGTATATTACTAAGCTGGGGGGCTGTATATATGATATAGTATATTACTAAGCTGGGGGGATGTATATGGGATACAGTATAATACTAAGCTGGGGGAATGTATATGGGATACAGTATATTACTAAGCTGGGGGAATGTATATGGGATACAGTATATTACTAAGCTGGGGGAATGTATATGGGATACAGTATATTACTAAGCTGGGGGGCTGTATATGGGATACAGTATATTACTAAGCTGGGGGGCTGTATATGGGATACAGTATATTACTAAGCTGGGGGGCTCTATATATGATATAGTATATTACTAAGCTGGGGGCTGTATATGGGATACAGTATAATACTAAGCTGGGGGAATGTATATGGGATACAGTATATTACTAAGCTGGGGGAATGTATATGGGATACAGTATATTACTAAGCTGGGGGGCTCTATATATGATATAGTATATTACTAAGCTGGGGGCTGTATATGGGATACAGTATATTACTGAGCTGGGGGGCTGTATATGGGGTACAGTATATTACTAAGCTGGGGGGCTGTATATATGATATAGTATATTACTAAGCTGGGGGCTGTATATGCGGTACAGTATATTACTAAGCTGGGGGGATGTATATGGGATACAGTATATTACTAAGCTGGGGAGCTGTATATGGGATACAGTATATTACTAAGCTGGGGGGCTGTATATGGGATACAGTATATTACTAAGCTGGGGGGATGTATATGGGATACAGTATATTACTAAGCTGGGGGGATGTATATGGGATACAGTATATTACTAAGCTGGGGGGATGTATATGGGATACAGTATATTACTAAGCTGGGGGGATGTATATGGGATACAGTATATTACTAAGCGGGGGGGATGTATATGCGATACTGTATATTACTAAGCTGGGGGATGTATATGGGATACAGTATATTACTAAGCGGGGGGGGATGTATATGCGATACTGTATATTACTAAGCTGGGGGATGTATATGGGATACAGTATATTACTAAGCGGGGGGGATGTATATGCGATACTGTATATTACTAAGCTGGGGGATGTATATGGGATACAGTATATTACTAAGCTGGGGGATGTATATGGGATACAGTATATTACTAAGCTGGGGGCTGTATATGGGGTACAGTATATTACTAAGCTGGGGGCTGTATATGGGGTACAGTATATTACTAAGCTGGGGGGCTGTATGTGGGATACAGGATATTACTAAGCTGGGGGGCTGTATATGGGATACAGTATATTACTAAGCTGGGGGATGTATATGGGATACAGTATATTACTAAGCTGGGGGATGTATATGGGATACAGTATATTACTAAGCGGGGGGGGGGGATGTATATGCGATACTGTATATTACTAAGCTGGGGGATGTATTTGGGATACAGTATATTACTAAGCTGGGGATGTATATGGGATACAGTATATTACTAAGCTGGGAGGCTGTATATGGGATACAGTATATTACTAAGCTGGGGGGCTGTATATGGGATACAGTATATTACTAAGCTGGGGAGCTGTATATGGGATACAGTATATTACTAAGCTGGGGGGGCTGTATATGGGATACAGTATATTACTAAGCGGGGGGGATGTATATGCGATACTGTATATTACTAAGCTGGGGGATGTATTTGGGATACAGTATATTACTAAGCTGGGGATGTATATGGGATACAGTATATTACTAAGCTGGGAGGCTGTATATGGGATACAGTATATTACTAAGCTGGGGGGCTGTATATGGGATACAGTATATTACTAAGCTGGGGGGCTGTATATGGGATACAGTATATTACTAAGCTGGGGAGCTGTATATGGGATACAGTATATTACTAAGCTGGGGGGGCTGTATATGGGATACAGTATATTACTAAGCGGGGGGGGATGTATATGCGATACTGTATATTACTAAGCTGGGGGCTGTATATGGGGTACAGTATATTACTAAGCTGGGGGGATGTATATGGGATACAGTATATTACTAAGCTGGGGGGCTGTATATGGGATACAGTATATTACTAAGCTGGGGGGCTGTATATGGGGTACAGTATATTACTAAGCTGGAGGGCTGTATATGGGATACAGTATATTACTAAGCTGGAGGGCTGTATATGGGATACAGTATATTACTAAGCTGGGGGGCTGTATATGGGGTACAGTATATTACTAAGCTGGAGGGCTGTATATGGGATACAGTATATTACTAAGCTGGGGGGCTGTATAAGGGATACAGTATATTACTAAGCTGGAGGGATGCATATGGGATACAGTATATTACTAAGCTGGGGGCTGTTTTTGGGATACAGTATATTACTAAGCTGGGGGCTGTATATGGGGTACAGTATATTACTAAGCTGGGGGGCTGTATATGGGATACAGTATATTACTAAGCTGGGGGGCTGTATATGGGATACAGTATATTACTAAGCTGGGAGGGTCCTGTATATGGTATACAGTATATTACTAAGCTGGGGAGCTATATATGGGATACAGTATATTACTAAGCTGGGGGGCTGTATATGGGATACAGTATATTACTAAGCTGTGGGGCTGTATATGGGGTACAGTATATTACTAAGCTGGGGGCCTGTATATGGGATACAGTATATTACTAAGCTGGGGGGCTGTATATGGGATACAGTATATTACTAAGCTGGGAGGGGGCTGTATATGGTATACAGTATATTACTAAGCTGGGGAGCTGTATATGGGATACAGTATATTACTAAGCTGGGGGGCTGTATATGGGATACAGTATATTACTAAGCTGGGGGGGCTGTATATGGGATACAGTATATTACTAAGCTGGGGGGATGTATATGGGATACAGTATATTACTAAGCTGGGGGATGTATATGGGATACAGTATATTACTAAGCTGGGGGGCTGTATATGGGATACAGTATATTACTAAGCTGGAGGGATGCATATGGGATACAGTATATTACTAAGCTGGGGGCTGTATATGGGATACAGTATATTACTAAGCTGGGGGCTGTATATGGGGTACAGTTTATTACTAAGCTGGGGGGCTGTATATGGGATACAGTATATTACTAAGCTGGGGGGCTGTATATGGGATACAGTATATTACTAAGCTGGGAGGGGGCTGTATATGGTATACAGTATATTACTAAGCTGGGGAGCTGTATATGGGATACAGTATATTACTAAGCTGGGGGGCTGTATATGGGATACAGTATATTACTAAGCTGGGGGATGTATATGGGATACAGTATATTACTAAGCTGGGGGGCTGCATATGGGATACAGTATATTACTAAGCTGGGGGGATGTATATGGGATACAGTATATTACTAAGCTGGGGGGCTGTATATGGGATACAGTATATTACTAAGCTGGGGGGCTGTATATGGGATACAGTATATTACTAAGCTGGGAGGATGTATATGGGATACAGTATATTACTAAGCTGGGGGCTGTATATGGGATACAGTATATTACTAAGCTGGGGGGCTGTATATGGGATACAGTATATTACTAAGCTGGGGGGCTGTATATGGGATACAGTATATTACTAAGCTGGGGGGATGTATATGGGATACAGTATATTACTAAGCTGGGGGGATGTATATGGGGTACAGTATATTACTAAGCTGGGGGGCTGTATATGGGATACAGTATATTACTAAGCTGGGGGGCTGTATATGGGATACAGTATATTACTAAGCTGGGGGGATGTATATGGGATACAGTATATTACTAAGCTGGGGGGATGTATATGGGATACAGTATATTACTAAGCTGGGGGGCTGTATATGGGATACAGTATATTACTAAGCTGGAGGGATGCATATGGGATACAGTATATTACTAAGCTGGGGGGGCTGTATATGGGATACAGTATATTACTAAGCTGGGGGCTGTATATGGGGTACAGTATATTACTAAGCTGGGGGGCTGTATATGGGATACAGTATATTACTAAGCTGGGGGGCTGTATATGGGATACAGTATATTACTAAGCTGGGAGGGGGCTGTATATGGTATACAGTATATTACTAAGCTGGGGAGCTGTATATGGGATACAGTATATTACTAAGCTGGGGGCTGTATATGGGATACAGTATATTACTAAGCTGGGGGCTGTATATGGGGTACAGTATATTACTAAGCTGGGGGGCTGTATATGGGATACAGTATATTACTAAGCTGGGGGGCTGTATATGGGATACAGTATATTACTAAGCTGGGGGGCTGTATATGGGATACAGTATATTACTAAGCTGGGGGATGTATATGGGATACAGTATATTACTAAGCTGGGGGGCTGCATATGGGATACAGTATATTACTAAGCTGGGGGGATGTATATGGGATACAGTATATTACTAAGCTGGGGGGCTGTATATGGGATACAGTATATTACTAAGCTGGGGGGCTGTATATGGGATACAGTATATTACTAAGCTGGGAGGATGTATATGGGATACAGTATATTACTAAGCTGGGGGGATGTATATGGGGTACAGTATATTACTAAGCTGGGGGCTGTATATGGGGTACAGTATATTACTAAGCTGTGGGGCTATATATGGGATACAGTATATTACTAAGCTGGGGGGGATGTATATGGGATACAGTATATTACTAAGCTGGGGGGATGTATATGGGATACAGTATATTACTAAGCTGGGGGGATGTATATGGGATACAGTATATTACTAAGCTGGGGGGATGTATATGGGATACAGTATATTACTGAGCGGGGGGGCTGTATATATGATATAGTATATTACTAAGCTGGGGGCTGTATTCACTGTACGGTGTTTATTTTACATTGGGCCCCTTATGATCTGTTCACACTTGTGTTGCTTTTTAGTTTTGTTGTCTCACCTTTTATTTTTTTTTATTTTCTATTTTTAATTTTTTTATTTTTTTATTTATTTTTTATTAATTATTTATTATTTTTTTCTAAGCTACTGATATTCCTGATTCTATTATTGGTGAAGCATCCGTTGATACAGTTGAAGTCACCTGCCAACTGAAGAATTTGTCTATCACTAATATTTATATCCAAGTGATCAACAGCTGTCTAGGACCTTGGATCTCCATTCTGGCCTCTTCCTACCTGGGAACCTTTTGAGTGAACTTCAGCTTTGGACTCACTGTCTCTAATAGTTTACCTGTTATGTATTTACCCTATGATTATACATGTTGATACAGTACTTGCATCTCAATTGTTCCGTAGTCCTGGTCCGACCTTTTTTACTACCTTCTGGTTGGGTTCTTTTTATTGTAATAATAATGTGATCGCTCGGTTTACTATATATTTATATTGTTTTTGATTACTTTGCTGCATATGTATTTTGTACAATTCTTGATGTATTTTTGTGTGCCCTGGCTGCTCCGCTGTGGCCCAGCCCACGTTCCTTCTTTTTTCCGCCTCCGTCGATCCGTGGCGCTCTCACCGATGCTACACTATGATAATTAATATGATGGATACTAATTTGCTGAACACTGTGTGCGGGGCTACTTTAGCGATTTGTGTTTGGTTACATCATGTCTTCCCCTCGTGTGATCTATGTTACATATTACTTACCGTTCACCATCTATCTAGATTTCCATTATCATGACAGGGAGACATTTGTAGCGTATTGTATTTTATTTATTTTTTGAAACATGTATTTGTATATCTCTTTTACTCATGTAATCTTCAGATTGAGTTAGAATCTTTTGTCGGTGATTTTTTATATTGTCACCTTATTTATTGGTTCTACATTTCCTTTTTGGCACACATTAAATTATTTCTTTGCACTTCAGGTCGTGGATCTGTATTTTTGCATATTTCTACTTTTAGAGGTCTTTTAACTGCTTTGCTTTCTCTAATTATACACTGGGAGTAATACTATCGCCGTGTATATCTCTCTGTATCTGCTGGCTTGGAGACCTATATTTTAATAGGTTTCCATGCAGACACTTATCTGGATTGTCGTTCTGCATCCACACTTCTCTCACTGTCGTCGACCAATGTCGTGCTTTTTTCTAAATTTATATCCAGGCGCTGTTCCTGGATCTATTTTATTCACTTATATATTGTTGTAGTAATACTGTTTATATACACTTGGGTGTTATATCACCGCCATACGTACATCCTTTCGTACCTATAGATTTATACTTTAAAGGTTATCGCGCCGATACTTACCTAGATTTTTGTTCAGTAACTACGTTTCTCTCATGATCGCCGACTAATGATATACCTCTATTAGTTTACATCTATGTGCCGACAATAGATAGATTCCATGTCCTTGTACGTTGCCTATACGTTCAACTCCCCGCCGGCTTGCAGTCTATCCTTGTTATACTGCATTGATGTCCAGTCATGCACCCTTTGCATTTTGGTGCCACACGGTGCAGAATTCCTTATTTTGTGTATTCGGTTTACTCATTATTTATTCAGTGTATTTATATGCTTTCGATAATCGCCGGTCGGGTCTTTATCTATATATATTTTTTACCTATTTACTTCGTCCAGTATAGATACGCTATTCGAATTTTACCTAGTTCCTTTGTGACTTTTTGTATCATTTCTTGGATCGCAGTGATGGTGGAACGCTTGTCCATATACTGTTCGTTCACTTCCGGCTTTTTGGAATGCATTGCCATGTTGTTTCGCTCCGTGAAATATGTCACCGGATATGACATCATGATGGGGCGGAAGTGGGTTGTGCCGCGACGGAGCGGCCAGGGTATTTAAACATATCAGTAAAAAGAAAACTTTTTCCAGCTCACCTCCAACCTCTGTGTACTTCGGAAATGGCACGGGCTCACCTCGTTTGCTGAGGTTACAATTGCTTACAGAAAAAACTCTCGACAGTCCAGCCAAATTCCGGAAAAAAAACTTTGAGACTTTTATTTGGTCAAAATACAGACATCCACAGCATTGTTTTTCGATATTCCCTTTCTCAATCCAACGCGTTTCAAACGGATTAACCGTTCTTAGTCATGGTCTATTTAAACATATCACCTGCGCTGTGTTGTTATCCCCTGACGAAGCCCGCCGAGTCGGGCGATACGCGTGGGGCGTTTCTTCCCCCAGACTGAACCCCTTTACCTGGTACTGTAGCTCTGCACCTTACTCTTTTGTGATTTGCTCACATTGGACCTGGCCTCTTATTGATTATTCTTGAGGGAGTAGTGCTTTATTATTCTTTGGTCCTATATGTATATTTTTTGTGCATTACTTATATCTACTTACCTTTATTTTGTTTTTATGGTGTTTACATCATCTATACATGTGGTTCCTCCTGGAAAATTGTGTGATATGTACCCAATTTTCTTTTTGGGTTTTTAAGTATGTTTTAATGGTTATAATAATAAAGTTTATTTTGTGTCATTCATACACATCTCTTTCTTTGGTTTTTGCATCGGGAAAAGTAGTGGCGGCTGGGGACCGAATACCGAGGGGCGACCGCCGCCATGAGGCTTCGAAAGGCCTCGGTCTCTACCAGCCTATAGGGCAGCATCTCCAGGCTAAGCAACTTGGAGATGTGGACGTTGAGGGCTTGGGCGTGTGGGTGGGTTGCACTATACTTCCTCTTGCGCTCCAGCGTCTGGGGTATGGAGAGCTGAACGCTGGTGGATGCTGTGGAGGATCGTGGAGGCGAAGGTGGGGTTTTCGCACGGGAGGTGTTTGGGCCGTGGTCCTGGGCAGGGGGCTGACTAGCAGATGACACAGGGGAAGGAGCAGTGGTGTGCCCGGCCGGAGTTGAACGGGCTTGGTGCCATTGAGTGGGGTGTTTAGCATTCATATGCCTGCGCATACTGGTGGTAGTTAAGCTAGTAGTGGTGGAACCCCTGCTGATCCTGGTTTGGCAAAGGTTGCACACCACAGTCCGTCGGTCATCCGGTGTTTCTTTAAAGAACCTCCAGACTTCTGAAAATCTAGCCCTCGCCACGGGAGCTTGACTACGGGCAACATTTGGTGCTGATGCACCAGCTCTGGCCCTGCCTCTCCGTCTGGCCCCACCACTGCCTCTTCCAACCTGTTCTGCTATAGGACTCGCCTCCGTCTCAGAAGCACTGTGTTCACCCGGCCTATCAACCTAGCTTGGGTCTGTCACCTCATCATCCTCCGATCCCTCAGTCTACTCCCCCCTCGGACTTCCTGCCCTGACAACAACTTCACCACTGTCTGACAACTGTGTCTCCTCATCGTCCGACACCTCTTTACACACTTCCTCCACTACGTCAATAATGTCATCATCACCCACAGACTGCGACCGGTGGAAAACCTGGGCATCGGAAAATAGCTCAGCAGCAACCGGACAAGTGGTTTGTGACTGTGGGAAGGGTCCAGAAAACAGTTCCTCAGAGTATGCCGGTTCAAATGCCAAATTTTGCTGGGAGGGGGCAGACTGGGGGGAAGGAGGCTGAGGTGGAGGAGCTGGAGGAGTGCTGATTTCGGTGACATGGGTGGACTGCGTGGAAGACTGACTGGTGGACAAATGGCTAGAAGCATTGTCCGCAATCCAGGACATCACCTCTTCGCACTGTTCTGGCCTCAACAGTGCTCTACCACGAGTCCCAGTAACTTGAGACATGATGAACCTAGGGAGTGTAGCTCTGCGGCGTTCCCCTGCTCCCTCATCAGCAGGTGGTGTCTCACCCCGCCCAGGACCACGGCCTCTGACCCCTGCAGTAGGTGGACGCCCACGTCCACGCCCTCGTCCTCTACCCCTAGCCCTCGGGTTAAACATTTTCAAAATTAAAGTGTAAACTTAAATTTTTTTTTTTTGTGTGTTTTTTTGTGTTTTTTTTTTTAAACAAAACGAAGCTATCCTATTGCTATGGCTAGTTTCTAACCTACACTGACAGCACACAACTGGATTTTGTGCTGTGCCTGATGACTTTGAGCTATAAAAAGAAATAAAGGTAAAAAAAAATAAATCAGCAGACTCTGCCTAATTCTAATCAAACACCTAATAAATTGTCCCACTTCGGTGTTTGAGGTGGATATGTGTGTCACTAAGAGCTAAACACAACGGTCGCAAGTCTCCCAGCAAATTCCTCACAATATGGTACTAGCTGCACTACTAATGCCAGCAAGCCCAGCCACAAGCAAACAAAAAAAAGTAAAATAAAACGTTATTGTAGCCCTAAGAAGGGCTGTTGGGTTCTTGTAGAATCACTCCTGCCTAACACTATTCTAATAGAACACCCTAACGCTTTCCCTGACCAGCAGCAGCTCTCTCCCTAGCGGCATCCAGACAGAGAATGATCCGAGCAGCGCGGGCAGGGGCTAGTCTATTCCAGGGTCACCTGATCTGGCCAGCCAACCACTGCTATCGACGTGTAAGGGTACAATGTCATGCTGGGTGGAGTGCAGAGTCTCCTGGCTTGTGATTGGCTCTGTTTCTGGCCGCCAAAAAGGAAAACGGCGGGAGATGCCATTTTCTCGAGCTGGCGAAATACTCGTCCGAGCAACGAGCAGTTTCGAGTACGCTAATGCTCGAATAAGCATCAAGCTCGGACGAGTATGTTCGCTCATCTCTAGTTGTTAGCTATGATTAAGGACAGTATAGCTGTCCGAAACGCGTAAGCCGTGATGTGTCTGCTACAACTGGATTTTCTGTACTGCTATGTAATGCTTCAATAAAGAACAAAGTTTTTCAAGTGTTTGGAGCGTGGCTGGACCGTGGATTTTTGCTGCTACAATTTTATGTATACCCCAGCAGAGGGGTGACCCGTGCCTCACTCAACACTCAAGGAGCAAGGTGAGCTGGTTCCTCCAAATTTTCTGTGACTCATTATCCAGAGTTTACCAGCAGCGCAGAGCGATTGTAGACTGCCAGATGTCAACTTCCACCAGAACTGCTAGTCAGGTCAGTCAGCTTCCTTAAGTCTACTATGAGGAGTGGACGTGGATGTCTGATATCTGTCAGGTGCTGAGTAACTTTGAGGAGTCAACACAGATGGTCAGTGGCGATGCCGCCATCATCAGCCTCACCATCCCGCTGCTTGGCCTGTTGAAAAACTCTCTGGCCAGCATGAAGTCATAAGCTTTGCGCTCGTCACAAGAGATTGGGGAAGAAGATTCCCTTGTTAATAGCCAAAGCACCCTCAGGTCTGTTTCTCAGCGCATATCGGAGGAGGTGGAGAAGGATGAGGAGGAAGAGGAGGAGAATGTTGGTGAGACAGAAGAGGGGAGCATTGCTCAGACCTTCACTGTTTAGCGTGTATGGGCAGAAGAAGAGGAGTTGGAGGAGTTGGAGGAGGAGGAAATGGACAGTCAGGCCAGTGAGGGGAGTGAATTCTTGCGAGTTGGGACTCTGGCGCATATGGCAGATTTCATGCTAGGCTGCCTATCCCGTGACCCTCATGTTCAAAGAATGTATTCCAGCACCGATTACTGGGTATTCACTCTCCTGGATCCACGGTACAAGCAAAATCTTTCCACTCTCATCCCTGGAGAGGAAAGGAGTGTAAGAATGCATGAATACCAGCAGGCCCTGGTGCACAAGCTGAAACAGTATTTCCCTTCTGACAGCGCTAGCGGCAGAGGGCGTACTTCTGCGGGACAAGTAGCGAGGGAGAGTAAGCAAGCAGGCAGCTTGTCCAGCACTGGCAGGGGTACACTTTACAAGGCCTTTGCCAGTTTTATGTCACCCCAGAAAGCAGGGCCGGATTAAGGTTGGTGGGGGCCCCTGGGCGCAAAATCTGGTGGAGGCCCCCACTGCGTGTAGCGTACACACACATCCTCCTGCTTTCTTTCCACTATCCTAGCAGTAACACAGCTACATACAGCCGCCTCATCCCCAGTAACACAGCTACATACAGCCACCTCATCCGCAGTAACACAGCTACATACAGCCTCCTCATCCCCAGTAACACAGCTACATACAGCCTCCTCATCCCCAGTAACACAGCTACATACAGCCGCCTCACCCCCAGTAACACAGCTACATACAGCCGCCTAATCCTCAGTAACACAGGTACATACAGCCACCTCGTCCCCAGTAACACAGCTACATACAGCCGCCTCGTCCCCAGTAACACAGCTACATACAGCCGCCTCGCCCTCAGTAACACAGCTACACACAGCCGCCTTGGCCGGAGTAACACAACTACATACAGCAGCCTCATCCCCAGTAACACAGCATACAGCCGCCTCACCCCCAGTAACACAGCTACATACAGCCACCTCACCCCCAGTAACACAGCTACATACAGCCACCTCACCCCCAGTAACACAGCTACATACAGCCACCTCACCCCCAGTAACACAACTACATACTGCCGCCTCGCGCCCAGTAACACAGCTACATACAGCCGCCTTGTCCCCAGTAACACAGCTACATACAGCTGCCTCATCCCCAGTAACACAGCTACATACAGCCGCCTTGTCCCCAGTAACACAGCTACATACAGCCGCCTCGCCCCCAGTAACACAACTACATACAGCTGCCTCCCCCTCAGTAACACCGCTGACTATAGCCTGGCAGGCACACGTCGGGCGTTCTGGAGAGAAGATCGCAGCTCACCCCTCCCGTCTCCATAGAGAATAGAGCTACGTGGTCGTTCTTACGACCATAGATAGAGCACGCTCTATCTCTTTTGCGGCCGCAGCACGAAAGTGAGTACTTGTTGTGCTCACCATACCAAAGCACTATAGATGCCTATGAGGGAAGTATATCAGGTAGCAAATTTGCGGCCAGATATACGTCCCCCATACATGTTCCCTTATACAGACATGTTTATACAGTTACACACTGATATATACACACCTTTATATACTTATATACACACAAATAAAGTTCTACACTCGTTTACTTGCACCCATATATACACACAAGTATACACTTATACACACATTTATGCACTCATATACATTTATACACTAATACACAGAGTATATATAAACTCATAAAGTATATACACACATACAGCATATACACACACATATGGGAAGTACACACACATAAAGTATATAGAGCATATACATACCATATTCCCTGTAAAATATATATATATATATATATATATATATATATATATATATATATTTAAATGTACACACATATATGCTTATATAAATATATGCATGTATAAATACAGTATATACACCTATACACGGTAGATGCATATATACCCATATACACAGTACATACATCTATACACGGTAGATGCATATATACCCATATACACAGTATATATATTTATACACGGTAGATGCATATATACCCATATACACAGTAGTCTGTATAAAATTTGCTACCTTTTTCACCCTTATACATCTGCCTTTCTTTCTTTTGTGTCCATATACACAGTATATACATCTATACACGGTAGATGCATATATACGCTGTACATACATATATACACAGTAAATGCATATATACCCATGCACACAGTATATACACATAAATAAACAGTATATACACATATACACATACACAGTAGATGCATATATACACAGTATATACATATATACACATACACAGTAGATGCATATATACACAGTAGATGCATATATACACAGTATATACATATATACACATACACAGTAGATGCATATATACACAGTATATACATATATCCACATACACAGTAGATGCATATATACACAGTAGATGCATATATACACAGTATATACATATATACACAGTAGATACATATATACACATACACAGTAGATGCATATATACACAGTATAAACATATATACACAGTATATACACATATATGCACAGTAGATGCATATATAAACAGTATAAACATATATACACAGTAGATGCATATATACACAGTATAAACATATATACACAGTATATACATATATACACATATGCCCTGTATATACACATATACACTGTATATATATATACATATATACACACAGATAAATTGATATGTATATACTTACCTTTTAGGGTGCTTGTTCGTGTGGGTGGGTCTTTCGGTTGCTTGTTCGGCCGGGGAGGGGGTCGGTGGGTGCTTGTTCGAGCGGGGGGCGGAGGGGGGGGTGCGCGGCGGGTGCTTGTTCTAGCGGGTAGGCGGTGCGCAGCGGGTGCTAGTTCTAGCGGGGGGCGAGGTGCGCGGCGGGTGCTTGTTCTAGCGGGGGGCGGAGGGGGGGCTGCGCAGCGGGTGCTAGTTCTAGCGGGAAGGGGGTGCGCAGCGGGTGCTAGTTCTAGCGGGGGGCGGGGGGCGCGGCGGGTGCTTGTTCTAGCGGGGGGCGGAGGGGGGGGGGGGTGCGCAGCGGGTGCTAGTTCTAGCGGAGGGGGGTGTGTGCAGCGGGTGCTAGTTCTAGAGGGGGGCGGGGTGCGCGGCGGGTGCTTGTTCTAGCGGGGGGCGGAGGGGGGGTGCGCAGCAGGTGCTTGTTCTAGCGGGGGGGGGGGTACGGGTGCTTGTTCTAGCCAAGCGAGGTTGCTTGTTTGGGCGGGGGTTGGTAGCTCGGCCATGCATGCCGGGGGATGGGCGGCTGAGAGGCGGTCACCTGTGCTGGGGGGGGGGGTGGGGTGGGCGGACAGGCGAGCGCAGGGTCACCTGTGCCAGGGTTTAGGCGGTGTCACCTGTGCCGGGGCGGGCCCGGAGGCGGTATCAACTGTGCCGGGGGGAGATGGCAGCCATTGAGGAGGAGTTAGTAACACTCATGCCAAGGGGGGCGGGCGGCTCCTCCATGCAGCGCGATGCAGCGGGCATCTCAGGCGGGGGGGCGCAGGAGGTGCGATCTGGTGGGGGCCCCAAGGGGGGGCAAGATGGTGGGGGCCCCAGGGCTCGCGCCCCGGGAGCCCCGCCTATAATCCGGCCCTGCCAGCAAGACACTGTCACCTGTCCCCAGTCTCGGCAGAGTAGGGCTGATCTTTACAGAAATATGGTGAGGGAGTACGTAGCTGACCATACCATCATCCTAAATGATCACACAGCTCCCTACAACTACTGGGTTTCAAAGCTGGACATGTGGCACGAACTGGCGCTGTACGCCTTGGAGGTTCTTGCCTGCCCTGCCACTAGCGTGTTGTCTGAGCGGGTTTTCAGTGCAGCTGGTGGCATCAACATTGATAAGCGAACACGCCTGTCGACTGGCAGCACTGACAAGCTGACGCTTATCAAGATGAATAAAGCCTGG
This sequence comes from Engystomops pustulosus, assembly GCF_040894005.1. Lineage (NCBI taxonomy): Eukaryota > Metazoa > Chordata > Amphibia > Anura > Leptodactylidae > Engystomops > Engystomops pustulosus. Next base: position 292,410,546 of record NC_092411.1, on the reverse strand, counting down.
ATTTCTCAGGATTTCCATTCTCCACCAGGTGAAAGAAGCTCAACCTGAATAATGTATGCACTCCTCCTCCACATTTTCCTCCTTCTCCTCCTCTTTGTACACTAAAGCATAGGAAACTGGCTATTTTTTGCCAGGGCCAACTGGCTCTAGCTATAGTACTCTATGTATTTAATTTTTCTGGAGGGCCACCTACCTGGTCCTCTGTTTTAAACATTTTTTGGGAGTGTCACATACAGGCACTCAATCTATTTAATTTTTCTGGAGGACCACCTACCTGCTCATCTGGTTTGAAAACTTTTTTGGGCTGCCACATACAGGCACTATCTAAATTTAATTGTCTCCATAGCAGCCTCTACACGTCGTCTTTTTAGCTGGCTCCACACGTTGTCTCCATTGCTACCTCCACACGTCATCGCCATAGCTGCCTCCCAAAGTCGTCCATATAGCTGCCTCCATACATCGTCCCCTTAGCAAACGAGCTGTGTCAGGCAGAATTTTGGGTTGTTTTCATGGCTTCCACATCAAACTTGTTAACTTTGTCGCCACCCTGCTGTGTTATCCACAAAATATACTGGCAAACTTTTATCATTTCCTGATATTATTTCAGCGCTTCTTGCGCATCTGTTTACATTCCCCTCATCCGCCATATCCCAAACTTATAAGAACGCTACTACACTTGATCTTATACAAAAGGTTCTTAGAAGTGCTGTTTGGGGAGTAGCCGAGAGACAGGGGCTTGGATAGGCGAAAGCTCGCCTGGCAGCGGAGCGCCAGCTCCATCCCAAGATCCAACTAACATAGTTTTAACTGCCGCACCTTTAATCTACTACTACTTTACTGCCTCCATACATCGTCCCCTTGTCAAACGAGCTGTGTCAGGCAGAATTTTCTGGTGTTTCACCAGATATATAATGGAACTCGGCCCATCTGTCGCCGCCATGCTGGAGACCTGAAGTTGCAATCATAGCAGCACAATATGGATGCCCCATACTGTCGCTCTTAATCATGGAACCATTTCCGAAAAAACAATTAAAAATAGAACCACTATGCTATTCCATTATTCCAAGGTGAAATATTCAAACGACCCCGCCTGCTTTGAAAATTATAATTTTTTTAAAGTAAACGCTTCTAGCTCCCAGGCCCATTTTGGGTGGGGAGGAGCCGAGAGACAGGGGCTTGGACAGGCGAAAGCTCGCCTGGCAGCGGACCGCCAGCTCCATCCCAAGATCCAACTAACATAGTTTTAACTGCCGCACGATTAATCTACTACTACCTTACTGCCTCCTTACATTGTCCCCCTTATCAAACAAGCTGTGTCAGGCAAAATTTTGGATTGTTTTAACGGCTTCCGCATCAAACTTGTTAACTTTGTTGCCACCCGCTGTGTTATCCACAAAATATACTGCCAAACTTTTATCATTGACCAATATTATTTCAGCGCATCTTGCACATCTGGTTACGTTCCCCTCCCCCACCATAACCAGGCCAATTACTTATAAGAACAGTACTACACTTGATCTTATACAAAGGATTCTTAGAAATGCTGTTTGTAGCCCCCGCCTGCTTTGAAAATGATAATTTTTTCAAAGTAAACGCTTCTGGCCCCCAGACCCATTTTGGGTGGGGAGGAGCCCAGAGGTTTGGCCAGGCGAAAGCTCGCTTGGCAGCGGACCGCCAGCTCCATCCCAAGATTAGGCAGCCTCAGAGGTATCCATGCATGCTGCCCCTGCTGTTTCCTGTCCATTTCGCCTCCACGATCCTCCACAGCGTCCACCAATGTCTCATTTCAACTGTCTATACCCGAGACACTGGAGCGCAAGAGGAAATACAGCACATCGTCCCCTTAGCAACGAGCTTTGTCAGGCAAAAATTTTCGGGTGTTTCACCAGATACATAATGGAACTCGGCCCATCTGTCGCCGCCATGCTGGAGACCTAAAGTTTCAATCATTTCAGCGCAATATGCATGACCACTTCAGTTGCTCTTAATCATGGAACCATTTCCGAAAAAAATAAAAAAATAGAACCACTATGCTATTCCATTATTCCTAGATGAAATATTTAAATGACCCCGCCTGCTTTGAAAATTATAATTTTTCAAAGTAAATGCTTCTGGCCTCCAGGCCCATTTTGGGTGGGGAGGAGCCGAGAGGCAGGAGCTTGGATAGGCGAAAGCTCGCCTGGCAGCGGAGCGCCAGCTCCATCCCAAGATCCAACTAACATAGTTTTAACTGCAGCACCGTTAATCTACTACTACCTTACTGGCTCCATACATCGTCCCCTTAGCAAGCAAGCTGTGTCAGGCAGAATTTTCGGGTCTTTCACCAGATACATAATGGAACTCGGCCCATCTGTCGCCGTCATGCTGTACACCTGAAGATTCAATCATAACAGCGCAATATGGATGCCACATACTGTCACTCTTAATCATGGAACCATTTCCGAAAAAACAATTAAAAATAGAACTGCTATGCTATTCCATTATTCCTAGATGAAATATTCAAACGACCCGGCCTGCTTTGAAAATTATAATTTATCAAAGTAAATGCTTCTGGCCCCCAGGCCCATTTTGGGTGGGGAGGAGCCGAGAGGCAGGGGCTTGGCCAGGCGAAAGTTCGCCTGGCAGCGGACTGCCAGCTCCATCCCAAGATCCAACTAAAATTGTTTGAACTGCAGCAACCTTCAACCCACAACCTTTTGCCTCTAAAATCTATCTTTTCTCTCCTCTTTTTTCACCTCCTTACGTTCACCTCGGATGCCATAACCGTCCCCATTGCCTCCACACGTTGTCTCCATAGCAGCCTCCGGACATAGTCTCCATAGCTGCCTCCAAAAGTTGTCTCCATAGCTGCCTCCACATGTCGTCCCCTTATCAAACGAGCTGTGTCAGGCTCATTTTTCGGGTGTTTCATCAGATACGTTATGGAACTTGGTCACTCTGATGCCGCCATGCTGTGTTATCGACTAAATATACCGTCAACCTATATTAACTGTTTTTTTTTTTCTCATGAATTTGGGTGTTCTACGGAGTCCTAATAATTACTAAATCAATTATTCTACCCTATGGGACATGTTTTTGTCTAATTACTAAACCTGCTTGTTTAATGAGCATGCTACTGTTATAACTATTAACAAAATTAACATTAGCTATAATATCTGGCTCTGAAATGTGTAAATGGCAAGAAGCATGATCTATCTGGTCACTCAATCTTACCCTCACTTTTAAAGATTGGCTAAATGACTGTGTGAACATGTTATTGTGATGAACCTGTGTTTAAATGACTTATTCTAACTAACATTTTTGGGTTTAATAATCATGTATGTTAGTAATTTCAACGACTGAACCTACTATATCACTTTGATACATTTACTGTAATTTTTAGAGGTGTAAGTTAAAAAATGTTCTTGTGTTGATGTTTACAAGTTGGCTTGTCTAATAGGTCTAGAGTGTTTGTACCCCATAGAGATTATACATATACTTTGCATATAATTTGAACTCCTGTATTATACACATTAAGCCAACCAGTGGAGTGGTTGGATGCTAAAGGATGGTGATACACACAAAGTTATAGAGAGTTATGGAAAAAGGGAAAAATAATCACGGGGAAATTAGGTATCAGTATATGGTAGAACTGATCGGAATCTGGACGTGGGGGTGGGGTGGGGTTAGGGAGGAGTGGGGTTGGAAGGAGAGAGACCCACATGTTGTGTTGCGGGTCATCGGAGGGATGGGGGGGCCTAGTCAGCGGGGTTATGGTTTTTCTTTTTTTTTTTTTTCTTTTCCTTCCCCTTGCTGAAAAATGATTACTAAAATCTTGGCCTGGAATGTTAGAGGACTTCGGGATAATATAAAACGGATGGCTGTGTTTGACTGTGTGCAAAGACATCTCCCAGCAATTGTAGCTCTCATTGAGACACACTTAACACAAGAGACCTTATGGAGAGTTAAACGAAACTGGATAGGTATTCAATATCACTCATGCCACACTTCATTCTCTAGAGGAGTCAGTGTACTCATCCATCAAAGTATAGACCTCAAAATTCTTAGATCTAAAGTAGATGAAAATGGACGATTTATATTTTTTGGAGGGTATTTTAGAGGGTCTTCGGTGTATCCTTGCATTTGTGTATATCCCTCCACCTTTCTCCCCAGAAGTTATTAAACAATTACTTATCTTCATGGAGAAAAGTCCAGATAGCCTGGTCTTATCATGTGGAGACTATAATACTGTGATGCAATGTATAAATAGGATGAAATATGAGCCAAACAGCTTATCAGACCATTATCTTGTGATGGTCGATCTTAAGACAAAGAAAGATAGGAATGGATATAGTTCTCCATTCAGAGTAAATGCACATTGGCTATCGATACTTGACATGGATCAGGAGTTAATGAAGGAAATCAAAGAATTCTGGGATAGGAATAAACAAGCAATGGATATTAGATTCGCTTGGGATACATTGAAGGCCTAAATCCGGGGCATCCTATATAATAAAATTCAATGGGCAAAAAAAACTAAAAGGATGCAGGAGGATATGTATAAACAGAGAATTCAAATCTGTAGAACTGAATTTAATCTTATCTCCTCTGAGGATAACTTTGGAAAATTAAAAGAGGCCCATAAAGAGTATAATAATTTCCTACTGGATAAGGCACATCATGCGGCTATATTTGCAGGATATAAAAGATTCTATGAAGGTGGGAAAACAGACAAGTCATTAGCAAGGGTTATCAAAAGTCAAGAACCTAACACGGGGATAAGGACAATTCGAAGTAAAAGTGGCCAAATTATTAATAACCAGGGGAGATACAAGGGGAATTTGTTAATTTCTTTTCAGATTTATATTCCTCCCAAATATCGGTAAGACAAAAAGAAATTAGAAGTTATTTAGAGAGTTCAGATCTTCCCCAAATAACAGACCAACTTGATAAACAGATTACTGAAGAAGAGATAGGGGAAGCACTTGACTCGATTTCGGGCAATACTGCCCCAGGTTCCGATGGACTGCCCTTCAAAACTTATCGGAGATGTAGGCAGGTTCTGCTGCCTATCCTCTTGGAGGTTTTATATTGTTCACTCTAATATAAAAAAAAAAAATAAGAATGAGCTTGAGGTTGAGTCATATCGCCCCATCTCATTATTAAACACCGATGTTAAATTGTTGGCCAAAACATTGGACGGTGGTGGTGGATATAATACATTTGGATCAGTCAGGCTTCATCCATGGGAGACATGGGGCTAATAACCTGAGAAGGATTTTCGCAGGGATCCAGATGGGCCGGGGGGGACCTGCTCCATCCTGTCGATAGATGCTGCAAAGGCATTTGACAGGGTGGAGTGGGTCTTCCTCTGGGAGGCTATGAAAGGTTTTGGATTTGGACAGGAATTTATAGGTTACATCCAATTATTATACTTGGAACCTACGGCCAGGATTAGAACAAGCTGGGGATTGTCGGATGAGATGCCCAGTATCCCCCATTTTGTTTGTATTATTTTTGGAGCCACTGGCAATTAGGTGTAGGAATAATCAGGATATAGTTGGATGGGGTTGTGGTGCTCGAAGAATAAAATCTTACTATACACTGATGACATTGTTTTCACAGTCAATCAGACGGAGAGATCAGTTCGGGCGATTATGGATACCATCCAGAGCTTTAGTGAGAATTCGGGATTTGAGGTCAACTGGTCAAAATCACATATTCTCCCTTTGGATGACTTTAAAGTGGATGACACTAATGAATTGAATGTTTTAGCGAGAGGAGAATGTATAGAATATCTCGGCATAAAAGTATCAGAGAACCTCAGTACTTATATAGATAACAATTTGGTCCCTTTAATACAACGGGTGAGGAAAAAAATTGCTATATGGATAAAATTATCACTGTCACAGGTAGATAGAATGGCACTTATAAAGATGATTATTCTTCCCCAGTTGCTGTATATTATTACAGTTACTCCTATTTGGATAAAGAGTAAATTCTTCAAAATCATTAAAAGGTTAATGAATGATCTTTTATGGGGAAGGAAGAGGGTAAGAATTAAACTTGAAGTATTTTACAAACCAAAGGGTAAGGGGGGATGGTCTCTACCTAATTTTTTTTTGTACTTTATATCGGCAATATTACAATATCTGGTGGGTGGAGCTGATGAATTAGTTATTGGGGAAATAGCACGAGTAGCGGGAATAGACACTAGGAATGGAATAGTTTTATTAGAATCAGGCCGTTTGAATCAATCTACACTTAGAAGTTTACCAATATGCAGTTGTTTTCGAAAAACTTGGGATAGGATTAAAAAAAAATATGAAATAAATAATAGCACAAAATTTTCACCATTATGACAGAACGTAAGATTAAAGGAATTAGAGAATTTTCACGGTATGACTTTTTGGGAGCATAAAGGAATCCAATATATTTCACAGATGTTTGTAGATGGTAGATTAATTCCCTTTGACACAGTGAAAGAATTATATAATATTGATGACACAAACTATTTTTATTATGTTCAGTTAGCACATAGAATAAGGAAGTTGAGGGATAAGCAGAGTTTTAGGATAGGGAATCACAATATAATAAAATTTTTTGGGAAAGTTAGAGGGGGGAAAAATTATTATCCAAAATATATAAATTTATTATAAACAATATAGGGAACCAGACACACATATAAGTTAAAAGAAAATGGGAAAGAGATATTGGAGTGTTATCGGATAAACATTGGATGAACATCTTCCAAAATATGAACATTGTATGCTCAGAAGCAATCAGTCTGATTCAGTTCAAAATAATATATAGATTGTACTATGCTCCGGCTATGATCAATCAGTTTAAGAGAACAAAGAACGTAAAATGCCCAAAATGCCAGGAACAAAATGCAGATTGCTTCCACATGATGTGGTACTGTAATGCGGTATTGGAATTTTGGGAGGATATACATATAGAGGTAAGCCTTGTATCAGGACTGACGGTTCCTAAGACACCAGATGTCTTTGTGTTGGGAAATACGTGTGAAATCGCTGGCACCTCATATCAGGTTAGATGGTTGGGAATGGCACTACAGGTGGCTCGCTGTATACTAATTTATAATTGGATATCCCCTAAAAGACCATCCATGGCAGAATGGAAAGGTGGCAAAAAAGATGGCTAGACGATAATGTAGAGAACTAACTGTGAGGAGGAATTATGCATATATGTATGTATATTTTTTTAATTTATTTATTTTTTATTTTTTCCCGCTGGCTGGGAGGGGTGGGGAGGGAGGGAAAGGAATAGATTAGGAGGAAAGAAAAAGTAAGTACTATGATATCAAATATTTATTGTTGTAGTTAAGGTGATTATAAACGAGCTGTATAAGTGAAAGTGTTATGGTTATTTCTGATTATTGAGAAGTTCAGATATCAATTATATAAAGTGGATTATTGGAGACATATAGTATATTTCTAATGTACTAAAAGGTTATTTAACACTGTGTTGATATCTTGTGATTGTTAAAACTATCCCTCGCTTTTGATTAATGTTTTTTGTAATATTTATGGAAAATTTGAATAAAGAAAATAAAAAAGAAAAAAATATACCGTCAACCTTTTGTTCACATAGGAAATCATTTCAGCGCTTCTTGCTCACCTCCTTTGGTTCCTCTCTGCCACCATAACCTTGCCAAATACTGATACGTACAGTGCTACACGTTATCCGCGCCAAAAGGAATTTTTATAATTGGTTTGAAGCCTGAGTCCATTTAAGGTATTTCGCCATGCCACTCCTTAGCCTGCCCCTGCCTCCGCATGCCGTCCCCTATAGTGTCAGGGTCAATTATTGGGTGTTTTAGATGCTATCTAGCCTCACTCGTTCACTCTGTCATCACCATGCTGTTGCCCTATAATGGTGCGATTAGGCAGCCTCAGAGGAAACCATGCATGCTGCCTCTGCTGTTTCCTGTCCATTTCCGTGGTATTTCCATCATTTTCTGAGGCTTACAGGTGTTTGGCCAAGCTTCCCTGTGCAGAGCCTCGGTCCGCTTGAAAAATGCTCGAGTCTCCCATTGACTTTAATGGGGTTTGTTTTTCGAAACAAGCACTCAAGCATCGAAAAAAGTTTGACTTGAGTAGCGAGCACTTTAGCATTTTAGTAGAGATGAGCGAGCACTAAAATGCTCGGGTACTCGTTATTCGAGACAAACTTTTCCCGATGCTCGAGTGCTCGTCTCGAATAATGAGCCCCATTGAAGTCAATGGGAGACTCGAGAATTTTTCAAGGGAACCAAGGCTCTGCACAGGGAAGCTTGGCCAAACACCTGGGAACCTCATAAAAGGATGGAAACACCACGGAAATGGACAGGAAACAGCAGGGGCAGCATGCATGGATGCCTCTGAGGCTGCTTAATCGCACCATTATGCCAAAATTATGGGCAACAGCATGGCCATGACAGAGTGACCGAATGAGGCTAGATAGCATCTACAACATGCAATAATTGACCCTGACACTATAGGGGACAGCATGCAGAGGCAGCGGCAGCAGCGGCAGGCTAGAGAGTGTCATGGCGACATAACCTAAATGGACATGGTGGCGACATAGTGACCAAGTTCCATAACGTATCTGGTGAAACACCCGAAAAATGATCCTGACACAGCTCTTTTGAAAAGGGGACGACATGTGGAGGCAGCCATGGAGACGACTTCCATGATTAAGAGCTACAGTATGGGGCATTCATATTGCGCTGCTATGATTGCAACGTCAGGTCTCCAGCATGGCGGCGACAGATGGGCCGAGTTCCACTATGTATCTGGTGAAACACCTGAAAATTCTGCCTGACACAGTTTGTTTGATAAGGGGATGATGTGCTGCATATCCTCTCGTGCTCCAGCGTCTGGGGTATAGAGAGTTGAAATGAGACATTGGTGGACGCTGTGGAGGATCATGGAGGCAAAATGGACAGGAAACAGCAGGGGCAGCATGCATGGATGCCTCTGAGGCTGCCTAATCTTGGGATGGAGCTGGCGGTCCACTGCCAGGCGAGCTTTAGCTTTCGCCTGTCCAAGCCCCTGTCTCTCGGCTCCTCCCCACCCAAAATGGGCCTGGGGGCCAGAAGCGTTTACTTTGAAAAAATTATAATTTTCAAAGCAGGCGGGGTCGTTTGAATATTTCACCTAGGAATAGTGGAATAGCATAGTGGTTCTATTTTTAATTGTTTTTACGGAAATGGTTCCATGATTAAGAGAGACAGTATGGGGCATCCATATTGCGCTGCTATGATTGCAACTTCAGGTCTCCTGCATGGCGGCGACAGATGGGCCGAGTTCCACTATGTATCTGGTGAAACACCTGAAAATTCTGCCTGACACAGCTCGTTTGATAAGGGAACAATGTATGGAGGCAGTGAACTAGTAGTAGATTAAAGGTGCTGCAGTTAAAACTATGTTAGTTGGATCTTGGGATGGAGCTGGCGCTCCGCTGCCAGGCGAGCTTTCGCCTATCCAAGCCCCTGTCTCTCGGCTACTCCCCTAACAGCACTTCTAAGAACCTTTTGTATAAGATGAAGTATAGTAGCGTTCTTATAAGTTTGGGATATAGCGGGTGAGGGGAATATAAACAGATGCGCAAGAAGCGCTGAAATAATATCGGTAAATGATAAAAGTTTGCAGTATATTTTGTGGATTACACAGCAGGTTGGCGACAAAGTTAACAAGTTTGATGTGGAAGCCATGAAAACAACCCAAAATTCTGCCTGACACAGCTCGTTTGATAAGGGGACCATGTATGGAGGCAGTGAACTAGTAGTAGAATAAAGGGGCTGCAGTTTAAACTATGTTAGGTGGATATTGGGATGGAGCTGGCGCTCCGCTGCCAGGTGAGCTTTCGCCAATCCAAGCCCCTGTCTTTAGGCTTCTCCCCAAACAGCACTTCTAAGAACCTTTTGTATAATATCAAGTGTAATAGCGTTCTTATAAGTTTGGGTTATGGCGGGTGAGGGGAATGTAAACAGATGCGCAAGAAGTGCTGAAATAATATCGGTAAATGATAAAAGTTTGCCAGTATATTTTTTGGATTACACAGCAGGGTGGCGACAAAGTTAACAAGTTTGATGTGGAAGCCATGAAAACAACCCAAAATTCTGCCTGACAAAGTGCGTTTGATAAGGAGACCATGTATGGAGGCAGCTATATGGACGACTTTTGGAGGCAGCTATGGCGATGACGTGTGGAGGTAGCAATGGAGACAACGTGTGGAGGCAGCTAAATAGACGACATGTGGAGGCTGCTATGGAGACAATTTAATTTGGATATTGCCTGTATGTGGCAGTCCAAAAAAGTTTTCAAACCAGAGGAGCAGGTAGGTGGTCCTCCAGAAAAATTAAATAAATTAAGTGCCTGTATGTGGCAGTCCAAAAAAGTTTTCAAACCAGAGGAGCAGGTAGGTGGTCCTAAATAGACGAAAAGATGGCTCAGCCAAGCTCCAGGCAATGCATTTGAAATCCTTTATTCGTGCAACATTAATGCAACATCCATGGTGCGGGGATACAGCAACCGCTGACACGTTTCGGGCGGGTTAACCGTCCTTAGTCATAGCTAACACACAATAATCTGACTGACATTAAATAGTAAAACCAAGCCACTAAGCCCCGCCCCCAAACGGAAGTGAGTTTACAATCAAGGTCCCGATAGAAACACACATTGGGCATCAATACATATAATAACTACAACATGGTAAGTGAGCCGCTGTTAAATAAAATACTATAACATGGCAATAGATATAAACACTGTGTCTCTCATTGCCGGGCAGCGTGTGGAAGCGTGTCACTAGATCGATGGATCATGTGGCCACGCCATCTCCATGGCGAACTGCATCGTCTTCTCGGCGGATGAATTGTGCGTGTCACGTGATAGGAGTCACGTGACCGTGCAATTTCCATGACAGCTTCGTCAGATGACAAGAAGTCATGGATACAAGACGCCTGGGGAGAGTGGAGAGGAAACGCTCATTCGATGTCGCCGCGGAGATCTGTGGGCGCTTGTAAACCGTAGACATGTATTCAAAATCAGGGTCCGGTATGCGGCATGCGGCACTCCCAAAAATTGTTTAAAACAGAGGACCGGATAGGTGGCCCTCCAGAAAAATTAAATACATAGAGTACTATAGCTAGAGCCAGTTGGCCCTGGCAAAAAATAGCCAGTTTCCTCTGCTTTAGTGTACAAAGAGGAGGAGAAGGAGGACAATGAGGAGGAGGAGTGCATACAATATTCAGGTTGAGCTTCTTTCACCTGGTGGAGAATGAAAATCCAGAGAAATCCAGGCTTTATTCATCTTGATAAGCGTCAGCCTGTCAGCGCTGTCAGTCGACAGGCGTGTACGCTTATCGGTGATGATGCCACCAGCTGCACTGAAAACCCGCTCGGACAACACGCTAGCGACAGGGCAGGCAAGAACCTCCAAGGCGTACAGCGCCAGTTCATGACACATGTCCAGCTTTGAAACCCAGTAGTTGTAGGGAGCTGTGTGATCATTTAGGACGATGGTATGATCAGCTACGTACTCCCTCACCATCTTTCTGTAAAGATCAGCCCTACTCTGCCGAGACTGGGGACAGTTGACAGTGTCTTGCTGGGGTGACATAAAACTGGCAAAGGCCTTGTAAAGCGTTCCCCTGCCAGTGCCAGTCACAACGCGCAAGAATTCACTCCCCTCATTGGCCTGACTGCCCTTTCCTCCTCCTCCAACTCCTCCAACTCCTCTTCTTCTGCCCATACACGCTGAACAGTGAAGGACTGAACAATGGTCCCCTCTTCTGTCTCGCCAACATTCTTCTCCTCTTCCTCCTCATCCTCCTCCACCTCCTACGATATCCACTGAGATACAGACCTAAGGGTGCTTTGGCTATCAACAAGGGAATCTTCTTCCCCCGTCTCTTGTGACGAGTGCAAAGCTTCCGACTTCATGCTGACCAGAGAGTTTTTCAACAGGCCAAGCAGCGGGACGGTGAGGCTGATGATGCCGGCATCGCCACTGACCATCTGTGTTGAGTCCTCAAAGTTACTCAGCACCTGACAGATATCAGACATCCACGTCCACTCCTCATTGTAGACTTGAGGAAGCTGACTGACCTGACTACCAGTTCTGGTGGAAGTTGACATCTGGCAGTCTACAATCGCTCTGTGCTGCTGGTAAACTCTGGATAACATGGTTAATGTTGAATTCCACCTCGTGGGCACGTCACACAACAGTCGGTGAGCGGGCAGTTGGAGACGGTGCTGCGCTGCCCTGAGAGTGGCAGCATCTGTGCTGGACTTCCTGAAATGCGCACAGATGCGGCGCACCTTCGTGAGCAAATCAGACAGATTGGGGTATGTCTTGAGGAAACGCTGAACTATGAGATTTAACACATGGGCCAGGCATGGCACATGTGTCAGTCTGCCGAGTTGCAGAGCCGCCACCAGGTAACGGCCATTGTCACACACAACCATGCCTGGCTTCAGGTTCAGCGCTGCCAGCCACAGATCAGTCTGCGCCATGATGCCCTGTAATAGCTCTTGGGCGGTGTGCCTTTTATCGCCTAGGCTCAGCAGTTTGAGCACCGCCTGCTGTCGCTTAGTGACGGCACTGCTGCTGTGCCTAGAGCTACCGACTGATGGCGCCATGCCCACGGATGGTAATTCGGAGGAGGAGGTGGAGGAGGGGTGGGAGAAGGAGGAGGCATAGTAGGCCTTTGAGATCTGGACCGAGGTAGGCCCCGCAATCCTCGGCGTCGGCAGTATATGACCAGCCCCAGGGTCAGACTCTGTCCCAGCCTCCACCAAGTTAACCCAATGTGCCGACAGCGATATATAGCGGCCCTGCCCGGCAGCACTCGTCCACGTGTCCGTGGTCAGGTGGACCTTGTCAGAAACGGCGTTGGTCAGGGCACGGATGATGTTCTCTGACACGTGCTTGTGCAGGGCTGGGACGGCACATCGGGAAAAGTAGTGGCGGCTGGGGACCGAATACCGAGGGGCGGCTGCCGCCATGAGGTTTCGAAAGGCCTCGGTCTCTACCAGCCTATAGGGAAGCATCTCCAGGCTAAGCAGTTTGGAGATGTGGACGTTGAGGGCTTGGGCGTGTGGGTGGGTTGCACTATACTTCCTTTTGCGCTCCAGCATCTGGGGTATGGAGAGCTGAACGCTGGTGGATGCTGTGGAGGATCGTGGAGGCGAAGATGGGGAGGTGTTTGGGCCGGGGTCCTGGGCAGGGGGCTGACTAGCAGATGACACAGGGGAAGGAGCAGTGGTGTGCCCGGCCGGAGGTGAACGGGCTTGGTGCCATTGAGTGGGGTGTTTAGCATTCGTATGCCTGCGCATACTGGTGGTAGTTAAGCTAGTAGTTGTGGAACCCCTGCTGATCCTGGTTTGGCACAGGTTGCACACCACAGTCCGTCGGTCATCCGGTGTTTCTTTAAAGAACCTCCAGACTTCTGAAAATCTTGCCCTCACCACGGGAGCTTGACTACGGAAACATTTGGCGCTGATGCACCAGCTCTGGCCCTGCCTCTCCGTCTGGCCCCACCACTGCCTCTTCCAACCTGTTCTACTATAGGACTCGCCTCCGTCTCAGAAGCACTGTGTTCACCCGGCCTATCAACCCAGCTTGGGTATGTCACCTCATCATCCTCCGATCCCTCAGTCTGCTCGCCCCTCAGACTTCCTGCCCTGACAACAACTTCACCACTGTCTGACAACCGTGTCTCCTCATCGTCCGACACCTCTTTACACACTTCCTCCACTACGTCAATAATGTCATCATCACCCACAGACTGCGACCGGTGGAAAACCTGGGCATCGGAAAATAGCTCAGCAGCAACCGGACAAGTGGTTTGTGACTGTGGGAAGGGTCCAGAAAACAGTTCCTCAGAGTATGCCGGTTCAAATGCCAAATTTTGCTGGGAGGGGGCAGACTGGGGGGAAGGAGGCTGAGGTGGAGGAGCTGGAGGAGTGCTGATTTCGGTGACATGGGTGGACTGCGTGGAAGACTGACTGGTGGACAAATGGCTAGAAGCATTGTCCGCAATCCACGACATCACCTCTTCGCACTGTTCTGGCCTCAACAGTGCTCTACCACGAGTCCCTGTAACTTGAGACATAATGAACCTAGGGAGTGTAGCTCTGCGGCGTTCCCCTGCTCCCTCATCAGCAGGTGGTGTCTCACCCCGCCCAGGACCACGGCCTCTGACCCCTGCAGTAGTTGGACGCCCTCGTCCACGCCCTCGTCCTCTACCCCTAGACCTCGGGTTAAACGTTTTCCAAATTAAAGTGTAAACTTTAAATGTTTTTTTTTTTTTGTGTTTATTTTTTTTTTATTATTTTTTTTTTAAAACAAAACAATGCTATCCTATTGCTATGGCTAGTTTTTGACTAACACTGACAGCACACAACCGGATTTTGTGCTGTGCCTGATGACTTTGAGTTATAAATAGAAATAAACGTAAAAAAAAAAAAAATCAGCAGACTGTGCCTAATTCAAATCAAACCCCTAATAAATTGTCCCACTTCGGTGTTTGAGGTGGATATGTGTGTCACTAAGAGCTAAACACAATGGTCGCAGGTCTCCCAGCAAATTCCTCACAATGTGGTACTAGCTGCATTACTAGTGGCAGCAAGCCCAGCCATAAGCAAACAAAAAAAAGTAAAATATAACGCTATTGTAGGCCTAAGTAAGCCGTTGTGGTTCTCCTATGGCTATTTTCTAGCCTACACTGAAAGCACACTGCTTTGCCAGATTACTTTGAGTTACAAAAAGAAATAAACGTAAAAAAATAAATAAATCAGCAGACTGTGCCTAATTCAATTCAAACCCCTAATAAATTGTCCCACTTCAGTGTTTGAGGTGGATATGTGTGTCACTAAGAGCTAAACACAAGTCTCCCTGCAAATTACTCACAATATGGTACTAGCTGCACTACTAGTGGCAGCAAGCTCAGCCACAGGCAAACAAAAAAAAAGTAAAATAAAACGTTATTGTAGCCCTAAGAAGGGCTGTTGGGTTCTTGTAGAATCACTCCTGCCTAACACTATTCTAATAGAACACCCTAACGCTTTCCCTGACCAGCAGCAGCTCTCTCCCTAGCGGCATCCAGACAGAGAATGATGCGAGCAGCGAGAGCAGGGGCTAGTCTATTCCAGGGTCACCTGATCTGGCCAGCCAACCACTGCTATTGACGTGTAAGGGTACCACGTCATGCTGGGTGGAGTGCAGAGTCTCCTGGCTTGTGATTGGCTCTGTTTCTGGCCGCAAAAAATCACAACTGCGGGAGATGTCATTTCCTCCAGCGGGCGAAGTATTCGTCCGAGCAATGAGCAGTTTCGAGTACGCTAATGCTCGAACGAGCATCAGGCTCGGATGAGTATGTTCGCTCATCTCTACATTTTAGTGCTCATTCATCTCTAGTAAAGAATGTATGAGATGCGCAGGGAAATGGTCTACAAAAAAAGCCTACAGGACTCTATTATATACAGTTGTGTTGAAAAATGCAGAATGCATATAAAAAATGGATCCTGTTCTCTCACAAATCCCCCTTTTGTGAGTAATTTCAGGTACTGCTTAGGTGGTACATTGAAATGTGGTAATCAGACATGCAGGAATTATGGAAACTCTTCACCTGATTCCCTTCTGCACATCCTGTAAATGACATAACAAAAAAATCCATGTAATCCCAATTTTAATCAGAGAGTCTCCTCACTCTCCTCATCAGAGCTACAGAATGGCATTTAGTTATTTTAATGACATAACTACTTTTGTGTATTCCTATAATTAGAGTTGTGCAAATTTTTCAAAGTTCGATTCAACCAGGTTTGCCAAATTTGCCAAAAAAATTTGATTTGACCTGGATCGACTCATGTAGAATCACGTTAAAAATCAGGTATTTCCTAGCTGCAGAGAGCCTCTAGGGTGTTTTAGAATGTTTTGCCATGCTCAAATATGCAAAGGGAGCGTGGTTTGGTCTTCAATCAATGCTGTGTTTTAGTATGACACACAAGACAGCCGCAGCTCTTCACTGTTCAATTCCATGTGCACTTACAGAGGCCAACTTCACCCAATAAGCGAAGGGGGAACACAGCCTACAAGGTAACATCTGTGCCAGTTCAAAAGGACCGAGCTGAGGACCAAGATCCCACTATAACTTCAAAGAGGGCACTCTTTTTACACTGACATCAGATGATTTCATAGATTACGACAGAACCTGTTCTGTTAAACACTGATAAATTTAAAAACCCAACAAAAGAGTGGAGAGTGTCGGCAGTAATTTTGTATTGACGTAACTGATCATTCTGCCCTACTTTTCATCATTCAGTGTCCACTTTGAATTGGTCAATAATCCATCAGTATTGCTAAGGCTAAAAACAAACAGGAGTTGATCCAAAAAAGAGATGACTAGTAAATGAGATATTTGCATGTCCTCTGTGTTCTGTATCCACTCCTGGTTTTGGCTATCAATCCTGAGACTTTTCATTCCTACTGACAAATTAAATGAAGGGGAAAACCAAACATAGTGGCAATGTCATAGAGTGGTGGAGGTTGAAAACAGCATTGTGGAAATCAGAGGGTGTTCCATGAAAACAGTGGTCAGTTGGCAGCAGCATATGTAGGTCGCAGAGTGGCACAATGACAAATTCTGGAGGTGGCAGCAACATGGTACATCACAGAGTGGCACAATGACACAATGAGTGTGGAGGTACCGGCAGCAGCAGGAGGTCAGAGCGTGACACAATCACAGTGTGTGTAGGTGGGTGGCAGCAGTAGCAGCAACATGAGGCCAGAGAGTGGCACAATGACAAATTCTGGTGATGGCAACAGCATGGAAGGCCACAGTGTGGCACAATGACAGAATGTGCAGTTGCCGGCAGCAGCAGCAGCAGCAGCAGGGGGTCAGAAATTGGACTCCAGTCTTAAGCTGCTGCTGATGGAGCTGCTATTGCTCCTACCCCCAGCTGTGGCAGAAGCACCTGAACGATGACTGCCAGGAATTTCCCGGTCAGACCTGAAAGAGGATGGATAATGGCGCACATAGGCAGCGGCCAACTGTCTTTTCAGTATTTCTCTATAGTACACCATTTGTTCCTCCCTTTCAGGACCTGGAAAAAATTCAGCAATTTTTGACTGGTACCGAGGGTCCAAGAAGGTGGAGAGACAAAAGGCATCCCTTTGCCGGATGTTCACTATTCGACTGTCACTATTCAGCCAAAGAAGCTTGCTGCAGACTATATGTGCAAGTTAGTCTGAGGCTTCCATCTCCACTGTACAATGCCACAGTGCTTCTGGGTCATGTGCCTCGTCTCCTATCTCCTCCAGATGCTCCTGCTTCTCCTCTCTTGTCACCTGAGTGGAAAAAACACTGATTTCTCCAATGTCCTCCTACTCCTACAGTTCAACCCCCACTGGACTCACGTGGCCAGGAGATGTAGTCGCCACTTCTACAGTGCCCTGACCAGACAGATTATGCATCATCAGTTCCAGGACTTGAAGCAGTAGAATGACGTTATTCATCCCGCAGTCCTGGAGACTGACAAATAACGTGGCCTTTATAAAGGGCCTTAGCAAATGGCAGGTGTCGCGCATAAGCTGCCAGTGGCTGACATCAAAGTTACACAAGTCCTGTCCGCTTGCATCATCAAAAAATCATTATTGTTTTTTCTCTGTTCACACAGGCGGTCTAACATATAAAGGCTGGAATTCCAACAGGTGGAAACATCGCATATCAGACTATGTTTGGGGAAGCCGTTCTGCCGCTGAAACTAGAAGAGGGTGTGCTTTGCTTTGAAAGAATTGCTGAAGTGCATGCACAGTTTTCTGGCCTTTTTTAGAATGTCTTGCAGATGGCTGGAAGACTTGAGGAACCTGATGACAACCAGATTGAACAATTGCGCCATTGTCTGTCACCATGGTTCCGATTTGCAGTTGTCACAGAGAAAGCCACAGATTGATTTCTTCTTGCATGATGCAGAGCAGTTCCTCCCCTATGTGACTTTGTTTGCCCAGGCACACCAGGTGTAGAATTGCTTGGTATGATGGAGCAGCACTTAGACTTGTGGAGGCTGAGGTGGTGGTGGAGATGGAGGAGGAGGCGGACAACGGCGCTGGAGCAGCAGTTTGACAACGTGGAGAAGAAAGCGGCATCTCCTGTTCAAGTTGCTGGTGTGGCTGGGCGGGAAGCACATTCACCGTTTTTACAGCTCCACGCGTCCTCGCTGCCGTGCACCTTGGAAGAAACTGATAAGCTCAAGAACTGGCCCACCTTCTGTTGTACATATTGGTGAAGGCCTGGCACTGCCTTTTTGGGAAAAAAATTGGCTTTGAACTCTACCCCTTGGTTTGGCACAAGACATTAGTTCTCTGAAGGGTGCAGAGTCCGAGACATGGAAAGGGAGGGACTGCAGTACCAACAAATTTGACAGGAGCACGGTCAGCCTTTGCATCTTAGGATGGCTGGACACATACAGTTGCCTCTTTGTAATCACCTCGCTCAACGACTGCTGGTGCCATGCGTAGCAAGGAGCAGGAGCATCTGGACCGGGAGATGATGTAAAAGACAAACAGCTCCCTTCGATAGAGGTGCTGGAGACTTTGCTTGCTGAAATAGCATGTGCACTGTCGCCGTGCTGTTGCTGACGTGGCAGGATGGTCCTTCACATCTGAGACACGTTTCCCTCAGTCCATTGGATGGTGACGCTGCATGTGTTGACGCATGGCCATGGTGCCACCGTTAGATCCCTGGCCACACTTCACTTTCTGCCCGCAGATTCTACATATACACATGCTCTGCTCCTCTGGTGTCTTAAGAAAAAACTGTCACATCACCGAGGTGGTGATTTTACTGCCAACACTCTGCACTCGCTGAGCCCCTGTGGCACTGCTTAGTTGGACCTGCGAATCGGGCTTTGTACCCCGTGGCCGTTTGTCTCCCGTCTTCACACTGCTGCCACACTGCTGACTCACGGCCACAGTAGCAACTTGCTGCTGATTTGCTGCCTGATGCGCAAGCTGACATTCTCTTCTCCCTATTATCATGATGAATACCTGGCTTCACCCGGCTCCCAAGTGCGATCGGCTACATTATCATTGATTTGAGTTTCCCTGTCACTGATATTCTCCTCAACGGTTTCAGTATGCACAGCCTGACTACTTGCAAGTGCAACATAACCTCCATGCCACTCTCCATATCTCTACTTTCCCACCTACTTCACAAAGCAGCGGATGTCTGCCCCACCTCTTCACTGCCAAAAATCTGCTGACTGTCCTCAAATAATTCATCCATGCTGTATAGTTGCACTGAGCCCAGACCACCTAGTAGATCTCTTGTTGAGGGAAGTAAACAGGACAGCGGCTGGTTAAGGAAAGGTGAACGTCGCTGACCTGCTCCTGGGCCATGCGTAGCGAAGAGCAGGAGCATCTGGACCAGGAGATGATGTCAAAGACAAACAGCTCCCTTCGACAGAGGTGCTGGAGACTTGGCTTGCTGAAATAGCATGTGCGCTGCCTCAGAGCTGTTGCTGCTGTGGCAGGATGGTCCTCCACATCTGAGACACGTTTCTCTCAGTCCATTGAATGGTGACGCTGCATTTGTTGACACATGGCCATGGTGCCACCGTTAGATCCCTGGCCACACTTCACTTTCTGCCCACAGATTCTACATATACACATGCTCTGCTCCTCTGGTGTCTTAAGAAAAGACTGCCACACCACCGAGGTGGTGATTTTACTGCCAACACTCTGCACTCGCTGAGCCCCTGTGGCACTACTTACTTGGACCTGTGAAGCAGGCTTTGTACCCCGTGGCCCGTAGCAACCTGCTGCTGATTTGCTGCCTGATGCGCAAGCTGACATTCTCTTCTCCTGATGATCATGATGAATCCCTGGCTTCACCCGGCTCCCAAGTGCGATCGGCTACATCATCATCGATTTGTGTTTCCCTGTCACTGCTAATCTCCTCAACGGTTTCAGTATGCACAGCCCGACTACTTGCAAGTGCAACATAAACTCCCATGCCACTCTCCACATATCTACTTTCCCACCTACTTCACAAATCAATCCATTGGTAAATAAAAACCATACTGCAAAAAGCAGGCTCTCATATTCCCATGTTGGATACAAAAATAAGAAAGTTACGTCTTTTGGAATTTGATTAGGGAAAAATAAAAGGGCTGTGTCCTGAATGCCGTGTCCTAAAGATGTTAAAGGACATCTAACATCAGATAACTTATTCATACTCCTTGGGCGATTGCCCCGCCTACACTTTGTTAAAAGAGACAGTGCTATTGCACTATGCATGATCATAGTTTTCCCTCGCTACATTCTGCTATGATCATGCATATCGTGAGAATTGCAAAGGTACAGCCGTGGCATCAATGGGTATCCTAACACAGTCAAGCCACTTTCAATCCAAGCTAATCTGCCAAGAAGCATGAATAAACTACTAATGGGCGGAGTCAGGAGGAGCTCAGCAGTATGCCCCAGGCTCATTTGTACAGTTTAAAAATCTCTATTTCTATGAAATGCTGCAGTTCTAAAAGCTACAAAAAGAAGGTAACACGGGATGGGGACAGTCGGCGGTGAGTTGTAATCTTCTACTGTCAGGTAATCTAATGGAAGATGTCCTTTAGATCCTTGTCGGTCAGAATTTTGAAAAGCGTTATTCTCAATGTGTTATTGTCTTGCATTAACATTGGTAAAGGTTCTGGGTCTAGAAATTCCTAAATGTTTTTCCTTTTATCCTATAGTAGATTTCAGTAAAGTCATCACTGTTATCAGGGGCGCAACTACAGCGGTAGCAGCCATAGTAGTCCCTATGGGGCCCTCAGTGTCAGGAGGCCAATTCATCCAAACCAACACACTAGAAAATGGAGGATGTGAACCATTATAAACATATTATGTTGCACATTGTACTCCATAATATGTATTTAACATATATTGTATTTATAATATATCTGTAATGTGTATTGGACACTGTATATGTGTCCCATTAGTGCATAATTGTGAGATTGTAAATTGCATGTGTGAGCATACAGATATCCTGTTGTGGGGCTCTGCCTCTCCTAGTTACTCCACATACTCTTATTCAGTTTTCTTTCTTATAGATCAGTTATGGAGCCAGAGATCCGCTGCTAAGTGATAAAAGGCTTTTCCCAAACTTCTTCCGGACGGTTCCTGATGATAAGATACAAATTTCAGCCATTGTGAAGCTCTTAGAGAGACTCGGGTGGGATTGGGTCGGGATTATCACATCAGATGATGACAGTGGACGGCAGGAGTTACAGCTGTTACTGAAAGAATTTACAGATCATCAGATTTGTGTGGAATTCCGCATTCTTGTATCTATGGAGAATTATAAGGACGTCCCTCCAGCTTTACAGACATCATCCACTGATGTTATTATTATGTGTGGCACCTATAGTATGTATTACATCAGGTTTTTGTACTATGCAGATCATATTCTGAAAAACAAGACCCTTGTACTTCCGAGTTCATGGTCAGGTGCACATGAGCTTGTAGATAACATAGGAGAAGTTCCGGGTAATTGTAGCTTAGTGTTTTCTATCCCCAGATACAATATTACTGGAAAAAAGTCTCTGAATTTGTTACAATTATCCGGACAACCTTCTGATGTGTTACTGGAAGATATCTGGATGACTGTATCACATTGCTTTTTGGGAAATTCTTTAAAGGATCATCTTATTCCAGTATTCAGTAGAGGTCGGTATCATCACTGTTCTGATGAGGAGAAGAATCATCCCATGCTCTGTAATGTTTCAGATGATACAGCTCCTTACCAGGTGTATACTGCTGTCTACATCATGGCTCAGGCTTTACATAAAATCCATACTCTACTTATTAATGATATCCTACACAATACCTGGAGAATATCTGACTATAGAAGCAAAGTGAGTATTATCTGTTCAGTCTATTCCATCTCCATTCAAATATTTAACATGAAACTGAAAGAAGAACATAATAAAAAAATACCAGAATGATGATGAATAGGGATGAGCGGACCCAATGAAGGTATCAAACCCAAACTATTAACACCTACGATTGTTGCATGTACTGATCTTCGGTGTTATTTCTATAAATGGTGCCATCAAAAGGAAACTAGGAAAACTCAGGAAAATGGTGGAAGGCAAACCTGCATTTAAATGCCGCTGCACATTATATCATTGATACGGTCATCACTAATTATGACCTGTATGATAGACAAGGGGAGAAATTGCGGAATTGTGGCACAGACAAAAAGAGATAGAATAGTGACAATCACAATTATTCTGAAGTAAGTCAGGGGTGATTTTACATGCAGAAATACTTGGGTATAATCATCAGTTGAAGGTGAAAAACAAATCTGCTGATGGTTTGTCCAAATGGGGCAGTAGTGATGGAAAAGAAAAGAGGACCTAAGACAGAGCACTGAGGAACTCTGTCAGTGAGAGGAGAGGTAAAGGGAAAATCCAGAGAAGGAGACACTGAAGAAGCAGTCAGAGAATTATGAAGAAGTCCATGAGACTGCAGTGTCCTTCAAGCCAATGGAGCGAAGCATCCTGAGAAGGAGCTGGTGGTCCACAGCATCAAACACTGTTGACAGATCCAGAAGAACAAGTAGTTGCAGAAGAAAGAGTGCCCTTTGGATTTAGCAGTGAGGAAAGCTTCGACTTTAGAAAGACCAGCTTCAATAGAGTGCAAAGAGTGTAAATCAGATGTAGGGAATCAAGGAGGAAGTTAGCTGAGAGATAGCGAGTTAGTCGAGAATAGACCAGGCGTTCCAGGAGTTTGGAGATGAAAGGGAGATTAGAGAAAGGTTGGTAGTTAGTAGCACTGGATGGGTCGAGGGAAGGTTACTTTAGTAATAGGGTCACAACAGCATGCTTGAAGGAAGAGGGGTAGAGGCCAGAAGTGAGACAGAGGTTGAAGATTTACTGAGGTAAGAAAAGACCACTGGGGAGAGAGACTGTATTAGATATGAGGTGATGGGGTCAATGCTGCAGGTATTTGGGCAAGCAGAAGAGAGGAGCTTGGACAATTCATCCTCTGTAAATGGCTCAAAGGAAGAGAGTGAGTAGGGTGAAGTAGTAGAGGGAAAGAGATTAGTGGGGTGAGTGGATTTAAACATTATTTCCTAGTGAAAGCTGTCAATTATGCCTTTAAAGTAGGTGGCCAGATCTTCAGCCCCAAGGTTTGCAACAAATGGCCCAACCTTTGGCATTAGTATTGAAAAGCCTTTTAGGTTAGGATTGTTAGAGAGAAAGGATATTAGATTAGTGAAAAAGACTTGTTTGGCAAGATGGAGGGTGGTGTTATATGTAGAGATGAGCGATCACTAAAATGCTCGAGTGCTCGTTACTCGGGTCGAACTTTTCCCGATGCTCGGGTGCTCGTATCGAATAACAAACCCCATTGAAGTCAATGGGAGACTCGAGCATTTTTTACTGAAAGAACACATTAAAAGAACACTAAAGAAGAACACATTGCAGAAGTTTGCAGTTGTTTTCACTGAAAGAACACATTGAAAGAACACAGTGAAGAACACATTGCACATGTTCCTTACATCTGCTAACTTACATACAATAGTATGTGAAGAACAATATGTGTGAAGAACAAATTGCAGATGTTTCCATACATCTGCAATGTGTTCTTCACACATATTGTTCTTGTTCTTATTTGTTCTAAGTATAAACTTCAATGTGTTCTTCACTGTGTTCTTTCAATGTGTTCTTCACTTAAATGATCCTGTGTTCACTGTGTTCACTGGTTTCATTGTATTCTTCACTGTTCTTCACTGTGTTTCGTTAAGTAAATGCTCGATCTCGAGCCGGCGAGATACTCATGCGAGCAACGAGTCGTTTCGAGTACGCTAATACTTGAACAAGCATCAAGCTCAGACGAGTATACTCGCTCATCTCTAGTTATTTGTTCTAAGTATAAACTTCAAGTGCAGAAAGTCTCTGCAGAGTTCAGCACTCCTGAAGCACTGCCCAAGGAAATGGGTTTGTGTGCCAAAGTTGCCGACAACTATGTTGAAATGTTTGGATGGAGGGAGGTGCCACCTCATCCAGGGCACTTTTGAAGTTGTGATTATAGTGGTTAGTAGCCAGGTTGAAACTGCAGAGTTTCTGTGAGATGGTGAGTATCAATGGCACATGGGTTCCAGTAAGTGCAATAGGTGGGCAGGTTCTTTAACCGAGAGAAACTATTGATAGTAAAAAAGAGAAGGTTATGGTGTGAAAGTGGAGAGGCCAGAAGGGGAGATAGGGGTGTTAAAAGAGAAGTTAAAATGTCCCATGATGAGTGTTAGAATATCACAGGAAAGAAATGAGAAAGCCAATAAGCAAAGTCGTCAAAAAACTGGTAGGGTAAGCCAGGAGGACAATGTATTACAGCCACACAAAGGGAGAAAGGGTGGAATTTCCTGATGGTGTAGAACTTAAAAGAAGGGTAGGTGAAAGAGTGTACAGGAGGAAAGACTTGGAAGGTGCACCATGGGGAGAGGAGTAATCACACCCCTCCTCCCTGCCTATTGTGATGTCTGAGTGAGTGAGAGCAGAATGATAGATAATATAAGTACAATAATATAAAAGTGTGTTAAGTTAGTACAAATGATTGATAACAATTTTCTTGCAATCTTACCTTTCCGTTGCCCTTTGTAATTTCCTGATAATAATAACACACTTGTGCTTATCGCACTCAGGCTTAAAATGCAGCAGCCTATGGCTTAGGCAGCCTAAGTACAATCCAACATTGGAAGTACTACTATGTAACAGGCAGCAAGGACCTGCCGCATCTTGACGTAGTACTACGTCCAGCTTTGGCAGCTGTTCGGCAGCATTGCCAGAAGCTGCGGGTGTCGGCTGTATATTATAGCGGCGTTAACCAATCAGCGGTGTTAATCCCTTACACGCCGCAGTCATGCTGACTGCGGCTTGCAAAGGTCCTGTGCCCCGCGGCTGCGTGATGCTGTCCGGGAGCCAACTGTAACACACTAAGCAACGCATAAAAAATAAGCCCTAAACCAGCTCTGTTGGCAAAAAACTATAAAAGTTATGTTTCCAAAAACATGGAGATACTAAAATTACTAAGATTTTCTCTATTTCTCTTTTTTCTTCAGTAAAATTGTAAAAATATATTAAAAAATCTATACAAATGAGGTATCACCATAACTGTACGGTGTACGGTCTCCAAAAAATACAAGAAGAAAGGAAGCCATAATTTACAATTTTCTTTCCCTACGTACATTTAAGAGTTAATAAAATCTCATCAATAAGCTATTGACTAACTAAAATGAAGTATTTGTAAATTGCATCTCAAGTCCCCAAAAATAAGCCTTTATTTGTCCAAATTGCCAAAAAAAG
The DNA here is from genome assembly GCF_040894005.1 of Engystomops pustulosus. Lineage (NCBI taxonomy): Eukaryota > Metazoa > Chordata > Amphibia > Anura > Leptodactylidae > Engystomops > Engystomops pustulosus. The sequence goes on along the minus strand of NC_092411.1, from coordinate 292,385,200 downwards.
AAAGATTGTTTAGCCAATAAAAAGTGACAATGCATAATCTGCTCTGAATGGTGCAGCTTCCCTTCGATGCCCTGGCGTGTGCCCATACAACAGGTTACCACCACATATGGGGGAATGTTATTTGGGAATTTTGGTATCAAAGTTTGTGCAGTGTTTTGGTATTTTATCCACTGGAAATTTGTAATTTTTTTGAAAAACACATTCATTTAGCCAAAAAAAAAAAGGTAAAAATTTTTAATTCCAAACTATTTTGTTTTATCCCCTGTAAAGCAATAAAGGGTTAACAGACTTCATAAAAGTTTTTTTACCTACGTTGAGGGGTGAAGTTTCTATAATGGGGTAATATATGGGGTTTTACTTTTATTTAGGCCTCTTAAAGTGACTTGAAATCTGAGCAGGTCCCTCAATAGCAGGATTTTGTATTTTTTATGAAAATGTGAAAAATCTCACCTAACGTTCAAAGCCCCATAACATCTTACAAAAATAAGAGGATGCAAAAAAAACCCTGTCCACATAAACCAGACATTCGGTTAATGTTAGTTATCAAGGTTTTTTGCTGCTATGACTATGTATGGAAAAAGTAGAACATTTTGAATTACCAAAATCAATAATTTTTAAAAATTTTCACCAAATATCAGTTTTTTTTCCTATAAATAATCGCAAAACATAACACCAAATTCAGATCGTAAAGAATGTAAATAAAACATGGGACACATGAGAGGATGGGGTTTTTGCAGAAGAATAGCAAACAAAATTTGTAGAAAGAAAGATCACAAAATTCTAGAAAAGGGTCATAAATGTTATTGAGACAGGGAAACCAAATGGATGAATATAAGAAGAGATGGATAATGGATTAGAGGGGTTTAACCAGTAACAAACAGACATCACAGAAAACAGGGTTGGTGAATAAATGAATATCCTTGTGTATGAAGGAACGAGATGGAAGTCTCAATCCATTAGTTTGCCATCATGTAATTAGTGTAATGTAGACAACAGAGCAATAATACGAAACAACCATGTGCTATACCAAAATAATAATATTTATTCTACTAAATATAAACAACAAATGTGTAATATACACCAAAAAAAACAATAGTCACCTTGGTCTCTATTAAATTTGGACCGTTTTTTCTGTATAACATCTTTTTCGTATTTCTCAATTAGTCCTTTAAGCTGTAACCGAAAGGGCTGAACAAGGGTCACCTGATCAAATGTGGATAGTTTTTGTGGATAGTGTTTAGCTTCACATGGCCGGATTCGTTCCTTGGTATGTGTCAATGCCTCACGGTCATGCGCCAAAAGCAAATCAATTAAGGTGGTGGAACATTGTAACAACCCGTTTTCCCAGGTAGCTTTAAAGTCATCCTGTACCTCCCAGGAGGGAAATATCTGAATGCGTAGTCCCCTTGGTATAATACGTAATCTTTTATACTCCTCAATGCTACGAATGTTCCACCATATACGGGTAAGGCTCCTATGTGCACTCATTAATTCATCAGAGATAGTTTTGAATTCCAAATTGGGACTACCACCATCAATAGGACCAAACATAGAAGAAGCCTGACTGCTCCAGGCCTGTTCCCTGGCCTCCAAAATCCATGTCTGCCTGCAAACAAACAAGCATTCACCAAAAAATCAATAAATCCTATATAACGATCAAGGTATTCGATACATATGTCTATATATTGATAAGCGTAAATAAGCTGCGTGCTCCACCTATGAGACTGTGCACATAGCCAGCCTCAGCATTTTAGTCATGATCATTGAGGAGGAACCCCACGTAATGATAGAGAACTGGGTACATGAAAAAAGTTAAGCAATAATACGAAACAACCGTGTGCTATACCAAAATAATAATCTTTATTCTACTAAATATAAACAACAAATGTGTAATATACACCAAAAAAACTATAAAAACATTTAAAAAGGAAAATCCTCTATACAAAAACCCAAGGGAGTTTAGGGCACATGATAAGACCCACCAACACAACACCTCCCTACCCAGCCCCAAACCCTAAGCCTGTCCAGCTACAGAATAATAAGGAATGACCAATGGATGTACAACACTCATCATATCTACACAGGTATATATATCTGGTTGCTCCCATACACCAGTTACCCCTGAGGAAGCCACTTTTAGTGGCGATACGCGTGGGGCTCTCCCAGCCCCTTCCCCGTCTGTCCAGCCTGCTTGGTAAATATTTGTATTACTTATTTCTCATGACTATCTGCTTCTATGTTGTACATCCATTGGTCATTCCTTATTATTCTGTAGCTGGACAGGCTTAGGGTTTGGGGCTGGGTAGGGAGGTGTTGTGTTGGTGGGTCTTATCATGTGCCCTACCCTCCCTTGGGTTTTTGTATAGAGGATTTTCCTTTTTAAATGTTTTTATTGTTTTTTTGGTGTATATTACACATTTGTTGTTTATATTTAGTAGAATAAAGATTATTATTTTGGTATTGCACATGGTTGTTTCATATTATTGCTTAACTTTTTTCATGTGCCCAGCTCTCTATCATTATGTGGGGTTCCTCCTCAATGATCATGTAGACAACAGAGTGCACCCTTAGTGTAATGCCCAGCAGAGTGCCACATAAAATAAATAAAGTTAGTACTTACCCTCTGTTGCTTTCCCATGGCAAACTTTTCTCCCAGCACCACCTCCTCCAGTTCCTGGCCAGGCTGGAAAATGCACATCTTTGTGATCTACCAGCACAGAACTATGATGTCAGCAGGGGGCCTGCTAGTTTTTCTGTCGACAGATTGCATAGTCATGGCAATGAGTAGAAGACAACTTATGTGTGCGGTAAGATGAATAGGGATACAGAGATAGGGGGAGATTTATCAGAAATGTCTAAGGTAAATCTGTTCCAGCCATGGAAACCAATTAGAGATCAGCTGTATTTTTACAAAAGCTTTTTAAAGAAAGGAAAAACTTGAGCTCTGATTGGTTGCCATGGACAACTAAAGCAGTTCTACTCTCAGACACTTCTGATAAATCCCTCCATAGACAAAGTGGCAGAGACAGTCACTGGAATGAGAGTGCCGGCGCCAGACAGTCACTTGAATGAGAGTGACAGCGCATGCCGGTGACAGTCACTGGAATGACAGTGCAAGCGACAGTCGCCGGAATGAGAGTTCCGGTGACAGATAGTCACTGAAATAGACTGCTTGCTACAGACAGTCACGGAAAGAGACTGATAGCGACAGAAAGTCACTGAAAGACAATGTCGATGACAGACAGTCACTGAAATTAGAAGGCCAGCGACAGTCACTGGAATGAGAGTGGTGGAGACAGATAGTCACTGAACTGAGACTGCCAGTGACAGACAGTCACTGAAAGATCCTGCCAGCAAGAGACAGTCACTGAAGTAGACTGCAATGACAGACAGTCACTGGAATGAGACATCCGGCAACAGACAGTCACTGAAAGAGAGTACCGGTGACAGACAGTCACTGAAAGAGACTATCAGTACAGGAGCAGTAATAAATTCCTCTTAATATATCTAGATGTAATTTGAGCATTAAAAAAATCATAAACAATTGATGCCCTGGTTATAAGCCCTGTAGTAATATGGCGCCAAGAGTTCTTAGTCTACATTGAATTGTGCTCTCCATATACAACCTTAGCCACACTAGGATGTACATAACATCACATCTCATTAAGGGTTAAAGATATTTTGTATGTTCTGCAGCATTTGTAATACTAATCTATGGATTGATATTACCCGGTGCCTTTATTACTACCTTGGTCTCTTACAGCTGACTCGCTACATAAAGGGAGAAAGGGATTTCTTTAATGAGAATGGAGATTGGATGACACCACTAGATATAATGAATTGGATTGTGAGAAAATATAAAAATAGTCAATTAGTAACCAGAACATCTGTTGGAAGATTTGATGCATCACTTCCAGAAGAGAAGCAGCTCCATATGACTCCACAGCTAGTAACATGGAAACAGGGACTGGTATGTGACTAATAAAGGGGTTGGCCACTCCTGTACATAATTTGCCCATGTGTCTTTACTGCCTGAATGTTCATCAAGTGATTAAGCAGTCCTGATACTTACTTGTTTGCTGTGTGTAAAGCTCCATGGTTATTTCTTTACATATCTTAGCTCATCTGAAAATATGGAGCTTTAGCAGCAGAGTATGAATTACTCCTTTTAGCATTTTTGTTGGCTTAACATTTGATTTCAGGAATGCACTAGCTCTCCAAATGGGACCATAATCACAAGCAATCCCAAAAGCATACCTAGATTCAGTGTAAATGTTAGCCATTTTACCTTTCACAGCTCTGCACGCTTCTGTCAGTGCCTTTAACTCCACCTTCTGTGCAGACATGTGATTCAGGAGTTTTTCTGCTTATATTACTGCCTCCTTCCTGGTATCTAGAGCCATCTACAAAAAAAACCCTCAAAATATGAATTAGCTAACGGTTAATCTTTTACATGTTCAAAACCAACAATTTGTCAAATTGTCAAAAGAAAGAATTGTTTCATGTGTGGGTGTAATAGACACAAGGAGGGGGTGGAAAATGGGGTATGAACAGGGTGACCATCCACTCCTACACATGAAACTGAATCATCAGTCACTTCATAAGGGAAGATGTTATCAATGTGCAGACTTTGGGGTCCCATCATCAATTAAAAAGTCAAATTCCCTCTCTTCTGGTAATGTCAATTTTACCATGGGTACAGATCCAAGTTTGGGTGGAACTACAACACCTTGCATGCCTATTGCTGGGTTGCCAATTTCTTATTGGGCAGTTGCCCCACCCTGGGTGGAGTAGGTCTGATTAGATGGCTCAGTACAAAATTTCCTTATATGGCCTGGTTTTTCACATTTAAAATAGAAAACTTGATTCCTAGGTTCTTTGTCCCCTGCCTCATCCTCCAAAGGCATGGCCCTGAAAGGTGTACACACCCTTTGGTGCTTTACTAAACCGTCTCTCTACTCTTTTTGCCACCTGGAGCAAATCTTTGGGATCTAAGCTCCTCCATACAGAGTGGGGAGTTATAAGTCCATCCTTTAAAGGTTTTTGAAAATCCTCCACAAAACCTTTGTTTTGTAACATTTGACAGGGAGAATGCCTCATATCTGACCATCTCATCTGCATTCAAGCACATAACTTTTCAATACTGTATCCTTTCTCCTATGTGATACCTTTCCCGGGGCACAATATTTTATTAGCGCACAGTACTCAAAAGGTCGAGTATGCAACCATCTCCAACTATCCAAGTTCCGTCTAGAGTATTTATGAGGGTGTGTATGCTGCTCTAATATGTATGTAAGTGAGGAGTCAGCTTTTACTTTGACTAGGCCTCCTAAATCTTGCTGTGTAAAATTCTAAGAAGACTATATATACTTGAGTTGTTTTGCAGAATTTAGTGCCTTTTCATAAGTATCAGGTAATCATTTTAACATAGCTAGCTGATCTCCTGGATGGTATTCAGTCTCCTGAACTGTTTGTGCTACCTCTTTCCCTTGCTTCGGCTGTACTGGAGGCAGCACACAAGGTAAGGATAGCACAGGGGTATAGAGGGATGTGATAGTATCTACAAGTCTGGATATTATCTATGTCGCCATCATCATCCCTATTCCACTGATCTAATTATGTATATTGAGTTGGGATGCCCCCTACAGGAGAACCTGCAGAAGCTGCAAATGGATTATTAACACTTTTGTTGTGGGGTCAAAGCAGACATTTCAAGCATCCCTGGAGTCCCTACTAATTCTGTTCTGGTCATGACTGGATATATTTCAGTGTGGGGTTGGGTCAAGATGCCCCACACACTGTACATGTGTCTCTCAGTTCACACATACTGTACGAGTCGATCTAATAGGGCAATTATAGGGTGGGAATGGCACAATGGGAATGGCACTTTTCTCTTGGGTTTGTCTGTTCAGTGCTAGATCTTGTTCATCATCAAAACACTCCTATAGCTGTATCTTTATAACCTCCTCTTGTCACTTCCTCTCCAACTTTTCTCCATCTATTTTCCATTTCTGTCATGTCATTATCATGCAATCAGCCTCTTTGCTTTCTTAGGAACTTTTCCATTTATCACCATCATGCTAAAATTTTTGGCATACCTGCCTTTTTCAGGATTCTCTGGCATCCTTTTACAGCATCCCTTCTTGACTCCCTTTCACTATCTGGACTGCTGGTTTGCTGCCTAGCAAATTTCCTATGATTTGCTATATTCCTTGTGCCTGCACACACCCAGTCTATCCTCCTTAGGGCAGATCTACATGAACTTATGCCCATCTGGCCTAACTGCTTTCCAGCCTCTCCTCCTTAGGGAAACTCTGGGATTCCACCCTCAGAGCCCATCAGGTCTGGCCATCAAAAGTCTCTCCTTTCTTAAGCAAATTGAACTCAGCAAAAAACTCAGTCTTTCCTTCCTCAAACAGATAAGGAACTTACCAAACTACTCTACAGGACTGACTATTGAGGTAGGTGAGATTTTAGGGGATTTCTTTCCTATAGAAGTACACCATCAAAATGGAGCAAAAGAATAAATCAAATGCCCATATACAAACTGAAACAAAACCCATATACTACTGCACATCACATAATTTTAAAAATAAAATTACACCGGATGTGGGAAAACGCAATCCGAGGAGGAAAAGAGCAAGTAGAGCCTGGTCCCGGGTTGTGGCACCAAGTTTCTTTTAGAGCAATGGGCTCTGTCTCTGATGTGATGTGGGTACAAATTATTGTATACAACAAGCTGTTTGGAGATTCAAACACACACACACGTGTCTGATAAGATGATTCCAGATTTATTTACACAGTAGGGACTTTATACCTATTTGGAGACAAAGGAAACCTGACTGAGAATGTGTCACATTTCTTTCATGGGACAGGAAGTTTTACAAATAAAGTTAACTCTAAGACAACTGTGGAATGTGAGGGGAAGTGTCTAAACATATGTAGCCTGCACATTTATAAAGGGAGTGTGGAGACAAGATGGAGAATGCATAGAGAAAACGGATTATGCTCTCTCATATTATGTAAGACAATATGTGAAGTGATATGTGATATAAGTTATAGGTGATATAAGGTAATGTTCTGAGGTAATATATACGGTGATATGAGGTAATCTGAGATAATATATTCTCCATTACATTCTTATGACATCTGTAATACTTTAATCACATCTTAAATCATCTACCATTTGATCAGCTCAGAAGCCTACAACTGTGGCTGTGACTGGGGTATCAATCTGATTGAGGTGAAGAGAGGTAACATGTGAGATGATATGTGAGGTAATATCTGAAGTAATATGTAAGGTAATATGAGATAAAATGTGAGATAATTTTAATAATGATATGATGATAATAATAATAATAATAATAATAATAATAATAATAATAATAATATGGGATAATATATTCTAAATTCCTATGTTTATATCATTGTGATGCACATTCACATTCAGAGCTGTAGTTTTATCCTTGCCATTACATACTCCAGTCACATCCAGAGCTGTGATCATCTACCCACTGTTAGATTATCTTATATGACTGCAGCTTTGTCTGTGTCTGGAGTTTAAATCTGCCATCATCATTCTTAGTATGAAGCAGCTTATGTATGAAGTAAAATTTTTCAATTTCAACGCATACATAATCTGTGATACTCTAGTCACATCTGGAGGTTTAGTTGCATTCTAGCCCATATATACTCCAGTCACATCCAGAGCTGTAATCATCAAGCTACCATCATCTCAGATGACTGCGGCTCTGTAACTGGAGTATCAATCTGCTGTTATCGACAAGGCTTAGAGACAGTCTTTGGAAGGAGCAGGAATCTATTTGCAATCTCCATGCTTTTCTCATGGTCAGCTTTGCTTAACCTTTACAATAGCTGGAATGGCCAAAAATATGTTTGTCATTGCAGTGAAAGGAAACACGAAGAATATTGGATCACATTTACTACAGACGGTGCACCAGTTTTCTGTCAGACTTTGTCTGTTCCTTTTTAGAGCAAACTGCTTGCACAGGTATTTAAGAAATACTTGAGACACATTTCTGGCGCATGTGACACTTTGTGGCACCTCCTCCATTATGCACAGGCAGACACACTTTTAGTGCTGTTTGAATTACTCTTAGTAAATGTGCCCCATTGTTTATCAAAAGGCTCTGGAATATGAAGTTGGAGATAAAGTACTTAACACACAATGCGGCATATTTACTTACCCGGTGCGGAGGAGTTCCCGAAAGTGCATTGTCCGACGACAATGCACTGTGCCGTGATTCAATAAGATCGTGCGCCCGATTTCCTGAATGTGTTGCTTCCCCGATCAGGTCCGCAGGAGTTCACCTTTTCTTCCTCCCGGTGTATGTAGTTGCATTGTCTTGCCACACAATTTTAAAGTTAAGTCAGGCTCAGTCCGAATCCTTCAGATCGCCAGATGACCTGCACCCCCCCTCCCCCCCCCCCATTTCTGTCACATGAAAGTTGGCGCAAAAATCCAATCGCATGCGTCAAAATTCCCCGCTAAATACCTGTACCACCCGCGCAATCCGCGAACACGTCGGAATATCCCAGGAAAGTGCGGCTGCGGGACCCTTAGTAAAAAAGCCCCAGTATTTATTTAATACACATTATTTCGTTAATCTGTGTTGCATATCTGTGGTGTTGAATTTAAGACATTAAATTCTTTTATTATTTTTTGATTTTTCATAAAAAAATGTCTGTCTTTGATTTGTGATCATTTTGTGCAAAACATTTTTTGTTAACCAATTCTACTTTTTTAATAGTTCAGAGTAGTTATATATTACCCTGGGAATCGCCAGGGGGTACAGCTAGATATACTACATTTCGGGATCATTGTATACATCTGTGGTCAGCTTTTTTAGTGGTTTTGCAGCCAGAGACTATGTTGCAGTCAAAGGAAAACTTTTTTTTATCACTTTATAAGAATCAGTAATGCAAATCTATATTTCATATCATCATATATGCAAACTTCTATATTCTATACATATGTATTCCTACATTGTACACCAGAGAAAACATTACATTTTCTATTTATATTCCCTTCCGTAGAAAGTTCATCCAAAATAAATAAATAAATGAATAAATAAATATATTTGTTCTCCCCTTTCTCTGTCCCTCTTACCATTTACTTACTGTACTTTCTGATCTCACTTATTCCAAAATATTTCATAGACCTTTTTCTATAATCCAATTTATAACAATTTCCCATCTAGATGTAAAAAAAAAAATATCATACACAATTTATTTTTCACTTTATTATTTAAACTTATTTATACTTGGGCTAAAGCCCCACGTATCATAGTTTCAATATCTATTTCAATAAACCATATATACACCATCATAATGATCTTCTCCACCTTCGCAGATGTGAGAAATCATATTTCCCTTTTTCATGCACTTTTATCTTTATATTCTGTGCCTGTATCTTCCTTTTGCCTTTAGAAATTTTAGACAGAATTGCTTTAAATTATTCCCTTGTGACATCACCTCTAAAATTCTCAACATATCATTATCCACAATATTTGAAATAATATGCTTTCCAAATATTTTCCCAACATATAATATAATTGATAACCCACATGTTCAGGTTCGCATACAAAGCACAATAACCGCGCTGCTCTGCTCCCTCACCTCGTGTCTCCATCCCCCCTCCTATTCAGATTGTGAGCCCTCATGGGCAGGGTCCTGCGTCCACTTAACTCCTGATATCCGTAGTTTTGTATTTTGTACTTGCTTTTGATCTTGTATTAATGTAATATATGTGATCCCCTTACTGATTGTACAGCACCATGGAATTAATGGTTCTCTATAAATAAATAATGATAATAAATAGTATCTAAATGTACAAATATCCTTCCCTTCTAATTGTATTACCTTATATACTCGAGTATAAGCCTAGTTTTTCAACACAAAATTTGTGCTCAAAAACCCTAACTCGGCTTATACTCGAGTCAACTAAAAAAATAAAGTCAAAACTCACCTTTCTGACATCACCTGTAGGTCCTCTTCTGTCTGGGACAGTCTGAGACAGAAGAGGACCTATGGGGGACATCGGAAAGATGAGTACAATGTTATTTTTTTTCCTACTACAGGGGCTGGACAGGCTGTATGCTACAGGGGTTAGGCAGGCTGTATGCTACAGGGGCTGGCAGACTATATAGTGGGAGGCTGTAACCAATGCATTTCCCACCCTCGACTTATACTCGAGTCAATAGGTTTTCGCAGTTTTTTGTGTTGAAATTAGGGGTTTCGGCTTATACTCGGGTCGGCTTATACTCGAGTATATACGGTAAGTGTTCTCTACTCACTAAAGTATTAGCCCTGATAAATTGTATAAAATACTGTAAACCCATTGTTTACCAATAGAGATGAGCGAACATGCTCGTCCGAGCTTGATGCTCGGTCGAGCATTAGGGTACTCGAAACTGCTCGTTGCTCGGACGAATACTTCGCCCGCTCGAGAAAATGGCAGCTCCCGCCGTTTTGCTTTTTGGCGGCCAGAAACAGAGCCAATCACAAGCCAGGAGACTCTGCACTCCACCCAGCATGACGTGGTACCCTTACACGTCGATAGCAGTGGTTGGCTGGCCAGATCAGGTGACCCTGGGATAGACTAGCCGCTGCCCGCGCTGCTCGGATCATTCTGTGTCTGGATGCCGCTAGGGAGAGAGCTGCTGCTGGTCAGGGAAAGCGTTAGGGTGTTCTATTAGCTTACTGTTAGGCAGGAGTGATTCTCCAAGAACCCAACAGCCCTTCTTAGGGCTACAATAACGTTATACTTTTTTTTTTTATTTGCAGCTAGTACCATATTGTGAGGAATTTGCAGGGGGACTTGCTACCGTTGTGTTTAGCTCTTAGTGACGCAAATATCCACCTCAAACACCAAAGTGGGAAAATTTATTAGGGGTTGGATTTCAATTAGGCACAGTCTGCCATTTACTTTTTATTTTACGTTTATTTTTTTAATAACTCAGTGTCATCTCATCTTGCATAGTAGTGTGCTTTCATACTTGGCTAGAAAATAGCCATAGGAGAATCCAAACGGCTTACTTACGCCTACAGTAGCGTTATATATATTTGATTTCTGGTTGATCTGCTGGTGGCTGTACTTGCTGCAGTGCATCTACTAGCAAATTGTGAGCAATTTGTAGTGAGACTTGCGACCGCTGTGTTTTGCGCTTAGTGACGCACATATCCATTGCAAAGACCGAAGTGGGAAAATTTATTAGGGGTTGGATTTCAATTAGGCACAGTCTGCCATTTCCTTTTTTATTTTACGTTTATTTTGTTTAATAACTCAGCGTCATCTCATCTGGCATAGTAGTGTGCTTTCATACTTGGCTAGAAAATAGCCATAGCAATAGGATAGCATCGTTTGGTTTTAAAAACTAAAAAACACAAAAAAAAACAAAAAAACACAAAAAAAAGTTTAAAAAAAATTAAAGTTATAACTCTCATTTTCAAAATGTTTAACCCGAGGGCTAGGGGTAGAGGACGAGGGCGGGGACGTGGGCGTCCACCTACTGCAGGGGTCAGAGGCCGTGGTCCTGGGCGGGGTGAGACACCACCTGCTTATGAGGGAGCAATGCTTCGAGCAATTTGTCCACCAGTCATTCTTCCACGCAGTCCACCCATGTCACCGAAATCGGCACTCCTCCAGCTCCTGCACCTCAGCCTCCTCCCCCCCAGTCTGCCCCCTCCCAGGAAAATTTGCCATTTGAACCGGCATACTCTGAGGAACTGTTTTCTGGACCCTTCCCACACTCACAAACCACTTGTCCGGTTGCTGCTGAGCAATTTTCCGATGCCCAGGTTTTCCACCAGTCGCAGTCTGTGGGTGATGATGACCTTCTTGACGTAGTGGAAGAAGTGTCTAAAGAGGTGTCCGACGATGAGGAGACACGGTTGTCAGACAGTGGGGAAGTTGTTGTCAGGGCAGGAAGTCCGAGGGGGGAGCAGACTGAGGGATCGGAGGATGATGAGGTGACAGACCCAAGCTGGGTTGATAGGCCGGGTGAACACAATGCTTCTGAGACAGAGGAGAGTCCTCGACCAGAACAGGTTGGAAGAGGCAGTGGTGGGGCCAGACGGAGAGGCAGGGCCAGAGCTGGTGCATCAGCGCCAAATGTGTCAACTAGTGAAGCTCCCGTGGCGAGGGCTCTTGCGGCGACGGCTAGATTTTCAGAAGTCTGGAGGTTCTTTAAGGAAACACCGGATGACCGACGGACTGTGGTGTGCAACATTTGCCAAACCAGGCTCGGCAGGGGTTCCACCACTACTAGCTTAACTACCACCAGTATGCGCAGGCATATGAATGCTAAACACCCCACTCAGTGGCAACAAGCCCGTTCACCTCCGGCCGTGCACACCACTGCTCCTTCCCCTGTGTCAGCTGATAGTCAGCCCCCTGCCCAGGACCCTGCCACAAAAACCCCATCGTCGCCTCCACGATCCTCCACAGCATCCACCAGCGTTCAGCTCTCCATACCCCAGACGCTGGAGCGGAAACGCAAATATAGTGCAACCCACCCGCACGCCCAAGCCCTTAATGTCCACATCTCCAGATTGCTTAGCCTGGAGATGCTGCCCTATAGGCTAGTAGAGACCGAGGCCTTTCGCAACCTCATGGCGGCGGCCGCCCCTCGGTATTCGGTCCCCAGCCGCCACTACTTTTCCCGATGTGCCGTCCCAGCCCTGCACCAGCACGTGTCAGACAACATCATCCGTGCCCTGACCAACGCCGTTTCTGACAAGGTCCACCTGACCACGGACACGTGGACGAGTGCTGCCGGGCAGGGCCACTATATATCGCTGACGGCACATTGGGTTAACTTGGTGGAGGCTGGGACCGAGTCTGACCCTGCGGCTGGTCATATACTGCCGACGCCGAGGATTGCGGGGCCTACCTCGGTCCAGGTGTTTCAGGCCTACTATGCCTCCTCCTCCTCCCACCCCTCCTCCACCTCCTCCGAATTACCATCCGTGGGCATGGCACCATCAGTCGGTAGCTCTAGGCACAGCAGCTGTGCCGTCGCTAAGCGACAGCAGGCGGTGCTCAAACTGCTGAGCCTAGGCGATAAAAGGCACACCGCCCAAGAGCTATTACAGGGCATCACGGCGCAGACTGATCTGTGGCTGGCACCGCTGAACCTGAAGCCAGGCATGGTTGTGTGTGACAACGGCCGTAACCTGGTGGCGGCTCTGCAACTCGGCAGACTGACACATGTGCCATGCCTTGCCCATGTGTTAAATCTGATAGTTCAGCGTTTCCTCAAGACATACCCCAATCTGTCTGATTTGCTCACGAAGGTGCGCCGCATCTGTGCGCATTTCAGAAAGTCCAGCACAGATGCTGCCACTCTCATCGCAGCGCAGCGCCGCCTCCAACTGCCCGCTCACCGACTGTTGTGCGACGTGCTCACGAGGTGGAATTCAACACTGACCATGTTATCCAGAGTTTACCAGCAGCGCCGAGCCATTGTAGACTGCCAGATGTCAACTTCCACCAGAACTGGTAGTCAGGTCAGTCAGCTTCCTCAAATCTACAATGAGGAGTGGACGTGGATGTCTGATATCTGTCAGGTGCTGAGTAACTTTGAGGAGTCAACACAGATGGTCAGTGGCGATGCCGCCATCATCAGCCTCACCATCCCGCTGCTTGGCCTGTTGAAAAACTCTCTGATCAGCATGAAGTCGGAAGCTTTGAGCTCGTCACAAGAGACGGGGGAAGAAGATTCCCTTGTTGATAGCCAAAGCACTCTTAGGTCTGTTTCTCAGCGCATATCGGAGGAGGTGGAGGTGGAGGAGGATGAGGAGGAAGAGGAGGAGAATGTTGGCGAGACACAAGAGGGGACCATTGTTGAGTCCTTCACTGTTCAGCGTGTATGGGCAGAAGAAGAGGAGTTGGCGGAGTTGGAGGATGAGGAAATGGACAGTCAGGCCAGTGAGGGGAGTGAATTCTTACGCGTTGGTACTCTGGCGCATATGGCAGATTTCATGCTAGGCTGCCTATCCCGTGACCCTCGCGTTCAAAGAATTTATTCCAGCACCGATTACTGGGTGTTCACTCTCCTGGACCCACGGTACAAGCAAAATCTTTCCACTCTCATCCCTGGAGAGGAAAGGAGTGTGAGAATGCATGAATACCAGCAGGCCCTGGTTCACAAGCTGAAACAGTATTTCCCTTCTGACAGCGCTAGCGGCAGAGTGCGTAGTTCTGCGGGACAAGTAGCGAGGGAGAGTAGGCGAGCAGGCAGCTTGTCCAGCACTGGCAAGGGTACGCTTTACAAGGCTTTTGCCAGCTTTATGTCACCCCAGCAAGACACTGTCACCTGTCCCCAGTCTCGGCAGAGTAGGGCTGATCTTTACAGAAAGATGGTGAGGGAGTACGTAGCTGACCATACCATCGTCCTAAATGATCACACAGCTCCCTACAACTACTGGGTTTCAAAGCTGGACATGTGGCACGAACTGGCGCTGTACGCCTTGGAGGTTCTTGCCTGCCCTGCCGCTAGCGTCTTGTCCGAGCGGGTTTTCAGTGCAGCTGGTGGCATCATCACCGATAAGCGTACACGCCTGTTGACTGACAGCGCTGACAGGCTGACGCTTATTAAGATGAATAAAGCATGGATTTCTCATAATTTCCAATCTCCACCAGGTGAAGGAAGCTCAACCTGAATAATTTATCCACTCCTCCTCCTCATTTTCCTCCTTCTCCTCCTCTTTGTACAGTAAAGCAGAGGAAACTGGCTATTTTTTGACAGGGCCCACTGGCTCTAGCTATAGTACTTTATGCATTTAATTTTTCTGGAGGGCCACCTACCCGATCCTCTGTTTTAAAAAATTTTTGGGAGTGCCACATACAGGCACTCAATCTATTTAATTTTTCTGGAGGGCCACCTACCCGGTCCTCTGTTTTAAACAATTTTTGGGAGTGCCACATACAGGCACTCAATCTATTCAATTTTTCTGGAGGGCCACCTACCCGCTCCTCTGGTTTGAAAACTTTTTTGGACTGCCACATACAGGCACTCAATCTATTCCATTTTACTGGAAGGCCACCTACCTGCTCCTCTGGTTTGAAAACTTTTTTGGACTGCCACATACAGGCACTCAATCTATTCCATTTTACTGGAGGGCCACCTACCTGCTCCTCTGGTTTGAAAAGTTTTTTGGACTGCCACATACAGGCACTCAATCTATTCAATTTTTCTGGAGGGCCACCTACCCGCTCCTCTGGTTTGAAAACTTTTTTGGACTGCCACATACAGGCACTCAATCTATTTCATTTTACTGGAGGGCCACTTACCTGCTCCTCTGGTTTGAAAAGTTTTTTGGACTGCCACATACAGGCACTCAATCTATTCAATTTTTCTGGAGGGCCACCTACCCGCTCCTCTGGTTTGAAAACTTTTTTGGACTGCCACATACAGGCACTCAATCTATTCCATTTTACTGGAGGGCCACCTACCTGCTCCTCTGGTTTGAAAACTTTTTTGGACTGCCACATACAGGCACTCAATCTATTCCATTTTACTGGAGGGCCACCTACCCGCTCCTCTGGTTTGAAAACTTTTTTGGACTGCCACATACAGGCACTCAATCTATTTCATTTTTCTGGAGGGCCACCTACCTGCTCCTCTGGTTTGAAAACTTTTTTGGACTGCCACATACAGGCACTATCCAAATTAAATTGTCTCCATAGCAGCCTCCACACGTTGTCTCCATTGCTACCTCCAAAAGTCGTCCATATAGCTGCCTCCATACATCGTCCCCTTATCAAACGAGGTGTGTCAGGCAGAAATTTGGGTTGTTTTCATGGGTTCCACATCAAAGTTGTTAACTTTGTCGCCACCCTGCTGTGTTATCCACAAAATATACTGGCAAACTTTTATCATTTACCAATATTATTTCAGCGCTTCTTGCGCATCTGTTTACATTCCCCTCACCCGCCATATCCTAAACTTATAAGAACGCTACTACACTTGATCTTATACAAAAGGTTCTTAGAAGTGCTGTTTGGGGAGTAGCCTAGAGACAGGGGCTTGGATTGGCGAAAGCTCGCCTGGCAGCGGAGCGCCAGCTCCATGCGCATCATGCGCTTCTTGCGCATCTGTTTTCATTCCCCTCACCCGCCATATCCCAAACTTATAAGAACGCTACTACACTTGATCTTATACAAAAGGTTCTTAGAAGTGCTGTTTGGGGAGTAGCCTAGAGACAGGGGCTTGGATTGGCGAAAGCTCGCCTGGCTGCAGAGCGCCAGCTCCATGCCAAGATCCAACTAACATAGTTTTAACTGCAGCACCTTTAATCTACTACTAGTTCACTGCCTCCATACATGTCCCCTTATCAAACGAGCTGTGTCAGGCAGAATTTTGGGTTGTTTTCATGGCTTCCATGTTAACTTTGTCGCCACCCTGCTGTGTAATCCACAAAATATACTGGCAAACTTTTATCATGTACTGATATTATTTGAGCGCTTCTTGCTCACCTCCTTTGGTTCCTCTCTGCCACCCATTGGTTTGAAGCCTGAGTCCATTTATAGTATGTCGCCATGACACTCTCTAGCCTGCTGCCGCTGCCTCTGCATGCCGTCCCCTATAGTGTCAGGGTCAATTATTGGATGTTTTAGATGCTATCTAGCTTCATTCTGTCACTCTGTCATGGCCATGCTGTTGCCCATAATTTTGGCATAATGGTGCGATTAGGCAGCCTCAGAGGCATCCATGCATGCTGCCCCTGCTGTTTCCTGTCCATTTCCGTGGTGTTTCCATCCTTTTCTGAGGTTCCCAGGTGTTTGGCCAAGCTTCCCTGTGCAGAGCCTTGGTCCCCTTGAAAAATGCTCGAGTCTCCCATTGACTTCAATGGGGCTCGTTATTCGAGACGAGCACTCGAGCATCGGGAAAAGTTCGCCTCGAATAACGAGTACCCGAGCATTTTAGTGCTCGCTCATCTCTATTTACCAATCATTTCAGTCTATGCTGCTCATGTATTCACCTAATACCCGATAACTAATAAAATATGTACTTTTCAATTAACTCCTTAACCCTAGAACGCATGATGTTAAAAATATACATATTAACGTAATGCACATAATGCACAAACAATGCACATAATGTAGAAAAACACACTTAAATAACTTTCACAAGTTTATTTCAAAATTGCTCAATAAAATATGAACAGTGGACAACATTTTAATTATAATTTTTTCACAGAAAACACTAAAAGAATTTTTTTTTATCCCAAATTTCACGCAAAGACTTGAAAACACACATAAATGCATAGAAATATCATCAAAACGAATGATTCTTCTAATTTCCTCATATCTGCCCACTGACATTGTCGCCTTATAGTGTGGATCAGAAAGTGGGCCCAGAAATAATTCTTGTATTGGGACATCATACGAATTCTGACTCCCTGCCAGCAGGAAAAGTCCAATATATGCATAAAGTTCCTCTTTTGAGATATTTTTCCAGGACTTAATTTTTGCAGAAGCGATAGGTCTTCCTTCTAGGTTTGAACATAATAGGACCTCTTCTGCAATATTGTCAGAAAGTAAGTACAGAATACATCTTTAGGGGTAAAGTAACTAGGACTTCCCACAGCTCCTTGAGCCTGTCTCACAATATTGTGTATTGGAGAACGTCCGACTAATGTAGGATTACTGTCCCAAAAAAACATTCGATTTGGATGTTCTACTTATCACTTCTTGAGGATCCACTAGATTCACTTCTCCATCATCAGAAGAATCGCTGGATGAGGATGTTTGATTAGCTTGTGGCAGATATTCTTCATCAGACAAAGATAGTTCACTTTCATCATCGCTTTGAAACATAATCGCTTCAATCTCTTGGTCAGTCAGACACTTGGAGGAAGACTAAGCCGTTGCTGACTAGATGTTAGAAAATGAAACAGATTTCCTCTCAACAACTAATCTTATCACAGGTCCTTCAGCAAGTAGCTCACAGTGTATACTGTCCTCAGTACTCTATACACAGCTCATTACTGTGTTCAGAGGACCTGAGGTGATGTCATGGCCTTATCACTCCCTCCACACATTACATGACATCCTCACATGTTATTATCCACACCCTGGCCCCTCCACCAGCATTACTGAGTACTAATAAAGTCACTTGAGACACAAACACTTCTGAGAACATGATAAAAACAGCGGGGGCCTAAAAGGTCCCCAATTCGTACAGATGTAGTTTTCACCAAATAAGCGTTGTTACACCATAATGCCTATGAAAAAAATGATATGAACAACTGGATATTATCAACAATGACACACTAGAGGAATACCTGGAGTTTCAAAATTCTAACTAAAATAATTTGGCAGATAATAGCAAAAATGTAAGCATGGGGGCCTAAAAGGGTTAATCCAAAAATCTCTTTCCAAACCTGCAATGATTTTACTAATGTTAACTTCGTAGGTATAAACAATTACCCTTCTTTTAATTTAAACTTTTTCATCAGGAGAATCTAAAGGAAAAGTAATATTCTCCTCTTTTACCTTAGATTCCACTACTATTTTTCTCAAAAATGTATATTTCCTCCAATTATAAAATATAAGAAAGTAAAGATAAAGATTAGGTAGGGCCATTACGCCTTGTTCTCTGCTAACATAAGAACCTCCAATTTCAGTCTTACTCTTTTTCAAACCAAGATCAATTGATATATAATACTTTACATTTTTAAATGTGGTGGGACCGTTTTTACTAATCCCTATCTCTACATTCAATAATTTCAACCAAACTGTTCCAAACTGATACTTTACTCCAGTTTTTTTTCCCCAAAATTTGGTCAGTATTAAGTTTCACATAATCTACCTCTTTATTTCATATTTTGACTCTTAACTATCAAAAATTTTAAGAATTTAAAATTCACCTCAGATATAAATGGACCCATAGGCAATAACACAGATTTTGACCATTTAATCTCAAGTCCTGAGAACAAACCACATTTTTAACCCCCCTCATCTTTTAAAAAGATGATCACATGATTTATTTTGTCCTCAAACGTCCCAATCCTAGCATCCTCTCTGATAACCTGGGAAATTGATTCCATGGCAACTGCAAAGAGCAGGAAGGAGACGTGACAGCTCTGTCTTGTTGCCCGAGACAAATTAAAGAGGCTTAAACTATTTTTTCCTGGGGGGCGGAGCCTGACCGCGCTGCAAGACGGACGCCTGAAAGAGAGCTCCCGAGTGCAGGCTTAAACCCACGGCTCAATAGAGGCTCGATAATCCCATAATGGGTAAACCCGGCAAAGAAAGAGGGCTGGAGACGTGTGCCACCCCAAAAGGCAGGAAAAATCAAGGAGACCTAGAGAAATATCTCCGCAAAAAACTAATCTCCCCGCTACCGCGGCCACGCAAGATGGCGCCGGAGTTCCCGCCGGAATCAGACGCGCCAGAGGACTCGGAGGCAGAGAGCCAAGATGCAGACCCGTTAGAGGACAGATCAGCGCCCCTGTCTAAGAAGACACTCCAAAAGGTACTGGCTCAAGCCCTAGCTCCAGTTCTACAAGAACTAGCGGCAATAAGAGAGGATTTAAGGTCAGTGGGCAGGAGGGTAGAATCCCTAGAAAATAACCAGGCCGCCATTGTGGATTTTAACGCAGCTCTAGCACATAACATGTCAATACAAGCAGATGGGCTGAACACAGCCATTCTACAAATAGAAGACCAGGAAAACAGGAGTAGGCGCAAAAATGTGCGTATAAAAGGTCTACCTGAAACATATGCATTTGACACGCTGCAGCAGACCGCTAAACAAATATTTGCTTCCCTGCTCACTGATGAACGAGCTAGCAATATTACTATAGAGAGAGTACACAGATCCTTGAGACCTCCACCAAAAGCAGATGAACCGCCGAGAGATATAATATGTGGCTTACTAAGCTATCAAGATACGGCTGCAATACTCAAAGCTGCCAGAGAAGTCAAAGATCTGGAATTTGAGGAGAACAAAATTTCTTTATACCAAGATATTGCACCCTCTACACTCTATAAAAGGCGCCTTCTTCGTCCACTAACTGACCACCTCAAAAACCAAAATATCATGTATAGATGGCTTTTCCCGTTTGGACTGAGCTTCTCCACACAAGGGAAGAGATGTGTAATAAAAACTCCTGCGGATCTACAAAGAGCCTGGGATATCCTGGACATAGCTCCATTCCCAATCACATCTTGGATGCCAGTTCAAGAACAACATCTAGAATTGCCAGTACTACCCTTGATTGAAAAATGGACAACTGTCTCCAAGACAAAGTCTCCAAAGAACAGGAACCGACCATCCACAAGCAAGGGTAGCTGAAAGACTGAACGCTAAATGCTAAGATTTGTATGATTGTTCAGTAATGACTAAAGCACAGCCCTTATTACTACTACTTTTTTGAAACATACCTAGCCGGATAACCCAGACCTAATTCACCTAAACCCATTACCTCTAACCTTTCCCACTTTCTCCCTCTACCCATCCCCTACCCACTCCTCTTCTTACCCCACTTCCCCCCCCCCTCCACTATCTCCAACTATCCTAAAGGAAGGTAAATAGATAAATAAGTTTTATTAGACATTTGTGTGAGTAAGATTGTACCCGCCTGAAAATACAAATTTAAATGCTTTAGAGTCAAGTAGCATAAAATAACATATACTCCTGGCTAACCATCAGGAAACCATTTATAAAACCTTTCCCTTACCCCTCAACCCTCCCCCTTTCCCCCCCCCACCCCCACATGTCCCCCCCTATCTCTCATACCTCACCTAATATTTGAGTAAGCAATTACGCTTTATAGCAGAGACCTCCCACAAGGGGAATGACTCTGTAGGCCTCAAAGAGTAATATGGAATTAGCTTTCCCTTTCGCTACCTAGAGACCAACAACTTCCTTACTCCCTTCCCCCCCCCTCCCATCCCATCCCCCCTCACTCCCCCCCCCCTTCTCAAAAGGTAGAACATCTTAAAGAGAGCCAAGTCTGATTTATAGTAGCAGGAACCTAGCCGTGGTAAATAGTCTGCAACCCCGATCAGGTTTCTTACAGACTATCTGTGATAGACCAAACCCCCCCCCCCCCAATCCAACAAAGCTCACAGACGCCATGACTTTCAGTCTAAGAGTCTCTGAGCTTTCCACTATAAACAAGCTAGTTAACAAATTCACAAGAAGGAAATCTAAATGTTTATATACTAGCACAACAACTCTACTTCTATTTTACTTAATGCCAACTGTATTATGCCAGTTTGTTTACTTGTTAACATGTTTGCTTGATATGTTCTGTTATCCAGTCGCCAATCGCCTACTGCCTATAGAAGTAGTGTCTCCTTTATCACCACACCAATGATGTCCATAAAGGTAACATCGATGAACGCCCGAGGGCTTAACACGCCTAGGAAGAGATCGCAAATGATGATTCTCCTCCGAAACATGCAATCAGATATATGCTTCCTGCAAGAAACGCATTTTAAGGTAGGAGCTGAACCCAAATTCCCAAAACACAAGTACAATTTTTGCTATCATAGCACATATCACAAAGCCAAAAGAGGAGTGAGTATCCTGATATCAAAACAGGTCCCTTTCACTCATTCAGTGACATGGTCGGACCCAGAGGGAAGATTTCTGGTAATTAAAGGGAAGATTGGTCCTATCCCAGTAACATTAGCCTCTATTTATGCTCCAAATAAGAAACAAATTGGTTGGCTTAAGGAGACACTACTTAAAATCCATGAAATGGCAGAGGGATTAAGGATCATAGGGGGAGACCTTAACATTGCTATTGATCCCTCCTGGGACAGCTCTAAGGGATCCACCATGCATTCACAAAGAGCATTAAGTTCCTTACATAAATGCTTTCAGGAGGTAGGAATTATAGATGCATGGAGAACTTTGCATCCAAACACACGTGACTATACATTCTACTCACATGTCCATAATTCTTATCAAAGAATAGACTACCTATTAACTTCCTCCACGCAGATAGACATACTACGTTCAGCTGAGATAGGTCCGATCACAATATCGGATCACGCTCCTGTATCAGTGACGATTTCTCTAACAGAAATCCCAAAGAAAATTATCACATGGCGCTTAAATGAAACCTTATTGGACTCAAAAGAAACAGTAGATAAAGTCACTTCTAAGATTGAAACATTCTTTAAGGAGAACACTACAGAAGGAATAGCCAAAACAATAGTATGGGAAACACATAAAGGGGTGATAAGTGGGGAGCTCAAAGCGATAGGAGCTAGAAATAAAAGGAAAAGAGATGAAATATTGAACAAAACTTTAGCGCAAATCTTAAAACTAGAAGTAATAGCAAAACACTCACTGAGCCAACAACACAAAGATGAACTCAATAAACTGAGAAATGAACTATTGAATCACCTGAATATTAAATCAGCAAAGCAATATCAATATGCTAAATTTAAATATTATGCACATGGTAATAAAGGAAATAAGCTTATGTCGCACCTTATGAAAAAAGATAGGGACATAGCATTTATTAACTCACTGAGTATTCAGGGGAAAGGGAAAATTACGAAGTCCAAGGAAATATTAGATGCGTTCAGATCATACTATATAGACTTATATAATATTGATGATTCATCTTCAATAAATAAGATACAAAAACTAGATATTACGAAAAAATTTCTACAAAAAATAAAACTACCCTCCTTGGACGAGAGCGCACAACTATCACTTATACAACCAGTAACAAAAGAGGAAATTTTAGAGACTATTGATGCATTACCACTAAATAAAAGTCCAGGCCCAGATGGATTACCGGCTGGGTACTATAAGAAATTCAAACAAGTACTAATACCACATATAGTGGAGTGGTGCAACTCCCTCCTTACTGGGAGTGCCCTCCCACCACAAGCATTAGCAGCCATAGTCACAATATTACCCAAGCCAGGTAAAGATCTAGAACAATGCGGAAGTTACCGTCCAATCTCTTTACTAAATGTGGACATCAAAATCTGGGCCAAACTATTAGCTAAAAGGTTGAGTCCACACCTCCCATGGCTTATTGACCCAGAACAAACGGGGTTTGTCCAGGGCAGAGAAGGTAACCATAATTCTACACGGGTAATACATGCTATTCACTATGCACAAACAAAAAATGTCCCCTTGGTCCTCCTAGGTACGGACGCAGAAAAAGCGTTCGACCGGGTGGACTGGGAGTTTATAAAAGAAACCTTAAATAAATTTGGAATACCAACACAATTTATAAATGCTATAATGACATTATATAGCCACCCGAATGCGAGAATCAAAGCAAACGGAATTTTATCCAGCCCTTTCAAAATTTCCAATGGCACACGCCAAGGGTGCCCCCTCTCTCCTACACTCTTTATCCTAGTCATGGAAACGCTACTACAAACCCTCAGATCAAAACAGGAAATAAGGGGTCTAAAAGTTGGGAACACCACACACCTCAATGCTGCATTCGCAGATGATTTACTTCTAATGCTGACAGATCCAAAAAAGGCCTTCCCGCATATCATAAATACACTGCAGGAATTCGGACTAGCTTCGAATTTCAAAATAAATCTGGTAAAATCAGAGGCCTTAAATATAACTGCACCCGTAAAAACAATATCGATTCTTAAAAAGCATTACCCCTTTAAGTGGCAAACCTCTAAGCTGAAATACTTGGGAATTAATATAACTACACAATGCTCCTCATTGTTTAAGGAAAATTACACACCTTTGTTAACACAAATAAAAAACATGCTGAACTCGCTTGCCCTACCTTATATCTCGTGGATAGGACGCAAAAACTTATTACAGACATTTGTAATGCCTAAACTTTTATATCTTTTACAAACATTACCCATGGAAATCCCTAAATCATATTTTAATAAGCTAAAAGCCATGTACTCCTCCTTTCTATGGAAGGGGAAGAAAGCTAGAGTCCCGTATAACAGACTAAAGCTTCAGAAAGAGAATGGAGGCTTTAACCTCCCAGATGCTTTAAGCTACCATAGAGCTATACACTTAAAGAGGTGGATACAGCTCCACAACCCGAAATTAATGAACCCGAGTCTAGAAATAGAACTAAACACCCTAACAGAGGCACAAAGAGCACAATTATGGGGCATCAAAGCTGTAGGAGCCTGCAAGAATCCAATCACAAAAGGGATGATAACAATAATACAGGCAATGTGCTCTGAATTTCACATATTAAGTACGCCACCAACACTATTACCAAGTAATTTAATACCTAGACTAATAAACCCAAACAAAGATTCCCACTCGACTTCTTTGTGGGCACATTGGGCGAAAATCCCACTAAGGACATTCCACAAATACACAACCCAACAACTACTAGACATGGAACAATACCAGAGGCCAGCTTTCAACTTCTTGCAAAAAGAAGAAATCAAATATAATCACACACAACTGAAAATGAAATACCCCCTAAGGCAAGACCCCACATGGTTGGAAAAATGGCTTCTGAAAGATACCCTACCAAAAGGGACGATATCTTTACTGTACTCATACATACTTTCTCAAGGGCTGAATGCTACTCCGGCGTACATAAAAGAATGGGAGGCAGACTTACACTTGTCATTTTCTCAAACACAAATCAAACAAATACATCGCCGTTCACATGGTTTTTCTAAATGCGTTAAAATACAAGAGAACTCTTACAAAATAATGACCCGATGGTATAATACACCGTCAGTACTAGTCCGAAAGAAATTAGTTAAAAATGACAATTGCTGGAGATGCGATAACGAGGGAGGAAACCTGGGACATATCTACTGGCGCTGCCCAAAACTCTTTAAATACTGGGCGGAGATTCAAGCACACATAAGGAAAATTACTAAGAAACAGATTATACTAACTCCAGAGACAGTATTACTATGGATACCAAATAGTACATGGGCACCTGCCAGAAATGATTTGACCACCCATCTGGTCCAAGCAGCTAAACTTCTTATACCACCCAAATGGTTACAAATTGAAGCACCTAAAATCTCAGAGTGGATAAGCAAAGTAGATGAATTATATAGATTGGAAGAAATAGCAAGCTGGGAGTCAAGAACCCATTGTAAATTTAAGAAAATATGGTATCCATGGTGCATATTCCGAAACTTAACAACATAGGCACAACTGGAAAAGGAGTGCACACACTTTTTACGAGTGACTATGATAATATGAGGGAATTATAAAAGATAGGGCGGACAACCCAACGATGAAGGAGATAGCGAACAAAATCTAACTAAAGTTAATATAAGCAAAAGGCAGAGACATCACGTAGAAACACTTAGTAAAGAAGGCGAATTGGTCGACTGGATAATATAAAAATAATATAAAAAATAAAAATAAAAACTCGTTGTGAGTACAAACATATGTTTGTAAAAGATGCAATCTAATGTATGTTGAGATAAGATAAAGTTTGTTAAAATATTTAGAGACCAGGTTACAAAGAAAATAATCCTTGTATAAGCCCTTACTTCAAGATATATGTATTTGTTGTATGGCTAATTGGACTTACATTTGTATACATGTTGTATAAATGATATGTACGACGGTCACATTTGCTTGTAAATAAGAAAATCCAATAAAAAGTTTTATACAAAAAAAAAAAAAAAAAAAAAAAAAAAATATTTTTTCCTAGATCCTACATTTTCTTGTATCTTTAGACCTGGTGCAGTCCTGCAATAATGGATACCACCAAATTTATAGAGGAATGTCAAGACAAATAATGGATACAGATACATATTCCATACTGACAAAGGACCCAATAGAAACACAGACTATCCACTTGAAAAAGATTTCACAGAAACCATTAGAAAGATGAATACCGTATATACTCGTGTATAAGCCGAGTTTTTCATCCCCTCGGCTTATACACGAGTCTATTAAAAAAAAAAAATTACCCACTTGAAAAAAATAAACTTATATACTCACCCTCCGATGTCAGCGCTGCTCCTCGATGACAGCGCGGCTCCCCGATGTCCCCGATGTCAGCATGTTCCATCTTCTTTCTTCTCTGCGGCTTCTCTTCTTTCTAGCAGGCGCATACTATGACGCGGCCACTACTAGGGGCTGCTGTATACTACATGGGGGCTGGCAGGCTGTATACTACAGGGGCTGCTGTATACTACATGAAGGCTGGCAGGCTGTATTCTACTAGGGGCTGCTGTAAACTACATGAGGGCTGGCAGGCTGTATACTACTGGGGGCTGGAAGGCTGTTTACTACTAGGGGCTGCTGTATACTACATGGGGGCTGGCAGGCCGTATACTACTGGGGGCTGGCAGGCTGTATACTACTGGGGGGGGGGGGGGGTGACCAATGCATTTCCCACCCTCGTCTTATACTCAAGTCAGTAGTTTTTCCCAGTTTTTGGTGGTACTCAATAAACTAGAATAAAACTTAATAGTAAATTTAAATTACAGACTACCTGTATTCTATACTATCCCCAAAATTTATACAGACAATATTAGCCCACCATGGAGACCTAAAGTCTCAGGTATTGTTGTTAACCATGCCTCCTTCAACTAATCTTTCCCTATTTCCCTATATCCAGCCATTGTATTTGTTCTTCTGGAAGAGTCAAACCTGCAAGATATTCATCTACTTTTATCTATTTTCTATTTACCTGTTTCAGACAAGAAAATCCACACAATTATCACCAAAATCACTATGGTACAACCAAGAAGCAGAATTACAATCATTACAAACAACACAGAAATTGGAGATCCAGGGAACCTTACAGAGATCATTCACAAATGCACCCATCCCGATATACGCACCACCAACCACATCAATATTACTCACCGAGGGATTCATAGAGGTACAGATCACACAATTGGAATCCTCTGCAGATCTAAAATCCAACATTGAGCATCCACAAGAATCACCCTATCGTAACTTGCAGATGACAGATATACACAATCCAATGCAGATTTACAGAAAAAGGCAGTTAGAAGAGGGGTTAGATGAACCTACGGACGTAAATCCCCAAAATAGGGAGGAAGAAGTAGAAGTTTTGTCTTTCAATAACTTGAATACGGCTCTGTCAAATCAAACACAGTTGACACTGTTGGACAAAGGTGTAAAGCTGAAGTGCACAACCCATTTCAGTCTGACAGCTGCATTGTTATACCACTACACTTCAGGTTGACGCACTATTAACCAAAACCTTAGATGTGCCAAGAACCACAGTACAGAGAGAATTTCCCCAGAAACCACTAGTGCATAATACTGTATTTGTACAACAAGTAACATAGACCCCAGAGCAGACAATACAGTGCACAAATAGGACAATAATAATGATGATGGAAATTGTCTAAACCCATGCAGAAGGCACTAATCATGAGTAACTGGCTGCACTCAGTCAGCCAGGTACTTACTTATTATCTGCTGCACCGGGAAGATTCTTGCCTTTTTGCTGCCTGAAGTGAAAAGAATATAACTACTATAATACTGCCCCCTATGTACAGGAATATAACTACTATAATACTGCCCCCTATGTACAAGAATATAACTAATATAATACTGCCCCCTATGTACAAGAATATAACTAATATAATACTGCCCCCTATGTACAAGAATATAACTACTATAATACTGCCCCCTATGTACAGGAATATAACTACTATAATACTGCCCCCTATGTACAAGAATATAACTACTATAATACTGCCCCCTATGTACAAGAATATAACTACTATAATACTGCCCCCTATGTACAGGAATATAACTACTATAATACTGCCCCCTATGTACAGGAATATAACTACTATAATACTGCCTCCTATGTACAAAAATATAACTACTATAATACTACCTCCTATGTACAAGAATATAACTACTATAATACTGCCCCCTATGTACAAGAATATAACTACTATAATACTGCCCCTATGTACAAGAATATAACTACTATAATACTGCCCCCTATGTACAAGAATATAACTACTATATTACTGCCCCCTATGTACAAGAATATAACTACTATAATACTGCCCCCTATGTACAAGAATATAACTACTATAATACTGCCCCCTATGTACAAGAATATAACTACTATAATACCGCCCCCTATGTACAGGAATATAACTACTATAATACTGCCCCCTATGTACAAGAATATAACTACTATAATACTGCCCCCTATGTACAAGAATATAACTACTATAATACTGCCCCCTATGTACAAGAATATAACTACTATAATACTGCCCCCTATGTACAAGAATATAACTACTATAATACTGCCCCCTATGTACAAGAATATAACTACTATAATACTGCCCCCTATGTACAAGAATATAACTACTATAATACTGCCCCCTATGTACAAGAATATAACTACTATAATACTGCCCCCTATGTACAAGAATATAACTACTATAATACTGCCCCCTATGTACAGGAATATAACTACTATAATACTGCCCCCTATGTACAAGAATATAACTACTATAATACTGCCCTCTATGTACAGGAATATAACTACTATAATACTGCCCCCAGTTCTATCCCTCCTCCCCCCTGCCCCCAGTTTTAGTCCCCCATTTTGCTTCCAGTACTAGTTCCACCTCCCCCTGCCCTCAGTTCTAGTTCCCTCCTCCCCTCGGCCCCCAGTTCGATTGTCCACACAGACATGCAACCACAATCTAAATGGCACCCCAGGAAAGAGATCAGTAAAGAAATTAGTACTTTTAAAATGGCTGTAGAACAAGATCTTAGAAAATTAAACGGGAAAAATTATTTTAAAAAAAATTGAGTTGGGCAGAATTTAAAGGTATTAAAGAATTAAAACAACATTTACATGTCACCATAGACCCTGCAGATAAAGGGGATGTGACTGCACTAATGGATAACCAGAAATTTAAAGAGGAATGTCAAGACAAATAATGTATACAAATACATATTCCATATTGACCCACAGACTATCCACTTTAAAAAGATTTCACATTAGAAAGATGAATACTTGATAAAACAGAATATCATTTAATAGTAAATAAAAATTACAGACTACGTGTATTTTACACTATCCCCAAAATTCATACAGACAATATTAGCCCAACATGGAGACCTATAGGATCATTAAGTGCGAACCTGTCACAATATAAAGATAAGCTACCACACATGTAATGC
This sequence comes from Engystomops pustulosus, assembly GCF_040894005.1. Taxonomy (NCBI): domain Eukaryota; kingdom Metazoa; phylum Chordata; class Amphibia; order Anura; family Leptodactylidae; genus Engystomops; species Engystomops pustulosus. The sequence goes on along the minus strand of NC_092411.1, from coordinate 292,356,065 downwards.
CAGTTACATTAAATACAGAGGCAAACTCATTGGCTGTTGGCCACTTTGGATGTGTCATCATTATACACATATACTAAACACCATCAAGTATTACAAGAATCATTGCCCATTATTTATTCCTGAATATGAGCATAAATGAATAACAATCTGCATATACTTTGGAGGGCATTACATTGATTTTAAAACACAATTATTTAATTTTTTAAAAGATGTTTTATTATTAAGAGACCAGTACCGCCATGGGCACCAGATTTTCGCCCGGTTTAGCCAATTTATTCATGGTATTTTGAAATGAGAACATTACCTTTTATTGGGAACTGATCTGGTCCCCGGAGGCGGTACATAGATGATATTATCTTAATTTGGTGGACTGGAATAGATAGTCTCAACCAATTCATATCCTCTTCAGACCAGAATGACTATAATTTAAAATTCACACTCCATGTAATAGAGTTTATGGATTTTTTAGTCTCCATTACAAAAAATAAAATTGTGTGTTCCACTTACAAAGAAGCTACAGCTTAGAATAGTTTTATATTACCATCTATCGAGATGGCTGCTCATTGTGTGCCCCATATGGGCAGTTCTGCCTTTTATTGTGCAACTGTACATTTATATCAGATTTCGAAAAATGTGACCTTAAGGTCAAAAATGACTTAAAAGAAATTTTTAATAAGTTCTATCAAAAGGTTTAAAACCTGGATCATAATAGATTCCATTTAAATTAAGATGGCAACATGGATAACACAAGGGAGCTCGCTATCAGTTTACCTTTCAATTTCAAATATAAGAGAGTAGATTAGAAGGCATCATTAATAAACACTGGTAGCTTATTCAAGAAAGACAAAATATTGGGGTCCACATAACCAAAGAAACCACCAGTTGTATATACCAAGGCACAAAACTTGGTAACAAAGTTGCCCCGACTGTAAAAAAAAACGGGGTAAACTTTATAAAGGACAATTTTATTATTGGTTGACATTCAAGCAATTTTCTGGTTGTAAGATAAGATCTTTTCTGAGAAAAACAGCTAAAATGAAATCTACTGAGAATAATTTTTGAATATGAAATTAATTAATTTATTTCATGCAATATGAAGGGTCTCATCTATTTTATAGAGTGTCCTTGGGGACTTTAATATATACAACAGAGAATTCACTCAAACAGAGAACAAGTGAACATATTAAAAACATCCAATCAGGATTTCCCAATCATTCTCTTTCTTTACACAAGTCCTAAAATGTTACTTTTCAGTGCTCTCCATCCTGTCACAAAGGATTGGTGGGGAGGTAGCTGTTAAGATGTCTAGCTGAGATGTCTAGCTGAGATGTCTAGCTGAGATGTCTAGCTGAGATGTCTAGCTGAGATGTCTAGCTGAGATGTCTAGCTGAGATGTCTAGCTGAGATGTCTAGCTGAGATGTCTAGCTGAGATGTCTAGCTGAGATGTCTAGCTGAGATGTCTAGCTGAGTCCAAGAAGTTCTACGAAATTGAAATCCAAATGGTTTTAATGCTGAAATTAAACTTTTGGTTTCCTTTGAGGATGGCTGTAGGGGTGGGTGCACTGTCGGTCTGGGTCGGCTGGTTCCCCAGACAGTCACTGCGCCCGTCCCTGACCATCTTCTGATTTAATGCAAAATCTATAGGATGCAAAGATCAAGTCCTCATGTTGGATGAAACCCAAATCCTGACTTTTGCTTTTTCCCAGGAGATGACGCGAGGAGTACAGACTGGTACCATGAGTAATTCCTCTTGTATTACTATTATTATATACAAAGGGACCAATAATTGAATATATGTGACACCTCCTCAGATATTTTACAAGTGAAATCCTCTATATACTAGATACTATATTATACACTATGTTGGATACATGACAAACAATATTCCTTTTGATGCATAATCAACATGTTCACACAACCCAGTACGACTCAGTAAACAGGAACTAAGGAACACTCGCCACTCAAGAAGATTTCTGATCATTTTAATATTCAGACAGAAAATTATTTATTTGGAAACACATTTCAGCTCAGAAAATGAGCCTTTGTCCGGCATAATCAACAGCTTTGAAATCTGAGCCATATTTTCTTTTCCCACTAGATCTAGCAACCATTTTTCTAAATGTACCTTATATACTCGAGTATAAGCCTAGTTTTTCAGCACAAAAAATGTGCTGAAAAACCCAAACTCGGCTTATACACGAGTCAAAAAAATAAATATATCTAAACTCACCTTTCCGGTGACCCCTGTATATCTTCTGTGTGATCTGTCCGGCAGCGGCGGCAGGCTATATACACTGGGGCAGGGTCTGGCAGGCTATATACACTGGGGCAGGGTCTGGCAGGCTATATACACTGGGGCAGGGGCTGGCTGGCTATATACACTGGGGCAGAGCCTGGCTGGCTATATACTGGGGAGGCTGTGACCAATGCATTTCCCACCCTCGGCTTATACTCGAGTCAATAGGTTTTCCCAGTATTTTGTGGTAAAATTAGTGGCCACGGCTTATACTCGGGTCGGCTTATACTCGAGTATATACGGTAAATTTTCCCTTCTTCTCACTCAGGAAACTCAATTATCCGAATATTAGCTCTGCGATTCCAGTCTTCAAACCATTTTCTTTTGCAGCTGTTATTCTGCTCTTTAGTTTTGGTTGCTCTTTGTTGGGAGTTCCTATGAGACTCCTCTAATGTTCCCAATCTACTCTTGTCCTCTATCAGCCATTCACAAATTTTATTCATATCTGCCTTGATCAAAGCGACTTCCACTTTTATTTCTAGGGCCTCATTCATTATTTATCCAGTTTAGCTCTGAGCTTTGTCTTTTCTTGCTCTTCCACTTTTTTTAACCCTTTCTCTCCCAGATCCCATTTACAATCCTTTATATCTTGTGTATCACACAATCAAAGAGACCTCTGGTAAGATTATCATTTATATATGTATACATTGTATTACTTGCCATGTCACTATCGGTGCGGAACTGTTGTTTACCGATGACTTGTAGTCCACGGGATTACTCCCATTACGTATCTCCACCAATGGATTTTCCCTGATGGCACACTAGCTACAGATCGGGTAATAATCCTCCTTGTTTTTTTTTTTTGTTTTTTTTCCCTTGCTCTCCTGCGGTACCACCGCGGGATACTATGGTACTATCATGGGATTATATGAAAACATTTTGTCTTGATTTCCATTTGTTTGTCTGTTTAGTCTTGCTGTCCAATATAAATCTGGATCGTAATTACGAACAATAACTTTCAAAGCTGTGTATCTATACATGTCTCTTAGGTATGATCTTATGTTTAAGGGGCTCTTTATTAGAAATAAGTACACTTCTTTTATATATTGTTGATTTTAGGGTTAACTAAGTACGAATGTGGATACCGGAAATACGCTGATTGCGTCACTATGTACTTAGTTTATTTACCCTGAGGTGTTGTACCTTCACTTGTGATGATTAAGGGTGCGTGTAGCACCTGAAACGCGTAGGCCTTGTCCCGCAATATGTAACAACTGGTGTTGCCATTGGGTTGTCATGCTCCATGTTTTAATATTGGAAGAAAATAAAGATTGAAAGAAATTTTAACCAAGCCAGGTCGGTGCCGGAGTAATTCTGTTTATATTTTGCAACATAACGTCGAGGTCCAGACGTACTCCACAAGCACGACTTCAGGCAAAGGTGAGCCGCTATTTCACCTATTTCACACATTCAAAAAAAGTGTTACAAATGCCCAGAGTTATTAAGATAATCGACGTTCTTAGTCCCAATTCTCATACACAGTCAGTTGGGCACCAGGAAACTCTGCATATGGTGACCACAGATCTATAATGTATAGAGTAGTAATAGTCCTTAGTCCTTAGCATTAGATCTCAGTACAAATTCCAAAGGACTCCAAATAGATCTTCATACAATGCATCTCTACTCAGTAAATACATGAGTATGAGAGAAAAACGAGGGGGGGGGGGAAGCAAACACTAAGCTTTGGGTCTAAATAAGATGAGTTTTGTAATGTATTGCTTTAACATAACAAAGTCACTGGAATGTTTTCACCTGTCTTCTATTATCCACAGAGACTCCTTCTACAAATCTAGCTCCCACCTGAGCTCCTGTGTAAAGTATTCAGAGCTCCGCTTTATCCTGGTCTTATTGTGGCCCCTTAAACTTGTTCTTTGTTTCAGATCTTCAAACTCTCCTTCTACCCACTCCTACCGTGCCATACACATTCTTTTCTGATATCCCTTAGCTCATCACTCTGGAATTCCTGTTTAGGCATCTGCTCGGCTCTTGTTAAGCAGGTGCTGTGTGGCTTGCCAAAACACCACTAGCAGCAATGGCCCCCTCTCTCACAAAGGACAAGCCGGCAAGGTCTAGCTGTAAACTATGCGGCCACCCTCACTTCTCTCCTCGGCTTATCCCCACAAAAACATCCAAAGGCGAGCCGCTCGACCCCAAACCGGGAGCACCCCCTATATTTCATAATTGATATGTGAATTATTGCAATAAACATAATAAGTGCGAATGTTGTGCAGAATCCATCCTGTGCCAACCATATAAGGAGACATTGTATTATGGATCTAAATGTTTGAAGACTGCGCACCATTGACAATATTGAGTGGAGTTGGCTTCTCCTCGAGCAGAATCTCACCGTGGATCGCATATGCTGATCCCTAGCAGTTACAGTAGGTTCTGGTGGGATGTAGGATCCTAAACAGATGGGTTTCTTAGGTCACATTTAAAGGTTTGAAAGGTCGGTGACAGTCTGACATGATTCTGATAGAAAGAGTATTGGAGAAGCTTGTAAGAAGAGAATTTTATTTTATTTAAATGGAAGCAATAAATATAAATCCTGGATCATTTATCTTTAGATCCCTAATGGACGATGTAGTGAATCCTGTCACCCGGGAACCCGAAAAGTCCTGAGAGAAGGATATCACATCTGCTGCTACCACTGCATCCCATGTGCCGAAGGAGAATTTACTAATCATTCAGGTCGGTTTATTTTATTGAATTATCTCTCTCTCTCTTTTTCAATATATAAGCACTTATTTTAAAAACAACAAAAAATAGGCATTACACAATGGGGGACATGTATCTTTTCTGCTAGTTAAATTGTCAATTTTTTTGTCATTTTTGCAACTTATCGCTGCAACTTTTAATGTCGTTTTTCAAGTACGCCTTGGTCTACACCTTGTGCCTTATGTATGTTTACTTTCCAGATGTTCCGTCAACTTTTTACTTATGTATCACTTTTTTTGCTTATTTTTTCGACTTTTTAGGCACAAATCTGCACCTGGTTCAGGGTGGGTGCAAAGGAAGGATTTTTTTCATGGACCCTGTTTAACATGTAAATTGGAATTATTTCACATGCTTTAAATGTTTAAAATTTTGCATAGTAACCTGTTTTTTGAAAATTAATACATTTTTGCATTTACATAATTTTTTTTACATATATTGGTCACAAAAAGCAATGTAAACGTGACTGCAACACATACAATGACATCACATTTACTATGTAAACACAAATGTTAACAGTAAGGTAATTAAGCAAATCACCTTTCCTCAGCTGTTGTAATGTCTTTCAAAATCCTCTCCTATATAACCCCCACACATGGCTTGTATACTCTCCTGTATATAACGCCCTCACGAAGCTTGTATCCTCTCCTGTATATAACCCCTCACAGGGCTTGTATCTAGAGATGAGCGAGCATTAAAATGCTCGGGTACTCGTTACTCGAGCCGAACATTTCCTGATGCTCGAGTGCTCGTTTCGAGTAACGAGCCCCATTGAAATCAATGGGAGACCCGAGCATTTTTTAGTAAAATTAAAAACTGAACGAGCACTGTTCAGTGCAGATGTTTTCACTAAAAGAACAGAGTGAAAGAACACTGCAGAACAGATTGCAGATGTTCGCGAACATCTGCGATCTGTTCCGGAGACACGCGTGCAGAACGATGTTCTCTGCAATAGTATTTGAAGAACAATATGTGTGAAGAACAACTTGCAGATGTTTACATCTGCAAGTTGTTCTTCACACATATTGTTCTTCAAATACTATTGCGGAGAACACCGTTCTGCAAGCGTGTCTCCGGGACATCTGCGATCTGCTCCGGAGACACGGTGTTCTCCGCAATAGTATTCAAAGAACAATATGTGTAGAGAACAACTTGCAGATGTTGTCAAACATCTGCAAGTTGTTCTTCACACATATTGTTCTTCAAATACTATTGCACCGTGCAAGCGTGTCTCCGGAACATCTGCGATCTGCTCCGGAGACACGCGTGCAGAACGGTGTTCTCCGCAATAGTATTTGAAGAACAATATGTGTGAAGAACAACTTGCAGATGTTTGACAACATCTGCAAGTTGTTCTCTACACATATTGTTCTTCGAATACTATTGCGGAGAACACCGTTCTGCACGCGTGTCTCCGGAGCAGATCGCAGATGTTCGCGAACATCTGCAATCTATTCTGCACAGTGTTCTTTCACTGTGTTCTTCAATTAAATGATTAAATTAAATGTTTTAATTGTATTTTTTTAATGTTCTTTACTTTTTTTTTTTTTTATTAAATGCTTGTTATCGAGCAGGGCAAATACTCGTCCGAGCAACGAGCCGGTCCGAGTATGCTATAACCCCTCACATGGCTTGTATCCTCTCCTGTATATAACCCCATCATATGGCTTGTATCCTCTCCTGTATACAACCCCATCATATGGCTTGTGTCCTCTCCTGTATATAACCCCTCACATGGCTTGTATCCTCTCCTGTATATAACCCCATCATATGGCTTGTATCCTCTCCTGTATACAACCCCATCATATGGCTTGTGTCCTCTCCTGTATATAACCCCTCACATGGTTTGCATTCTCTCCTGTATATAACCCCCTCACATGGCTTGTATCCTCTCCTGTATATACCCCCTCATATGGCTTGTATCCTCTACTGTATATAACCCCATCACATGGCTTGTGTCCTCTCCTGTATACAACCCCATCACATGGCTTGTGTCCTCTCCTGTATATAACCCCTCACATGGCTTGTGTCCTCTCCTGTATATAACCCCTCACATGGCTTGTATCCTCTCCTGTATATAACCCCATCACATGGCTTGTGTCCTCTCCTGTATATAACCCCATCACATGGCTTGTGTCCTCTCCTGTATATAACCCCTCACATGGCTTGTGTCCTCTCCTGTATATAACCCCTCACATGGCTTGTATCCTCTCCTGTATATAACCCCTCACATTGGCTAGTATCCTCTCCTGTATGTAACCCCTCACATGGCTTGTATCCTCTCCTGTATACAACACCTTAACGTGGCTTGTATCCTCTCCTGTATATAACCCCTCACATGGCTTGTATCCTCTCCTGTATACAACCCCTTAACGTGGCTTGTATCCACTCCTGTATATAACCCCCTTATGTGGCTTGTATCCTCTCCTGCATATAACCCCCTTACGTGGCTTGTATCCTCTCCTGTATATAACCCCTCACATGACTTGTGTCCTCTCCTGTATATAACCCCCACACATGGCTTGTATACTCTTCTGTATATAATGCCCTCACGAAGCTTGTATCCTCTCCTGTATATAACCCCTCACGTGGCTAGTATCCTCTCCTGTATATAACCCCTCACATGGCTTGTGTCCTCTCCTGTATATAACCCATCACATGACTTGTATGCTCTCCTGTGTATAACCCGCTCACATGGCTTGTGTTCTCTCCTGTATATAACCCCTCACGTGGCTTATATCCTCTCCTGTATATAACCCCTCACATGGCTTGTATCCACTCCTGTATATAACCCCCTTATGTGGCTTGTGTCCACTCCTGTATATAACCCCTCACATGGCTTGTATTCTCTCCTGTATATAACCCCTCACATGGTTTGTATCCTCTCCTTCATATAACCCCCTCACATGGCTTGTATCCTCTCCTGAATATAACCCCTCACATGGCTTGTATCCTCTCCTGTATATAACCCCATCATATGGCTTGTATCCTCTCCTGTATATAACCCCTCACGTGGCTTGTATCCTCTTATGTATATAACCCCTCACATGGCTTGTATCCTCTCCTGTATATAACCCCATCATATGGCTTGTATCCTCTCCTGTATACAACCCCATCATAGGGCTTGTATCCTCTCCTGTATATAACCCCTCACATGGCTTGTATCCTCTCCTGTATATAACCCCATCACATGGCTTGTGTCCTCTCCTGTATATAACCCCATCACATGGCTTGTGTCCTCTCCTGTATATAACCCCTCACATGGCTTGTGTCTTCTCCTGTATATAACCCCTCACATGGCTTGTATCCTCTCCTGTATATAACCCCTCACATGGCTAGTATCCTCTCCTGTATATAACCCCTCACATGGCTTGTATCCTCTCCTGTATGTAACCCCCTTACATGGATTGTATCCTCTCCTGCATATAACCCCCTCACGTGGCTTGTATACTCTCCTGTATATAACCCCTCACATGACTTGTGTCCTCTCCTGTATATAACCCCACACATGGCTTGTATACTCTTCTGTATATAACCCCTCACATGGCTTGTGTCCTCTCCTGTATATAACCCCTCACATGACTTGTATGCTCTCCTGTGTATAACCCCCTCACATGGCTTGTGTCCTCTCCTGTATATAACCCCTCACGTGGCTTGTATCCTCTCCTGTATATAACCCCTCACATGGCTTGTATCCACTCCTGTATATAACCCCCTTACGTGGCTTGTGTCCTCTCCTGTATATAACCCCTCACATGGCTTGTATCCTCTCCTGTCTATAACCCCCTCACATGGCTTGTATCCTCTCCTGAATATAACCCCTCACATGGCTTGTATCCTCTCCTGTATATAACCCCATCATATGGCTTGTATCCTCTCCTGTATATAACCCTTCACGTGGCTTGTATCCTCTCCTGTATATAACCCCTCACATGGCTTGTATCCTCTCCTGTATATAACCCTATCATATGGCTTGTATCCTCTCCTGTATACAACCCCATCATATGACTTGTATCCTCTCCTGTATATAACCCCTCACATGGCTTATATCCTCTCCTGTATATAACCCCCTCACATGGCTTGTATCCTCTCCTGTATATAACCCCTCACATGGCTTGTATCCTCTCCTGTATATAACCCCATCACATGGCTTGTGTCCTCTCCTGTATATAACCCCATCACATGGCTTGTGTCCTCTCCTGTATATAACCCCTCACATGGCTTGTGTCCTCTCCTGTATATAACCCCTCACATGGCTTGTATCCTCTCCTGTATATAACCCCTCACATGGCTTGTATCCTCTCCTGTATATAACCCCTCACATGGCTTGTATCCTCTCCTGTATATAACCCCTCACATGGCTTGTATCCTCTCCTGTATATAACCCCTCACATGGCTTGTATCCTCTCCTGTATATAACCCCTCACATGGCTTGTGTCCTCTCCTGTATATAACCCCTCACATGGCTTGTATCCTCTCCTTTATATAACCCTGCACATGGCTTGTATCCTCCCCTGTATATAACCCCCTCACATGGCTTGTATCCTCTCCTGTATATAACCCCCTCACGTGACTTGTATCCATGTGGATTTGAGACATTTCCAACAAAAAGTCTCAAAAAGAAGCCAAAATTTGCGCCTGCTAGGATTGGAAAAACTGAACATGTATCACAAGTGAAAAGACAGGATCATACATAAGGTGCAAAAAAGAGCTGACAAATGTCTCAAAAATTCACCAAAGAAATCAGTGCTAGCACCAATCGCGCACTGATCGCTACAGAGAGGGCTCAGCCCTTGAGCCCTCTCCATGTACCTGCACCCGACGTGCGCTGTACTATTATGGCACACGCAGGTAAGGGAATAATGAATGAGGTGGAAAATCCCCATATGAAAATCCACATGTATGGTAGGATCGATTAGATAACCTAGGGTTGAAGTACCCTAGGGGGTCTGAAAATAGGAAAAATAAAGTTTTTAAAAACTATAATAAAAAAGCCCTAAAAGTCCAAATCACCCCCCTTTTCCTAGAACTGATATAAATATAAATAAACAGAAAAAATCATAAACACATTAGGTATTGCCGTGTCTGAAAATGGCCGATCTATCAAAATATAATAACAGTTTTTCACTGCATTTAACCCTGTAACGGAAGATAGCGACCAAAGTCAAAAATGCCACTTTTTGCCATTTTGAAAAATATAAAAAATTAAATAAAAGCGATCATAAGCCTTTACAGTTCTAAATATGGTAGCAGTGAAAACATCATCAAAAATCGCACAAAATGACACCGCCCACTAAAGTTGTTAATGCCAGAAGATGGCAAAATCCCCCCCACAAAAAAAAAAATTTGTACAGGAGGTTTTAATTTTTGTAAATGTATGAAAACAAATTAAAACCTCCACAAATTTGGTAACTCCGTGATCGCACCAACCCAAAGAATAAAGTAAACATGTCGTTTGGGGCACACAGTGAAAGCCATAAAAAAAGGGCCAGGTCATTGACCCCTTAACCCCTTAACGCTCTGCGCCGTAGCTCTACGGGGCAGAGGTATAAGGGATGTATGAAGAGGGCTCACGGGCTGAGTCCTCTTCATACAAAGGTGGGGGTTTTTGCAAAATGCATAAAACCCCCACCGCTAATAACCGCGGTCGGTGCTAGCACCGATCGCGGCTATTAACCCCCCCCCGTTGCCGCCGGCAAAGTAGGGCGCTGCCATCTTTTTTTCGATCGCCACGCCCCCGAACGTCATCGGGGGGCGGCGATCGGTTGCCATGGTAGCCTCGTGTCTTCTTTTGACACGCGGCTATCTGGCAGCTGCAGATTCGTTACAATGAGCCAGTGGCTCATTGTAATGAATGTGCTGCAAAAATGCCATATATTGCAATACAGAAGTATTGCAATATATGGTAGCAGCGATCTGACCATCTAGGGTTAATGTACCCTAGATGGTCTAAAAGATAGTGAAAAAAAAAGAAAAAAAAAAGTTTAAAAAATAAAAAAAATTAATAAAATATTAAAAGTTCAAATCACCCCCCTTTCCCTAGAACGGATATAAAACATAATAAACAGTAAAAATTACAAACATATTAGGTACCACCGCGTCCCAAAATGCCCGATCTATCAAAATATAAAAACGGTTACAGGCGGCGGTGACCTCTGAGGCGGGAAATGGCGCCCAAATGTCCGAAATGCGACTTTTACACCTTTTTATATAGCATAAAAAATGGAATAAAAAATGATCAAAATGTCGCACAGACCTCAAAATGGTAGCAATGAAAACGTCGCCTCATTTCGCAAAAAATGACCCCTCACACATCTCCGTGCGCCAAAGTATGAAAAAGTTATTAGCATCAGAAGAGGGCAAAAAATTTTTTTTCTTTTTTGTACACATTCGTTTAATTTTTGAAAATGTATTAAAACACAATAAAACCTATATAAATTTGGTATCACCGCGATCGCACCGAACCAAAGAATAAAGTAGGTATGTTATTTGGAGCGAAGAGTGAAAGTCGTAAAAACTGAGCCCACAAGAACGTGACGCACGTGCGGTTTCTTTTCAATTTTTCCACATTTGGAATTTTTTTTCAGCTTCGCAGTATACGGCATGTTAAAATAAATAACATTACGGGAAAGTAAAATTTGTTACGCACAAAATAAGCTCTCACACAGGTCTGTACACGGAAAAATGAAAAAGTTATGGATTTTTGAAGTTGGAGAGCGAGAAATGAGTCAAAAAAACCTCCGTCCTTCGCTCATTTCTCGTACTGCGAAGCTGAAAAAAAATTCCAAATGTGGAAATATTTAAAAAAAAACACACGTGCGTCACGTTCTTGTGGGCTCAGTTTTTACGACTTTCACTCTTCGCTCCAAATAACATGCCTACTTTATTCTTTGGTTTGGTGCGATCGCGGTGATACCTAATTTATATAGGTTTTATTGTGTTTTAATACATTTTCCAAAATTAAACGAATGTGTACAAAAAGAAAAAAAAAATTGCCATCTTCTGAAGCTAATAACTTTTTCATACTTTAGGGCACGGAGATGTGTGAGGTGTCATTTTTTGCGAAATGAGCTGACCTTTACATTGCTACCATGATAAGGTCTGTGCGACATTTTGATAATTTTTTATTCTATTTTTTATGTGATGTAAAGAGGTGTAAAAGTCGCATTTCGGACATTTGGGCGCCAGTTCCCGTCTCGGAGGTCACCGCCGGCCGTAACCGTTTTTATATTTTGATAGATCGGGCATTTTGGGACGCGGCAATACCTAATGTGTCTGTGGTTTTTACTGTTTATTATGTTTTATATCAGTTCTAATGAAATGGGGGTGATTTGAATTTTCTATATTTTATTATTTATTTATTTATTTTTTTTCCCCACTATTTCTTAGACCATCTAGGGTACATTAACCCTAGATGGTCAGATCGCTCCTACCATATACAGGCAGTCCCCGGGTTACATACAAGATAGGGACTGTAGGTTTGTTCTTAAGTTGAATTTGTATGTAAGTCGAAACTGTATATTTTATCATTGTAGTTCCCGACAATTTTTTTTTTTTGCCCCAGTGACAATTGGAGTTTCAAATTTTTTTGCTGTAATAGGACCAAGAATTATCAATAAAGCTTCATTGCAGACAATTTTAAGCTGAATATTGCAATTTGGGACTATTTTAAAGCATCCAGAGAGCTTCACCAGAGGTCACAGTGGGCAGAGGGGTCCGTCTGTAACTATGGGTTGTCTGTAAGTCGGGTGTCCTTAAGTAGGGGACCGCCTGTACTGCAATACTTCTGTATTGCAATATATGGCATTTTTGCAGCTCATTCATTACAATGAGCCACTGGCTCATTGTAACGAATCTGCAGATGCCAGATAGCCTCGGTTCAAACGAAGACCCAAGGCTACCATGGCAACCGATCGCCGCCGTCTTTTAAATGCCGCCCGCGACTTTGCCGACGACAACGAAAGGGTTAATAGCCGCGATCGGTACAAGCACTGACCGCAGTTATTAGCGGTGGGGGTTTGCTGCAATATGCAACAACCCCCACCCTTGTATGAAGAGGACTCAGCCCTTGAGCCCTCTTCATACATTCCCTGTACCTCTGCGCCGTAGAGCTACGGCACAGAGCGTTAAGGGGTTAAGGGGTTTAAAGGAAACCTACCATTTCAAATGGTAGGTGTAAGCTGTAAGTACCGAGCACCAGCTCAGGGTGAGCTGGTGCCAGTGCTTACTTTCGTTAGTGTTTTTAACCGCTGTATTGCGGTTTTAACACTTTATAAACTTTATAGCAGAAGCGCCGAAGCAGCTTCAGCTATAAACTTTAAAAATCTTACACCTATCTTTTTAAATGGTTTCCTTTAAAGGGGCAAATCGCACATTGGGGGTCATTTACTAAGGGCCCGGTTCACGTTTTCCCGACGTGTTACCCGAATATTTCCGATTTGCGCCGATTTCCCCTGAATTGCCCTGGGATTTTGCCGCACGCGATCGGATTGTGGCGCATCGGCGCTGGCATGCACGCAACGGAAATCGGGGGGGCGTGGCCGAACAAAAACCCAGACGGATTCGGAAAAACCGCCGCATTTAAAACAAAAAATCTGTCGCGGAGCTTGCACTTGCCTTCACTCAGCCCGGCTCTGTGAACTCCAGTGCGTTCCGATGCTTTTCAGCACAGCAGCGCCACCTGGTGGACGGTGGAGGAACTACCTTAATAAATCCTGGCCGGACCCAAATCCAGCGTAGAGAACTCGCCGCTGGATCGGGAATGGACCGGGTAAGTAAATCTGCCCCATTGTAATGAATGGGTTCAAAAGAGACAGTCTCGGGTCTTTTGAAGATCGTAGGCTGTCATGGCGACCGACCATTGCTCCCTGATGATGTAACTGGGCGCAACGATAGTCAACAAGATGGTGGCGCCCATGAGCCGTCAACTTTATGAAGCCTCTGGCGGCATTGCCAGCTGTGATCGTTGGGATTACACCCGCAATCAATGCTAGCACCGATCGCCAGTGTTACTGGTAAATCTTTGTTGCAATATGCAGCAAAGACTTACTAGCAATGGAGAGGACTCAGCCCAAGAACTCTCTCAATTCACCCGGGCACTGTTCCACATATCCTTCAGATATGTTTAGTGTCATATGCCTACATCTGCACCATAACCGCCATCTTAATATCTGGTGTAAGACCTCATGCACACAACTGTATTTTTCAGCCGCTCAAATTGCAGCCCAGCTCATGGCCCACACAGACTTTTACTGTGTACAGTCACAGTGTGGTCTACAGTGACTTTACGGGCCAGCCACCCCACAAACTATAGAGTGGGTCCTTTTTTTGCCCATATGGTGGTGGAACAATTTTAATGAACATCAATGGGGTGAACAGAGCCAATTCAAACTGGTCACAAACAGAGTTAAATGGCCCAATGTTTTCAGCCTGCAAGAAGCCCTCATGCACACAAGGTCGTGTCCAAAAAAGCCTAAGTAGAAATCCTTGACTTTAGACTCTGGGAGGCATATTTAGCTTCACTAGTGATTTGGTGGGGAACCATTTGTAGACAATCCTAATTAATCTCTTGTAGAAACCAATTAGGTCAAGTCTACATCATTGTGGTTAATGTTTTGGCTTGAGTATCCCAAATATTTCCTGAATGGTTGTATTTTCTTGGCTAACAGTTCTAAAAAAATTCTTAGAAATGTATAGTACACTCATTGGAGCACAACTTTAGAGGCTATATATCTATTTTAATAATAATAATAATAATAATAATAATAATATAGTGAATCAAAGATAACAATGGGCCTTGTAGCTCAGAGAATCCTGTACAGATGTAGCCATCCTAAAACTCTGATCAAAAAGTCATGTAACACAACAAACTCCAGAGAAATCAACGGATAAAAGTCACCTTACATCTCGATAGAAATTCACACCTGCATTGTCATGTATGAAGTTTATTGCTAGACCTGATTCTCTGACTTTGGGGCTCATTTACTAATTCCGTCGGGCTTTCCCAAATATTTCCACCGTTTTGCGCCACAATCCGATCATGTGCGCCAAAAACCAGGGGCAAAATCGGAAATATTCGGGAAAACACGACGGAATCGCGACTGCAGGACCCTTAGTAAATGAGCCCCAATGTGTTTAAAAATTTTACCCGTACTTTTTTCAAATTATCAAACATTTCATCCATAGACAGCCAGAACTGCCGGAGATGTCCTGAAGATGAATGGCCAAATAAGGGAAGAAACAAATGTTATGTCAGAGATCAGGAGTATTTCTCATATGAGACTGATGTTCTGGCTTTAGTCTTCTCCATCTTCTCCGTGTTACTTTCTCTTATAACTGTATTTATGATGGGAATATTCACTATATTCTGGAAATCTCCCATTGTCCGAGCCAATAACCGGACCCTCAGCTTCATCCTCCTGAGCTCTCTCATGTTCAGCTTACTCTGTGTGTTTCTATTCATCGGTCGTCCAGTGGATATGACCTGCATGCTGCGACAAACCTTCTCTGGGATCTTCTTCACAGTCGTTGTGTCTTCTGTCCTGGCCAAGACCATCATAGTCTGCATCGCCTTCAAGGCCACCAGACCGAACAGCCCGTGGAGAAAGTGTGTGGGGGTGAAGCTTCCTTACTCAGTAGTGTTGGGCTGTTCATCTATTCAGGTTGTGAATGCAGTTATCTGGTTGTCAGTGTCTCCTCCATATCAGGAGTATAACCGGGATTATCCTGGGAAGACCATCATCCAGTGTAATGAAGGTTCTGTCCTGTCCTTTTACCTCATGTTGGGTTATTTGGGGTTTCTGGCGGCTGTGAGCTTTGTTCTGGCTTTCATGGTGAGGACATTACCTGATATCTATAATGAGGCCAAGTACATCACCTTCAGCATGCTGCTGTTCTGCAGTGTCTGGATCTGTGCCATCCCGGCCTATCTGAGCAGCAGAGGGAAATACATGGTCATCGTAGAGATATTTGCCATATTGTCCTCAGGGGGAGGAATATTGTGCTGCATGTTTATACCCAAATGTTACAATATCCTGGTAAATCCTGAGGTGAAGAGTAAAGGACACAGGTTACAGAAACACTTTACCTAAATCCTTGTTTAGCCTGAATTTCATCGATGTTTATATTATTAGGATATTCTGCAATAAAACTGAAGTAAAACTCCATCTCTCTTAATAATAAATCACTGTTGAAGAGAATTTGTCTTGTGATTTATCCATCCTGTGCTATAGACCGGTCACTGCTTGAGGAGCAACAAGTAATGACCTTTCCTATAGTTTTCCTTAATAAAATTATTATTGTCAAAATTTCAAGCTAAAAGCTTTTCGTCCCTTCAGCCAGTGGTTGAAATAACTTTAGTGTGTGATTAATGTGTAGTTTCTTATTGGGCAACTTGAGTGTAACCAATGTATATGCTTCAGAGGAAATAACTTATATAATGTGACACTAACATTTACCAAGGAAATAAGTGACATCATCATTATCCATTATTCATGTCACGCGTCATAACTAGAGATGAGCGAGCACTAAAATGCTCGGGTGCTCGTTACTCGAGCCGAACATTTCCAGATGCTCGAGTGCTCGTTTCGAGTAACGAGCCCCATTGAAGTCAATGGGAGACCCGAGCATTTTTCAAAGGGACCATGGTTCGGGAATAAAATGTGTTATTTAATTGAAAAAGAATGTCTTCTGATAATTTGCAAACATCTGCGATCTATTCTTCACTGTTCCGCGCGTATATTATCTCCCGACAAGTTAGCAGATGTAAAGAACAGTGAAGAATAGAATAAAAACAGTGAACACAGTGAACACAGTGAACACAGGATCATTTAAGATAAAAACACAGTGCAGAACACAGTGCAGAATAGATTACAGATGTTCGGCACATCTGCTTACTTGTCGGGAGATACGCGCGGAACGGCGCGTACAAAATAGCATGTGAAGAACAATATATATGTGTGAAGAAGACATTGCAGATGTATGGAAACATCTGCAATGTGTTCTTTACACACATATATATTGTTCTTCACATGCTATTTTGTTCGCGCCGTTCCGCGCGTATCTCCCGACAAGTAAGCAGATGTGCCGAACATCTGTAATCTATTCTGCACTGTGTTCTGCACTGTGTTTTTATCTTAAATGATCCTGTGTTCACTGTTTTTATTCTATTCTTCATTGTTCTTCACTGTGTTTTTTTAATTAAATGCTCGATCTCGAGCAGGGGAAATACTCGTCCGAGCAACGAGCCGTCTCGAGTACCCTAATGCTCGACCGAGCATCAAGCTCGGACGAGCATGTTCGCTCATCTCTAGTCATAACTTATCACTGGACCATACGGCTTGTATGAAGTATATTTTAATGGACATTTCCTGAAGTGGGAATACTTTATTAAAGGATGGTGTGAGGGAATAGAATCTTTCATTCTTTTAACAAGTCTTTACAAAGACCCCTATGCTTAGTACCATCCCCCGCGCACACAGATCATTTTACACTGATACCTCCTGTTGAAGGCTATTGGAATGTGGACATGCTCAGTAGGTTCCTTTGTCCCAAGAACCTATTAAAACTCTCTCTTGACTAAATAAAGTGGAATTCTCTCAAACAACATGTGAAGGTCTGAGTGGTTCACCGAGCAGCTCGTACTATACAATGATTTGGACACACATCACATCAGAGAAAAGGGATATTTCCCTAACAATGGAAAGTGATATTAACCGCTTCCCGCTCCGCGTCTGATATATTGGAAGCTGAGCACAATGACTTTGCGCTCAGTGTTTGATATATTGGACGCGAGCACTGTTGGCATTTTTGACGTCACTCTGTCGTGAGACAGGTTGATGAAGCTATGGGGTGGTTTGGGATCACTTGGCAACACCCACCCGCTGACATCACAGGACCAATTTGATTGGCCCTGCGATGTCGATCGCTGGCACTGGCCAGTCTGAATACTAGTGATCTGACAGATCGTGTCATGACTATTCTATATGATGACAGATTTTGTCATGTCATGATATATGTAAGTCAGGACAGATCACACTGCTCTCCAGTGCCATCATTCTGTATTTGTTGGTGTTGGAGAGGTACGTGGGATCTGTCCTGTAGCAACTGTTGCAGAATCATGTACACCACCGCCATTGTCCGTTTTCCCTTGTGTTATTCCCAGCCCCATCTGTTTTTCCTACCGTTATGCCCCATTGTCTGTTTCCTCCCCCCCCAACCGCACTTATAAGTGCGTAGTGATAGTAGAAGTATGAGTAGTGCACGCATTGTGTGGAGGATGTAGTAGTGCACGCCCTATACAGAGGATGTAGTAGTGCACGCCGTATACAGAGGATGTAGTAGTGCACGCCGTATGCAGAGGATGTAGTAGTGCACGCCGTATACAGAGGATGTAGTAGTGCACGCCGTATACAGAGGATGTAGTAGTGCACGCCGTATACAGAGGATGTAGTAGTGCACGCCGTATACAGAGGATGTAGTAGTGCACGCCGTATACAGAGGATGTAGTAGTGCACGCCGTATACAGAGGATGTAGTAGTGCACACCATATGCGGAGAAGGTGGTAGAGAACGCTGTGTGTGGAGGTTGTAGTAGTGCACACCGTGTGTGGAGTAGTGCACGCCGTATACAGAGGATGTAGTAGTGCACGCCGTAGACAGAGGATGTAGTAGTGCATGCCGTGTGTGGAGGATGAAGTAGTGCTTGTGGTGTGTGGAGGATGTAGTAGTGTACGCCGTATACAGAGAATGTAGTAGTGCATGCCATATACAGAGGATGTAGTAGTGCACGCCGTGTGTGGAGGATGTAGTAGTGCACGCCGTGTGTGGAGGATGTAGTAGTGCACGCTGTATACGGAGGATGTAGTAGTGCACGCCGTGTGTGGAGGATGTAGTAGTGCACGCTGTATAAGGAGGATGTAGTAGTGCACACAGTATACAGAGGATGTAGTAGTGCACGCTGTATACAGAGGATGTAGTAGTGCAAACCGTATACAGAGGATGTAGTAGTGCACGCTGTATACGGAGGATGTAGTAGTGCACACAGTATACAGAGGATGTAGTAGTGCACGCTGTATACGGAGGATGTAGTAGTGCACACAGTATACAGAGGATGTAGTAGTGCACGCTGTATACGGAGGATGTAGTAGTGCACACAGTATACAGAGGATGTAATAGTGCATGCCGTGTACAGAGGATGTAGTAGTGCACGCTGTGTGTGGAGGATGTAGTAGTGCCAGGGCCGCATCTGCCATGAGGCGAGATGAAAATCTCACCTCAGGCGGCAGAATGCGGACCCCATTAAAGAGCGGCATTGTGCCGCTCTAATGAGGATGATTCGGGTGCCGTTGACGCCCGAATCATCCACTTGATAAATAAATCGCAGCTGTCTCTTTAAGACACAGGCGCGATTTATATGCAGAGCGACGCAGCGCCTCTCCGGCGGCTGGCGTCGCTCCGTTCTCCAGCGGATAATGATGTCACGCCGCCTGTGTCACTCAGCGGAGCCGCGGGAAGACGATGATGGAAGAGCTGCAGGAAGACTGGAGCCGCGCGCCGTGGGAGCACCTGCCTCGAGTTAAGTATAAGTTTTATTATTTTTCATGGACAATTATTATTTAAAATTTGGCTAATAACGCTAATACTTCTATAACGGGGTAGATGTGGGGGCTTCTATATACATATATATGCGGCCAGAATCGTTCTTTTATACAGGGAGGAGCTGTTTAAATTTATATTGGGCAGATTCGTTTTATACTGGGGGGACTGTATACTTTTATATGGGGGCAGATTGTGATTATATAGGGGGGAGCTGTATATATTTATATGGGGGAAGATTGTGATTATATAGGGGGGAGCTGTATACTTTTATATGGGGGCAGATTCAGATTATATAGGGGAGTGCTGTATATATTTATATGGGGCACATTGTGATTATACAGGGGGAGCTGTATATATTCATATGGAGGCAGATTGTGATTATACAGGGGGGAGTTGTATATATTTATATGGGGGCAAATTTTGATTATACAGGGGAAGTTGTATACATTTATATGGGGGCAGATTGTGATTATACAGGGGGGAGCTGTATATATTCATATGGGGGCAGATTGTGATTATACAGGGGGAGCTGTATATATTTATATGGAAGCACATTGTGATTATACAGGGGGGAGCTGTATATATTCATATGGAGGCAGATTGTGATTATACAGGGGGGAGTTGTATATATTTATATGGGGGCAAATTTTGATTATACAGGGGGAGTTGTATACATTTATATGGGGGCAGATTGTGATTATACAGGGGGGAGCTGTATATATTTATATGGAGGAAGATTGTGATTATACAGGGGGGAGCTGTATATATTCATATGGGGGCAGATTGTGATTATACAGGGGGAGCTGTATATATTCATATGTAGGCAGATTGTGATTATGCAGGGGGGAGTTGTATATATTTATATGGGGGCAGATTCTGACTACATAGGGGAAGCTGTATATATTTATATGGGGGCAGATTCTGATTATACTTGGGGAGCTGTATATATTTATATGGGGGCAGATTGTGATTATACAGGGGGAGCTGAATATATTTATATGGAGGCAGATTGTGATTATACAGGGGGAGCTGTATATATTTATATATATGTGTGGCTGTATAAAACTGGGGGACTTCTAAATATAATAAAGCTAGGGTGGGGAAATCTACCGTATATATCGGGCATGTAAATAATTAAACCAGGGGTTGTGCTATATGGGAGGCTGTATATAGTCAAACCAAGGGGGATCTAAATATGGGGGCAAGATATTAATTAAATTGGGAGGAAATATATGGGAACTGTATATTTAATTGGGGGGGTTGAATAACGAGGCCTTTAAATATTTGAGAGCTGGGCTTTATAAAAATAAATTATTATATATACAGTATATATTCATTAATTAGGGGGAGCTATATATTTATATTGGTCAGGGGGCACTGTATATAAAATCATATGTAACATAACAGGGTGGGATATATTAGTTATAGGATACAATAGATTACTTTGCATCATGTAAACCAAATGTTGGGGGGTCTGTATTAATAAATTGGGGGTGCTGTATATTGATTGGTGCTGTACCTGCTATAATTCCAGTAGAATATAATGAAGGGATGTTTTGTATGTGGGGAGAGTGTGGTCAGTTGTGTTGTGAGGGGTATATACTTCATACTGTAAGTGACTGTGGTATTTTTAGGGACGCCGGGTGGAGATGCTGCACGGAGCTGAAGATATCCGGCCGTGAATTCAGCAGCGATACGTCATGGATTGGAGAACCCGGAATAAATTTCTACTGATGGAAGAAATTGTCATCTATAAGGTACTAGATGCCACTAATGACTCCCAGATCCTGTAGTCAGTCACACAGTGTCAGGGAGCTGTCTGTAGGGATGTTAATTGTTAGTAACGTTTTTAGCATTTACTGAACAGGGAGAGGGGGGGCAGCATTTTAATATTCGCCTCAGGCAGCAAATATGCTAGAATCGGCCCTGAGTAGTGCACACCATATGCGGAGAGCACACAATTTGAGAACTTGCTACTAAAAAACCTAAACTATAAACCTTATAAAATTCATTAAAAATACACAAACGTAAAAAGAAAGAAGACAAATGGCATTTTTAAATTTTTTTCCCCAAATTGGTGATTTTTTACCCTTCAAAAATCTGACCAATTAGCAGAATTCTACTACTAATATAAACTACAATGTGTCATGAGAACACAATCTCAAATCTCAAAAGTTATTACAATACAAAGAAAACCTTAACATGTTTTTACGGAGAAAGGTAAAATCATACCCTTTAATTTGTTAGCAAAAAAGTCTAATATCCCAACAAGAGAGATCTTTACTAGAGATGAGCGAGCACTAAAATGCTCGGGTACTCGTTATTCGAGATGAACTTTTCCCGATGCTGGAGTGCTTGTCTCGAATAACGAGCCCCATTGAAGTCAATGGGAGACTCGAGCATTTTTCAAGGGGACCAAGGCTCTGCACAGGGAAGCTTGGCCAAACACCTGGGAACCTCAGAAAAGGATGAAAACACCACGGAAACAGCAGGGGCAGCATGCATGGATGCCTCTGAGGCTGCTTAATCGTACCATTATGCCAAAATTATGGGCAACAGCATGGCCATGACAGAGTGACAGAATGAAGCTAGATAGCATCTAAAACATCCAATAATTGACCCTGACACTATAGGGGATGGCATGCAGAGGCAGCGGCAGCAGCAGCAGGCTAGAGAGTGTCATGGCGACATACCCTAAATGGACTCAGGCTTCAAACCAATGGGTGGCAGAGAGGAACCAAAGGAGGTGAGCAAGAAGCGCTGAAATGATTTCCTATGTGAACAAAAGGTTGACGGTATATTTAGTCGATAACACAGCATGGTGGCGATATAGTGACCAAGTTCCATAACGTATCTGGTGAAACACCCGAAAAATTAGCCTGACACAGCTCTTTTGATAAGGGGACGACATGTGGAGGCAGCCATGGAGACGACTTCCATGATTAAAAGCGACAGTATGGGGCATTCATATTGCGCTGCTATGATTGCAACTTCAGGTCTCACTATGTATCTGGTGAAACACCTGAAAATTCTGCCTGACACAGCTCGTTTGATAAGGGGATGATGTGCTGCATATCCTCTCGTGCTCCAGCTTCTGGGGTATAGAGAGTTGAAAGTTGCGCATGGAGACATTGGTGGACGTTGTGGAGGATTGTGGAGGCAAAATGGACAAGAAAAAGCAGGGGCAGCATGCATGGATGCCTCTGAGGCTGCCTAATCTTGGGATGGAGCTGGCGGTCCACTGCCAGGCGAGCTTTCGCCTGTCCAAGCCCCTGTCTCTCGGCTCCTCCCCACCCAAAATGGGCCTGGGGGCCAGAAGCGTTTACTTTGAAAAAATTATAATTTTCAAAGCAGACCGGGTCGTTTGAATATTTCACCTAAGAATAATGGAATAGCATAGTGGTTCTATTTTTTATTGTTTTTTTGGAAATAGTTCCATGATTAAGAGCGACAGTATGGGGCATCCATATTGCGCTGCTATGATTGCAACTTCAGTTCTCCAGCATGGCGGCGACAGATGGACCGAGTTCCACTATGTATCTGGTGAAACACCTGAAAATTCTGCCTGACACAGCTCGTTTGATAAGGGGACCATGTATGGAGGCAGTGAACTAGTAGTAGATTAAAGGTGCTGCAGTTAAAACTATGTTAGTTGGATCTTGGGATGGAGCTGGCGCTCCGCTGCCAGGCGAGCTTTCGCCTATCCAAGCCCCTGTCTCTAGGCTACTCCCCAAACAGCACTTCTAAGAACCTTTTGTATAAGATCAAGTGTAGTAGTGTTCTTATAAGTTTGGGTTATGGCGGGTGAGGAGAATGTAAACAGATGCGCAAGAAGCGCTGAAATAATACCGGTAAATGATAAAAGTTTGCCAGTATATTTTGTGGATTACACAGCAGGGTGGCGACAAAGTTAACAAGTTTGATGTGGAAGCCATGAAAACAACCCAAAATTCTGCCTGACACAGTTCGTTTGATAAGGGGACCATGTATGGAGGCAGCTATATGGACGACTTTTGGAGGCAGCTATGGCGATGACGTGTGGAGGTAGCAATGGAGACAACGTGTGGAGGCAGCTAAAAAGACAACGTGTGGAGGCTGCTATGGAGACAATTTAATTTGGATAGTGCCTGTATGTGGCAGTCCAAAAAAGTTTTCAAACCAGAGAAGCAGGTAGGTGGTCCTCCAGAAAAATTAAATAGATTGAGTGCCTGTATGTGGCAGTCCAAAAAAGTTTTCAAAACAGAGGAGCAGGTAGGCGGTCCTCCAGAAAAATTAAATAGATTGAGTGCCTGTATGTGGCACTCCCAAAAATAGTTTAAAACAGAGGACCGGGTAGGTGGCCCTCCAGAAAAATTAAATACAAAGAGTACTATAGCTAGAGCCAGTTGGCCCTGGCAAAAAATAGCCAGTTTCCTCTGCTTTAGTGTACAAAGAGGAGGAGAAGGAGGACAATGAGGAGGAGGAATGCATACATTATTCAGGTTGAGCTTCTTTCACCTGGTGGAGAATGAAAATCCGGAGAAATCAAGGCTTTAATCATCTTGATCAGCGCTGTCAGTCGACAGGTGTGAACGCTTATCGGTGATGATGCCACCAGCTGCACTGAAAACCCGCTCGGACAACACGCTAGCGGCAGGGCAGGCAAGAACCTCCAAGGCGTACAGCGCCAGTTCGTGCCACATGTCCAGCTTTGAAACCCAGTAGTTGTAGGGAGCTGTGTGATCATTTAGGACGATGGTATGGTCAGCTACGTACTCCCTCACCATCTTTCTGTAAAGATCAGCCCTACTCTGCCGAGACTGGGGACAGGTGACAGTGTCTTGCTGGGGTGACATAAAACTGGCAAAGGCCTTGTAAAGCGTACCCCTGCCAGTGCTGGACAAGCTGCCTGCTCGCCTACTCTCCCACGCTACTTGTCCCGCAGAAGTACGCCCTCTGCCGCTAGCGCTGTCAGAAGGGAAATACTGTTTCAGCTTGTTCACCAGGGCCTGCTGGTATTTATGCATTCTCACACTCCTTTCCTCTCCAGGGATGAGAGTGGAAAGATTTTGCTTGTACCTTGGGTCCAGGAGAGTGAATACCCAGTAATCGGTGCTGGAATAAATTCTTTGAACGCGAGGGTCACGGGATAGGCAGCCTAGCATGAAATCTGCCATATGCGCAAGAATTCACTCCCCTCACTGGCCTGACTGTCCATTTCCTCCTCCTCCAACTCCTCTTCTTCTGCCCATACACGCTGAACAGTGAAGGACTGAACAATGGTCCCCTCTTCTGTCTCGCCAACATTCTCCTCCTCTTCCTCCTCATCCTCTTCCACCTCCTCCGATATGCGCTGAGAAACAGACCTAAGGGTGCTTTGGCTATTAACAAGGGAATCAAAGCTTCCGACTTCATGCTGACCAGAGAGTTTTTCAACAGGCCAAGCAGCGGGATGGTGAGGCTGATGATGGCGGCATCGCCACTGACCATCTGTGTTGACTCCTCAAAGTTACTCAGCACCTGACAGATATCAGACATCCACGTCCACTCCTCATTGTAGAATCCTCGGCGTCGGCAGTATATGACCAGCCCCAGGGTCAGACTCGGTCCCAGCCTCCATCAAGTTAACCCAATGTGCCGTCAGCAGTATATAGTGGCCCTGCCCGGCAGCACTCGTCCACGTGTCCGTGGTCAGGTGGACCTTGTCAGAAACGGCGTTGGTCAGGGCACGGATGATGTTCTCTGACACGTGCTTGTGCAGGGCTTGGACGGCACATCGGGAAAAGTAGTGGCAGCTGGGGACCGAATACCGAAGGGCGGCCGCCGCCATGAGGTTTCGAAAGGCCTCGGTCTCTACCAGCCTATAGGGCAGCATCTCCAGGCTAAGCAGTTTGGAGATGTGGATGTTGAGGGCTTGGGCGTGTAGGTTGCACTATACTTCCTTTTGCGCTCCAGCGTCTGGGGTATGGAGAGCTGAACGCTGGTGGATGCTGTGGAGGATCGTGGAGGCAAAGATGGGGTTTTCGCACGGGAGGTGTTTGGGCCGGGGTCCTGGGCAGGGGGCTGACTAGCAGATGACACAGGGGAAGGAGCAGTGGTGTGCCCGGCCGGAGGTGAACGGGCTTGGTGCCATTGAGTGGGGTGTTTAGCATTCATATGCCTGTGCATACTGGGGGTAGTTAAGCTGGTAGTGGTGGAACCCCTGCTGATCCTGGTTTGGTACAGGTTGCACACCACAGTCCGTCGTTAATCCAGTGTTTCTTTAAACAACCTCCAGACTTCCGAAAATCTAGCCCTCGCCACGGGAGCTTGACTATGGGAAACATTTGGCGCTGATGCACCAGCTCTGGCCCTGCCTCTCCGTCTGGCCCCACCACTGCCTCTTCCAACCTGTTCTGCTATAGGACTCGCCTCCGTCTCAGAAGCACTGTGTTCACCCGGCCTATCAACCCAGCTTGGGTCTGTCACCTCATCATCCTCCGATCCCTCAGTCTGCTCCCCCCTCGGACTTCCTGCCCTGACAACAACTTCACCACTTTCTGACAACCGTGTCTCCTCATCGTCCGACACCTCTTTACACACTTCTTCCACTACGTCAATAATGTCATCATCACCCAGAGACTGCGACCTGTGGAAAACCTGGGCATCGGAAAAGAGCTCAGCAGCAACCGGACAAGTGGTTTGTGACTGTAGGAAGGGTCCAGAAAACAGTTCCTCGGAGTATGCCGGTTCAAATGCCAAATTTTGCTGGGAGGGGGCAGACTGGGGGGAAGGAGGCTGAGGTGGAGGAGCTGGAGGAGTGCTGATTTCGGTGACATGGACTGCGTAGAAGACTGACTGGTGGACAAATGGCTAGAAGCATTGTCCGCAATCCACGACATCACCTCTTCGCACTGTTCTGGCCTCAACAGTGCTCTACCACGAGACCCAGTAACTTGAGACATGATGAACCTAGGGAGTGTAGCTCTGCGGCGTTCCCCTGCTCCCTCATCAGCAGGTGGTGTCTCACCCCGCCCAGGACCACGGCCTCTGACCCCTGCAGTAGTTGAACGCCCACGCCCTCGTCCTCTACCCCTAACCCTCGGGTTAAACATTTTCCAAATTAAAGTGTAAACTTTAATTTATTTATTTTTTTTTTTAAACAAAACTATGCTATCCTATTGCTATGGCTAGTTTCTAACCTACACTGACAGCACACAACTGGATTTTGTGCTGTGCCTGATGACTTTGAGTTATAAAAAGAAATAAACGTAAAAAAAAATAAATCAGCAGACTGTGCCTAATTCAAATCAAACCCCTAATAAAATGTCCCACTTCGGTGTTTGAGGTGGATATGTGTGTCACTAAGAGCTAAACACAACGGTAGCAAGTCTCCCTGCAAATTACTCACAATATGGTACTAGCTGCACTACTAATGGCAGCAAGCCCAGCCACAGGCAAACCAAAAAAAAGTAAAATAAAACGTTATTGTAGGCCTAAGTAGGGCTGTTGGGTTCTTGTAGAATCACTTCTGCCTAACACTATTCTAATAGAACAGCCTAACGCTTTCCCTGACCAGCAGCAGCTCTCTCCCTAGCAGCATCCAGACAGAGAATGATCCGAGCAGCGCGGGCAGGGGCTTGTCTATTCCAGGGTCACCTGATCAGGTCAGCCAACCACTGCAATCGACGTGTAAGGGTACCATGTCATGCTGGGTGGAGTGCAGAGTCTCATGGCTTGTGATTGGCTCTGTTTCTGGCCGCCAAAAATCACAACGGCGGGAGATGCCATTTTCTCGAGCAGGCGAAGTATTCGTCCGAACAACAAGCAGTTTCGAGTACGCTAATGATCGAACGAGCATCAAGCTCGGACGAGTATGTTCGCTCATCTCTAATCTTTACCTACTTAAAAATTTGAAATTTTCTCCACCATAATGACCCCGCTACCATGGGAATAGACAAGACAGCACTGAAATACCTTGGTAATACACACTCACAAAAAGAGGAATTTTCCTTTTCTACAACGCACTCGGTAGTAGACAGGACTTTATGAAGCTCCCACACATGCTACGATGGGAGACCTTGACACTTATAGCACATTGGCAGAAATCAATGGTACTAACACAGTGATGGCGAACCTATGACACGCGTGTCAGCACTGACACGTGTAGTCATTTTTGCTGACACGCGGCCGCCCAGCGCCCGCTCTCCGCCCCCCTCTCTGTGTAATGTGCTGCCCCAGTGTAATGTGCTACCCCTATGTTAATGTCCCGCCCCCGTCCTTGTGTTTCTGTCCCTGTGCAATGTGCTCCCCCTGTGTTAATGTCCCTGTGTAATGTGCTGCCCCTGTGGTAATGTCCCGCCCCCGTCCCTGTGTTTCTGCCCCCGGCTTACCTGTCCGGCGCCGCGTTGGTCCGCCCACCTTCTGCAACTCCTCCGGCTCCTCCAGGCTGCAATGCGCGCTGCTCGTCACGTGACTGAGGCGACCTGACGTCAGGTCACGTCAGTCACGTGACCCGAGGCGCGCGGTGCAACCTGGAGGAGCCGAGCCGCCTGCAGTAAAGCTACAGGGAAGAAGACATCACTGGGTAAGTATGTAAGTTTATTATTATATTATATTTAAAGGGAGAGCGCTAGGGGTATTTTAGTAGTAAAGGGAGGGTGCTAGGGGTAATTTAGTAGTAAAGGGAGGTCACTAGGGGTATTTTAGTAGTAAAGGGAGGCCACTAGGGGTATTTTAATAGCAAAGGGAGGCCGCTAGGGGTATTTTATTAGTAAAGGGAGGCCACTAGGGGTATTTTAGTAGTAAAGGGAGGCCGCTAGGGGTATTTTAATAGTAAAGGGAGGCCGCTAGGGTATTTTAGTAGTAAAGGGAGGCCACTAGGGGTATTTTAGTAGTAAAGGGAGGGCGCTAGGGGTATTTTAGTAGTAAAGGGAGGCCGCTAGGGGTATTTTAGTAGTAAAGAGAGGCCGCTAGGGGTATTTTAGTGGTAAAGGGAGGCCGCTAGGGGTATTTTAGTAGTAAAGGGAGGCCGCTAGGGGTATTTTAGTAGTAAAGACTGGACATGTTATTAATAAGGGGAGGCCGCTGCTGGACATGTTATTAATAAGGGGAGGCCGCTGCTGGACATGTTATTAATAAGGGGAGGCCGCTGCTGGACATGTTATTACAAAATTAGGTTTTTCCTAAAGGTGACACAGCACCCGAGTTATGCTCGTTTTTTTGGCGAATTTTGACACACCTAGCTCAAAAGGTTGCCCATCACTGTACTAACACATTCTTCCTTCTGCTGTGTCTCTCACTAGGAAGCAGTAGTAAGAACCCAGATGAGATGGTATTTTACCCCCTCACCTTTACATAAAATCTTCCCATCTACTCCCCAAGGTTGCTGGAAATTGTGCGGTCAAAAAGGGACACTTCTCCTTACACTGTGGTCATGTCCCCAAATCTGCCCACTTTGGAGGGAGACCTTGTCAATCATCTCTAAATTGGGGATTAGAGAAAACCTTGTCTCGCCAGAAAAAGATCTCCTAGTTATAGATGTTAATAATCTCGCTCTCAAAGTCAGAATGATAGTAGCGCATATTCTGATGGCAACTATGCTCATAGTGACTAGACACTGGGAGGAATCTGTCTGCCCCGCTCTACTAGAGGTAATTACACAAGTTATCACAAACTGTGCATATGACAAGGCTCTCTCAACTCAACACAACACTTTTGTTTCTTTTGCAAGACATTGGGACGTTTGGACCACCTCCAAATACTTTGATGAGTAATAATGGAATCACCATCTGACAAGCATGGGCATTGTTCATGTTAGCCCCGTAACTGTTATGTTTCCCTCCACAGAGAAGCCTAAAGAAATAAACTTGATGGACGTTACTCTGTTGGTTGTATACAGTATTGCTCCAATCCTGATACCACTAGATAACAAGGAGTTGCCTTGGTGGAGATTCGTTAGCTTACTTTATTACTGCTAATGTAAAGCCCCTTTACTGGCAGGAAGCTGACAAAAGACCCTCTTGTGATATTCCATACCTGTAACGCAATGTTAGCCCTTATGGGTCCATTTTATGTATGCTTTAATTAAAAAAATCCCCTAGACAGGGAGGGAAGAAAGTCAGATAGCATACAACAAGGAAACTTGTCTATAAAACTGCTAACATTGATGATCTTAGCTCTGTTGCTGTATTAGGGTATGGTTTTGACTCATTGTTCTAGCTTGTATGTGTTATACTTTCTGTATTAGAAAGTAAGAGTTCTCCATATGGAGATTTTAGTAATTATCTACCACCAGGATCAAGAATTGTAAACCAAGCCCACAGGTGCCACTTTCCTTTAAGCTTCTTACGCCCCTGTTTTAAAGAAAAAAAGGCTTAAAAGCCCGAGGGGCACCAGTCTCCATTAAAGCCTATGGAACATAGAGCCCCTGGGCCCATTTGCATAATTTTACAATCCTTTTTTTGGAACAAAACAGGTAATAAGAAGCTAAAATAAGAACATATCCTGTCAGAGGGGGCACACATTAGTATGGTAGTGTTATTGGTTTACAATCCTTGATTCTGGTAGGTTCTGGCCCTTTAAGGCCTCCTTGTAGACATGTGGAGAATTAAAGGCATTGATTTTGGGATTTTGAGCTGCCTTTCAAAAATAAGAATTGTTTTATTTTTCCCTTCCTGGAAAATGTATTTGCAATTTTCACACTTTCTCGATCTTTGCAGTTAACACAACTATCACACACGGGGGTGTGGGAGAGTCTCTTAGGCTTAGAGTCTGTGGACTCCCTGGACCACCGGTGGAATGATGGTGCTAGCCACAACCTGGGAACGGAGTCTAAGTGGACCCCTGGTCTTTGCCAGAGCCCGCCGCAAAGCCAAGGTAGAGACACAGGGTAGGCAGGACCTTGGGTAGGCAGGACCTCGGGTGGCCACCCGGATACAGGAGCACCACAGGAACACAGGATCGCCACAGGAAAACAGGACTGCCACAGAATCACAGGACCACCACAGGAACACAGGAATGCCACAGAAGTACAGGAAGGCCACAAGAACACAAGAACGCCACAGGAACACAGAAAGGTGACAAGAACACAGGACCACGGGAATACCACAGGAACAAAGGAAACACAGAGATGTCTGGAAATGCACAGGAGGCTTTCACTTCAGTGGAAGGACTTAAAGATGCGGCATGGGATGCTGGGAGCCACCGGATTATGTAGCATAGCCGGGAATGCTAGGGCCAATTAGGAGGACGATGGCCCTTTAAATGCAGAAGAGTCGTTGCGCGTCCTAACAGCGGGAGCGCATGACCCAGATGAGACAGGAGTGCGGCCTGGCCGATGACCACAGCCTGGAACCCAGAGAGGTGAGTACAGGCCCAGGGGAATGGGGATAGCGGCAGCAGGCACAGGTGCACCCGCAATCCATACCGAGGATCGCGAGTGTAACCATGACAGTACCCCCCCCCTTTAGTACCCCTCTTCTCTTCTTCTTCAGGCTCCTCTTCTTCTTCCTCACCTTCCTCCAATTCTTCTTGGTGATGAGACACCTGAGGAGGAGAGCAGGAACAGTGAAGACAGGACTAACCATGTGGTGCTTGGACCTGGCATGGAACAAACTGAGGATATCTTGAGGACATCTAGAACGACTTTTGACCGGAGGATAGAATGGCCGTTGGGAAACTGCAGGCTGGGGCGACTCTTGGGGAGCCTCTGGAGCAGCACTGGGAAGTTGAGGAGGCTGGGGCGCAGCTGGGACAACTCTGGGAAGCTGCCGAGCCTGGGGTGTCGCTGGAGCAGCACTGGGAAGCTGCCGAGCCGCTGGAGCAGCACTGGGAAGCTGCGGAGGCCGGGGCGCCCCTGGAGCAGCACTGGGAAGCTGCGGAGGCCAGGCCGCCGCTGGAGCAGCACTGGGAAGCTGCAGAGGACGGTGAAGCTTTTGGCACAGCGGAGGCTGGAGTGGCTCTTGGGACACCGGAGGCTGGAGCGGCTTTTGGCACACCGCAGACTGGAGCGGCTCTTGGCACACCGGAGACTGGAGCAGCTCTTGGCACACCGGAGACTGGAGCAGCTCTTGGCACAATGAAGTGGCATCTGGGAAGGCCAGAGGAGACTCTGGAGTGGCCTTTAGGAAGGCCGGAGGAGACTATGGAGCGGCCTCTGGGAAAGCCAGAGGAGACTCTGGAGCATCCTAGTTTCATAGTTTCATAGTTTATACGGTTGAAAAAAGACACTTGTCCATCAAGTTCAACCAAGGAAGGGTAGGGATTGGATGAGGAAGGGATTTAGGGGAAACAATCCTATATAGCATAACAATCAATGTTATTTAGCTGTAAAAAGGCATCTAGACCCTTCTTGAAGCTATCCGCTGTCCCTGCTGTGACCAGCGCCTGAGGCAGGCTATTCCACAGATTGACCGTTCTCATAGTAAAAAAGCCCTGTCGCCTCCGGTGATTAAACCTTGGTTTCTCCAAACGGAGGCAGTGCCCCCCTTTTGATTCGATTTACTCTGGAACAACTTACCACACTATTTTTTGTATGGACCATTCATATATTTATATAAATTAATCATGTCCCCTCGTAGTCGTCTCTTTTCCAGACTAAATAAATTTAGTTGTTTTAATCTTTCCTCATAACTAAGACCCTCCATACCCCTTATCAGTTTTGTGGCTCTACGTTGAACCCTCTCCAGCTCCAGGGCATCCTTTTTATGGACCGGTGCCCAGAACTGGACAGCATATTCCAGGTGTGGCTGAACCAGTGCCTTGTATAGTGGTAATATTACATCCCTATCACGAGAGTCCATTCCACTTTTGATACATGACATGATCCTACTAGCTTTAGAGGCAGCTGATTGACATTGCATGCTGTTATTCAATTTATGATCTACTAGTACCCCCAGGTCCTTCTCAACAAGGGACTCTCCCAGATTTACTCCCCCAAGGATATATTTTGCCTTTGGATTATTGGCCCCCAGGTGCATAACATTACATTTATCCACATTAAACCTCATTTGCCAAGTGGATGACCAAACATTCAGTTTGTCCAAGTCACCCTGCAGCCTATGAACATCCTCCATAGACTGTATTACACTACACAGTTTGGTGTCATCTGCAAAAATAGACACAGTGCTATTAATTCCTACCTCTATATCATTAATAAATATATTAAATAGTAGTGGGCCAAGCACAGAACCCTGAGGTACACCACTCATAACTGGTGACCATTCCGAGTAGGAATCATTGACCACAACTCTCTGGATACGATCCTTCAGCCAGTTTTCAATCCAATTGCAAATGATTTCTGCCAAACCAATAGCCCTAATTTTACCCATCAGGCGTCTATGAGGGACAGTGTCAAATGCCTTTGCAAAGTCCAAGAACACAATATCCACAGCTGCTCCTCCATCCAGGCACCTGCTCACCTCTTCATAGAAGCAGATAAGGTTAGTTTGACAACTTCTATTCTTAGTAAACCCATGCTGGTTATCACTTATTATACTATTTGATGTCACATACTCCAGTATATAGTCTTTTACTAACCCTTCTAGTATTTTCCCCACAATGGAAGTTAAGCTTACAGGCCTGTAATTGCCTGGCGAAGTTCTAGAGCCCTTTTTATATATTGGCACCACATTTGCCTTGCGCCAGTCACTTGGCACCACACCAGACATTACGGAATCCCTGAAGATTTTAGACAGTGGTACAGCAATAACAGAACTGAGTTCTTTAAGAACTCTGGGGTGTAACCCATCTGGTCCAGGAGCTTTGTACACATTGATTTTATTGAGCTTAGATTGGATAATGCCTACATTCAGCCAGTCTACTATATTACAGGGTGAATGACCCGCACTGGCACCACCCAAGTCAGAAGTTCTCTCTTCTATTGTATAAACGGAGCTAAAAAACCTATTAAGTATCTCCGCCTTCTCTTGGTCTCCAGTCACCGATGCCCCATTTTCAGAATAAAGGGGTCCAACCTGTTGTGACCCATTTTTTTTTGCATTGATATACTTAAAAAATTTCTTGGGATTTGTTTTGCTATCTTTAGCCACCTGTCTTTCATTTTGTATTTTGGCTGATTTGATTTCCTTTTTACAGATTTTGGTAAGTTTTTTGTAAGTATTGAAAGCCTCAGGTGACCCGTCAGATTTATATTTTTTAAATGCCCTCTTTTTCTCATTAATTGCCCTTTTAACTGTAGCTGTAAGCCACGTGGGGTGTAATCTAGCCCGTCTATACTTGTTACCTATTGGAATAAATTTAGGAGTATAAAAACCCAGGATAGATTTGAATTTCTCCCATTTAACATTAGTATCACCATGTGACAGTATCTGATCCCAGTCTATATCCTGTATTGCAGCCCTGAATTTTGGGAAATTAGCCCTCTTAAAATTCAAAGTTTTCGATTTTCCCACCTGTTTCTGATTTTTAAAGTTTAAGAGGAAAATAATTATATTATGATCGTTGCTCCCAAGGGTTGGTGACATTTTGGACAATCTCTGCATTGTTAGAAATCACAAGGTCCAACAATGCGTCACCTCTTGTGGGATCTTCTACAAGCTGCACCATAAAATTATCCTGAAGAATGTTCATAAAATGTCTCCCCTTCACAGATGAAGACGAGCCCTGACCCCAATTTATATTTGGAAAGTTAAAGTCTCCCATTATCACTACGGTCCCCTCCTGTGCAGCCCGCTCCATCTGTTTATATAGGTGACCCTCTATTTCCTCAGAGATGTTAGGGGGTCTATAAATTACACCAAAAATAATTTTCTCAAAGCTCTCTTGGCTTTGAATTTCAACCCACAAAGTTTCAGCCTCCTCACACTCTGAGACCACTGACTCATTCACAATCGCTTTTAAGTCTCTTCTGACATACAGACAAACACCACCTCCCCTCCTATTACATATATACACATACACCACCTCCCCTCCTATTACATATATATACATACACCACCTCCCCTCCTATTACATATACACATACACCACCTCCCCTCCTATTACATATATACACATACACCACCTCCCCTTCTATTACATATATACACATACACCACCTCCTCTCCTATTACATACAGACATACACCACCTCCTATCCTATTACATATACACATACACCACCTCCCCTCCTATTTGCCCTGTCTTTCCGAAAGAGTGTAAAACCTTGAATATTAACACCCCAATCATGCGATGCATCGAGCCATGTCTCTGCTACACCAACAACATCTAACTGTTCCTCTAATATCAGAGCCTCAAGCTCGCCCATTTTGCCTGTGATACTTCTGGCATTTGTGAACATACAATTTAATTTTCCACAGTTATTTATCTGATTTAAAGTAATTTTACTGGCACATTTATCCTCACCACTGTTCTGCAACTTGTGGATCTCCTTATCCACTGCCTTAGGCCCCCATACACCGCCCACCTCACCACCCACCAACATAACCTGCCCCCTCTCTGACCTGTCTACCCCTTCAGTGTCTTCCTTTTCCTCCTCCCCCGATCCTAGTTTAAATACTCCGCCACCCCTGCTAGGATCTTTTCCCCCAGCACAGCAGCCCCCCTTCCACTTAGGTGCAAGTTATCTGCAGAAAACAGCTTGTACCCCAGTGAAAAGTCAGCCCAATGCTCTAGGAACCCAAATCCCTCTGCTCTACACCAGGATCTGAGCCATGCATTTAACTCCCTGAGCTCCCGCTGTCTGCTCTGTGTAGCGCATGGCACAGGTAGAATTCCGGAGAATACTACCTTGGAGGTCCTTTTCTTAAGCTTTGAACCTAATTCTTTAAAATTATTCTTCAGGCTCCTCCACCTACCATCTATTCTGTCATTGGTACCAATATGGACCACGACAGCTGGGTCATCCCCAGCCCCTCCCAGTAATTTATCCACCCTTTCCACCACATGCCGAACCCTGGCACCAGGGAGACAGCAAACCATTCGGTTGAGGCGGTCTTGGCGACAAATTATTCTATCCGTCTTCCTTATTATAGAGTCCCCTACAACCACTAACTGCCTTGGCTTACCTGCACTCCCATCCACCCTACTACTAGCTGGTCTGCTCCCCCGGCTGTAAGGGAGAGCAGAATCCGCTAGGGCTGCCATTTCTGACACTGACGTCCTTACATCATTGCACAATTTTGCAATTTTGCTTGGATGTTCAGAGTCAGAGTTGGCCTTCCTTTTCTTTGACCCCTTCCTACCCCATCTATTTACAGTAACCCAGCTACCCACCTGGCCCTGGGAAGGCCGGAGGAGACTATGGAGCGAATTCTGGGGAGGCCGGAGGAGACTCTGGAGCGGCCTCTGGGGAGGCTGGAGGAGACGGAGGAGACTCTGGAAACACCATGGACAAACTGGGCAGGCATGGAAGCCAGACTTGAGGTTTTTCGAGCCTTGTCCGGATTTTTTCCAGAAAGGTGGTATAGGTAGCCATATTGATCACCACTATCCCACAAAGGGGTAGCCCAGGTCAGGGCCACTCCAGAGAAAACAAATGCCAGCTTAGTGCATTCGGTGGTGAACTGGGAGTACATCACTGGTGAACAAAGCTCCTGCAAAAATTGGGGTTGCCATCAAATTTGTTCAATTCGGGTCTACTGCCGGAAAACATGGCAGGGTAACTGGAGCAACAGGAGGAGGAGTCGCGGGAGCCTGCTGCTTGGAGGCAATCATCTGTTGAAGGGTAGCAGCGAGTTTGTCCAGGAGTTCTTTATGGGAAGCAATCTCTTGAGACTCCAGGACGATAGTGCTTGGAAGGTCAGCCAGTAGCTGATGTGGATCCTTAGCACAGTCCATGGCTTTAGAAGGATACATGACCTTGGCGGAGTCCATGGCTGCACACGTGGTGTGGGAGAGTCTCTTAGAGGTAGAGTCTGTGGACTACCTGGACCACCGCGGGGGATGATGGTACTAGCCACAACTCGGGAGCAGAGTCTAAGTGGACCCCTGGTCTTTGCCAGACCTCGCCGCAAAGCGGGATGGTCTTGCTGCGGCGTGGAGCCACCAGGTCACTCCACGGGTGCGACTAGGCTCGCGGTGGCAGCCAGGAACATAGGATCGCCACAGGAACACTGGACACCACAGGAACACAGGACCGCCACAGGAACACAGGAACGCCACAGGAACACAGGAACGCCACAGGAGTACAGGAACACCACAGGAGTACAGGAACGCCACAGGAACACAGCAACACCATAGGAACACAGGAATGCCACAGGAACACAGGAATGCCACAGGAACACAGGAATACCACAGGAACAAAGAAAACACGGAGGTGTCTGGAAACGCACAGGGGGCTTTCACTTCAGTGGAAGGACTTGAAGATCCGGCAGGAGATGCTGGGAGCCGCCGGATTATGTATCATAACCGGGAATGCCAGTGCCATTTAGGAGGACGCTGGCCCTTTAAATGCAGAATAGTTGTTGCACGCGCACCCTAACAGCGGGAGCGCGTGGCCCAGATGAGACAGGCATGCAGCCTGGCCGAAGACCACAGCCTGGAACCCGGAGACAGCGGCAGCAGTCAAGGGTGCACCCGCGTTCCATACCGAGGATTATGGGTGTAACCGTGACAACAACACTTTGTATTTTTGGTTTGGTAAAGGGGTTGTATATGTCTATATGTGAATTAATATGTTAATTAAATAATTTTAGATACAAAAGGTTCATTTAGATAGTGTGATAATATAAAGTGCACAATCTTTTAGCTCCCAAACTGAAGAACCTGTTGTTAAAAATTTGAAACCCAGCCCTGAACATTCATATATCATAAAGGAAAGTCCCTGCCTGGTAACATCTCATCACCCTGTAAGCAGTTAATATCCCTCTTGATATTTTAGCAATCATTCCCTCCTAAATTCATAAAGGAATAGGTTTATTAGAAATGTAAAGTCTTTCCTGGTTCGGGGCTCCCCGGTGGTTGTGACTATTTGGACGTTGTATTCTAGAAGAGATCTTTATTATTTTAGCAGTAGAAGACATTGTAACTGGTTATATAAACCTCTCCCTGATCCAGCCAGCAGCAGAGCTGAGTGATCCCTTACGTCCCTGTGCTGCTGCGTGTGATACACCTGCTCAGATACCAGCACATGTATCACTGTTATCTACTACTGTCCATGTTACTATTGTTATTACTTCTCTGTGACATTTTCTGCAGATCTAAGTCACAGGAGGCTGCAGCTCAATGTGATCTTGTCATGAAGAATTATACCTTTGAGTACAAATATTCTCAGGAAGGAGACATCATTATAGGGGGGATCTTCACTGTTCATTGCTGGGTGTCACGGTGGTTCCCAAATAGGAATGTTATGTACAACCAGATGTGTACAGGGTAAGTAAGAATCTACATGTAGTACATCAGAAGTTATAAGAAAAGACTGATCACATTTCTTGTGGATAGTTACTGTATTATAGAGACATTGCCAGGAGATAAGGAAATAGAGACTGTAATCTGGTCTGCAGGTCACTTTGTCACTTCTCTCCTTACACGAGGCCATGAGGCTGCAGATCTAAGGCCTCTTACGAATGAGTGAGTCTGATGCATCCAATTCACATCACACAGCGGGTGCCGGCTGGATGTTCGGGTCTGAACATTGAGAAACGAAAGCTGAACTCAGTATTTCAGGTCACTACCACTTGTTAGGGTCCAGCCCGTATGCTCCAGCCAACACTTGTTGTGTGTGTGGTGGGAGTTGGACGCATCAAACTCACTCATGTGTAAAGGGCCTCAGTTGTAGAACATAAAAGAGCACAAATAACATAACTATCTAGTAATGGACTTCATCAGGGCATTGAAGATTTTTTCTGATCTGTTGCAGAAATTCTCATGTGTAGTTTTGTTAACACTGTGAATGATAGAGGAAGATAGAAATGATATTATTCCCAGAATTCCCCTAGTAGGATGGAGACATTCAGTGCTGGGCCCTCTGTGCACCACGGACCCCTAAGCAGTCACATGCTCTGTATCAGAAGGAGCCAGTGTATATGTATATCCTGTATATATGGATTAAGAAAAATGTCTAACAATAAAGCACATTTGAAACATAAACCCCCACAACTCCTTACCAGAGTCTTCTGATAACTTCCTTTTAATTTCATTCACAATCATTCACTCATCATTACAATTATGTTTATTAGAAAATGTACAACTTCTTAGCTTTTTGTAATAAATGAAATGCTTTGCACACATACAACACATCTAATAGAACAAGTGAGGACCATTAACCACTAAGACCCACTGCAAACCTTCTGCCTATCCCGGCTTCAGGCAGTGGTTTTTTTTTTTGAGTTTTATAAATTATTTTATTGGAAATAAAAAAGAAAGAAGTCATACATAGAGCAGTATACAATGAACATTTTACATGTCTATCATCGATATGTAAGTTGTTATGCTAGTTAGCATTTATTAACATGTATATTAGTGTTTCTGCATTTACCAAAACCTCGGACTTAACTTAGGCCGGTCAATACTCAGAGTCCGGATCCTTAAGTTTTCCGTCAACTTAAGTAGAAAAGAAAAACAAATGTAACTTATTGCAAAACAGTCTTTGTGTTTTCTTTTAGTGCTTTTGCCATATGGTGTTGTGGTGCCGGATGGCTGGGTCACTCAGTATAGTATTGGGATCTGGTCCAAGTCTCCCATTGGGCTTCAAAGCAAGCTGTTCTGCCGTTTTGTGCAGCTATGGCTTTCTCATAAGCACACGTGGTGTGCTTATGTCTTGTTAACTGTTTTGTTACTTTGTCCACTGGTGGACAGAGGGGTCTAGTAGGTTGTGTCTATACCTGATATGTCTATTAGCAGCAGAGCTTGGTGGGGTGATAATCGTATTGCTTTTTTATATATGTGGGATAGAATATTGGAGATGGTATCCCATAGTGGTGAGATGATAGGACAGTCTCATAGAATATGGAACAGCATCCCTCTGCATCCACATCCCCTCCAACATGAGGGGAAAGTTTCCTGGGTAGATGGTTCTTAACTTAGAAGATGTGAATGCCTCCTTTGAAGGGTTCTAATCATTGACTCCTGGTGTGAGACACAGCGAAATGTAGAGTGAACAGTTGATATTGCCTTCTTCCATTGCACTGGTGAGAATGTTTTTTTCAGATCTCCCACTTTGACATTTTTTGTTTTCTATTCTCTTGCAATATTTTATAGAAGAAGGATATTCCTCAAAGCCTTGAGGTGGTTTTATCAATGTAGTCAAATAATGTTTGGTCCATGAGATGCGTCATTTAAAATGCTACATATCCTTAAGTATAGATGTATGTCTCCATCAGGTAGGTTGCATTTGGAGGAGATCTCTTGGAAAGATAATATATGATTATTGCCCCAAATGTCTTGCAGGCATTAGATTCCCTTGACTTTCCATGTTGTTAGGTTTAGATTAGTTGTTTTGGAGCTAAAGTATTCTAGGGAATCTTGCTGAGAGGAAATGGAGTTCCATCCGGATTTTGTTTACAAAGAAGTGACAGCCATGCTTGATCTGCAGCTTTATAGCTGTTTTAGGTGTTGGGTAGGCCCCATAGGCCATTATGTGAAGTTGTCATTTAGGTGTTCTTCTTGCTTATACCAATTTTTTGAGGTTATTTAGAGATCTGAATATGAAGAGATAGCAAGGGAGGACCATCATCTTGTATGCCACTATTCTGCCGCATCAGGATAATATTGTTCTAGAATATTATTCTAAGTCGTTTTCAATAGTTGTTAATAATGGGTTGTAATTATGTTGTATTAGTAGGTTAGTTGGGTATGTCAATTTTACCCCCAAATATGAGATCCAGTGATCCTGCCAATCCAGGTCATATGCAGTTTTAAGTTGCCTCATTATGGGGGGGGGGGGGGTCAGATTAATGGGAAGAGGTTGGGATTTTGTTTTGTTAATTTTGTAATATGAGAAGTTACTAAACTCCTCTATGGTTTGTAACGTTTTGGGTAGTGATTGTAAAGGGTCGCTTAGTGTAAGGATTATATCCTCTGCAAATAAGGAAATGACATTGGTGATTTGTCCCATTTGTATTCCCTTTATTTGCTGATTCTGTCTGATGAGTTCTGCTCGGGGCTCGATTGATAAATTAAAGAATAGTGGGTAAAGGGGAGATCCCTGGCGTGTGCCATTTGTCAG
The DNA here is from genome assembly GCF_040894005.1 of Engystomops pustulosus. Taxonomy (NCBI): domain Eukaryota; kingdom Metazoa; phylum Chordata; class Amphibia; order Anura; family Leptodactylidae; genus Engystomops; species Engystomops pustulosus. The sequence goes on along the minus strand of NC_092411.1, from coordinate 292,315,371 downwards.
TATAAAGGGTAGTAATAATATGCCATTTGTTAATACTTGAGCCCTTTGTTAATACTCGAGGGGATTTGAGTATAATGCCCTTATGGCACTGTTTAATACACATTTTATACCAAATTTATCTATTACTGCAAAAGCGTATTCCCAATTCACTCTGTTGAACGCCTTTTCGGCATCGACAGTTAGGACTGTGGCACTTATCTTTTTAGACTTACAAAATTGGAGAGTGTTGATGATCCTACTTGTGTTATCCAGGACTTGCCGTCCTGATCAATGTAGGCATAATTGATTTTAGCCTGTTTGCTAATATTTTGACGTATATCTTTATATCATGATTTAGGAGTGATATTGGTCTGTAGTTGATGGTTATATCAAGGGGCTTTACCAGGTTTCGGTAGGGTTACTCTCAAAGCTGATAACATTTCACTTGGGAATTCACCTTTATCTTGTGCCAGATTAAATAACCTACGTGAGAGCCGGTGCCAGAAACAGGATGTAATAGAACTGCACGGGTTGGCAAGTATAGTGCAGTACTGTTACGTCCCACGTCAGGAAGGGGTTAAAAAAAACTTCACACACATAGGGGCATATTTACTTACCCGGTCTAAGGAGTTCAGCGAAAGTGAATTGTCACCGTGCACTGTGCCGCAATTCATTATGATTGTGCACCCGATATCCTGCATGTATTGCTTCACCTCCTTCTACCTGGTGCATGTAAGTGCTTGGGCTTGCAACACAATTTCAAACTTAAATCCCGCACTCATCCGAATCCGTCAGATCGTCCGACGCCCACCCCCCCCGATTTCTGTTGCATACAAGCCAGCGCCGCTGCGCCAAAATCTGATCGCTTGGGACACAATCCCAGTGCAGACACCTGTTAAATACCTGTTAAAGCCGTGCAAATCCCAAAAATGGCGAACAGACCGAGGGAAGTGCAGTGCGCAACCCTTAGTAAATAAGCCCCATATTCTCTTACTTTTTATGGAGTGTAATGGAAGGTGAAAGGTCATGCAGGGGAGCAAATGCAGCTGTCTGAGATCCATGCTGGTGGCTTTACAATGAGAAACAAAAAGATTTTATTACTGATGGCATGTGTGGAATGGAAGCGCGTATGCATATAGACCAAGCTGACCCTTACTGAAAGCACTTGGTACTATGTCTACACACATTGACATGGACACAGCTGTTCTTTCTGGCACATTATTAGTATAATCACCTACCTCAAGCTACTGTAAGTCACAGGAATTGCTAGTCCACCCCTGGGAGCGCCTGAGTAGAAAGTTTTCCTGGGTATCTGGCATGAGTGGCTCCTGTACTATCCCAAATGTCATAAGCCAGACCCAGTGTCATTAGCTTTACCTCTGACCTTTCACTCCTGACAACCCTTGCCCCTTCACAATCTTCTTTCTTGGCCTCATATTCATGTATAACAACTATTGGTAAATCATTGCTTAATGGCCCACATTTATCAAAATTAGCGCAGTCTGTACTATGTGCCGTTTGCCTGTAGAGTTTGCAGTGCGCAACATATTCAGAAAATACGTCACACGGTCTTCATGAATCTCGTGTCCCCTGCACTTCTCCCGCAGAATGCACTGGTGAACTTTGTTCATGCTGTAGAATTATGGTGCACGGTCCGACTGCACCGGAACACCCTTTTTGGTGCACATTTTATCTGTCTTATCAACACAAAACTGGTGCAAACACTTCCTAAATACACGTGCAAGCAGTTTGCAAGGTCCAGGGCTGTGAACATGTTATATGAAATTTTCCATGTATTGTTTCTCAGGATTCACCCCCGGGAGTATTTGCATCTGAAGGCTTTTCTCGTTACCATAGAAGAAATTAACCGGCGCACTGATATTCTGCCCAATGTCACTCTGGGATATCATATATATGACTCGTGTGGAAATGTGAATAAAGTTATAAAAGATGTTCTGCAGATACTGTCCGGACACACAGTAACAGCTCCAAACTATTCATGTAAGGAGAAGGACGTGGTGGTGGGATTCATTGGAGACTTACATTCAGCCACTACTCTCCCCATGGCCCAGCTGTTAGGATTTTATGGATATACTCAGGTGAGGGGAGGAAATAGCAAAATCTCTTTGATCTTCAACTTTGTAATGTTGCTTAAGTTTATAAGTTATAAAATTTCCTTTTGAAATAAAGATGTGTCTACCCTAAACCTACATATTATTTTATTAAAAAATCCAATCTGTTCATAATTAGTCTGTGAGCCCAATGAGCTCTATTTCTGATATGATGTGAGTCCAAGTTATTGGGGCATTTTTCTCTGGGCCTTTGCGCCACTTGCGATTATTTTGCCCTCTCCATCACTTGCTGCTGCCGGAGACATCTGTTCTGTGTTGCGGCTGCTCTGTGTCCAACAAGACAAAAAAGATCCACCTAGAAATGGCTCGTTGCTCGGACGAGTATTTCGCCTGCTCGATAACGAAACACAGTGAAGAACAGTGAAGAACACAGTGAAAAAAGTGAACACAGAAAACACAGTGAACACAGGATCATTTAAGTGAAGAACACAGTGATGAACACAGTGAAGAACATATTGCAGATGTTTCCGTACATCTGCTAATGTATCAGAAGACATTAGTGCAGAACGGTGTTCTTCACAATAGTATGTGAAGAACAATATGTGTGAAGAACACATTGCAGATGTTTCCGTACATCTGCTAACTTATCAGAAGACATGAGTGCAGAAAGGTGTTCTTTACAGTAGTATGTGAAGAACAATATTGTGAAGAACACATTGCAGATGTTTAACACGGGTCATTCTCCTTTTTGAAGTTCCACGAATATTCCATTGAATAAAAAAAATGAAGAAACAGGACTGACTTCCTTATTTCTCAATAAAATGACACATTTTATTGCAGACCCTTGGTCCCCTTGAAAAATGCTCGAGTCTCCCATTGACTTCAATGGGGTTCATTATTCGAAATGAGCACTCGAGCATCGGGAAAAGTTCATACCAAGTAACGAGCACTCGAGCATTTTAGTGCTCGCTCATCTCTAGTCTACACATAAAGCTTACAGGACTTTGTTATATACAGTTGTGGAGACAAATGGAGAATGCATATAAAAAATGGATCCTGTTCTCTAACAATCCTCCCTTTTGTGAGTAATTTCCGGAACTTCCCACGGTGATCCCTTGACATGCGCTAATCACACATCCAGGACTTATAACCTCTTTACCTGGTTCCCTCCTGAGCATCCTGAAAATGACATCACAAACATATCCATGTAATCCCAATGTTAAGGGGAAAGTCTCTTCACTCTCCATGTCAGAGCCTACAGAATGGTGTATACTATTTTTGGTGACGCATTATTCTTTTTGTGTTTTCCTACAATACTTGGCGAAAAAACATGTGTAGTGGTGGGACACGTAAAGGACAGTGAGCTCCCAAACTGTCACCTGCCTGCTCATCGTGTCCATCCGTGGCCAATAACTGGGAGTTGTTCTCTTCCTTTGCCAAGTGTAAACACGTAACAAGACAAAAGAAAAACACAAATGGAGGTCAACAATCCCGGTCACAAATAGATAGTAAGGTACAGAATCAGAATAGTGAGGACTAGAGATGAGCGAGCACTAAAATGCTCGAGTGCTCGTTATTCGAGACGAACTTTTCCTGATGCTCAAGTGCTCGTCTCGAATAACGAGCCCCATTGAAGTCAATGGGAGACTCGAGCATTTTTCAAAGGGACCATGGTTTGGGAATAAAATGTGTTAATTAATTGAAAAAGAATGTCTTCTGATAAGTTAGCAGATGTATGCAAACATCTGCAATCTATTCTTCACTGTTACGCGCGTATATTATCTCCCGACAAGTTAGCAGATGTGAAGAACAGTGAAGAATAGAATAAAAACAGTGAACACAGAATCATTTAAGTGAAAAACAGTGAAGAATAGATTGCAGGTGTTCGGCACATCTGCTTACTTGTCGGGAGATACGCTGTCCTCTTCTTCCACTGAAGTCTCCCCGATCTTTCCGTGCTGCCACATGTCTCCCTGCTGCCCGATGTCTCCCTGCTGCCCCATGTCTCCCTGCTGCCCCATGTCTCCCTGCTGCCCCATGTCTCCCTGCTGCCCCATGTCTCCCTGCTGCCCCATGTCTCCCTGCTGCCCCATGTCTCCCTGCTGCCCCATGTCTCCCTGCTGCCCCATGTCTCCCTGCTGCCCCATGTCTCCCTGCTGCCCCATGTCTCCCTGCTGCCCCATGTCTCCCTGCTGCCCCATGTCTCCCTGCTGCCCCATGTCTCCCTGCTGCCCCATGTCTCCGTGCTGCCCCATGTCTCCGTGCTGCCCCATGTCTCCGTGCTGCCCCATGTCTCCGTGCTGCCCCATGTCTCCGTGCTGCCCCATGTCTCCGTGCTGCCCCATGTCTCCCTGCTGCCCCATGTCTCCGTGCTGCCCCATGTCTCCGTGCTGCCCCATGTCTCCGTGCTGCCCCATGTCTCCGTGCTGCCCCATGTCTCCGTGCTGCCCCATGTCTCCGTGCTGCCCCATGTCTCCGTGCTGCCCCATGTCTCCCTGCTGCCCGATCTCTCCGTGGTGCCCGATGTCTCCCTGCTGCCCGATGTCTCCCTGCTGCCCGATGTCTCCCTGCTGCCCGATGTCTCCCTGCTGCCCGATGTCTCCCTGCTGCCCGATGTCTCCCTGCTGCCCGATGTCTCCGTGCTGTGCTGCTCCCCGGTGTCTCCGTGCTGTGCTTCTCCCTGGTGTCTCTGCACTGCTCCCCGGTGTCTCTGTGCTGCTCCCCGGTGTCTCTGTCTTGCTCACCGTGTTCGTCAATGTGTTCTTCACACATATATATTGTTCTTCACATAGTATTTTGTTTGCACCGTTCCGCGCGTATCTCCCGACAAGTAAGCAGATGTCCCGAACATCTGTAATCTATTCTTCACTGTGTTTTTCACTGTGTTTTTCACTTAAATGATCCTGTGTTCACTGTGTTCACTGTTTTTATTCTATTCTTCATTGTTCTTCACTGTGTTTTTTTAATTAAATGCTCGATCTCGAGCAGGGGAAATACTCGTCTGAGCAACCTCGTTTTGAGTACCTTAATACTCAAATGAGCATCAAGCTCGGACGAGTATACTCGCTCATCTCTAGTGAGGACATATCTTATATCATGTAAGCAGGAGGAGCAAGAATAACAAAAAAAGCTGCCGAAGAGCTAGGCAGACAAACTGTTTGACCAGGAAAGAAAGCTCGTACAAGGCATAAATCAGCGTTCTTCATGTGAAAGATAGGCAAAACTCTGAAGGTGTGTGTGGAAATAATACAAAATAAGGCCATCATGTAATGTTTGTAAGTACTTCTTCCAGTGGTACAATTAGATTCAGAATCAAAATCATCCACAACCGGCCCTTTCTAGTACCATCCTAATTTGCAAATCCTAATTACACTTTAGGTCCCAGTCACAAAAATTATCGAGGTTTGGTGCCCGCTAACACCAGGCGTTCTTGTGGTTCAGAGGACTCAGTGTAGAGTCTATTTATTCTTAAAGTGTGCCCATTCTCACCTTCCAGACCAATGTGTTCCGTACATCAGATTAATTGGGACGGTTTACAGAGCTTGGCTTGGTGCATACTCCTCAAGTGAGCAAAAGGAAAATCTTATCTATTGAATAGAATGGACATAAACCATAATTAGTAGAGCGCCCTCACAGGGTATAGTCAGGAGGGTATGATTCTGTAGTAAATATGGGTAACCTTTAATTTGGGTTTCTAAACTGTTGAGAGATGTAAACAGGCAACTATTTGCCTTTTTTGCTGATCTTACGAGCCTCACACTCTCTAACATCCCCATTTTGTGTCTGGTGGTGTTAGACAGAGTTATGCTAGAGATCTGTCCCTTTACTGTACCCAAAAAAACATGATTACCCCTCCATTGTCCATTTTCCTTATCCCCCACAAACACATTTTTACGTGAGATCTATTAGGAGTTTTAGGAGTAGGGGTGGCATGTAGGAGTAGGAATGGAGTGTAAGTGTAGGCAGGGCTGATTCTAGCATATTTGCTGCCTGAGGCGAATATTAAAATGCTGCACCAAGACACCCCCCCCCCCCCCCGGTTAAGTAAATCCTTAAACTTTACTAACAATTAACATCCCTACAGACAGCTCCCTGACACTGTGTGACTGACTACAGGATCTGGGAGTCATTAGTGGCATCTAGTACCTTATAGATGACAATCTCTTCCATCAGGAGGACTTTATTCCGGGTTCTCCAATCCATGACGTATCACTGCTGAATTCACGGGCAGATATCTTCAGCTCCGTGCAGCATCTCCACCCGGCGTCCCTAAAAATACCACAGTCACAACACAACTGACCGCACTCTCCCCACATATAAAACATTGTATATATATATACAGTATAGAAAAACAAATGTCGTGCAGCTCACCTCTCCAATGATTTCCAAAGATCGGCCATTCGGGGAGTGTGGTGGCGTGAAAAATAAACACGTCTTGCGGTGTGCTCGCGTTGCCTGCCAGGACTGCAGGTGTGTCAATGCAATTTCAATCAAGGTAAACGCAGCACTTCCTTTTAAAATCTTTTTTTCTTCTTTATTGATGACAAAATTTAAAACATGATAGGCAGGATAAGGTTACAGCTGACGCGTTTCGAGCTATTACAGCTCTTAGTCATAGCATGTAAATGTACAAAATGTTTCAGAATTTAAAGGAAGAATCCACCAATCAAAAACATAGGGGGTGTGTACAAGCCAAGCATCACAATACGTTACAGCTGGTGCTGTCTGAATGGATCGCATGTATTGCAGTGTTATACACATCCACATCAAATCAAAACATCATAATATTTCAAGGCAAGAAGAAAACATTAATCTTAGATAATAAATCTGTAAATAACAACTGATATTTGAGAAAATTCAAAGTTATTAGATCTGGGAACAAAGACATGTTGGATACAGGTGCAAATCAATTCATGGTGATACTCCAGAATCACTGTAAACATTCTCTGTAAACATGGAAAAAGTTAGCTACATTGCATCCCTACATAGCCAATAGGCCTAAATCTATAAATGATGACTCATTAGAAAAGGAGATATGAACGATAGAACCATGAATGACAGCTGCCAATAAGACACTTTCAATGTTGTGAGATTTGAAAACAAAAATATGCAACTAAAATCATGATGATGTTTTTAGAGTTTCAATAAACATTCAATATGAGTATTCTTCGTGAACGTAGAAAATTTCTAAAAAGAGAAAAAAGCTACCTCACCGTAAACATTTTTGACTGTAAACATACCTCACCGTAAACATTCACTGTAAACATGTAGAGGTTTGTTGTATTGTGTTTCTATAAACAATCTCTTTAACACATGTGGAAATTTACTCCATTATTGCGGAATGTTCTTCGTGAATAGAGAGAAAATGCTAACTGTCCGTGGACATTCTCTATAAACATACAATCTAAACCTTCACTTTATGAACAAAAGTATGCAGTTACAATCACAATGGTATTTAAGAATCTCTATAAACATTCCCTGTGGGTATTATTTAGAATGTAGAGGGATTGACTACATCTTCGTAAACATACTCTGTGAACATTCAATATAAAACATAGGAAAGTTTGTTATATTAAATTTCTATGAACAATCACTGTAAGCATAGGGGAATTAACTCCATTTTACATGAAATTCTTCGTGACCGTAGAGAAATTGACCACATCTCCGTAAACAATCACTGTAAACATTGTACTGTAAACATAAGACGATTTGCTATATTGTATCTCTGTAAACAATCTTTATAAACATAGGGGAATTTGCTCCATGTTATCTCTATATGAACGACAAACTTAGGTCCATAAATGGAAATTCATTTGAAATAGAGAATATCCATGTATGAATCTGGATGTCTGTGACCCTTTATAGGTAAGGAAAGTTGGATGTCATTCCATGGATCGATGTGAAGAAGTATATGTAAAATCAACAACGTTCTGTAAATCAATACAAAAACAGATATCCCATTAATAAAAATATGATAAATCTGTTCTGAAGTTTAGACCTTGTGGTGCTCTCGTGCCCAACTTAAAAATCCAGAACACTTCTCTCTGTAGTAATAATTTTCTCCTATCACCTCCTCTTAAAGGAGAGTGTACCTTTTCGAATCCAAAAAAACGAAAAGAAGATAAATCTCCTTTGTGTATGTTGACAAAATGTCTGGACGCCCCTGACATGTTTTTTTGGAAATCTTTAGTGCTGTCTCGTAAATGTTCCGCAATTCTGACTTTTAATTTGCGTGTGGTAGAACCTACATACATGATGTTGCAAAATATGCACTCTATGATGTAAACAATATAAGTGGAATCACAATTGATGAAAGACTTAATGGGAAATTTCTCCTTTCTATCAAAAGAAAAAAAATGATCATTGCATTTGGCATATGTGCACATATTGCATCTTGTTGTACCGCATTGGAAAAAACCTAAAATGTTGAGCCAGGAGGTTTTTTTCGGCTGTATGTTGGTGTAAAGACTTGGGGAAAGGATAGCACCCAAGGATTGTCCTTTTCTAGATACAAAATTGCATCCGTCTTTTAAGATGACATCCAATTTATCATCCTGATATAAAATGGGTAAATTTTTTTTGACAATGTTAACAATTTGTGGAAAATCCAAACTAAATTGGGTGGAAAAAGTTATTTTAGACTTTTCAAAGTGGGCTCTAGATGTTTTTTGAGTAGCGTGTTTGGTACCTCCACATCAAGCACTGTGTCCTCTGCGATGTTGGAAGCAGTACTACTCCGAGAGATGTAGGTCAGATTCCTAGGGATGCTGGAGACTATTAGGAGGTGCGCTCTTTGAGTGTGCCTAGTTCTTTACTGCCACACATCTGGTGCCATCTTGTGAAAGTATGGGGGGGTGGGACCTGACCGTCATGGTGATCCAATGTGTTTGAGCAGAGAGCTCCATCCAAGGTTACAGCTAGAGATGAGCGAGTATACTCGTCCGAGCTTGATGCTCGTTCGAGTATTAAGGTACTCGAAACGGCTCGTTGCTCGGACGAGTATTTCCCCTGCTCGAGATCGAGCATTTAATTAAAAAAACACAGTGAAGAACAGTGAAGAATAGAATAAAAACAGTGAACACAGTGAACACAGGATCATTTAAGTGAAAAAGACAGTGAAGAACACAGTGAAGAATAGATTACAGATGTTCGGCACATCTGCTTACTTGTCGGAAGATATGCGCGGAACGGCAGCAGGGAGACATCAAGCAGCAGGGAGACATCAAGCAGCACGGGGAGACATCGGGCAGCACGGTGGAGACATCCTTCAGCGGGGAGACATCAAGCAGCAGGGAGACATCAAGCAGCACGGGGGAGACATCAAGCAGCAGGGAGACATCAAGCAGCACGGGGGAGACATCAAGCAGCACGGGGGAGACATCAAGCAGCACGGGGGAGACATCAAGCAGCACGGGGGAGACATCGGGCAGCGCGGGGGAGACATGGGGCAGCACGGGGGAGACATCGGGCAGCGCGGGGAGACATCGGGCAGCACGGGGGAGACATCGGGCAGCGCGGGGAGACATCGGGCAGCGCGGGGAGACATCGGGCAGCACGGGGGAGACATCGGGCAGCACGGGGAGACAGCGGGCAGCACGGGGGAGACAACGGGCAGCGCGGGGAGACATCGGGCAGCACGGGGGAGACATCGGGCAGCACGGGGAGACATCGGGCAGCACGGGGGAGACATCGGGCAGCACGGGGGAGACATCGGGCAGCACGGGGAGACTTCAGTGGAAGAAGAGGAGTGGATCCCGGGACAGCGTATCACCCCGACAAGTAAGCAGATGTGCCGAACATCTGTAATCTATTCTTCACTATGTTTTTCACTTAAATGATCCTGTGGTCACTGTTTTTATTCTATTCTTCACTGTTCTTCACATCTGTTAACTTGTCGGGAGATAATATACGCGCGGAACAGTGAAGAATAGATTGCAGATGTTTGCATACATCTTCTAACTTATCAGAAGACATTCTTTTTCAATTAAATAACACATTTTATTCCCGAACCATGGTCCCTTTGAAAAATGCTCGGGTCTCCCATTGACTTCAATGGGGCTCGTTATTCGAGACGAGCACTCGAGCATCTGGAAAAGTTTGTCTCGAATAACGAGCACCCGAGCATTTTAGTGCTCGCTCATCTCTAGTTACAGCACATGCAACATTTATATTCCGCCGCATGGGGAGATCTATGCCTAGAGGTGCCTTTAGGTGTATCCAAGTAAAGCCAGCCATCTCTCCCACCCTTGCTCCCTTCCTACATCCCATACTTGCTCATGACAGCGGTATGACTCCCGAATCTCGTTTAGGTGGCCATCTTTTAAACCCCATTTGGCATTCAGAGCTCCAAAGGGATGCCTTTCTACATTGGACAATGCCATTGGATAGACAACATGGTCCACCTCTCCCATTGTCTTACTCCCCTTGCCAGGTGCTGCCATAGGCTCTATGCTCTACACAGTCCTGGCTGTATGCACTGACTTCTTTACATGAAACCCCAGCAGCAAGGAGGAAGTGAGCTCCCACCCCCATATCAGCCTCCAGGTGCCTAAAGCCCCCTACCCAAGCTCCCTCACAAAAGTGTGTCTGCCTCTGCTACTGCCCCTACAAGGGCTATGAGCCGCCATACTGCTCCTGGTGGGAACACTTAGAGTGGTGAACAGGTCCCCCAAGGCTCACTCACCTCCACCTAGCCAACGTCCACCCAATCCATGGATCTTAATCCCCGAACCAGCGACATGAATGTCATGTTTGGCTTTTGTCATCCAGAGAGCCCCTACCCCTCATTCATGAGTTGACTCCATCCGTTCATCACATGGTCCTAGATCTGTCCCCCTATACGATCATTCTCAGCACATAGCATTGTGCAGCTGACCTTTTTGCCCAATTCTTAAGACCCACTGTTCCTCTTAGTTTATTTTTCTTTACAACCAATATTTAAACTCATGCATGTCCCATCAACAGGACCCTGTTAGGCCATCACTCTTTTTTTTTTCTTGTGACAATATGGCTGTTGACACATACCCTGTTCACGTTGGTTTAAACCGCTGTTGATAACTTCACACAATCTGTTGCAAATCTCCTTTACTACCCCCAATAAGTGAACCTTTGGTCGTGCCTAGGAAGGTTCGAGTTGTATTTTTATGACATACAAGTGTCATAGTTTTGACATCACAAGTATGTTCTAAGTTTCCTAAACTGTTTTTATTCCTCTTGTCTGTAGTTTACTCCTTAAAGGGGTTTTCCCATCTGGGCATTTACATTCAATTAAATTCATTTGCCATATGTAAACATTTAATCAATTGGATGTTAATAAAAAAAATGTTCCTGTGTGAAGATAATTTCTCATAAATGTAGTCATGTTGTCCCTTAGAAACCAGATAGCTTCCTCGGATACGACCATGTCACACTTTGGCAGTGGTGGCCAGACTATAAAGTCCTGCCGGACCGCCCGGATTCAGCAATCATTACCACAGGACGGCTTTGCGACATGTAGTAACTACCGGACATTTTATATACTTTGCCCTGCTTCTTCCGAGTACAGAAACACCAGACATGTAGATGTCAACTGTTGTTTGGTCACACAGCGATGTCCAGAACAGATTTTGTGCTATTGGGTTTTTGGAAGGCCAATTCGGGTGCAAATGTTTTGTGGTGCCGCAGTGTACTTGAAGAGCCCCTGAAGTAACAGTAAAATAGAAAACCTCCAAAGATGTCACCATTAAGGAAACTAGACCCCTCAAATAATTTATCTGTGGTTGTGGGGAGCATTTCAGCACCCATTTCAACATGCTGGCCAAAATCTTATGCAAAGTAAATGGTGCAGAGCAAAAAATGTGTTTTTATCTCAAAAATGTAATTTTAGTGCCCAATATATTGTGCCCAACCCATGCCACTTTAGACAAACACCACAAGAATCATTCTGTGGGTTCTCCCGAGTAGGGCAATTCCACACATGTGCCAATAATTGACATGCTGGCCACACAGAAGAGCTGAAAAGGGACAAGCAAAATTTAGCTTTTGGTGCACCCTTTTCACTAGACTGCTGTTGGGTTGCCCCTGAGGTACCAGTACAATAGAAACCCCCAAGTGGTGACCCTGTTGAAGGAAAGGGCACCCCTCAAAGAAATGATCTAGGGTTGTATGAGCATTTTAACCCCTAAGATGCTGGCCCAAATATAATACACAGTGAATGGGGCAGTGTAAAAATTGCAAAGTTTTCTCACATGTGTCATTTTACTGACAAATAAAATCAGCCCAACTCATGCCACTGCAGATAAACACCCCAAAAATGATTCAGCGGGAAATTATGAGTATGGTAATACCCTATCTGTGGAAATAGGCCAGATGGAGACACAGCAGGGCTCGGAAGAAAATAGCATTTGGAGCACAGACATTTAATTTTATTTTTGGCACCATAAAACATTTGTAGATGCCCTTAGGGATCAGTACAGTAGAAACCCCTGAGAACTGATCCTATTTGAAAACTACACCCCTCCATGAATAAATCTAGGGGAGAAGTGAGCATTTTAATCCCACAAGTGCACCCCAAGGATGATGCATAATAGATAGTGAATAGTACAAATTATCCATTATGTCATTTTGTGCCCAGCTCTTGCTATTGGAGAAAAACACCCCAAAAATCATAATGGGGGTTCATTAACGCCCGAATCGCCCACCAGCTAAATAAACCGCGCCTGTCTCTTTAAGACATAGGCGCGATTTATATGCGGAGCGACGCAGCGCCTTTCCGGCTGCTGCGTGGCTCCGTTCTAAGCAGTGACACAGGTGTCATGACCTCACACGCCTGTGTCACTGTGCGGAGTCGCGGCTCACAGGAGAGCCACGTGACGACGGGACCCGCGCGCCGAGGGAGCAGCTGCCTGCAGGTGAGTATTATTTTATTATTTTTCATGTACTTTAATTAATTAAATGTGGCTTATAAGTGTGTGGGGAGGTGTTGTGTTATACTGGGGGGGGGGGTACTGTATGTATTATATGGGGCTAGAAAACATTTAATACTGGGGGGGGACTCCATATATATCATATGGGGCCATAATTATTTTATACTGGGGGGGGGATGATGGAATGCTATGTATTTTATTTGGGGCTATAATTATTTTATACTGGGGGAGTGCTATATATATATTATTTGGGGCTATAATTATTTTATACTGGGGCGATGCTATAGATATTATTTGGGGCTATAATTACTTTATACTAGGGGGGGGGGGTTGTATATATTATATGGGGCCATAATTATTTTTTACTGGGGGGGGGATGCTATATATATATTATTTGGGGCTATAATTATTTTATACTCGGGGGGGGGGATGCTATATATATTATATGGGACCATAATCATTTTATACTGGGGGGTCTTGTATATATTATACATCACTATATCACTAAGCTGGGGGGATGTATATAGGATATAGTATATTACTAAGCTGGGGGGGGGCTGTATTTCGGGTACAGTATATTACTTAGCTGCAGGGGCTGTATATGGGATTACAGTATATTACTAAGCTGGGGGGGCTGTATATCGGATACAGTATATTACTAAGCTGGGGGGCTGTATATGGGGTATAGTATATTACTTAGCTGCAGGGGCTGTATATGGGATACAGTATATTACTAAGCTGGGAGGGGACTGCATATGTGGGGAAAGATTTTATTTAAGCTGTAGGGGATCTGTATATAGGAGCTGTACATAATTTAATTGGGTGGTGAAAAACGTGGCCTTTAAATATATGAGAGCAGGGGTATACAAAAATAAATTTATTATACATATATATTCATTAGGGGGTGCTATTAGAGATGAGCGAGCACTAAAATGCTCGGGTACTCGTTATTCGAGACAAACTTTTCCCGATGCTCGAGTGCTCGTCTCGAATAACGAGCCCCATTGAAGTCAATGGGAGACTCGAGCATTTTTCAAGGGGACCAAGGCTCTGCACAGGGAAGCTTGGCCAAACACCTGGGAACCTCAGAAAAGGATGGAAACACCACGAAAATGGACAGGAAGCAGCAGGGGCAGCATGCATGGATGCCTCTGAGGCTGCTTAAACGCACCATTATGCCAAAATTATGGGCAACAGCATGGCCATGACAGAGTGACCGAATGAGGCTAGATAGCATCTAAAACATCCAATAATTGGTGGCAGAGAGGAACCAAAGGAGGTGAGCAAGAAGCGCTGAAATTATTTCCTCTGTGAACAAAAGGTTGACGGTATATTTAGTCGATAACACAGCATGGTGGCGACATAGTGACCAAGTTCCATAACGTATCTGGTGAAACACCCGAAAAATGAGCCTGACACAGCTCGTTTGATAAGGGGACGACATTTTGAGGCAGCCATGGAGAGGACTTCCATGATTAAGAGCGACAGTATGGGGCATCCATATTGCGCTTCTATGATTGCAACTGCAGGTCTCCAGCATGGCGGCGACAGACGCGCCGAGTTCCACTATGTATGTGGTGAAACACCTGAAAATTCTGCCTGACACAGCTCGTTTGATAAGGGGACCATGTATGGAGGCAGTGAACTAGTAGTAGATTAAAGGTGCTGCAGTTAAAACTATGTTAGTTGGATCTTGGGATGGAGCTGGCGCTCCACTGCCAGGCGAGCTTTCGCCAATCCAAGCCCCTGTCTCTAGGCTACTCCCCAAACAGCACTTCTAAGAACCTTTTGTATAAGATCAAGTGTAGTAGCGTTCTTATAAGTTTGGGATATGGCGGGTGAGGGGAATGTAAACAGATGCGCAAGAAGCGCTGAAATAATATCGGTAAATGTTAAAAGTTTGCCAGTATATTTTGTGGATTACACAGCAGGGTGGCGACAAAGTTAACAAGTTTGATGTGGAATGCCCTGTAATAGCTCTTGGGCGGTGTGCCTTTTATCGCCTAGGCTCAGCAGTTTGAGCACCACCTGCTGTCGCTTAGCGACGGCACTGCTGCTGTGCCTAGAGCTACCGACTGATGGCGCCATGGCCACGGATGGTAATAGAATAGAATAGAATAGAATAGAATGCTTTATTGTCCCCATAGGGGAAATTGACTTTGTCACAACGACAGCAGCAACACCTCCATTCATAATCACAGATATACATATACAGACAGAGTAAGATACAAAATACTTTACATATAAATATAACAATTATTTAAAAAGAATCAATAAAAAGTATAAAAATAAGAATAACACCGTGGTTACATATTAATTACTTGCCCATGTTAACTAATGCAATTGCCCTCGGTATAAAAGAATTTTTAAAACGATTCGTTCTACATTTCATGTGCAAAAACCGATCACTAAATGTGCTATGTTGACCCATCAGTGTGTTATGTAATGGGTTCTTCTCATTACATACAATGGATTTAAATTTGGAGAGCATACGTGCACACAAGACTGACTCCCAATCCTCTGTCTTAATACCAACAATTGAGTTCACCTTCCTGACCAATTTCTTAAATTTGTTCAGGTCAGTCGTGCGAGCATTATTTCCCCAACATACCACCGCATAGAATAAAACACTTCCAATTACAGACTGGTAAAAGGACAGCAACATCCTACGGTCCACATCAAAGGACCTGAGCGATCTTAAAAAGTACAGTCTCCCGGTCGCCTTTTTATACAATTTCTCTGAATTTATATGCCACAATAACTTATCATCCAGATAAACACCCAGATACTTATAGTTTGTGACGCGTTCCACTGCGACACCCCTAATCTTCGTAGGCTCACCATCAGTATCACGTTCTTTCCGGAAACTGATTACCATTTCCTTGGTCTTAGATAGATTCAATTCCAAACCATTTGTGTCGCACCACTCCGAGAACACATCAATGGTCGACCAGTATTCAGACAGATCTCCCCCTTTTATGCACCCTATTATCGCAGTGTCATCCGAATACTTCTGCAAGAAACACTGATTTCTATTTTTTTGAAAATCTGCGGTGTAGATGGTAAATAAAAACGGGGCAAGAACAGTCCCCTGTGGGGCTCCAATATTACTCACAACCACGTCCGACACCGTGTTTCCAATTTTCACCTTCTGCGGTCTTAATATCAGATAATTAAAGATCCACTGAATTAGGCCAGAACCAACCCCCATTTTACCCAATTTCTGACATAAACGTTTCGGGATAATCCTATTAAAAGCACTCCCAAAGTCGAAGAACATTATCCTGATCTCCGACCCCGGCTCGTCCAGATGCATGTATACCCTGTGGAGCAAATAAAGAATCGCATCCTCCACACCCAGACGTGGTTGGTATGCAAATTGTAAAGGGTCAAGATACGGTTCAACTACTTCAGCAAGATGTTTCAAAACAAAACGCTCAAAAACCTTCATGATTATTGGTGTTAACGCTATCGGGCGGTAATCATTTGGTTCTCTCGGAGCCCTGACCTTTTGGACCGGAATAATGCACGACGTCTTCCATAGCGACGGAACCACTGCAGCTGAAATACTACGATTAAACAGTTCACAGAAAACAGGGCCAAGTTCCCCAGAGCACATTCGAAGGATCTTCGCACTTATGTAGTCCGGACCTGTCGACTTCCTAACCTTTAATTTCTTTAGTTCACATATTACATCCTCTGCCAAAATTGAGAAACCAACATCATTATTGGCTATACTTCCCAATATAGCATACTTCCCAATATAATTCGGAGGAGGGGGAGGTGGAGGAGGGGTGGGAGGAGGAGGAGGTATAGTAGGCCTTTGAGACCAGGACCGAGGTAGGCCCCGCAATCCTCGGCGTCGGCAGTATATGACCAGCCCCAGGGTCAGACTCGGTCCCAGCCTGCACCAAGTTAAGTGTAGTAGCATTCTTATAAGTTTGGGATATGGCGGGTGAGGGGAATGTAAACAGATGCGCAAGAAGCGCTGAAATAATATCCGTAAATGGTAAAAGTTTGGCAGTATATTTAGTGGATAACACAGCAGTGTAATCAACAGATGAGCAAGAAGCGCTGAAATAATATCGGTTAATCATAAAAGTTTGCCAGTATATTTTGTGGATAACACAGCAGGGTGGCGACAAAGTTAACAACTTTGATGTGGAATCCATGAAAACAACCCAAATTTCTGCCTGACACACCTCGTTTGATAAGCGGACTATGTATGCAGGCAGCTATATGGACGACTTTTGGAGGTAGCAATGGAGACAACGTGTGGAGGCTGCTATGGAGACAATTTAATTTGGATAGTGCCTGTATGTGGCAGTCCAAAAAAGTTTTCAAACCAGAAGAGCAGGTAGGTGGCCCTCCAGAAAAATGAAATAGATTGAGTGCCTGTATGTGGCAGTCCAAAAAAGTTTTCAAACCAGAGGAGCAGGTAGGTGGCCCTCCAGAAAATGAAATAGATTGAGTGCCTGTATGTGGCAGTCCAAAAAAGTTTTCAAACCAGAGGAGCAGGTAGGTGGCCCTCCAGAAAAATGAAATAGATTGAGTGCCTGTATGTGGCAGTCCAAAAAAGTTTTCAAACCAGAGGAGCAGGTAGGTGGCCCTCCAGAAAAATGAAATAGATTGAGTGCCTGTATGTGGCAGTCCAAAAAAGTTTTCAAACCAGAGGAGCAGGTAGGTGGCCATCCAGAAAAATTGAATAGATTGAGTGCCTGTATGTGGCAGTCCCAAAAATTGTTTAAAACAGAGGACCGGGTAGGTGGCCCTCCATAAAAATTAAATGCATAAAGTACTATAGCTAGAGCCAGTGGGCCCTGTCAAAAAATAGCCAGTTTCCTCTGCTTTAGTGTACAAAGAGGAGGAGAAGGAGGAAAATGAGGAGGAGAAGTGCATAAATTATTCAGGTTGAGCTTCCTTCACCTGGTGGAGATTGGAAATTATGAGAAATCCAGGCTTTATTCATCTTAATAAGCGTCAGCCTGTCAGCGCTGTCAGTCGACAGGCGTGTACGCTTATCGGTGATGATGCCACCAGCTGCACTGAAAACCCGCTCGGACAACACGCTAGCGGCAGGGCAGGCAAGAACCTCCAAGGCGTACAGCGCCAGTTCGTGCCACATGTCCAGCTTTGAAACCCAGTAGTTGTAGGGAGCTGTGTGATCATTTAGGATGATGGTATGGTCAGCTACGTACTCCCTCACCATCTTTCTGTAAAGATCAGCCCTACTCTGCCGAGACTGGGGACAGGTGACAGTGTCTTGCTGGGGTGACATAAAGCTGGCAAAAGCCTTGTAAAGCTTACCCTTGCCAGTGCTGGACAAGCTGCCTGCTCGCCTACTCTCCCTCGCTACTTGTCCCGCAGAACTACGCACTCTGCCGCTAGCGCTGTCAGAAGGGAAATACTGTTTCAGCTTGTGCACCAGGGCCTGCTGGTATTCATGCATTCTCACACTCCTTTCCTCTCCAGGGATGAGAGTGGAAAGATTTTGCTTGTACCGTGGGTCCAGGAGAGTGAATACCCAGTAATCGGTGCTGGAATAAATTCTTTGAACGCGAGGGTCACGGGATAGGCAGCCTAGCATGAAATCTGCCATATGCGCCAGAGTACCAACGCGCAAGAATTCACTCCCCTCACTGGCCTGACTGTCCATTTCCTCCTCCTCCAACTCCTCCAACTCCTCTTCTTCTGCCCATACATGCTGAACAGTAAAGGACTGAAAAATGGTCCCCTCTTGTGTCTCGCCAACATTCTCCTCCTCTTCCTCCTCATCCTTCTCCACCTCCTCCGATATGCGCTTAGAAACAGACCTGAGGGTGCTTTGGCTATCAACAAGGGAATCTTCTTCCTCCGTCTCTTGTGACGAGCGCAAAGCTTCCGACTTCATGCTGATCAGAGAGTTTTTCAACAGGCCAAGCAGCGGGATGGTGAGGCTGATGATGGCGGCATCGCCACTGACCATCTGTGTTGACTCCTCGAAGTTACTCAGCACCTGACAGATATCAGACATCCACGTCCACTCCTCATTGTAGACTTGAGGAAGCTGACTGACCTGACTACCAGTTCTGGTGGAAGTTGACATCTGGCAGTCTACAATCGCTCTGCGCTGCTGGTAAACTCTGGATAACATGGTTAATGTTGAATTCCACCTCGTGGGCACGTCGCACAACAGTCGGCGAGCGGGCAGTTGGAGGCGGCGCTGCGCTGCCCTGAGAGTGGCAGCATCTGTGCTGGACTTCCTGAAATGCGCACATATGCGGCGCACCTTCGTGAGCAAATCAGACAGATTGGGGTATGTCTTGAGGAAACGCTGAACTATGAGATTTAACACATGGGCCAGGCATGGCACATGTGTCAGTCTGCCGAGTTGCAGAGCCGCCACCAGGTTACGGCCGTTGTCACACACAGCCATGCCTGGCTTCAGGTTCTTCGGTGCCAGCCACAGATCAGTCTGCGCCATGATGCCCTGTAATAGCTCTTGGGCGGTGTGCCTTTTATCGCCTAGGCTCAGCAGTTTGAGCACCGCCTGCTGTCGTTTAGCGATGGCACTGCTGCTGTGCCTAGAGCTACCGACTGATGGCGCCATGCCCACGGATGGTAATTCGGAGGAGGAGGTGGAGGAGGGGTGGGAGGAGGCATAGTAGGCCTTTGAGACCTGGACCGAGGTAGGCCCCGCAATCCTCGGCGTCAGCAGTATATGACCAGCCCCAGGGTCAGACTCGGTCCCAGCCTCCACCAAGTTAACCCAATGTGCCGTCAGCGATATATAGTGGCCCTGCCCGGCAGCACTCGTCCACGTGTTCGTGGTCAGGTGGACCTTGTCAGAAACGGCGTTGGTCAGGGCATGGATGATGTTCTCTGACACGTGCTTGTGCAGGGCTGGGACGGCACATCGGGAAAAGTAGTGGCGGCTAGGGAACGAATACCGAGGGGCGGCCGCCGCCATGAGGTTTCGAAAGGCCTCGGTCTCTACCAGCCTATAGGGCAGCATCTCCAGGCTAAGCAACTTGGAGATGTGGACGTTGAGGGCTTGGGCGTGTGGGTGGGTTGCGCTATACTTCCTTTTGCGCTCCAGCGTCTGGGGTATGGAGAGCTGAACGCTGGTGGATGCTGTGGAGGATCGTGGAGGGGAAGATGTGGTTTTCGCACTGGAGGTGTTTGGGCCGTGGTCCTGGGCAGGGGGCTGACTAGCAGATGACACAGGGGAAGAAGCAGTGGTGTGCCCGGCCGGAGGTGAATGGGCTTGGTGCCATTGAGTGGGGTGTTTAGCATTCATATGCCTGCGCATACTGGTGGTAGTTAAGCTAGTAGTGGTGGAACCCCTGCTGATCCTGGTTTGACAAAGGTTGCACACCACAGTCCGTCGGTCATCCGGTGTTTCTTTAAAGAACCTCCAGACTTCTGAAAATCTAGCCCTCGCCACGGGAGCTTGACTACGGGCAACATTTGGCGCTGATGCACCAGCTCTGGCCCTGCCTCTCCGTCTGGCCCCACCACTGCCTCTTCCAACCTGTTCTGCTATAGGACTCGCCTCCATCTCAGAAGCACTGTGTTCACCCGGCCTATCAACCCAGCTTGGGTCTGTCACCTCATCATCCTCCGATCCCTCAGTCTGCTCCCCCCTCGGACTTCCTGCCCTGACAACAACTTCACCACTGTCTGACAACCATGTCTCCTCATCGTCCGACACCTCTTTACACACTTCTTCCACTACGTGAATAATGTCATCATCACCCACAGACTGCGACTGGTGGAAAACCTGGGCATCGGAAAATAGCTCAGCAGCAGGACAAGTGGTTTCTGACTGTGGGAAGGGTCCAGAAAACAGTTCCTCAGAGTATGCCGGTTCAAATGCCAAATTTTGCTGGGAGGGGGCAGACTGGGGGGAAGGAGGCTGAGGTGGAGGAGCTGGAGGAGTGCCGATTTCGGTGACATGGGTGGACTGCGTGGAAGACTGACTGGTGGACAAATGGCTAGAAGCATTGTCCGCAATCCACGACATCACCTCTTCGCACTGCTCTGGCCTCAACAGTGCTCTACCACGAGTCCCAGTAACTTGAGACATGATGAACCTAGGGAGTGTAGCTCTGCGGCGTTCCCCTGCTCCCTCATCAGCAGGTGGTGTTTCACCCCGCCCAGGACCACGGCCTCTGACCCCTGCAGTAGTTGGACGCCCACGTTCTCGCCCTCGTCCTCTACCCCTAGCCCTAGTTTCTAACCTACACTGACAGCACACAACTGGATTTTGTGCTGTGCCAGATGACTTTGAGTTATAAGATAAATAAACGTAAAAAATAAATAAATCAGCAGACTGTGCCTAATTCAAATCAAACCCCTAATAAATTGTTCCACTTCGGTGTTTGAGGTGGATATGTGTGTCACTAAGAGCTAAACACAACGGTCGCAAGTCCCCCTGCAAATTCCTCACAATATGGTACTAGCTGCACTACTAATGCCAGCAAGCCCAGCCAAAAGCAAACAAAAAAAAGGAAAATATAACGCTATTGTAGGCCTAAATAAGCCGTTGGGGTTCTCCTATGGCTATTTTCTAGCCTACACTGAAAGCACACTGCTTTGGCAGATTACTGTGAGTTCAAAAAAGAAATAAACGTAAAAAAAAAAAAAAATCAGCAGACTCGGCGTAATTCAAATCAAACCCCTAATAAATTGTCCCACTTCGGTGTTTGAGGTGGATATGTGTGTCACTAAGAGCTAAACACAAGTCTCCCTGCAAATTACTCACAATATGGTACTGCACTACTAATAGCAGCAAGCCCAGCCACAAGCAAACCAAAAAAAAGGAAAATAAAACGTTATTGTAGCCCTAAGAAGGGCTGTTGGGTTCTTGTTGAATCACTCCTGCCTAACACTATTCTAATAGAACACCCTAACACTTTCCCTGACCAGCAGCAGCTCTCTCCCTAGCGGCATCCAGACAGAGAATGATCCGAGCAGCGCAGGCAGGGGCTAGTCTATTCTAGGGTCACCTGATCTGGCCAGCCAACCACTGCTATCGACGTGTAAGGGTACCACGTCATGCTGGGTGTACTGCAGAGTCTCCTGGCTTGTGATTGGCTCTGTTTCTGGCCGCCAAAAAGCAAAACGGCGGGAGATGCCATTTTCTCGAGCTGGCGAAATACTCGGACGAGTATGTTCGCTCATCTCTAGTAGACACCTTTGCAGAGTATTATATATAATTTAGAATCCGACCAATCCGAGAGACAAGGAGGAATATATACATAAATTCCTGGCTTCCCTTAACTTACCTCAAATTAGGCAGAGTATGGTTACTCAATAGGATTTTCAACAGTTTTGATGAGACATTCAAATATTTGATTTGATGGGTAAAATAATGTCTATTGGTTTGGCAGAAATATTTTGCAATTGGATTGAGAACTGGCTGAAGGATCGAGAGAGTTGTGGTCAATTATTCCTACTCGGAATGGTCACCAGTTATGAATAGTAGACCCCACAGTTCTGTGCTTGGCCCACTACTATTTAATATATTTATTAATGATATAGAGGTAGGAATTAATAGCACTGTATCTATTTTTGCAAATGACACAAAGCTGTGTAGTGGAATACAGTCTATGGAGGATGTTCATAGGCTGCAGGGTGACTTGGACAAACTGAATTGTTTGTCATCTACTTGGCAAATGAGGTTTAATGTGGATAAATGTAAGGTTATGCACCTGGGGGCTAATAATCCAAAGGCAAAATATGTCCTTGGGGGAGTAAATCTGGGAGAGTGCCTTGTTGAGAAGGACCTGGGGGTACTAGTAGATCATAAATTGAATAACAGCATGCAATGTCAATCAGCTGCCTCTAAAGCCAGTAGGATCTTGTCATGTAACAAAAGTGGTATTGTCTCTCGGGATAGGGATGTCATATTGCCACTGTACAAGGCATTGGTTTGGCCTCACCTGGAATATGCTGTCCAGTTCTTGGAACCAGTTCATAAAAAGGATGCCCTGGAGCTGGAGAGGGGACAACAAATAACAATAAAATGATAAGGGGTATGGAGGGTCTCAGTTCTGAAGAAAGATTAAAACAGCTCAACATGTGATCTCTATATAAGGTTTGGGCCTCTGTCCATTCTCTCAAATGGTCGTCTGAGGGGTCAGAAATGTACTTGCCCTCCGTCTCCGTCACCCTATTTATCAGTGTCAAATGCAGATCCCTTGATCTGGATTTGTGTCTAACTATAGCCTGATGTAGAGTGCCCCTTATGTGCGCTTTCATGGAGTCCAGATTAGCATTCTGCGGGACCGACCCGTCATTTGTGTCAAAATATCTCTGTAAGGCTTCCGGGATAATACCACCCACAATCTGGAGTCAATATGAATTAACCTTCCAATAGCCTCCTCTGGGTCCCACTTCTGGCCTCATGATTAAAGAGACCAAAATTGGGGAGTGATCTGATATGCTACGAGCCATGTACTTAACATCTGCAACAAGGGGGAGAAGAGGTTGTGTTCCCAATGCCAGGTCTATCCTGGATAGGGAGCGGTGGGAAGCCGTGTAGCATGAGTATTGTCTGATCCCTACATTCCTTTCCCTCCAAATATCACATAAACCCACCTCATCTAGCAAACGCACTAACATAGTCGGTGAGGCCTATTCCGCGATCATGCCAGTGTGAAATTTATCCCAGAAGGGATGTTGATGATTATTAAAGTCTCCGACTATCAACACCGTCATCACCGGGGACCCAGCCACAAACTAAATAACTTTTTTAATAATTGTATTGGAGTATGGAGGGGGGGACATACACAGCAGCAATTATACATTGAATTCCATATATAGAACAGTGTAAGCATATATATCTGCCCTCCTGGTCTATCAGTTTTCTTTCACATGCAAACGGTATATTGCGATGTATTAAAATACTAACTTCCCTTGCATGTGTGGAGTAGACTGAGTAATATTGGTGTCCCACCCATGTTCTATTTAGAAGAGGGACATTTCCTTCACTAGATGTGTCTCAGAGAGGCATTATATTGCAGGTTGTAAGCTCAGTAAGGACCTGTATATCGCATATCTCTTATTAGCATCTCCTGTACCTCTGACGTTCCACGCCAAAATATTGACCTTAGCCATACCCATATATGTTCAAGTTTTGCTCCTCCGGCATAGATGATAATTCAGTTATACCCTGTTGTATCGTACAATGTCTGAGCCCCTTCCCTTACCCCCCAAACATACTTTAACAAAAAGAAGATAAACCAATAACTCCCGTATGGGAAAAAAGGAAAAACATAGACACAATCGACATTTCCTACCGAAGGTAGGAGTCGGGGTATGAGTGTCTCCCGATACTTGCAGTCGTATAATTAAACTAGCAAATTGTACAAATAACAAGAATAAACCCGCCATTTGACGTAGGTTAACGTTCATTTTGGCCCATGCTTTAGACTTATCTCTCAATGAGGCATTGCAAGCGTTCTTGAAGATCAGTGTTCTGGTTATCCATGACGTTCGGCTCGAATCCTGTTTCCTTGACCAGTCCATGGCATCTTTGGATATAACATGGAATAAATCACATTTGCGTCTCTCAGCTGGCTCTTCAGATCTGTGAATTGTGCCCTTCTCTTCTGGACTTCAGTTGAAAAATCAGGATAAAATGAAATTCTTTTCCCATTCAAGGATATATCTTTGAGTTCTCTTGCTCTGCGGAGAACAGTGTCTCTGTCTTTATAGTGCAATAGCTTAATGAGAATAGACCTTGGTGGGGCCCCGGTGGTAATGGTCGGGTAGGAACCCGGTGTGCTCTTTCAATTGCGAAGAAGTGTGAAAGGACATCAGGGCCACATATCTCTCTCAGCCATTTTTCAAAAAAGTCCACAGGATTTTTCCCCTCAGACTTCTCTGGGACTCCCACTACTCTGACGTTGTTCCTACGGGGCTTATTTTCTAGGTCATCCGTTTTTGACAGGAGCGTTTGGGTAGTAAATATAACTCTTTGCATGTCTCGTGTCATAGGAGGAAGCTGATCTTCTACTTTGCTCACTCTGTCTTCCACCTCCTTCACCCTCTCTCTGACTTTATGCATGTCATGGCGGATCGGTACAACCTCTTCTGTGAGGCCTCCCAGTTGTTTAGCCAGGTCAGCTTTGCAGGATGTAACTGCCAGTAGAACATCTCTCAGCGTGGGTTCCCTATCCGTCTGGCTCACCTCTTCTGCAGTAGCCTCCAGACTAGTTAGCTTGAATCGATTCTCTGGCATCTTTAAGAGCTTGGGGGTTCCTATTGAGGTAATCTCTGGCGGATCTTCCTTCTCACTATCTGCAAGGAAGTGCTCCACACTTTCTTCCTGCGTCCCTTCTGCATGGATATCAGCCTGCACTACTAAGCAGGGTGCAGCCAAGGTGGCCTTCTAGCACAGGTTCTCCTCAGGGGTTCGTGTAGCAGCATCTCCATCCCTGGCATATTTTCCTAGGCGGGCAGCTATCTCCGCCATTTTATCCTTAGTGCGGCACTCCGCCGCCATATTGCCCCAACACGCTGCTCTTCCCCAGCTTCAGCTGTCACCAGCAGGTTCCGAAGCTTTATCTGGTGCTGTGCGTGTCTTCTTACCCCTGAATTGGGCCAAAGTGCAGGGTTAAAGAGAACTGCAAGCGGGAGCTCCTCTTGCACACGTCAGCTCACATCAGCAACCAGGCCACGCCCCCTTGAACAGGTTCTTCAAACAGGTTTTGATGCAAACAAATACTCAGAGCTTACCATAGCCAGACAAAACCTGAGATCAGCTCTTATGTCTCACCATAATAAACAAATGATATCTACTAAAGCATCATACTACTCTGCATTCAGCAAGCCTAGCAGACTTATGGCATCAAAGGTTAAACCACAAAAAAAATAAAACCGCTATCCCTTTCTTATATAAGCCCAAAACTTCAAGAGTAAAGAAAACATATCCCCAAGAAATAGCTAATATGTTCAGAACTAGAGATGAGCGAACATACTCGTCCGAGCTTGATGCTCGTTCGAGCATTAGCATACTCGAAACTGCTCGTTGCTCGGACGAATACTTCGCCCGCTCGAGAAAATGGCAGCTCCCGCCGTTTTGCTTTTTGGCGGCCAGAAACAGAGCCAATCACAAGCCAAGGGACTCTGCACTCCACCCAGCATGACGTGGTACCCTTACACGTCGATAGCAGTGGTTGGCTGGCCAGATCAGGTGACCCTGGAATAGACTAGCCCCTGCCTGCGCTGCTCGGATCATTCTGTGTCTGGATGCCGCTGGGGAGAGAGCTGCTGCTGGTCAGGGAAAGCGTTAGGGTGTTCTATTAGAATAGTGTTAGGCAGGAGTGATTCTACAACAACCCAACAGCCCTTCTTAGGGCTACAATAACGTTATACTTTTTTTTTTTTTATTTGCTTGTGGCTGGGCTTGCTGGCACTAGTAGTGCAGCTAGTACCATATTGTGAGGAATTTGCAGGGGGACTTGCTACCGTTGTGTTTAGCTCTTAGTGACACACATATCCACCTCAAACACCGAAGTGGGACAATTTATTAGGGGTTTGAGTAGAATTAGGCAGAGTCTGCTGATTTTTTTTTTTTTTTAGCTGTATTTCATTTTATAGCTCAAACTCATCTTGCAAAGCAGTGTGCTCTCATTGTAGGCTACAAAATAGCCATATGAGGACCCCAACGGCTTACTTAGGCCTACAATAGCATTATAGTTTCCTTTTTTTTGGTTTGCTTGTGGCTGGGCTTGCTGGCACTAGTAGTGCAGCTAGTACCATACTGTGAGGAATTTGCTGGAAGACCTGCGACCGTTGTGTTTAGCTCTTAGTGACACGCATATCCACCTCAAACACCGAAGTGGGACAATTTATTAGGGGTTTGAGTAGAATTAGGCCACGTCTGCTGATTTTTTTTTTTTTTTTACCTTTATTTCATTTTATAGCTCAAACTCATCTTGCAAAGCACAAAATCCAGTTGTGTGCTATCAGTGTAGGTTAGAAACTAGCCATAGCAATAGGATAGCATCGTTTTGTTAAAAAAAATAAAAAAATAAAAAAAAATAAACACAATTTTTTTTTTTTTTTCAACTTTACACTTTAATTTAGAAAATGTTTAACCCGAGGGCTAGGGGTAGAGGACAAGGGCATGGACGTGGGCGTCCAACTACTGCAGGGGTCAGAGGCCGTGGTTCCTGTGCGGGGTGAGACACCACCTGCTGATGGGGGAGCAGGGGAACGCCGCAGAGGTACACTCCCTAGGTTCATCATGTCTCAAGTTACTGGGACTCGTGGTAGAGCACTGTTGAGGCCAGAACAGTGCGAAGAGGTGATGTCGTGGATTGCGGACAATGCTTCTAGCCATTTGTCCACCAGTCAGTCTTCCACGCAGTCCACCCATGTCACCGAAATCGGCACTCCTCCAGCTCCTCCACCTCAGCCTCCTTCCCCCCAGTCTGCCCCCTCCCAGCAAAATTTGGCATTTGAACCGGCATACTCTGAGGAACTGTTTTCTGGACCCTTCCCACAGTCACAAACCACTTGTCCTGCTGCTGAGCTATTTTCCGATGCCCAGGTTTTCCCACCAGTCGCAGTCTGTGGGTGATGATGACATTATTCACGTAGTGGAAGAAGTGTGTAAAGAGGTGTCGGACGATGAGGAGACACGGTTGTCAGACAGTGGTGAAGTTGTTGTCAGGGCAGGAAGTCCGAGGGGGGAGCAGACTGAGGGATCGAAGGATGATGAGGTTACAGACCCACGCTGCGTTGATAGGCCGGGTGAACACAGTGCTTCTGAGACGGAGGCGAGTCCTATAGCAGAACAGGTTGGAAGAGGCAGTGGTGGGGCCAGACGGAGAGGCAGGGCCAGAGCTGGTGCATCAGCGCCAAATGTTGCCCGTAGTCAAGCTCCCGTGGCGAGGGCTAGATTTTCAGAAGTCTGGAGGTTCTTTAAAGAAACACCGGATGACCGACGGACTGTGGTGTGCAACCTTTGCCAAACCAGGATCAGCAGGGGTTCCACCACTACTAGCTTAACTACCACCAGTATGCGCAGGCATATGAATGCTAAACACCCCACTCAATGGCACCAAGCCCGTTCACCTCCGGCCGGGCACACCACTGCTCCTTCCCCTGTGTCATCTGCTAGTCAGCCCCCTGCCCAGGACCCCGGCCCAAACACCTCCCGTGCGAAAACCCCATCTTCGCCTCCACGATCCTCCACAGCATCCACCAGCGTTCAGCTCTCTTTACCCCAGACGCTGGAGCGCAAAAGGAGGTATAGCGCAACCCACCCGCACGCCCAAGCCCTCAACGTCCACATCTCCAAGTTGCTTAGCCTGGAGATGCTGCCCTATAGGCTGGTAGAGACCGAGGCCTTTCGAAACCTCATGGCGGCGGCCGCCCCTCGGTATTCGGTCGCTAGCCGCCACTACTTTTCCCGATGTGCCGTCCCAGCCCTGCACAAGCACGTGTCAGAGAACATCCTCCGTGCCCTGACCAACGCCGTTTCTGACAAGGTCCACCTGACCACGGACACGTGGACGAGTGCTGCCGGGCAGGGCCACTATATATCGCTGACGACACATTGGGTTAACTTGGTGGAGGCTGGGACCGAGTCTGACCCTGGGGCTGGTCATATACTGCCGACGCCGAGGATTGCGGGGCCTACCTCGGTCCAGGTCTCAAAGGCCTACTATGCCTCCTCCTCCTCCCACTCCTCCTCCACCTCCTCCTCTGAATTACCATCCGTGGGCATGGCGCCATCAGTCGGTAGCTCTAGGCACAGCAGCAGTGCCATCGCTAAGCGATAGCAGGCGGTGCTCAAACTGCTGAGCCTAGGCGATAAAAGGCACACCGCCCAAAAGTTATTACAGGGCATCACGGCGCAGACTGATCTGTGGCTGGCACCGCTGAACCTGAAGCCAGGCATGGTTGTGTGTGACAACGGCCGTAACCTGGTGGCAGCTCTGCAGCTCGGCAGACTGACACATGTGCCATGCCTGGCCCATGTGTTAAATCTCATAGTTCAGCGTTTCCTCAAGACATACCCCAATCTGTCTGCATGCCCACGAGGTGGAATTCAACACTAACCATGTTATCCAGAGTTTACTAGCAGCGCAGAGCGATTGTAGACTGCCAGATGTCAACTTCCACCAGAACTGGTGGTCAGGTCAGT
The DNA here is from genome assembly GCF_040894005.1 of Engystomops pustulosus. Lineage (NCBI taxonomy): Eukaryota > Metazoa > Chordata > Amphibia > Anura > Leptodactylidae > Engystomops > Engystomops pustulosus. The sequence continues at coordinate 292,286,269 of NC_092411.1, read as the reverse complement.
CAGCTTCCTCAAGTCTACAATGAGGAGTGGACGTGGATGTCTGATATCTGTCAGGTGCTGAGTAACTTTGAGGAGTCAACACAGATGGTCAGTGGCGATGCCGCCATCATCAGCCTCACCATCCCGCTGCTTGGCCTGTTGAAAAACTCTCTGGTCAGCAAGAAGTCGGAAGCTTTGCGCTCGTCACAAGAGACGGGGGAAGAAGATTCCCTTGTTGATAGCCAAAGCACCCTCAGGTCTGTTTCTCAGCGCATATCGGAGGAGGTGGAGGAGGATGAGGAGGAAGAGGAGGAGAATGTTGGCGAGACAGAAGAGGGGACCATTGTTGAGTCCTTCACTGTTCAGCGTGTATGGGCAGAAGAAGAGGAGTTGGAGGAGTTGGAGGAGGAGGAAATGGACAGTCAGGCCAGTGAGGGGAGTGAATACTTGCGCGTTGGGACTCTGGCGCATATGGCAGATTTCATGCTAAGCTGCCTATCCCGTGACCCTCGCGTTCAAAGAATTTATTCCAGCACCGATTACTGGGTGTTCACTCTCCTGGACCCACGGTACAAGCAAAATCTTTCCACTCTCATCCCTGGAGAGGAAAGGAGTGTGAGAATGCATGAATACCAGCAGGCCCTGGTGCACAAGCTGAAACAGTATTTCCCTTCTGACAGCGCTAGCGGCAGAGGGCCTACTTCTGCGGGACAAGTAGCGAGGGAGAGTAGGCGACCAGGCAGCTTGTCCAGCACTGGCAGGGGTACGCTTTACAAGGCCTTTGCCCGTTTTATGTCACCCCAGCAAGACACTGTCACCTGTCCCCAGTCTCGGCAGAGTAGGGCTGATCTTTACAGAAAGATGGTGAGGGAGTACGTAGCTGACCATACCATCGTCCTAAATGATCACACAGCTCCCTACAACTACTGGGTTTCAAAGCTGGACATGTGGCACGAACTGGCGCTGTACGCCTTGGAGGTTCTTGCCTGCCCTGCCGCTAGCGTGTTGTCCGAGCGGGTTTTCAGTGCAGCTGGTGGCATCATCACCGATAAGCGTACATGCCTGTCGACTGACAGCGCTGACAGGCTGACGCTTATCAAGATGAATAAAGCCTGGATTTCTCCGCATTTCCATTCTCCACCAGGTAAAAGAAGCTGAACCTGAATAATGTATGCACTCCCCCTCCTCATTGTCCTCCTTCTCCTCCTCTTTGTACACTAAAGCAGAGGAAACTGGCTATTTTTTTGCCAGGGCCAACTGGCTCTGGCTATAGTACTCTATGTATTTAATTTTTCTGGAGGGCCAACTACCCTGTCCTCTGTTTTAAACAATTTTTGGGAGTGCTGTTTGGGGAGTAGCCTAGAGACAGGGGCTTGGATTGGCGAAAGCTCGCCTGGCAGCGGAGCGCCAGCTCCATCCCAAGATCCAACTAACATAGTTTTAACTGCAGCACCTTTAATCTACTACTAGTTCACTGCCTCCATACATGGTCCCCTTATCAAACGAGCTGTGTCAGGCAGAATTTTGGGTTGTTTTCATGGCTTCCACATCAAACTTGTTAACTTTGTCGCCACCCTGCTGTGTAATCCACAAAATATACTGGCAAACTTTTAACATTTACCAATATTATTTCAGCGCTTCTTGCGCATCTGTTTACATTCCCCTCACCCGCCATATCCTAAACTTATAAGAACGCTACTACACTTGATCTTATACAAAAGGTTCTTAGAAGTGCTGTTTGGGGAGTAGCCTAGAGACAGGGGCTTGGATTGGCGAAAGCTCGCCTGGCAGCGGAGCGCCAGCTCCATCCCAAGATCCAACTAACATAGTTTTAACTGCAGCACCTTTAATCTACTACTAGTTCACTGCCTCCATACATGGTCCCCTTATCAAACGAGCTGTGTCAGGCAGAATTTTGGGTTGTTTTCATGGCTTCCTCATCAAACTTGTTAACTTTGTCGCCACACTGCTGTGTAATCCACAAAATATACTGGCAAACTTTTATCATTTACCGATATTATTTGAGCACTTCTTGCTCACCTCCTTTGGTTCCTCTCTGCCACCCATTGGAGTCCATTTGGGGTATGTTGCCAAGACACTCTCTAGCCTGCCGCTGCTGCCGCTGCCTCTGCATAGTCCCCTATAGTGTCAGGGTCAATTATTGGATGTTTTAGATGCTATCTAGCCTCATTCGGTCACTCTGTCATTGCCATGCTGTTGCCCATACTTTTGGCATAATGGTGCGATTAAGCAGCCTCAGAGGCATCCATGCATGCTGCCCCTGCTGTTTCCTGTCCATTTCCGTGGTGTTTCCATCCTTTTCTGAGGTTCCCAGGTGCTTGGCCAAGCTTCCCTGTGCAGATCCTTGGTCCCCTTGAAAAATGCTCGAGTCTCCCATTGACTTCAATGGGGCTCGTTATTCGAGACGAGCACTCGAGCATCGGGAAAAGTTTGTCTCGAATAACGAGTACCCGAGCATTTTAGTGCTCGCTCATCTCTATTCAGAACATTTTACGAAAACCTTTATAACCTAAAAGCATTCTGTGACACACATGTCCCAAATCAAGAGAAAATTGATAAATTCTTATCAAAAACCAGGCTCCCATCTATCTCTGAGGATCAATTAAAGAAATTAAATTCCCCTATTACTCTTGAGGAACTAAATGAGACAATAAAACAGGCTAGAAAATGTAAAGCACCAGGAGCTGATGGTTTTGGGAATGAATACTATCAGACCTTCTATCAGATATTGGGGCCTCATATACTGAAAGTATTCAATAGAGCTATGACCAGTGGATCTCTTCAATCTGAGATGTTGGAAGCCACTATAGTAACTTTGCCAAAGCCGGGAAAAGAACCTACCTCCCCTACAAATTTTAGACCTATATCCTTGTTAAACAGTGACACTAAGCTATACACTAAAATTCCCGCTAATAGATTGCTTAAAATTCTCCCTAGCATAATTCACAATGACCAAGCGGGGTTTACTAAGGGGCGTCAGACTTCAGATGGAACACAGAGAATTATAGATGTGGTGTCAGTGATGGAGGCCTCTCGGATGCCTTCTCTGCTTCTTACCTTGGACGTGGAGAAGGCATTAGACAGGATACATTGGGGGTTTGCTTTTTCTACCCTCAGGAAGTTTGATTTTGATGGTCATATTTTGAAAGCTATTCAAGCATTATACTCTTCTCCATCAGCAAAAGTACTAGCAAACGGATATCTATCACAATCCCTGGATATTACTAATGGCACCCGACAAGGATGCCCTTTGTCCCCATTGATTTTTGTCATGTTGATGGAACCCATGGCATCTTTAATTAGGGAGAAGGATTCTATTCGAGGTATAACAACCCAACATAGTCAGCATAAAATAGGACTTTTTGCTGATGATGTAGTTCTCATGCTAATAGACCCCTTAATCTCGCTGAAGGAGGTTATGCAAATTTTAGACGAATTTGGCAAAGTCTCCTTTTATAAAGTTAACACTGACAAATCTCTCATTTTAGGTATCAATATTCCTGTCTTCCTCCGCAAACAATTAACAGAGCTATTCCCATACAAATGGGTAGAGGAAGCAATTACTTACCTGGGAGTGGAAATTTGCTCCCCTATCGCCAATTTAACAAAAATTCATTTTCTCCCCCTTTTAAACGACCTAGAAAGGTAAGTTGATGCTTTATGTAAAGCTGAACCATCTTGGCTGGGTAGAATAACCCTATACGAAATGCTCATCCTCCCAAAGATACTTTATTTCTTGAGAGCATTAATTATTCCTATCCCCAAGACAATACTACAGAAATTCCACAAACAGATGTTAAACTTCATTTGGAAGGGACAGAAACCTTGAGTGTCACAAGACATCTTACACAAACCAAAATTGCAGGGGGGATTGGAAGTTCCAAACATATGGCTCTACTATAAATCAATACCTGAAAGCTTGTGGGGGGGGAGGGGCTTATCCTCATTCTTCCTGGCCAGAAATAGAAACATATTTAATAGGAGGCCACTCTTTGAAGGCATTACTAATTGCTCACGCAATTCGAAACAAATCTCTCTCTTCCGCCAAAAACATTGCCTACTATCAGGAAATCTGGAAATTACTTATCTCACTACAACCGCTATCCCCATTGACAAGTATTAATGTTATCCCATTGGAGGCCGGGAGTATAATTACCCCCAATCCAAAAATCAGACATTGGGTTCTTAAAGACATCCACACATTTAGCGACCTATATATGGAAAACACTCAAATCCCATTTCAAGATTTGAAAACTAAATGTATGCTTCCCAAAATTAAATACTGGAATATGGTATTTGATAAAGTATCATCAAGGAATCTAAGGCCTGATCGGGTTTTGGCACTGGTGGGAGTGGGGATTACTAAAGTACCGACTATGAGATGCAAATTAGTGGGTCACATAATAATGGCTGCCAAACTGCTAATTGCAAGAAAATGGAAATGCTATAAACCCCTGATGATACATGAACTAACAGACATGATGGCAGAACACTGCGTGTATCAGAAATTATTAGCCTATAGAAATGGGACTTCCCAGAAATTCAAGGATATGTGAAACCCTTGGGGGAGTTTATATCCTTTGTTATCCCCCGAAACATCAGGCTTATCAGCATAGCGTCATGCAGCGGCTCACTCTGATATTAGTATCATGTTTTCATTTAGTAAGTATTTTTTCTTGCTTGTGAGAGAAGTGAGTTTAAATACTCCCCTATGTGGCCATCGAAGCTTATCTGGTATATGCATGATATATTGTAATCTACTATTGACAGTCATACATGGTTGTAATGTTTGAAAAAAATGTTAATAAAAATGTATTTTAAAAAAAAAAGATTAGAAAATACACAGAAGAAGGTGATTTGTAGCTTTTATTTACGTTTGATAAAAGCTAATGTGGTTTACAGTTTACAGTTAGAGATGGGCGAATTTGTTTAAATTCGATTCGTCCCGATTCGCCGAATTTTTCAAAAAAAATTTTATTCGATCCGAATCGAATCATGACGAATCACATTAAAAAACAGGTATTTCAAGGATGCAGAGAGCCTGTAGAGTGTTGTAGAACCTTGTGTCATGCTTAAATATGCATAGGGAGCGTGGTTTGGTCTTCAAACAATGCTGTGTTTTAGTATGACACGCACATGACAGCCGCGGCTCTTAGAATCGCTTCACTCTTCACTTCCAAGTGCACTTACAGAGGCCAACTTCACTATATAAGCGAAGCGGGAGGACAGCCTGACAAGGTAACGTCTGTGCCAACTCGAAAAGACTAAGCTGAGGGCCAAGATCCCACTATAACATGAAAGAGTGCACTCTTTTTACACTGACATCAGATGATTCCATAGATTACGACAGAACCTGTTCTGTTAAACACGGATACATATAGAAACCCCCCCAAAAGAGTGGAGAGGGTGTTGGCAGTAATTTTGCATTGACGTCACTGATCATTTTGCCCTTCTTTTCACGTGTCAGTGTCCTCTTTCAATCAGTCAATAATCCATCTGTTTTGGCTAAAGCCAAAAACAAACAGGAGTTGATCCAAAATATGATGAGATGAGCAGCAAATGGGATACTTGCATGTCCTGTGTGTTCTGTATCCACTCCTGCTATTGGCTATTAATCTTGAAGCTTTTCATCCTTCTGGCAGATGAAATGAAGGGGAAATCCAAACACTGGCAATGTCATAGAGTGGTGGAGAGTGAAAACAGCATTATGGAAATCACAGGGTGTTCCAGGGAGACAGCGGTCAGTTGGCAGCAGCATGAGTAGGCTGCAGAGTGGCACAATGACAAATTATGAAGGTGGCGTAAACATGGTAGGCCACAAAGTGGCATAAAGATAACAGTGTGGAGGTGACGGCAGCAGTTTTAGCAGCAGCAACAGGAGGCCACAGGTAGCAGCAACATGGAAAGCCACAGAGTGGTCCAATGACAGAGTGTGGAAGTGGTGGCAGCAGCAGCGGCAACCAGAGGCCATATAGTGGCACAATGATAAGAGTGTGGAGGTGGCGGCAGAAGCAGGAGCCCACAGGTGGCAGCAACATGTTGGCAGCAACATGAAAAGCCACAGAGGGGTTCAATGACAGAGTGTGGAGGTGCCGGCATCAGCAGCAGCAACAGGAAGCCACAAAGTGGCACAATGATAAGAGTGTGGAGGTGGCGGCAGCAGCAGGAGCCCACAGGTGGCAGCAACAAGGTGGCAGCAACAGGGAAAGCCACAGCGTGGTCCAATGACAGAGTGTGGAGGTGACAGCAGCAGCATCAGCAGCGGCAACAGGAGGCCACAAAGTGGCACAATGATAAGAGTGTGGAGGTGGCGGCAGCAGCAGGAGCCCACAGGTGGCAGCAACATGGAAAGCCACAGAGTGGTCCAATGACAGAGTATGGAGGCGGCGGCAGCAGCAGCAGCAGCAGCAACAGGAGGCCACAAAGTGGCACAATGATAAGAGTGTGGAGGTGGCGACAGCAACAGAATCCACAGGTGGCAGCAACATGGTGGTTGCAACAGGGAAAGCCACAAAGTGGTTCATTGACAGAGTGTGGAGGGGCAGCAGTAACATGAGCAGCGGCAAAAGGAGGCCACAAAGTGGCACAATGATAAGAGTGTGGAGGTGGCGGCAGCAGCAGGAGCCCACAGGTGGCAGCAACATGGTGGCAGCAACATGGAAAGCCACAGAGTGGTCCAATGACAGAGTGTGGAGGTGGCGGCAGCAGCATCAGGAGTGGCAACAAAGTGGCACAATGATAAGAGTGTGGAGGTGGCGGCAGCAGCAGGAGCACACAGGTGTCAGCAACATGGTGGCAGCAACAGGGAAAGCCACAGGGTGGCACAATGATATAGTGTGGAGGTGGCATCAGTAGAAGCAGATTGGAGAAGCCACATCCATTATACATTACAGTTTTCTTGAAAAAATCAGGCCTTTGACAAAAAAGAACTCCAAAGGTGGCACCAGCAGCATGAGGTCAGAGGTGTGGAGGTGGCGGCAACATGGTAGACAACAGAGTGGTACAATGATATACTGTAGGGGTGGCATCAGTAGCAGCAGGAGCCCGCAGGGTGGCACTATGACAAAGTCTGGAGGTGGCAGCAGCAGGAGCCCATATAGCCAACAGCAGAGGAGGCCACATTGTGGCACAATGACGAAGTTTGAAATGAATTAGAAGTTAAAATCTTCCATTTTAATTTGTAGGTTTGAGACGCCACATCCATAATGCATTACAGTTTCCCTAAAAAATATCAGGCCTTTGACAAAAAAGAACTCCAAAGGTTGCACCAGCAGCAGCAGCATGAGGTCAGAGATGTGGAAGTGGTGGCAACATGGCAGGCCACAGAGTGGCACAATGATATAGTGTGAAGGTGGCATCAGTAGCAGCAGCAGCAGGAGCCCGCAGAGTGGCACAATGATATAGTGTGAAGGTGCCATCAGAAGCAGCAGCAGGAGCACACAGGGTGGCACAATGATATAATGTGGAGGTGGCATCTGCAGTAGCAGGAGCCTGTAGAGCGGCAGCATGATAAAGTGTGGAGGTGGCGGACAATTCCAGTCCCTGGTAAAGACGGTAGGAGGGAGATGTTGTAACTGGTAGCAGATGTGTGGCATCAGGCGGGTGGCAGCATCAGAATAGTGGATGAGGCAGGTAGTTAGAACCCCAACTCATTTCTCAACAATTGGAGGAGGCATCATGGCTGATCTAATCTGATGCATTAGGCATTGGCGAGTTGAAATCCTGGCCAATCCAAGCCTGATTCATCTTGACAAAGGTCAGTCTCTCCACATTACGGGTGGAAAAGCGGGTTCTCCTTGGGGTAACGATGGCCTCCGCCGCACTGAACACCCGCTCTGATGCCACACCACTGGCCGGGCAGGACAGCTTCTCTACTGCAAACTCAGCAAGTTGCGGCCACGCATCAAGTTTGGCTACCCAGTAGTCCATGGGATCCTCTGCCTGAGGTGGTAAAGTGCTGTCCAAGCAGGCCAACACCTGCTGCTGCAGGATCTGCTCCATGTCCTGCTGCTGCTGGTGGCGGCTACCCTCCTCACTAGGCGGGTGAAGGAAGTTGCTCAATAAGGAATCCAGACTTAAGATGCTGCTGATGGAGCTGCTACTGCTCCTACCCCCCCATTTCCCCACAGCAGCCGTGGCAGTAGTACACGAGCGATGACTGCCAGGAATCCCCCGGTCAGACCTGAAAGAGGATGGACAATGTCGCACATAGGCAGCGGCCAACTCCATGCACAGTATTTCTCTATAGTATGCCAGTTGTTTCTCCCTCTCAGCAGCTGGAAAAAAGTCACCCATTTTTGCCCGGTAGCGAGGGTCCAAGGGTGGAGAGCCAAAAAGGCATCCCTATGGCGGATGTTGACTATTCGGCTGTCACTAGTTAGTCAAAGTGGCATGCTGGGGGCCATCTGCGCAAGTGACTCTGAGGGTCTAAGGCCTCCATCTCCACAGTATACTGTTTCTTGGTCATCTGTCTCGCCTTCTACCTCCTATGGATGCTCCTGCTCCTCCTCTCTTTCACTTCCACTCACCTGAGTGAAAAAACCACTGATTTCACCAAACTCTGCTTGTGCTTCAATGTCCTCCTCCTCATCCTCCTCCAGTTCAGCCCCCACCGGACTCATGTGGCCATGAGATGTAGTCTCCACTTCTCCAATGCCCTGACCAGACAGATTTTGCAGCATGAGTTCCAGGACATAAAGCAGTGGAATGACGTTATTCATCCCCCAATCCTGGCGACTGACAAATAACATGACCTCTTCAGAGGGCCTGAGCAAACGGCAGGTGTCACGCATGAGCTGCCAGTGGCTGACATCAAAGTTACACAGTGGAGTACTACGGTCAGCTTGCATCATCAAAAAAATCATTAATGGCTTTTCTTGGTTTATACAGGCGGTCTAACATATATAGGCTCGTAATCCAATGGGTTGAAACATCGCATATCAGACTATGTTGGGGTAGGCCGTTCTGACGCTGCAACTCGAGGAGGGTGTGCTTGGCTTTGTAAGAATGGCTGAATTTCGTGCACTGTGTTCTGGCCATTTTTAAAATGTCTTGCAGATGGCTGGAAGACTTCAGGAGCTTTTTGACTACCAGATTGAACAAGTGCGCCATGCAGGGTGCATGGACCATCACTCAGTTCTTTGGTGCAGTGCGGACACCATGTTCCTTCCATTGTCTGTCACCATGGTTCTGATTTTTAGTTCTCACGTAGAAAGCCACACATTGATTTCTTGTTGCATGACACGGAGCAGTTCCTCCCCTGTGTGACTTTGTTCGCCCAGGTAAACCAGGTGTAGAACTGCGTGACACCGCTGTGCTCTGCACATGTGGTATGATGGAGCAGCCCTTGTGGAGGCTGAGGTGGTGGTGGAGATGGAGGAGGCGGACACTGGCCCAGGAGCAGCAGTTTGACAACGTGGAGGAGAAAGCGATGTCTCTTGTGGTGTGGCTAGGAGGGAAGCACATTCACCCAGTGGGCTGTAAAGGACATGTACTGGCCCTGACCATAGTTACAGCTCTACACTTCCGCGCTGGCGTGCACCTTGGAAGAAACTGATAAGCTCAAGGACTGGCCCACCTTCTGTTAAACATAATGGTGAAGGGCTGGCAGTGCGTTTTTGGAAAAAAAATTGCGGCTTGGAACTCTCCACCTCGGTTCAGCACAAGCCATTAGTTCTCTGAAGGGTACAGAGTCCAGGACTTGGAAAGGGAAAGACTGCAGTACCAACAACTTCGACAAGAGCACGGTCAGCTTCTGCACCCTAGGATGGCTGGACGCATAGAGTTGTCTCTTTGTAATCGTCTCGCTCAACGACTGCTGGCGCCATGCGTAGCGAGGAGCAGGAGCATCTGGACCGGAAGGTGATGTCAAAGACAAACAGCTTGCATCGGCAGAGGTTCTGGAGCCTTGACTTGCTGAAAAAGCACGTGTGCCACTAGGTGCTGCTGCTGCTATTGCTTCATCTGCAGGATGGACCACATCTGACACCCGTTTCTCCCAGGCCATTGGACGGTGATGCTGCATGTGTTGGCGCAGGGCCGTGGTGCCAAGGTTAGCTCCCTGGCCACGCTTCACTTTCTGCCCGCAGATACGAAATATACCCACGCTCGTCTCCTTTGGTGTCTTTACAAAGGTGGTAATTTTGCCATCAACACTCTGCACTGAGTGACTACCACCGCCACTGCCTCGCTGAGCCCCTGTGCCACTGCTTACTTGGACCTGCGAGTCGGGATTTATACCCCGCGGACGTTTGGCTCCATTTCTCACACTGCTGCCACCCTGCTGACTTCCGGCTATAGTAGCAACTTGCTGCCTGCTCCGCTGCCTGACTCGCAAGCTGACACTCTCTTCGCCTGATGATGATGGATCTCTTGCTCCTGATCAGCTACATCATCATCAATTTGTGTTTCCCGGTCACTGCTACTCTCCTCACCGGTGTCAGTATGCACAGCCTGCTTACTGCAGTAAGCAGCGGAAGTCTGCCCCAGCTCTTCACTGCCAAGAAGTTGCTGACTGTCCTCAAACACTTTGTCCTCGCTGAATAGAGGTGCAGAGCCCAGACCACCTACTAGCTCTCTGGCTGCGGGAAAGGATCAGGGCAGAGACTGGTTGAGGAGAGGTGAGGGCCTCTCACCTGCTCCTGGGTCATGCCAACTAATTTTTGTAACCCACAGACTCTTGGCTGGGGTTGTCAGATGTTATATTTGAGGAATTGGATGACCTAGTCAACCATTCAACAACCTTTGTGTTGTTGATCAACACACTGCCGCTAGATGACAACGGCAGTTCTGGCCTCACAGAGTCACCCTACTGCGACGTCCCCTTACTGTGCTCCCACCCCTGCCTTCTCCACCTGCCAGCTTTCTGTCTGACATACTGGTTTATAAACTACTTGGATTTCACACGTAAATCTGGCTGTAAACTATAGCCCCAAAAAGGTATTGCAATGTGCGTTATATAGATATACCATAACTGACAGTGTAATATCTGCAAAAATCACTGTATAAACTACGTGGATTTGACACGTAAATCTAGCCGTAACCTATAGGTCCAAAAAGGTATGGCAATGTGCGTTATACAGATACCCCACAACTGACACTGTAATATCTGCGAAAATCACAGTATAAACTACGTGAATTTGACACGTAAATATGGCCGTAAACTATAGCCCCAAAAAGGTATGGCAATGTGCGTTATACAGATACCCCACAACTGACCCCCAGTGAGAGGTCCACATATCACTACCAGAGCTGCATAAAGAAATCACTGCTGCAGATGCATGAAAGTCAAGCAGATTTCTTTCTATTCAATTTTGTCACTAAATAGAACTGCTATTTGGGGTATATAGAACCCCCTTAAAGAACAACCAGGGATTGCAGCAAGAATCGTAACTACACAGAACACTAGCAGCAGCTGGACGCTACAGGCAGCACATGAAGTGTGAAGTGCTGAGATAGAAAATGGCCGGGTTTTATAGGGCTGTGTGACATCACATAAGCCTGCCGGTCGCTGATTGGCTTACAGGTCTGTAGATGTCATCAGGGGTGTTCCTTTCTCCTTCCCAGAGTTCTCAGCCCCATGTAAAACGTTGCTCTCGTGCCCATTTAGCTGAAAAAAGTGGGGAAAAAAAACAACTTTGTTCCCTTGAATCAGCATAAACTTCGGCTTCGTGACGAATCAAATTTTTCCTGAAATTCTATCCGAAGTTAGAATCTTTAGAATCGATTCGCCCATCTCTAATTACAGTATACACCAAAGAATTAATTTAGGAAGAAATTAAAGGAAAATTTGAATTGTAAAAGTGGGGGTTCATTCTGTGCTCCAAATGACATGTATTCTTTGGGTCGCTACAATCACAGAGATATCAAATTAATATAGGTTTTATTAGGTTTTAATAGATTTTTAAAAATTTCATTCTTTTGTACATGGAAATTATTTTCTATTTTGTCAAATTCTGAGGCCAATAACTTGTTCACACTTTGTTGTACGGACCTATGTAAGGTGTCATCTTTTGCGGTATGTGCTGGCGTAATAATTCATATTAATTTGTGACCTATATGACCATATAGACATTCGGGTGCTATTTTCAGTTGCGATGTTTGCGCGCTATTGTCCGTTACAATGTTCACGGCCGGGAATAATCTTTTTATATGTTGATATAATGGCCATTTTGGGACGTGGCGATACTTATCATGTTTATCATGTGTTGATTTATTTTTACATTTGATCTAGGGATATGTTAGGGAAATATCCCCATATCTGTGATGTGATGTGTGGGTCCAAATTATTGTATAGTACGAGCTGCTCGGTGAATCACTCAGACCTTCACATGTTTGAGAGAATTCCCATTTATTTAGGTTGCAGACAGTTTTTATAGGTTCTTGGGACAAAGGAACCTACTGAGCATGATCACATTCCAATAGCCAATACAGGATTTAACTGAAAGATGATCTATGTACACGGGGGGATGGAACTTGAGTATAGTAAAACACATGGTATGTGAACACAATAGAAAATGGATTCTATTTCCTCACAATTCCTCCCTTTTGTGAATAATTTCAGGTACTGCTCGGGTGGTACATTGACATGTGCTAATCACACATCCAGGACTTATCTGCCCCTTCACCTGCTTCCCTCCTGAGCATCCTGAACATTGCATCACAACACAATTCATGTAAATCCATTGTAAAGGGCAGAATCTCTACATCCTATTGGTGTATATCCTTATACATGTCAGCCTACCAACCCCTGAGTACTATTAGACATGGTATACAGCGCACACACTGTCACAGCTTTCTTTTGCATAGCCCATGAAAGATAATGGGGCAGATTTATCAAGCTGTCTGAAAGTCAGAATATTTCTAGTTGCCCACGGCAACCAATCACAGCTCAGCTTTCATTTTACCAGTGCTCATGAATATTTTAAAGGGGAGCTATGATTGGTTGCCATGGGCAACTAGAAATTTTCTGACTTTCAGACAGCTTGATAAATCTGCCCCATTATGATCACAATCTTTCTTAGTGATGCTGCAAGTGGTAAGAGTAACAATGTCCATAGCAGCATCAAGATACACAGATTCATGTTCTGTAGTCTCTGGGTCCTGCGCCCTTCTTCTTCAGCTGTCGCAGTCTCATTGTAGTTTCTACACGTTGATGTGTCAGAGGTACTTTGGATGACCCTTCAAAAGACTCTTCAGATGAGTCACATCAGGACCATCTCATCACCTGGGTGCAGGTCCTCTGCTCTAGCTACTTTAGGTTCTGGAACTGAAACAGATTCTTGGTTATGCACCTAAGAAAAAAATGTATCTGCAGGTTTTGGACATCCCACCAGTTCTCTATGACACCTCTGGACAACCTTAGGGAAGTATATGTTCATTCATGGGGCAATTCTAAAAACAACCTCAGTAGGTGAAAAGACTATTAATCCCTAGAGCTCTCATCAACTATATTACTGCCCCAATAGGGATTATTACTTTAGTCTCTAGAATAAGTGGACTAACATATTCCTCGATCCCTGGCTGTGGTCTTTACAGTTGCTTTAGTTACAGGATAGGGTTCAGATTCCCCAGAAAAGAGGTCCACACACATAAGTACATGTTCATAGCTACTTACCTTTGGTAGCTGTACTTAGCCAATCTGCAGCCTCTGGAAGGGGTAAAGCGGCTTTGGAGTGTATATATGAGGGTCTTCACTACTCTCCCTACATTGTACTAGGCATATATAAACATACTTGTGTAAATGGACAGTAGCAAAAGTGAATCTAAGTGATACTCAATACTTATCCACCACGGAGCATATAGAGTCTTAGACTGGTGTCTCACCCTGTGGGTGCACTGAACCATCATAGGGTAAAGGGCCCTTTGCAGACATTGCTTGTCACCTGTTTGCCATAGTCCACCCTCCAACCATTGGATCCCATTTTTACTCCAGTCTTGCTTTCTCACCTGTGAAGCCGGTTTCTATAAAGACAGGAGTATAGATAACCCTACTGGGCCAGCGAGGGTCACGGACTGTACTGATCCAGGCTCCTTTTCCCCTAGGCTTTCTAGTAACCAGTGGTCACTTCATGTGTTATAGGTTTATAGGTTTTACCTTCTAGGATGGACCTTTACTGTAACACTAAGGCCTCTATCAGCTATTTCAAAGTCTCATAGTTGTTGATGAACTTACTAGATCATGTCAAGAATCATAAGGAATCCCAAAAGAGTCACATTCTTCCCCTCTGCCACTTTACACCCCTCCATCAGTGCCTTCACCTCCGCCTCCTGTACAGACAGGTAGGTTAGGAGTGGTTCTGCTGCTGTTACCTCATGTTGTGTGACCACTGCACATCTGACATAGAATTAACCTCATTCCTGGTTTCTAAAGCCATCTACAAAAAACTCAAAATGCAGATTAGTGATATATTCAGTTTCGGCATTACAAAAAGGTAACTGGTTCATTAATCATTAAGTTAATAGAAACATTTAAATACAAGCCGTCTACCTCATTCCCCCCCCCCCCGTCTACCTCATGTCTCCCCCCTGTCTACCTCATGTCTCGCCCCTTTGAATCTAGCGAAAATAGTGGAGCTGGATTCAATGTAATACATCATAAAGAGGGCACATTGTAACCAAGGTTTCTAGTCATGAAGAGGTGAAATAGTAACAGGATAGTCCAAAACTACTACAGAAGCTTTTTATACACAGGCAGCAGTAGGATACAAAACCAAGAAGGGTCCAGGTTGTCATGTTACACGCGATCAGCAGAGCTTCCGGCCTGTGTCCTCTCCTCTGAGGTGCTTGGCTTAAACGAGAACAATAGAAAATGAGCAATATGCTCCAGAAAAAAACACAGTTTTGGGACCAATGCCGATGTATCAATGCTGTATAATTATAAAACTATAGAGTCATACTGGGGGCACATACTGGGGGCACATACTGGGGACACATACTGAGGGACAGCGTTACTGAGCAGAAGCATCACTAGAGCCAGTGACGTAGGAGGCTTCTAGGAGTGTTATAACTTCTGCCTAAAAAGCTCCTAATAATAATCTCAGTCATAGCTGCTGAATAGGACTAATAGTATGGGATCATGGGGAGGTTTTACTCCTGGTTAAAACATTACAATTACAGAAGTTGCAGCGAATCAATCCCAAAATCTGCTTAGGGCCATGAGGGTTATCAGTCCTCAGTAATGAATACACATTCTCATTGTTCCTTTCTTCTCTTAACATTCCATCATGTCCTCCCCCTTCCCGCTCCCAGACCACAGAGCGGTGATACCGCCATTCCTTCCTAGCGCTGAACGCCTGCATAGCAGCTCGACTCCCTCCTGTACACCACAGATTGTGTCTGACGAAGGTCAATGTTTGACCGAAACGTTACACTCACCTGTGTGAAAAATAAACACTATTGATTTAAAGATTACAATCAGTGTGACTGGATTCCATATCAGATGTATAATGGAATAAACTCATAGAACATCTACAGTATCTGGCAAGGGTCAGCTCAGGGAATCCAATAGGGACTGCACAAATGTCCAAGAGTTCTCCCCACAGAAGTCCAAAATCCATAACACATATGTTAATACCCAGGTTTTTGGACTTTGAAGTTCTGAGAGGTGACTCTTAGATAAGCAGGCACAGTCTCCCACATTTATTCCCTGGGTACTATATCTTAGTTGTCCTTTAAAGTTACATCAATAGCCAAATACAGCTAAATACAGCTGAGCGGGCTGTGGGTGCAAATCCAAATATCTTTAGGCAATGCATCATTCTCCATGCCACTGGTCTACTAAAGTATATCAAAGTGAGATGCCCCCTACAGGAGAAAAATCTGAAGACTATGTATTTGTCCTGTTGGAGCCCGCACTCTAATCTAGTCATGACCGGATATATTCCAGTGTGGGGGTTGGGTCTAGGTGCCACACTGCACATGTCTCCCGCCAGTTTGTTTCTTTGTTTCCATACATCAATTCATCCACCGTTCTAGGGTGGAGGTAGAACTTTTCCTGAATGTTGTCTTTGTCTTTTGTCTGTCCAACGTTTTTGTCCGTCATCGTCATAACTCTCATACAACACACAATTTCCTATGGCTGTTTCTTTATAACCTCCTCTGGTCACTTCCTCTGTAACCTTCTCCTATACACTTGCAATTTCCATCGTATTATTATCATGCAACCAGCCTTTGTTCTTTTAAGAACCTTTCCATTTACTAACATACAAACAACCATCTTTTGGCATACTTGTCCTTTTCCAACATTCTCTGACATCCTGTTACAGCCTCTTTTCCCTCTCTCTCCTTCATGATCTGTAGTACTGGTTTCCCTCCGAATTTCCTCTCATCCTACCTAGCAATTTTTCCCATAATTTTCTATATATCTCTAGTGGAATTACTGAGCCAGTGTCAAGTCTGGGGGGAGGCGCATATGCAAGTAACCTGGACTTCCGGATTGCTGTAACTGTTCAGGTGCGAACAGACCATGTGTCACTGTAGTATAAATAAGAACTATATAGATGTTTATATCATCACTCTTCTTTTACATACATTCCTGCTAATTATTATGGTTTACGCTATGTATACAATGTATATTTGTATATAGATTCATTACCATGTGTTTTTTATTCTTAAATTCAGATTTGACTTGAATAAAATAAGAAGAAAGTGAAGTACTGTAATGTATTATATAAGGGATCAAGGTATCCCTAGACAGTAAAAAAAAAAGTAAAAAAATTAAAAGTAATTAAAAAAAAAACCACAAAAACGCCCATTTTCCTTTGTATACTTATATTTTGAGTAAAAAAAAGTCCCCCCCCCAAAACACACAAAATTGCTGTTATTGCATCCATGGAGATCTTGGCCAAGCTATTACATTACTATACCCGTATTGTCAGGTTTATAAAAAAAAATTGAATTAAAAAAATAATAAAAAACTTAAATCATAGTGGTACCTGCCTCTTCAAAAAAATATAACAATAAGTGAAAAAGATTAGATGTACCCTATAATAGTACCAACGTAGCCATTACCTTTTCTCACAATAAACAAGCCCTATTCATCCTCTTTTTATTGAGGAATAAAAATGTTATCACTCTCAGGCAAATGTGGTTTCCTTAAAAAAGTGTTATATCTGTTAACCCCTTCCCGACATATGACGTACTTTTACTGCATGGCAGAAGGTGCGTTCCCGCAAAATGCAGTAATAGTACGTCAAAGCGCTGGCGCCGGCTCCTCAACAGAGCTGGCGCCAGAAGCTGCAGGTGTCGGCTATATATTATATGCCGCGGTCGCGCTGACCGGGGTGTGTCAATCGGACCCCCCCCGCGGCGCTTACCGGGGGGTCCTTAGCTCCGCAGTGCCCGGGGCTGCGCGATATATTACATGCCGCGGTCGCGCTGAACGGGGTGTGTCAATCGGACCCCCCCGCGGCGCTTACCGGGGGGGCCCTTAGCTCCGCAGTGCCCGGGGCTGCGCGATCTTCTCCCGGGAAGCCGAGTCCTTCCTTCTGGTAGGACCCGTCTGTGACACACTGAGCATGCGCACTGTGTCACATAATACAGTGTAATACATAAGTGGATCGCTTGTTCAAGCTAACCTGTAAAAGTAAAGAAAAAAGTTGAAAACACTAAATAAACACACTTTTTAATAAAAATAATTAATTAAATAAAGTTAATTCACAAACATCCCCTATACACATCTAATAAAGTAAAAAAAACCTGAAAATCACTAAAACCCCCCACATATTTGGTATCGCCACGTCCGTCACAATCTGTACAGTAAGTCAGAAAAATTATTGGACCCGTACGGTGAACGCTGTAAAAACAAAACCCGAAAAACTCACAAAAATTGTAAATTTTCATAAAATCCCTGTCAGGTTCGCTAGGGAGATTGCTGGGACTTCTGGTTCTTCTGGTGGTACCAGCAGCGTTCTCCGAACCCCGGCGCGTATCCGCGCAAACTCCACCTCTCGTCCTGGGCAGCGGCTGCTAAGATCTCGCGCTGTCTAGGAGTGGCTGGGACTTTGAACCTCTGCTTGGTGCTTGGTTGTTTCTGCACCATGAGGGGTTAATTCCCAGATGCTGTCCAGCACCTATCAGGTTCTGGAGGTGGAGTTCTGGCTGCATAAATTGCAGCTTCACTAGTCACCTGTGCCAGTGTTTGAAAATCCCTTTCTCCACCTGGTTGCTGCTAGTTTGTATTGCTCTGTATCTGTATCTATATTGTTGCTAACTCGGCTAGTTTTGGACTTTGACTCTTGCTTACTGATTCTGCTTTTGACGTACCCTCTAGTTGTGACTCCGGCTTGTTTACGATTCTTTTATGTTTTATGTTTGTCAGTCTGTTTGTGTTCCCCTTCCCACACTTACCCAGAATATTTCGAGTCTTCAAGTAGTCGCCCCACGGTTTAGCGTGGGGGGGCTATAGGAAGGGACAGAGGTTGGGGCAAGCTCAGGGCACACTATCCCCTGTCTTTTGTGTACCAATCCTAACAGAAACACTGGCCGCACATAGGTCTGCATCCTGTATCCGACCTGCTACATTCTCTCCTTCCATGGAGCCTTTGTCAGCTGTGGTCGCTCAGGTCCAGACCCTAACTCAGCTTGTTCAGGATCTAGCTTCCCGTCTCCAAATTCAGGAATCTATGCAGGTTCCACGGCAGACATCACCGCAGGATCCACTGCCACCCACGCCTGAACCTAAGGTTCCTCTCCCTGACGTGTTTTTTGGTGACCGTAAGAAATTTTTTTCATTTCGGGAGGGCTGTAAACTTTACTTTTCTTTACGCCCTCGTTCATCGGGCACAGAGATTCAAAGGGTGGGCGTGGTAATTTCCCTGTTGCGTGGGGATCCGCAAAATTGGGCTTTTTCTCTCCCACCTGACTCTCCATCCCGTTCTTCTCTTGACGCTTTTTTTTCTGCTTTAGGCCAGATTTATGACGAACCTGACCGGCGAGCACTTGCAGTTTCCCACCTTAGATCTCTGTGTCAGGGAAAACGGACAGCAGAAGATTATTGTGCCCAGTTCAGACAGTATGTGACTGACTCTCAATGGAATGACTGCGCCCTAAAAGACCAATTTATGTCCGGACTGTCAGACAGAGTACAGGACTTAGTCTTAGCTTATGCCGAGCCTCAGACATTAGATGATGCTATGACTCTGGTCATCCGAGTTGATCGTCGCCTAAGATCCAGGCGATCACCTCGGGTGTCCTCGGACTGTCAGCCAGCGGCCAGTCCGTCTCCAGGTAGTCCAGAATTGGAATCCATGGAGCTGGATAGCATCTCTCCTGCACAGCGGAAGCAACATCGAATAAGACGCCATCTTTGTTTCTACTGTGGAAGTCCTGATCATCAGATCAACACCTGTTCCAAGAGGCAGCAGCAGGAAAACTTCCGCTCCTAAGCAGTAGTCGGGGGGACTGCTTAGGAGCTCAGGTACTCCCTATTGTGTCTAGAATGTATTTACCTTGTACGGTTAAGTTTCAGTCTGTTTCCTGCACTGGTCGCGCCTTTTTGGATTCAGGTGCTGCGACTAATTTAATCGATTATAATTTTGTCTCTCAGTTTTGCATGTCATTGATTCCATTGTCCACTCCTATCCAGATGTCGGGTGCGGATTTGACCCCTCTACAGGCAGGGTTGATCAAATTCCGAACCCCGCAGATAAAGCTTATGGTAGGAGCTATGCATGAAGAATGGTGTTCTTTTCTAGTTATGGAAAACCTGTCTGAAAATGTCATTCTTGGTCTACCCTGGCTCCGGATCCATAATCCGGTAATTAATTGGGAAACTCTGGAGCTGGTTCATTGGGGTCCTCTCTGTAAGGAGCACCTGACCAGAGTTTCACTATGTACAGTAGTGACGGAAGATCAGGGTCTTCCAGGTTTTCTCTCGGACTACTCAGATGTGTTTTCAAAACCCTTGTCCCAAGTCCTTCCTCCTCACAGGGAGTTTGATTGTAAAATTGACCTTCTTCCTGATGCTAGATTGCCAAAGGGTCGTATATATAACTTGTCGGTACCAGAACGGGAGGCACTGAAGAGTTATGTTGATGAGAGTTTGGCAATCGGACATATTCGTCCCTCTGAGTCGCCCACTGGGGCCGGGTTCTTTTTTGTTGAGAAAAAAGATGGTGGTTTACGGCCGTGTATTGACTATCGAGAATTAAATAAGATAACGGTAAAAAACTCAGGTCCCCTCCCCTTGATCCCGGATCTCTTAAATCAGGTTTCTGGGGCCCAAGTTTTCTCTAAATTAGATCTCAGAGGGGCTTATAACCTGATTCGGGTCCGAGAAGGGGATGAGTGGAAAACCGCATTTAATACACCTTTGGGGCACTTTGAATACCTGGTTATGCCCTTTGGTTTGAGTAATGCCCCAGCGGTTTTTCAAGGCTTTATGAACTCCATTTTTCATGATTACATCGGTGTGTTTATGGTGGTGTATCTAGACGATATTTTGATTTTTTCTCCTGATATGGTTTCTCACCAGCAACATCTCCGCCAAGTACTTACCAGGTTGCGCAAAAACCACCTCTTCGCTAAGCTGGAAAAGTGTGTTTTTTGCGTCCAGAAGGTTTCCTTCTTAGGTTATGTTGTGACTCCCTCTGATGTACAGATGGATCCGAGTAAGGTTCAGGCGCTCACGGACTGGGTTCGGCCTACCAATCTTAAGGCCCTACAACGATTTTTAGGTTTCGCTAACTATTATCGGAACTTTATAAAGAACTTTTCTGTGATCGCCAAACCCCTCACGGATCTAACCCGTAAGGGTGCTGATCCAAACAACTGGTCCCCTGCCGCTTGCTCAGCGTTTGAAACTTTAAAAGCGGCATTCTCGTCAGCCCCAGTTTTGGTTCAACCTGACCTCTCTCTACCG